>NC_089270.1:31336248-32536248 GCF_963930625.1 Muntiacus reevesi | reverse complement strand
TCTACTCCCTATTCTAGCCTAAAGGTACATATCATTGTGTCACCGTTTTACTTGCAAGACCTTGTCAAAAACTTTGAATTTTGGACACTCTCGGACATTGACCTGATGCCTATGAGTAATAACATTACTAAAATAAACTCTGTTGAAAGTCAAATCCTTAGCAAAAATAAAAATGTAATTCTTTGCCAATCTGGCCCTCTATTACAGATAGTGAACAAGTATGACATGTCTTTTACTTTGGTCAAGTGTGGTGATTGTTCCTTTGAAATTTGCTTTCATGAAAGTGTTTGCAAATTGATTTTCTTATAGTTGTTCTTGATGCTTCTTTTGCAGCAAGTCTTATCTGAGTTAATCTATTACCTTCTATATCACTATGACCATAACTCAGATAAAACATAACACATTTTCATTTTGTCACTCCATTATTTTTGCAGTAAGTCAATATAATCTGAGGTGAAGCATGCCTTGCTCAGCATTTATTGATCTGTTGGTTCGCCCATTGTTTACATCAAAACACCACTTGTCAGTTCTGGACCTATTACAATTATCTTCTCATAGGGGAAATGACAGCTTCAAAGCCCAAATATGAGTCAATTTCCAAGGTGAGTTACTCTCAAGATGCTGGTACAGAATGTGTACCCCACTTCCTCCCTCTAGGCATGAATGATGGATAGCTTTCATTTTCTAGCTCAAAAAGAGAAAAGCATATATCTATACTAACACAATACCACTTCTTCCAATACAAGAAAAAGTTATTGTCATTTGTATTACAGTGTATGAGCACACAGGAGATATTCAACAAATAATAATAATTATTAATATTAGCTCAAACAACTGAACATGTCTGGTCATTAGCAGGAATTAATTTTGGTGAGGCGGGATGGAGGATGATAAGACTGGTTGGAGTAAACTTTCTAATACTCACAGAAATTAAATCAGCCTGTCAAACTTCTCACTAGACAGAAAACAAAATATCCTAAGTTTGATTTCTCAGGTACCTAAGTTTGTTCCTCTTTATTTTAGAAATATTCTGCAACCCCATTAACTCTCTAAAACCATGGAAATATTAGAACTTTATTAACATTTCTACTAGCTAACTTACTACACTAATATTTTCTAACTTTTTATTTTAAATTTACTCTTATTTCTAAAAAGTAATTTAATCACTAACTCAATCAGTCACTCTATGGACCCAAGCATACATTTAGCACATTCCTAACCATAGAGACTTTTGCTTCCAAAACCCCTTTTAATAAAAATGTCCTTAGCCTTTCCCCTTGCAGGTTAAAGTTATATTAAGCCATTCCTGGGCTCAGCTTTCTTCATGAGTTCTCATATATGAGGACTGCCTACATATATCTCTGTTACCTCCTATAACTTTTATTTTTTTCACAGGTTCTCATACTTGAAAGAGAGTTGCTTTTCATGCCACTTCCATGCACTGAATCTCTTTTATAACACACACTGCAGCCTATCAGACTAACAGAGTTTGCATGATCTTTGGTAAGTCCCTCTGACTCTCTGAGCCTTGATTTAGAAATAGTAAAGCCACTGCCAGTCTACAATTTTATAAGTTGGCTTAAATTCTTACCCTGGTATTATTTTCTAAGCAATTTTTATTATCCTCTCAGCATCCACCAAAGTAGTCAACTTAGTACACATAGGAGCATAATAAGTACATGCTGAATCAATGATGAATTCATTAATTTAAGGCTTCACTGACTTAGAAAGTGTACTTTAGGTAAGGAAATGTAGTTGTAATCTCCACTGATTGTTTATGCTTTGAAAACCTTAGCCATTATTCCACTTAGATTTAAAAGTGACTTACTGAAAGAGTTTTTCTAGACAATAGGGTCACAGATATACACACACAAACCTGAATGACAGATTTGAGTTGAACAATCACCTTGATAGATGATAATTTTTTAATAAGTTGATCATTTGTATTTTTTTATTTTTTATTTTTTTCCTTTATTTTTATTAGTTGGAGGCTAATTACTTTATAATAGTCTAGTGGTTTTTGTCATACATTGGCATGAATCAGCCATGGATTTACATGTATTCCCCATCCCGATCCCCCCTCCCACCTCCCTCTCCACCCCATCCCTCTGGGTCTTCCCAGTGCACCAGGCCCGAGCACTTGTCTCATGCATCCAACCTGGGCTGGTGATCTGTTTCACCATAGATAATATACATGTTTTGATGCTGTTCTCTCGAAACACTCCACCCTCGCCTTCTCCCACAGAGTCCAAAAGTCTGTTCTGTACATCTGTGTCTCTTTTTCTGTTTTGCATATAGGGTTATCATTATCATTTGTATTTTTTATTTTTAATATTATTTTCAGTCAAATTGTTGGAAAAGCAACTTATAATAATTATACTCACTTTGATAGACAATAATTTTGTAATAAATTGATCACATATTTTTTCTTTTTAATATTCTTTTCAGTCAAATTATTGTAAAGGAAATTTTAATAATTATGTTCAAAACATGAAAAAAGCTAAAGAAGTTTAAAATACACACATGTGTATATGTGTGGTAAGTCACTTCAGTCATGTCCAATTCTTCACAACCCTATGGACTGCAGCCAGCCAGGTTTCTCTGTCGGTGGGATTCTCCAGGCAAGAATACTGGAGTGAGTTGCCATGGCCTCCTCCAGGGATCTTCCTGACCCAGGGACCGAACCCACATCTCTGAAGTCTACTGCATAGGCAGGTGAGCGCTTTACCACTAGCGCCACCTGGGAAGCTATATGTATATAAGATATTGAAAATGATTGAAAAGGGAAAAAGTAATAGCATAAATCTATCTAAATTTTTAAATCGTGACAAAATATTACCACTCTTTCAAGTTTGTTTAGAAAAATAAAAGTGAAATAAGGTTAATGATAAGGATTTTAAGTGTGATTAAAATCTAGCAGCATATGGTGTTTATTCTTATTCTCTGAGAATAGAGATGAGATGCTTGTGATTACCTCTTACTCACCCCATTGGTGAAAAAGCTATCTCTCATCACTGGACATGTGATATGGAGAGGAATTTGTTAGTCACATATACATATAGTTCAGGGAAGGGGCCGCTACACACCGTGCAATGCAACACAGCGGCTGCATTCAGGAGCAGCGTGAGCCAACGCTGGCTGTGGGTGGCAAGTCTGCAGTACCAAGACAGTGAGGTGGCCCTTGCTCCTGCTAGGGGATGTGACTGGCTTGTTGCACAATTTTATGGGCTTGTAGGGAAGTGTAATCCGTTAGGCTGAAGACCAGCTAAAGCAAAGCTAGTCTGGTTGACAGGGGAACTGGCTGGGTGGAGAGCCTTTCCTGCCAGGGTAAAGTGTATTTGACAGAAGCAGAGGAACTCACAGGCCCTGTGAGGATCCAAGATGTCAAGCAGCCCTTGAAGTTTTAGGCCTTACATTACTTGAGACCAAGATCAGTTTATACAAAATGAGAGGAGATTGTTAGATGTTTATAATTTTTTTTTAAGTTTTATCATGAATTAGTCCTCTATTAAGTACCTTATGTACACGTTCACTCATATGTATATGCAAAAAGGAATACTATCTGAATGGGTGTGACACCTGAAAGTGATTGAAATGTTTGACATCAATGGATGTATAATGCTGTAATTTTATGAATTTATGGAGTAATGGAGTCTGAAAGATTATTTATACTGAAAAATAATTTAATTTAGCTCAACGTGTAAGTCAGAAAAGAACAAATAGGAGAAGAGGAGTAAGAAGCAAAAAAAGAAAAAAGGAAAGAAAGATGATTAATAAGAGGTAGAAAAGAAGAAGAAGGAATAGGAAAGATCACTTACTTATCCTTCCTGCTACCACACCCTCAAGTGTGAAAACAGAGATCTCACTTGAGTTTCTCAAGACAGAAATGGTCCCCAAAAATATAACTGCAGTTTAAATTAACAAGATCAAATTACAATTTATATAGTGAAAATACAAGTATTAAGAACCCACTCTATTTGGCATGAATATATCCACCAAACGGTCAGAACCACAGAATAGCTTTCATCCTGGCTTTCAACAGTAAGTACTTCAGAGACTATGAACATCAAGCTTTCCCCCAGGAATTACATTTGCCATTCAATAAGCCCTGTGGAAAATGTTTCAGACATACTGGCTATGTCCCTGTCAACATTAGACCAGGCCAGGTACAAATCCTAACCATTACCATGCATCTTATAAAACATTCCTATATTCTTTGAGGAAATAAATAATTTAATGCTCATCCATTTTTATCGTGATGTGTGCAATACTACTTATTCCCTAGGAAATAAATTATAGCCACACTTTCCCCCAAAAGCTTGCAATGTCTTATCCATCTGTCCTCAAAGCAAAGAGTGCTGTAAGCTGTTAAGGAGATTCTGGAAATGCTTTTGGATGGAAAGATCAGGAGGCTCTGATGCTTAGAGGTATAGAGCAGGGCAGGGCATGCATAAATGAATATCATTAGTAAAGCTTTGCTTAAAGGATCAATCACTCTGACTTACAAGAATGACAAATCTCCAAAACCACCTAGATTTTGACCTGGGTATCCTAAAGGAAAATAATTTTATAAATTCAAGTAGAATGGAATTACCCTATAAATCTGAATGAAGCAGATGGAAACCAAATGGAATTTTTCTAAGCAAATTTAGTTTTTCAGACTAAGGGTTTACATGAGAATGTATGAAATCCTTATATTCTAAAATGGAGCTATAAAATTGAGCTGAAGATTGGTTCCAAATATGAATATTTTTAAAAGACAGTTACCTTTGTTTAGAATTGCAAATTCTCCCACCCCTGGACATGCACCCCATCTGCTTCTTCTCCCTGCTGAAGTACAGGTCTTATCAGATCCTAAGATACCCCTGTCTCTCTCCTTGCCCTTCTCAAAGACTATGCTCCAGTCATTCTCTCTCTCTTGTATCTTTAGTCTTATTCCTCTCTACTGACTCATCTCTTTCAATGTTTAAATATACTTTAATTCCACCTGTATCTTTAAAAACAAAACCTTGAATTCATATCCCCCACCGTGAATATCCACACTGTCTTTGCTCCACAGTATAAAGATTTTTCACAGTTTGGATTATCTCCCAAGTACTCATTTCCCATTCCCTCTTCACCTAATTTCACACTGGTATTTTCTCCTACCATATTTTTTATAATACTATGGAATGTTACCAAATACATACATTGCTAAATTGAAGGTCCTCTTTTCTGCTTGAAACATCTGGTTTATCATTTGAAATAGGCTAGATTTTCCCTTTGGTAACAGAACAACAACAAACAAAAACAACAATGATTACAATGGCTGAATTTTCATTTAGCTACATGTCCATCACAGATCAGCTATGGCTATAATCCACCTTCAGTTCAGTTCAGTTCAGTCGCTCAGTCATAACGGACTTTTTGCGACGTCATGGACTACAGCACACCAGCTCTCCCTGTCCATCACCAACTCCTGGACTTTACTCACACGCATGTCCATTGAGTTGGTGATGCCATCCAATCATCTCATCCTCTGTTGTCCCCTTCTCCTCCTGCCTTCAATCTTTCCCAGCATCATGTTCTTCTCAAATGAGTCAGTTCTTCTCATCAGGTGGCCAAAGTATGGGAGTTTCAGTTTCAGCATGAGTCCTTCCAATGTATATTTAGTACTGATTTCCTTTAGGATGGACTGGTTGGATTTCCTTGCAGTCCAAGGGACTCCCAAGAGTCTTCTCCAACACCACAGTTCAAAAGCATCAATTCTTTGGCACTCAGTTTTCCTTACAGTCCAACTCTCACATCTATACATGACTACTGGAAAAACCATAGCTTTGACTTGATGGACCTTTGTTGGCAAAGTAATGTCTTTGCTTTTTAATATGCTGTCTAGGTTGGTCATAACTTTTCCTCCAAAGAGCAAGCATCTTTTAACTTCACGACTGTAATCACCATCTGCAGTGATCTTGGAGCCCCCAAAAATAAAGTCTGTCACTGTTTCCATTGTTTCCCCATCTATTTGCCATGAAGTGATGGGACAAGATGACATGATCTTAGTTTTCTGAATGTTGAGTTTTAAGCCAACATTTTCACTCTCTTCTTTCACTTTCATCAAGAGGCTCTTTAGTTCTTCATTCTCTGCCATAAGTGTGGTGTCATCTGCATATCTGAGGTCATTGATATTTCTCCCAGAAATCTTGATTCAAGCCTGTGCTTCATCCTGCCCAGCATTTCTCATGATGTACTCTGCATATAAGTTAAATAAGCAGGGTGACAATATACAGCCTTGACGTACTCCTTTCCTGATTTGAAACCAGTCTGTTGTTCCATGTCCAGTTCTAACTGTTGCTTCCTGACCTGCATACATATTTCTCAAGAGGCAAGTCGGGTGGTCTGATATTCCCATCTCTTTCAGAATTTTCCACAGTTTGTTGTGATCCATACAGTCAAAGGCTTTGGGGTGGTCAATAAAGCAGAAATAGATATTTTTCTATAACTCTCTTGCTTTATCAATGATCCAATGGATGTTAGCAATTTGATCTCTGTTTCCTCTGCCTTTTCTAAATTGAGCTTGAACATCTGGAAGTTCACTGTTCACATATATTGAAGCCTGGCTTGGAGAATTTTGAGCATTACTTCACTAGCGTGTGAGATGAGTGCAATTATGCAGTAGTTTGAGCATTCTTTGGCATTGCCTTTCTTTGGGATTGGAATGAAAACTGACTTTTTCCCATCCTGTGGCCACTGCTGAGTTTTCCAAATTTGCTGGCATATTGAGTGAAGCACTTTCACAGCATCTCCACCTTGCCTTCATCCTAAAATCCAGGCTAACGCTGGTGGAGCATCCTCTACCTGGAACATTGCTTTGTTCCATGGATAAAGGAAAAAGGGTAGGTGAAGTATGTGCTAGTGGGAAGTGATTCAAGTCACCTCTGGTGAAAGCAAGTCCATTGCCATGAGAGAGGCAGTGAATATTGGTGAAGAGTATGTCAACTTGGCATGTCATCTATTTTTCTATAGTTGAATACACATTCATTTGTGTAACACTCAACACGTAGCTTCCATGACATTGTCCTTTGCAAATATTCCTTTTACCCACTCTGGCTGTTCTTTTCAGCCCCTTTTATTGACTACTTTTCTTATCTAACCTCTGAGATTTGGAATTCCTCAGGGTTTAGTGTAAGACTTTTTATTACTCTATACTGTCTTCTTAAATGTTCTTATCCACATCCATGACTTAAAATATTACTCGTGTATTTATAATTCTTAAATGTATAGCTATAGTTTTTCTAAACTCCAGGCTTATCTATCTATCTCTTAGACACACACTCACTTAGATATCTCACAAGCATCTCACATTTGGAAGGTCTAAGACAAAATGGATCTCCTGCCAACCTGTTTCTTCTTCAGACTTATCATTATGGTAAATAGAATATTCAGCCATCTAATTGTTTGTGCCAGAAACCTAGGAGTTGCTCTTAAGAACTTCTTCTCTTTCACATGAAAGTGAAAGTGAAAATTGCTCAGTCCTGTTCGACTCTATGCAAACCCATGGACTGTAGAGTCCATGGAATTCTTCAGGCCAGAATACTGGAGTGGGTAACCTTTCCATTCTCCAGGGGATCTTCCCAACCCAGGGATCAAACCCAGGTCTCCCACATTGCAGGAGGATTCTTTACCAGTTGAGCCACAAGGGAAGCCCCTCTTTCACCTGACATCCAATCTATTACCAAGTTCTGGTGAGTCTACCTCCAAAAATCTTAAAATTAAAAGACAGTGCTCCTTGGAAGAAAAGCTATGACAAACCTGAGCAGTGAATTAAAAAGCAGAAACATCACTTTGCTGACAAAGGTTCATATAGTCAAAGCTACAGTTTTTCCAGTAGCCATGTATGGATGTGAGAGTTGGATCATAAAGAAGGCTGAGTGCCAAAGAATTGATGCTTTTGAACTGTGGTGTTGGAGAAGAATCTTGAGTCCCTTGGACTGCAAGGAGATCAATCCTAAAGGAAATCAACTTTGAATGTTCATTGGAAGGGCTGATGCTAAAACTCCAACACTTTGGCCACCTGATGTGAAGAGCCAACTCATTGGAAAAGACCCTGTTGCTGGGAAAGATTGAAGACAGGAGAAGGGAATGATAGAGGATGAGATGGTTGGATGGCATCACCGATTCAATGGAGATGAGTTTGAGCAAACTCCAGGACAAAGTGAAAGACAGAGAAGCCTGACATGTTGCAGTCCATGGGTCACAATGAGTTGTACAGGATTGAGTGAATGAACAGCAACAATTGTTCAAAATATTTCCTAATTTTTGTTTTAATGTCTAAAGGATTTAGATTGATGTCTCCTTTATCATTTCTGATGTTGACTGCCTGTTCTCTAATTTTTTCCCTGATTAATTTAGGTAGATTTTTGGCAACCCCTCCAGTATTCTTGCCTGGAAAATTTCATGGACCTAGGAGCCTAACAGGCTAAAGTCCATGGGATTGCAAAGTCAGCCATATCTGAGCAACTGAGCACACATGAAATTCATTTTAAACCAATTTTAAAGATAAGCTTTCAGTTTTATAGGGTTTTTTGTTTGTTTGTTTGTTTTTCTATTTCACTGATTTCCTCTCTATTATTCTTTCCTTTAGGGCATAAATCTTAGGCATTTTTCTTTCTCAGCATACAAATTTAGAAGTGGACCTAATATAATCACATGAATCCTTAAAAACAGAGTCAGAAGAGAAAGAGAGAAAAATGCAGTAGAAGGCAGAAGAGAGACCCAAGGCATGAGAAGGACTCCATGCACTGTTGCCAGCTTTGAAGAGTCAGAGGCAATGATCAGAATAAAGAAGCCTAACTAGAAAGCAAGAGTGAACTCTGGCCAAAGACCTGTGAAGAAATGAGGACTTCAGCCCTACAACCACACAGAATTGAATTTTGCTAACAAACTAATGACTCTGGGGAATGGACTGTCCCCCAACCTTGAGACAAAGGCCCAGACCAGCTGATACCTTGACTTTGGCCTTCTGAGAGCATAAGCAGAGTACTCAGTCAAGCCTGCCAGACTTCTGTCCTTGAAAGCAGTTACAAAAACTATAAGTTTTGCTTAGTATACAAATTTAAAGCTTAAAACTGCACTAAGCACTACTTTGACTTAATGGGGGGGAAATGTATCATTTTCATTATCAATCATCTAAAAAGATTCCCTACCTTGTGCAGGATGCCTCATCCAAACAACAAACAAAACAAAAATACAAGCCAAATCATCAACAGACAGGATGATTACCAGCTCATTCAGCCTTGCCCATCAGAAGGGGGGGAGGGGGGGAAACTCAGCATAAATCTCACCCTATATAAAGCTTACACAATCCACTGGACCAAACTTAGGGGGATAGAAACCAAAAGGAAGAAATAATTCAACCTTGAAGCCTGGGAAAAGGAGACCTCAAACACAATAAGTTAAAAAATAATAATAATAATAATGAACAAGCAGAGAAATACCACACAAATAAAGGAACAAACTAGAAACACAGAAGTCCAAATAAATGAAAAGGAAATAGGCAAAATACCTGAAAAAGAATTCAGTATAATTATAGTAAAGATGATCAAAAAGCTTGAAAACAGAATGGAGAAAATGCAAGAATCAATTAACAAAGACCTAGAAGGATTAAAGAATAAACACATGGAGAAAAACAACACAATTACTGAAGTTAAAAATACTCTAGAAGTAATCAATAGCAGAATATCTGAAGCAGAAAAATGAATCAGTGAGCTGGAAGATAAAATGGTGAAAATAACTTCTGAAGAGCAGAATAGAGTAAAAAGAATGAAAAGAACCAAGGATAGTCTCACAGACCTCTGGAACAATATCAAACGCACCAATATTTTAATAATAGGGGTCCCGGAAGAAGAAGGAGAAAAGAAACTGTATGAGAAAAGTTTTGAAGAGATTATAGCTGAAAATTTCCCCAACATGAAAAGGAAAAGTCAGTCAAGTGTAAGAGGCACAAAGAGGATAGAACCAAGGAAAAACATGCCAAGACAAATAATAATCAAACTAGCAAAGCCTAAACACAAAGAAAGAATATTAAAAAGCAGCAAGGGAGAAGCAGCAGGTAACATAAAAGGGAAACCCCATACATTTAACAACTGATCTTTCAGCATAAACTCTGCAGGCCAGAAGCGAATGGCAGGATATATTTAAAAGTACTGAAAGGGAAAAATCTACAGCCAAGATTACTCTACCCAGCAAGGATCTCATTCAAAACTGATAGAGAATTCAAAAGCTTTATAGACAAGCAAAAGTTAAGAGAATTCAGTACTACCAAACCAGCTTTACAACAAATATCTTATACTTATATAGTCAAGAATAAAGAGAAGAAAAATATCTACAAAACCAAACCCCAAACAATTTAAAAAGTGGCAATAGGAACATATACATCAATAATTACTTTAAATGTAAACGGATTAATTGCTCCAACCAAAACATACAGACTGGCTGAAGGGATACAAAAACAATACCCATATATATGCTGTCTACAAGAAACCCACTTCAGACCTAAAGACACATATAGACTGAAAACGAGAGGATGGAAAAACATATTCCATGAAAATGGGAAGCCTGTGCACCCCAATGTTCATCGCAGCACTGTTTATAATAGCCAGGACATGGAAGCAACCTAGATGCCCATCAGCAGATGAATGGATAAGGAAGCTGTGGTACATATACACCATGGAATATTACTCAGCCATTAAAAAGAATTCATTTGAATCAGTTCTAATGAGATGGATGAAACTGGAGCCCATTATACAGAGTGAAGTAAGCCAGAAAGATAAAGAACATTACAGCATACTAACACATATATATGGAATTTAGAAAGATGGTAATGATAACCCTATATGCAAAACAGAAAAGGAGACACAGAAGTACAGAACAGACTTTTGAACTCTGGGGGAGAAGGTGAGGGTGGGATGTTTTGAAAGAACAGCATGTATATTATCTCTGGTGAAACAGACCACCAGCCCAGGTGGGATGCATGAGTCAAGTGCTCAGGCCTGGTGCACTGGGAAGACCCTGAGGAGTCGGGTGGAGAAGGAGGTGGGAGGGGGGATTGGGATGGGGAATACGTGTAACTCTATGGCTGATTCATGTCAATGTATGACAAAACCCATTGAAATGTTGTGAAGTGATTGGCCTCTAACTAATAATATGATATTTAAAAAAAATTAAAAAATAAAAAAAAGAAAATGGGAAGCCAATGAAAGCTGGAGTAGAAACCATCATATCAGACAAAATAGACCTTAAAATAAAGAAGATTACAAGAGATAAGGAAGGCCACTACATAATGATCAAGGGAATCAATCCAAGAGGAAGACATAACAATTGTAAATATTTGTGCACCCAACACAGGAGCACCTCAATACATAAAACAAACACTAAAAGACATAAAAGGAAAAATTGACAGTAACATAATAATAGTAGACTTTAACACCCCTCTTACATCAATATACAGATCATCAAAACAAAATTAATAAGGAAACACAAGTCTTAAATGATACATTAGATCAGATGGATCTCATTGATATCTTCAGGACATTCCATCCAAATGCAGAAGAATACACCTTCTTTTCAAGTGTATATGAAACATTCTCCAGGATAGATCACATCTTTGGTCACAAACCAAATGCCAGTAAATTTAAGAAAACTGAAATCATATCAAGCATCTTTTCCAACCACAATGCTATGAGACTAGATATCAATTACAAGAAATAAAAAAACACAAACACATGGAGATTAAACAATATATTTCTAAATAACCAACAGGTTACTGAAGAAATCAAAAGAGATTACAAAAATTTTCTGGAAACAAATGACAATGAAAACACAACAACTCAAAACCTATGGGATTCAGCAAAAGCAGTTCTAAGAAGGAAGTTTATAGCAACACAATCCTACCTCAAGAAACAAGAAAAACATCAAATAGACAACCTAACTTTACACCTAAAACAACTGGAAAAAGAACAAAAACAACAACAACAAAAAATTAGCAGAAGGAAAGAAATCATAAAGATCAGAGTAGAAATAAAAGGAAATGGAAAAAAAAAATAGCAAAGACTAATAAAGCCAAAATCTTTAGGTTCTTTGAGAAGATGAAGAAAATTGACAAACCTTTAGCCGGACTTATCAAGAAAAAAAGAGAGAAGAATAAAATCAACAAAATTAGAAGTGAAAAAGGAGAGGTTACAACAGACAATGCAGTAATGCAAAGGATTATAAGAGACTGTTATGAACAACTAGATAGCAATAAAATGGGTAACCTGGAAAAAAATGGACAGATTCTTAGAAAAGTTAAATATTCCAAGAATGAATCAGGAAGAAATAGAAATTATGAACAACCCAATTACAAGCACTGAAATTGAAGCTGTGATTAAAAATCTCCCAAAAAACAAAAGCCCAGGACCAGATGGATTCACAGGAAAATTCTATCAAATATTTAGAGAAAAGCTAATGCCTATCCTTCTAAAGCTCTTTCAAAAAAATGCAGAGCAAGGAACACTTCCAATATCATTCCATGTGGTCATCAGCACCCTGATATCAAAACCATACAAAGACAACACATAAACAAGAAAACTACAGGCCGATATCACTGATGAACATAGAAGCAAAAATCCTCAACAAAATTTTAGCAAATAGAATTCAACAACACATTAAAAAGCTCATATGCCATGATCAAGTTGGGTTTATTCCAGGAATGCAAGAATTCTTCAATATACACAAAACAATCAATGTGATAGACCATGTTAATACACCATGTTAAATATAAAAACCATATGATAATCTCAGTAGATGCAGAAAAAGCCTTGACAAAATTCAACACACAATTACGATTAAAACTCTTCAAAAAATGGGCATAGCAGGAACCTACCACAACATAATAAATGTCATATATGATAAGCCTACAGCAAACATTATTATCAATGGTAAAAAACTAAAACCATCCCCCTAAGATCAGAAACAAGACAAGGGTGTCCACTATTATTCAACATAGTTTTGAAAGTCCTAGCTATAGCAATCACATTAGAAAAAGAAATAAAAGGAATCCAGATCAGAAGAGAAGAAATAAAGCTCTCACTGTTTACAGATGACATGATACTCTACACAGAAAACCCTAAAGATACTATCAGAAAATCACTAGAGCTAATCAGTGAACTTAGCAAAGTCACAGGATACAAAATCAGTACACAGGAATCACTTGCATTTCTATATACTAACAATGAAAAATCAGAAAGAAAAATAAAGGAATCAATCCCATTCACCATTGTAACAAAAAGGATTAAATATATAGGAATAAACTTACCTCAGGAGACAAAAGAACTGTACACAGAAAATTATAAGACACTGATGAAAGAAGTCAAAGATAACATAAACAGATGGAGAGATATTCCATGTTCCTGGGTAGGAAGAATCAGTATTGTGAAAACGACTATACTACCAAATGCAATCTACAGATTCATTGTGATCCATATCAAATTACCAATGGTATTTTTCACAGAACTAGAACAAAAAATTTCACAATTCATATGGAAACACAAAAGACCCCGAATAGCCAAAGCAGTCTTGAGAAAGAGGAATGGAGCTGGAGGAATCAACCTTCCTGACTTCAGATTATAATACAAAGCTACAGTCATTAAGACAGTATGGTACAGACAGAAAAACAGAAATATAGACCAATGAAACAAGATAGAAAGTTCAGAAAAAAAACCCACGCACCTATGGGTACCTTATTTTTGACAAAGAAGGCAAGAACATACAATAGGGCAAAGATAGCCTCTTCAATAAATGGTGCCGGTAAAACTGGACAGCTACATGTAAAAGAATGAAATTAGAACACTTACTAACACCGTACACAAAGATAAACTCAAAATGGATTAAAGATCTAAATGTAAGACTAGAAACTATAAAACTCTTAGAGGAAAACATAGGCAGAACACTCAATGACATAAATCCAAACAAGATCCTCTATGACCCACCTCCCAGAGTAACAGAAATAAAAATAAAAGTAAACAGGCAGGACTTGATTAAACTTAAAAGCTTTTGTAAATCAAAGGAAACTGTAAGCAAGGTGAAAAGACAACCCTCAGAATGGGAGAAAACAATAACAAATGAAACAACTGACAATGGATTAATTTCCAAAATGTAGAAGCAGTTCATACAACTCAATACCAGAAACAAACAACCCAATCAAAAAGTGGAAAAAAGACCTAAACAGACATTTCTCCAAAGAAGGCATATAGATAGCTAACAAACACATGAAATGATACTCAACTTTGCTCATTATTAGAGAAGTGCAAATCAAAATTACAATAAGATATCACTGCACACTGGTCACAATATCCATCATCAAAAAGTCTACAAGCAATAAATGCTTGAGAGGGTGTGGAGAAAAGGGAACACTCTTGCACTGTTGGTGGGAATATAAATTGATACAGCAACTATGGAAGACGGTATGGAGATTCTTTAAAAAACTAGGAATAAAATCACCATCAGTTCAGTTCAGTTGCTCAGTCATGTCCGACTCTTTGCGACCGCATGAACTGCAGCACGCCAGGTCTCCCTGTCCATCACCAACTTCTGGAGTCCACCCAAACCCATTTCCATTGAGTTGGTGATGCCATCCAACCATCTCATCCTCTGCCATCCCCTTCTACTCCTGCCCTCAATCTTTCCCAGCATCAGGGTCTTTCCAATGAGTCAGCTCTTCCCACCAGGTGGCCAAAGTATTGGAGTTTCAGCTTCAAAATCAGTCCTACCAATGGACATCCAGGACTGATCTCCTTTAGGATGGACTGGTTGGATCTCCTTGCAGTCCAAGGAACTCTCAAGCGTCTTCTCCAACACCACAGTTCAAAAGCATCAATTCTTTGGTGCTCAGCTTTCTTCACCATCCAAATGTCACATCCATACATGACCACTGGAAAAACCATAGCCTTGACTAGATGGACCTTTGTTGGCAAAGTAATGTCTCTGCTTTTTAATATGCTGTCTAGGTTGGCCATAATTTTCCTTCCAAGGAGTAAGCGTCTTTTAATTCCATGGCTGCAATCACCATCTGCAGTGATTTTGGATCCCAGAAAAATAGTCAGCCAATGTTTCCCCATCTATTTGCCATGAAGTGATGGGATCAGATGCCAAGATCTTAGTTTTCTGAATGTTGAGTTTTATGTCAACTTTTTTACTCTCCTCTTTCACTTTCATCAAGAGGCTCTTTATTTCCTCTTCACTTTCTGCCATAAGGGTGGTGTCATCTGCATATCTGAGGTTATTGATATTTCTCCCAGCAATCTTGATTCCAGCTTGTGCTTCTTCCAGCCCAGAGTTTCTCATGATGTACCCTACATATAAGTTAAATATGTGGGTGACAATATATAGCCTTGATGTACTCCTTTTCCTATTTGGAACCAGTCTGTTGCTACATGTCCAGTTCTAACTGTTGCTTCCTGACCTGCATACAGGTTTTTCAAGAGGCAGGTCAGGTGGTCTGGTATTCCCATCTCTTTCAGAATTTTCTACCATATGACCCAGCAATTCCACTCCTAGGCATATACCCTGAGGAAACCAAAACTGAAAAAGATGTATATATCCCATTGTTCACTGCAGCACTATTTACAATAGCTAGAACGTGGAAGCAACCTAGATGTCCATCAACAGATGAAAGGATAAAGAAGTTGTGGTACATATACACAATGGACTATTTCTCAGCCAAAAAAGGAATGCATTTGAGTCAGTTCTAATGAGGTGGATGAACCTAGAACCTATTATACACAGTGAAGTAAGTCAGGAAGAGAAAAACAAATATCATACATTAATGCATATATACAGAATATACAAAAATGGTACTGAAGAATTTATTTGCAGAGAAGAAATGGAGAAACAGACATAGATAATAGACTTGTGGACATGGGGAGAGGAGAGGACAGGGTGAGATGTGTGGAGAGAGTAACATGGAAACTTGTATTACCATATGTAAAAGAGATAGTCAATGGGAATTTGCTCTATATCTCAGGAAACTCAAACAGGGGCTCTGTATCAACCTAGAGGGGTGGGATGGGGAGGGAGATGGGAGGGAGGTTCAAAAGGGAGAGGAATATGTATATCTAAGGCTGATTCATGCTGAGGTTTGACAGAAAACAGCAAAATTCTGTAGAGCAATTAACCTTCAATTAATAAATAAATAACTTTAAAAAAAATTCCCAATTTTCCTTTTTTTCCCCCTATTTGTGGGTTTTTATAAATATATAAAGAAATTTTCTTCTCATTATTAAAGAAATTTAAATTTACATTCCTTGTGCTCAAAATCATACTATACATATATATATGTATGTCACACATAAGTGTATTAATATTCCTATTATGCTTAGTATATGATTTTAGTGAATGTTCCATGTGCACCTTAAAGAGTGCATTCTGTCAATGGTACAGAATTCATAATTGTCAATTTAGTAGAGTTTTTTGATAGCATGGTTCAAATACTCTATCTCCTTAGTAATTTTCTGTCTTCCTGTTCTATTGATTACTCATAGAACAGTACTGAAAAATCCAATTATAATTGAAAATTTGTCTATTTCTTACTTCACACATTTAGTTTTTGATTCATATCTTTCAAATTTTTGCTATAAGCTACATGTAGTTTTAAGATTCTTAAAATCTACCTGTCTTCCTGATAAACTGACATTTTCATTGCTATAAGATTAGAGATACTTTTGTGCTTAAAATCTATTTAATCTATTATTAATATACATTTCAGTTTTCTTATGACGAAGGTTTGCACAATGTAACTTTTCCATTATTTGACTTATCTGTGTAGGTTATATAAAGTGCATTTTTTTCATAAAAAGCATAGAGTGTTTTTGGACTTCCCAGGTGCTACTAGTGGTAAAGAACCTACCTGCCAATGCAGGAGATAAAAGAGATTCAGGTTTGATCCCTGAGCTGGGAAGATTCCCTGGAGGAGGGCATGGCAACCCTCTCTGGTATCCTTGTCTGGAGAATCCAATGAACAGAGGAGCCTGGCAGACTACAGTGCATGCGGTCACAAACAGTCAGACATGACTGAAGCAACTTACCACACCACAGTTTATAGGTTTTTAATCCAATATGATCATCTCTGACTTACGGAGTATTTACACTATCTATGTTTAATACAATTTTCAATATAGTTGAGTTTAAGTCCACCATCTTCCTGTGTTTTCTGTTTATGCTATTGGTTCTTTATTCCCTTTTTGTCATTCCCTGCCTTCACTGTATTAATTGAGGTTTCTTTATATATTTTATCTTCACTGCTGTATTATTATTATTTATACCATTTCAGTTTATATGTTTAATGGTTGCTCCAGGGTGTACATGTGCATCATAAACTTATCACAATCTACTTTCAAATAATACTGTATCATTTTGAGTAGCATAAGAACTCAGTATACTATCATTGCTCCCTCTCCTAGTCCTTTGTGCCACTGGGTTGTAAAATTTTACTTCTATAACTTATTATACCTCTTTCTCACTCTGTACTTATACCTCTCCATCAAGATTCATCTCTTTAATTGAAGATGATTAAAAAAAAAACTGAAAGATATCCCATTCTCTTGGATTGGAAGAATAGTGTTAAAATGGCCATAATACCCAAAGCAATCTACAGATTTAATGTGATCCCTGTCAACTTACTCATGGCACTTTTCACAGAACTAGAACAAATAATCCTAAGATTTATATGGGATTACAAAAGACCCAAAATTTCCAAAGCAATCCTGAGGGGAAGAACAAAGCAGAAGGCATAACCCTCCCAGATTTCAGACTATACCACAAAGCTACCATAATCAAGACAGCACAGTGTTGGTACAAAAATAGACATATGGACCAATGAAAGAGAATAGAGAGCCTACAGATCTACGGTCACTTAATCTCTGACAACGGAGGCAAGAAAATACAATGGGGAAAAGACAGTCTCTTCAGCAAGTGGTGTTGGGAATGTTGGACAGCCACATGTAAATCAATGAAGTTAAAACACACCCTCATATCACACACAAAAATAAATTCAAGATGGCTTAAAGACTTGAATATTAGACATGAAGCCATAAACTTCCTAGAAGAGAACATAGACAAAACATTCTCTGAAAAAAATTATACCAACATTTTCTTAGGTCAGTCTGCCTTAACAAAAATTTAAAAATGGGACCTAATTAAATTCAAAAGCTTTTGCATGGCAAAGAAAACCATAAACAAAACAAAAAGGCAACCTATAGAATAGGATACAATATCTGCAAACAATGTGACTGACAAGGTATTAATTCCTAAAATGTACAAACAGTTCAAACAGCTCAATATAAAAAAAAAAATCAGAAAATGGGCAGAAGACCTAAAGAGACATTTTTCCAAAGAACATATACATATGGTCGATAGGCACATGAAAAGATGCTCAACATCACTAATTATAAGAGAAATGCAAATCAAAACAATGAAGCACCACCACACACTGGTCAGAATGGCCCTCATTAAACAGTCTACAAATAACAATCCTGGAGATGGTGTGGAGAATAGGGAACCCTCCTACACTGTTGGTGGAAATATAAATTGGTGCAGTCACTAAGGAAAACAGTATGAAAATTCCTCAAAAAACTAAAAAATAACTATGATCCAGAAATCCCACTCCTACGCATATATCCACATAAAATTATAACTGGAAAAAATACATGCACCCCTATGTTCACAGTTGCACTATTTACCACAGCCAAGACATGAACACAACCTGAATGTCCATTGACAGATGGAGGGATTAAGAAGATATATGTACATGGACACACACATACACACACACATATGCACACATGCACACACATATATACACACAATGGAATACTACTCAATCATAAAAAAGAATGAAACAATGTCATTTGTAGCAACATGAATGGACCTAGAGATTATCATACTAAATGAAGTCAGAAAGTGAAAGACAAATATCAGATGACATCACTTACATGTAGAATCTAGAATGACACAAATGAACTTACCTACAAAATGAACAGACTTACAGACACACACACACATATATGTATATGTAAATGCACATGCACACACACACATATATATATAACATATGTATATAATATATATATATAAATACATATATATATATTAAACTGAATCACTTTGCTATACACCAGAACCTAACACAACATTGTAAATCAACTATAGGCTTCCCCAGTGGCTCAGACAGTAAAGAATCTGGCTACAATGCAGGAGACCCAGATTGGGCTATAAACCCAGTTCATGGGATTATAAAGAGTCAGACACAATTGAGTGACTAACACTTTCAACTGTGTGTGTGTGTGTGTGTGTGTGTGTGTGTGTGTGTGTGTGTGTGTTAGTGGCTCAGTTGTGTCTCAGAGAGAGACCCCATGGGCTGTAGTCCGCCAGGCTCCTCTGTCCATGGAATTACCCAGGCAAGAATACTGGAGTAGGTAGCCCCTCCCTTCTCCAGGGAATTTTTTAAAAAGCTGCTGGTTAATAAAACCACTCAGTAAGCCACCTGGGACTCCCTGGTGGCCCAGCTGGTAAGGAATCTGCCTGCAAAGCAGGAGACCTGGGTTTGGTCCCTGGGTCAGGAAAATCCTCTAGAGAAGCAAATGGCAGCCCACTCCAGTATTCTTGCCTGGAGAATTCCATGAACAGAGGAGTCTGATGGGCTACAGTCCACGGGATCACAAAGAGTCGGACACGACTGAGCGACTAACATTTCCACTTTCTTTACCCACCAGGGAAGCCAACACTTTCAACTATACTTCAGTAACATACATTTTTAAAATAAAAAAATAAATATGAGAAGATCTTTTTAAAAAAGATTCATACCTCTTTATCAATGTCTTTTTCAAATGATAATTGCTCAGTAACATTCCCTAGGAATAACTACCTTAGAGATTCACCTCCAAAGCTTACTATATGAAACTCACAGTTGCTGGGATAAAGTAATAGGCTCAAAAAAACATTATAATCTTTAAAAGGAACTACACATGAGGCCTTCATGCTTCCATGAGCATTTTCACAAGTAACATATGCAGTCCTTAGTAGAAGCATAATAAGGCATCTATCTAAGTTCAAAACGCTGAAGTGTTTAAACTATGAATGGGCATGAATGCAATTCAGGCCAAGGTAGAATTTATTTTTGTGCTTTCTGTAAAATAGAATTTGATAAGCAAAGAATACTGTAAGCATGGCAAATACTTAGCACACTTAACTGTGAAAGGCAGCAAGCAATTTTTAAAGCACCACAGTATTAATAGTTTTATATTAAAAGAATTAATACAGGTAAAATCTGTTTGAAAAGCAAAAATGGACACTTACATGAATGCTCTGTTCCATCCTCGCCTTCTCAGTCAGCGGTTACTCATAATAGCCCAAAGTTGTAAAGCTGTATTTCTTCTGAAATATACTATAATTCAGATTTCACACCCAGTTGTAGTGACCTTCCTTTCAGTTACGGTGAGTTAGTGAGGTTTTAAACTATTCTTTATCACATAAATATTGTAAACAGTGTTTGGCCCTACAACTGTCCCTCAACACTAGAGAACTGGGTGTTCTTCCAGAAAGGGAAGAAGCACTTTCCCTGCATCATCTTTGCACTGCTTGAATTTTTTTCCATGAATATAAATGACTTTTCCAATTTTTAAGAAAACTGCTGGTTAATAAAACCATTAAGTAATATAATTTCATAATTTTATTGTGCATAGTCCATTATGGATTACAAACAGCAGTAAGCATGCACACCTAGCTTTTATTAGCATTATATCTGAAAAGGTATTTGTTGTACAGAACTGACTACCATTTATTACACTTTATGACTATAAATGCAAAGCATTCATACAATAAATACAAATAGTGATTAATAAAAGCATTTTTTTCTTGACAGTGTTAAATAGCTAATAAAATATCAAAACTTCATTGATTTCCATTAAAGTGAAAATTAATTTAATGGACTCATGGTTAAGACCACTACACAATTGCTTCAGTGGGTCTTTGGAAGTCAGATAAGGATGCACGAATTCTTTCAAATGCCATATGTCCCATATATTTTCTGCAGAATGTTAAAAACGGCAGTGGTGTAATGAAGTGTAACCTCCCATTATTTCAGCATGGTTCATCATTATATCACTGAAGCAAGGACACTGCCTTATAAAATCTACTAGCTCCCTCCAATTTACATTTAGAGTTACAGAAAATTAAATAAGAGATGCAATTAGGTTGTTCTTGTGAAAAAAAACCTAAGAGGCAGTGTCTTTTCAAGGCCTCCCTTTGCAAACATTAATGCTTTATCCTTCAAATATGTTGTCCCTGTCAACACTGGATTGGGAGCTGGGAGAATCTGACAAATTGGCACTAAAGTAGACATTTCAGAAATGAGATCAGCTCTGAGAACCTGGCAAACTATAGAGAAAATTCCATTTTCTTCTTACCTATTTCTTTCTATTTAAATTTGGAGGCTATTCTAGAATACCAATTCTTATAAAACAGCTAAGGAGAAAATTATTCATATCCTATACAGGTTCTTGTCATGCCTGAAGAGTAGCTCTGTCTTCAGTAAGGATTTCTGTAATTGGAAGAGAGTTGTGTGTCAGTTGATTATTGATATATAGGTTTAAAGCAATTCCTATCAAAATCCCAGCAAGGCTTTCTGTAGGTATAGACAAGGTTATTCCAAAAACTATACAGAAAAGCAAAGAAACTAAAATAACTAAAATAATTTTGAAGACGAAGAAAGTGGGAAGAATCAGTTTATCCCATTTTGAGACTTTTAGCTACAGTCTAGCTGTGTGGTAGAGGGATCGGCACCTAGATCATTACAATGAATGAAGACATGATTGATAAACAGGGTCAGAAATGGGAGCAAGAGCTCAGAGGCCAGACCCCACAGAGGCACCAGGCGCATGGAGGCTGGGAGAGAGGCAGCAGCTGGGGTGGAGGGTGGCAGGACCAGTTGAGGGGGAGAGCTGGTTGGTACACATTCTATTTCCCTTTGGAGCCTTGACAGACAACACTTGCCTCACACCAAGACCTGAGACCCCAAGGTTTACAAAATCTTCCTCAAATATTGCTTCTGACTCCCACTTTGAAGAGGATGGAAGTTTCACAGGAAGAGTTTGCCTGGGGCCACAGCCACAGAGAGAAAAAGAGCCAAGCCAGGATGGTGACTAGAGATTGACTTTGAGAATCCTTAGCTGTGGGCAGATTCCATACCATGGGTGGGAAAATCTTGCTCGCTTTTAGGTTTGCAGGTGCATGTCTGAGTGTATTTTGGGGGTGGATGAAGTGAATTAGTTGAGTGGTGATTATATTTTCTGTTAAAATTATTCATAAACTGAAAAGTGTATCCACTAGACTTTTTGTTTAAGATCAAACTCTCAGATATTCAAAACAAATTAGTTGTCAAGAAGTGAAATACTGCTAGTGAAATTCAATTTATACCAGTTGGAATGAAAACTTGCAAACAAGAGTCCTAAAAGCTATACAATGCATATTTCTCTCTATATCTTACACCTTAAGTGATAAAGAAAGTCTAAGTTTCTCAAGGTAACCAGCTCTACACTTCCCTATCAGGAGGGTGTGCTATATTTAGAACAACTGACTTGGATTCAACAGCACCAACAGTTGCAGCCCTCTCTAAGTATGTCCGCAGGTAGATTCTTTCTTTTTTTAGTAAATCAACCTAAAATTTATAACAGTTGCTCTGGACAGTTAACACAGTTTTTTTTTTACAATGAAGAACTATCTAACTCTGAACAGAGGGTACATGGCAATTAGAAGTTGTCATGGTAAGAAAAAAACACAGCCCACTTTCTGCAACCGACACAGAAACAGTAAGGGAAATGTAAGGACAAAGGTGGGGTTTGTTTTTAATATAAAAAAAAAAGTCCTCAGGAATCTTAACAAAAGAAGGGAATATTTCACAGTCAGGAAACAGGCACCAAGATACAAAATTACAACTGTTTAGATTCCAGACCTGTCCCATCTCCTCCAGAGCAGAGATGGGGAGGAGACAGCTGAAACAAACTGAAATTTTGTAAATCAAAGACTTAGAAACCCTACAAATATGATTAAAATCTAAACTTCTGTTTTGTTTTTTAAAAAAATAATTGTTTTAATGTATCAAAAGGCCTGCTTTAGTGGCATGCTAGCTCCACCAAAAAATAACCCTATTACTCCCTTGTCAGTGACATGCTCAAGTTGACCAGTCAACTCATATTTCCAAATCCCTGTGTGTACAAGTACATGTGTGTCTTTTAAACCAAAGCCCTGGGGTTCAGGTGATGGCTGCTGTTATCACGGGCTTCCACCTGTTAACCAACGAATGTCAGCCTCCCCAAAAGGGCGAGCAGGGCACAGAGAAGCCCTGCAGTGGTAGTGAGGGAATAAGTCCCAAACAGCCAACTTTTCCAGCATGGCCTCCCCCACCCGCACCCCCACTCAAAAGGAGATCCTTATTTCTAACCAGACTACTCAGCTCAAATTTGGACTCCCTGTAACCAGAATGGCTTTTTCTGCCTAAAGAGAAAACACACATTTATCTGCACACCCATCCATATATATAATTTTGTTTGTTTGTTTTTATATCTAAATATAAAATACTACTCTGCTTTGTGTTATAAATGGAGGACCACACAATGAGAACTTTTTCTTTTAAGGTAGGGCTATCCGTCCATTTATGCTGAGGCTGTCAGGGCGTTGAGCCCCAGACAAGGGAACCAACACACCAGGAGATATAGGGCATTTTCCTAAGTGACTTCCCATCCTTCCTTCTCCCCTAATTCTCACCTTTAATAGAAAATTGGTTTCAACCTCTTAAGTAATGGAACTTCCCAATCAGTAGATTCCTTACGCATTTCTTAAGGTTGTTTGTTTCTCAGACAACTTAAGTGGCTCTCAGTTCAGTTCAGTTCAGTCGCTCAGTCGTGTCCGACTCTTTGTGACCCCATGAACTGCAGTACGCCAGGCCTCCCTGTCCATCACCAGCTCCCGGAGTCTACCCAAACCCATGCCCATCGAGTCGGTGTTGTCATCCAGCCATCTCATCCTCTGTCGTCCCCTTCTCCTCCTGCCCCCCATCCCTCCCAGCATCAGGGTCTTTCCCAATGAGTCAACTCTTCACATCAGGTGGCCAAAGTATTGGAGTTTCAGCTTCAGCATCAGTCCTTCCAATGAACACCCAGGACTTATCTCCTTTAGGGTGGACTGGTTGGATCTCCTTGCAGTCCAAGGGACTCTTGGCTCTAAAATTCAAACAAAACTCCTAGCCTCAAGTTTGAAGATGTACCACAATAGACACATCACCAACTCACATTTTAGTTATAGATTCCTATTCATTCTATCACACCACATCCCTCATCTTTGATTTTTGGGAAAAGATTCATCTTCTACAGGTTTTACACAATCTCTAACCATTCTGCTATTTAACAATACTTTTAAAACCTGTCACAAGAGATACATAGATATCATAGTATAGATACATATTACTATTACTATACTGACACTATACTAAATAGCAACAGCAATGATATACAGCAACAGTAAATAGATATTACTATTACTACTACAGACACTACTTGGCCATAAAAAGATGAAATTTTACCATCTGCAACTATATGATTGCACCTTGAACATATCAAGCTAAGTGAAATAAGTCAGATGGAGAAAGAAAAACACTGTATGATTTCACTCATGTGTGGAATATAAAAAACAAGCAAACCAAACAAAATAAATGGAGAAACCAGACAAAAAGAAACACAGAGATGCAGAGAACAGAGTAGTGGTTATCAGAGGGGAAGGAGGAGCTGGGAGAAATGGGTAAAGGGGGTCAACTCTATGATGAGGAACAGAAACAACTTTTGGAGCCTGTACACTGCAGCGTATACAGAAGTCAAAAAACACTTTCCGATCTGCCCACTAATTTTAGAATAAAGGACAAGTCTTGATCATGATCTTCAGAACCTTAAAGTGGTTCTTGCTTCCAATTCCTTCTATAGTCTCAACTCCCCACTAGTTTTTCCCTTGCTCCAGATGTGCCAACTAGATGGGGTTTCTTTCCATTTCTTGAGTATACCACTGGTTTCTATTGTCTCTAGATTTCCCATCTGCTCTGAGCTCTGTCTGAAAAGTTTTCCCTCTCCTTTTGAACGTAAACTTCATTTCCTCAGAAAAGCCTTTCCTGATGCCTCTGTGGTTGGACAGTCAACTTGAGAAATAATAAGTTTAGCAATAGCAACAGCAGTGATAGCAGCCACAGCCACAATAATAACACATAACATTTATGGGATATTCCTGTGCAACAGACTCTGTTCTCAACATTTTGTACATATTTATCAATTTGTGCATTTGTACAAATTATCAATTCATTTGTACAGTTCAATTGTACAAACAAACATTTGAACAATTAATACAAATAATTTGTACAAGAAATAGCCTAAAGAAATAGATACCATTATTGTCCCATTTTACAGATACAGACTCTGTAGTTGATGTAAAATTCAATGGAGGGCACATGGCTAGGAACTGAAGAGCTGAGCTTCAAATCACAGCAGCCTGATCCAGGTCCCATGCTCTTAACCAATGGCACACCATTGATACCTCAATCTTTCTAAGAAAATATAGCAATTATTTTTATCTCAGTGAGATGAAAATTCCAGGATATTAAGAGATAAAGATTCCTCAGATTTCCTAGGTCTTTACTCCTGTTAAACAATATCAAATCCAATACTATTTGTGTTGCTTACAGCCTCCTATCTGAAAGTGAGAGTCTTCAATAATCCAGTTTCATATGTTCCCACAGTAGGTGTGATACACTGGTTCTTAGGGTGTATCACAGAAGGGTTCCCAGGATCCTGAAAAGTACAAGTTACAATACTTCTAAAAAGGGTCAAGGGGTACTGTGACCACATTATTACTTTCCTTGGAGCATAAATTATGAGCCAAAGTTGAAATCTAATTTAAAAAGTTCATGGTCCTATTTGAGATTCAGAGGAACAAGTTTCTTTCAAGTCCTACATATCATAAAAAGCAAGAAAGCAGGATTTTATACAAGCTTTAACTGGGTCATTTGCAGAGACATGGATGGACCTGAAGACTATCATACAAAGTGAGGTAAGTGAGAAAGAGAAAAATAAATATTGTGTATTAACGCATATATGTAGAATCTGGAAAAAAAAAATCTGGTATAGATGATGCTACTTACAAAGTAGAAGCAGAGACACAGATGTAGAAAATGTATAGTTACCAAGAGGGAAAGGGGGTGGAGGTGGGGAAAAATTGGGAGGTTGGCATCAACATATATACACTACTATGCATAAAAGGAGAAGGAGAAGAAGAGGGTGACAGAGGATGAGATGGTTGGATGGCATCACTGATTCAATGGACATGAAATTGGGCAAACTCTAGGAGATGGTGAGGGACAGGAAAACCTGGCAAGCTGCAGTCCATGGGGTCGTAAAGAGTAGGATATGACTTGGCGACTGAACAACAACAAATGCATAAAACAGATAGCTAATAAGAACCAACTGTATAGAACAGGAAACTCTACTCAATGTGATGATCTAAACAAAAAGGAAATCCAAAACACGGGGATATATGTACACACCCCTGTATATACATATAACTGATTTACCGTGCTACATAATAGAAACTAACACAATAAAGCAACTATACTCCAATAAAAGTTTTTAAACACAAATTTTATACAAATTGGCTTTAAGCAGAGTACAGAAGAGTGCAGATGATACTTTTCAGTGTAAATGCCCACAGATTGTAGCAATATGTATAACATTATAAAATTATGACAGTACATTAGTCTATTTAGCCTCTTAAGAAGGAAAAATATTACTACAGCTTTGCCTGTTGTTTCAGATCCATTCAGGGAATTTTCCTAAGAATGCACCCTTCTCCCCTACACATCATGAGGGCCTTTCCCCAGCCTCTCTTGTTTCACCCAGCATTTCCCTTTTTTTCAATACTCTTTACTCTTATCTTTCTTTCTTTTCTTCCTCATAGACCCATGAAAGCACAGACCATTTCAGTCTGGTTTACACTTTGTGTGCTGGCCCTGAAAGTTTTTTGACTGATGATCAGCTACATTGTGATTCAGTTCAGTTCAGTCGCTCAGTCGTATCCGACTCTTTGCAGCCCCATTGGCTGCAACACGCCAGGCTTCCCTGTCCATCACCAATTCCTGGAGTTTGCTCAAACTCATGTCCATTGAGTCGGTGATGCCATCCAACCATCTCATCCTCTGTCATAATAAATAACTTACTAGTAATAAATTAATTAAACTAATAAATTAATTACTAGTAATAAATAAATTACTTCAATTTATTCTTTCCACAAATAACCTCTAACATGTAGAAGGACATAATAATTGACAAGACATAGATCTTGTCAAGAATTTTGCAATCTAACGAAGAAAGCAAGTGAGGTCACAGGTCATTTCACTAGTTGTATGCTTCAAAATGTATAAGCAAAGAATGCTATCAGAACACTCAGGAAAGATACCCACAGTTTTGAAGGACTGAAAGATATCGCCCAGAGGGAGAGTCACTTCTTTTGACAACTGAAGGAAGATTTGAAGCAATTCTTGAAGGGAGAAAGTGCTCCCATGAAAAGGCCATGAGGTAAAAAACACAGTGGTTCATGGACCAGTGAATGTGAACCCCAGACTGGGAAAGATGAATCTTTGAGGTAAGCAGAGGTCAAATAATAGAGGAGTTGGTCTGGTACATGAAGATATTGAATTTCATTCTAAGAGCAACAGAGAGACAGTAAAGGATTCAAGGGGAAAAGCAACATGATCAAATGTGCACTTTAGAAAAACTCCTCCAAAATATACACACTACCATATATAAAATAGATAACCAACAAGGACCTACTGTATAGCCCAGGGAACTCTATTCAATATCTTGTAATAACCTATAATGGAAGAGAATGTTAAAAAGAAAAGTACATATGTATACATAAAGATGTATGACTGAATCACTTTGCTGTATACCTGAAACTAACACATTATAAATCAACTATATTTCAACAAAAATTTTAAAAACTTCTCCCCCCAAATACAGTGTGCAGAAGTGGTTGGAGGGAGGCTTGCTAGTTACCATGAGTGGGGAGATTATTACAGTGATCCCAGCAAGCAGAGTTGGCACAGCAATCTAAAAGAACTTCAGTAAGACTACAGAGACATAGAAATGAATTCTATAACTACTGAAGGAACAGAATCAAGAAAACTTCAGGAGTGATTAGATGTGACTCCAAGATTTCTGGCAGAGGCAGGTCACTGCCTGTATTGATGTACATACAGGATTTAGATGGCATGTGTACATATGCATAGGATCATTACTCATGCCCTCTTTCTAAGTCCCTTTTGTTTAACTTTTTATAATTAGATATTAAGATGTCCAAAGTCAGAATCTTTTCCCTTTTGGAACTCCAATAATACCCAGTAGAAAGGTCTCTACCCAAGGATTCATTCAATATATACTGCCTTTCTTCCTCAAGGTTGCATAGTAAGTTTCTATCAGAATCTTGGGCCCCCTTGCTGAGTTCTGACCCTTAGGAAACTTCCAAGGGAAAGTTCAGTTCGGTATGTTTTAATGATCTAGTTACAAAGCTTGGATTTGGCCTTTCTCCTGCACTTGCTTCCTGTGCTTTTTAGTGACTTCCAATGCCTTACCTTCATCTTTTGGAAGATGGAGTGAATCCCAACATCACTGGTCCATAACATCTGAAAATATAATTCAAGCATAAAAGAGCAGTCCTCTGAAATTAAACTGACTTCAAAAATAACAACCTTTCCCTTTGCTATCAACATTTAATACTACTTTCAGAAAAAGATTCTACCTTGCTTCCCAGTTATTTTGGTATTCCACTATTTTTTGAAAATAATGGCCAGACGTTCAATATACTGTATGGCCACAGGGGGAATTTAGCTAGAATTCAGACTTTCATGCATGAGCACCAAAGAAAGCATGAGGGGATTCAGCAGAGTGAAGACCAGTCCTTTCCAAATTAAGGTACATAAATCAAGATTAAGTAAAGTAAGTTTCCACTAGCCCCATGAATAGTATTGCTATGCCCTGTAACATTCAGATCACTGAATACTGAAAAGAACAGAGCCCTGAATTATTACTGATGAAATGGTTATAAAAAGGAACTGCCCAGTGGGATCTATATTTTTGTTCTTGTCTCTCCATGTTCTGCACAATTTCCATAATGAGAGCTCTCAAATGCAAGAACCAAAAGCCCAATCTGATGAGGAAACAACTTCTGATTCCCCCACCACACCATTTTCCCTGATTTCTCTGATAGGCAGTTGATTTCCACATATAGAGCTTTTTTAAGACGCTCCTTTCACAGAATAATGAATCACACACCATGCTTCTAGTACGATATTAATGGTTTTGCAGAAATCCATGCACTAGTCATTGTTTTCTTAAGCATATTCTAGGTTCAACTGTGATGATTGGCAAGAGGGCCTCTTAATCATATGTGTCTTTAATTACAGTAGAGAGAATGCTCTCCTACAGATCAGGGCATTTCACCATCTAGCATAGCAGTATGTCACTCTCTAGTCCATAATAAAAGGAATTTCTGTCAGATTGTGCTACACTTTAGGGCATATGGTAAAGACATTTATTTTATGAAAGATTTGGCAATAATGTACTCCTACTGTGTCTAAATATATTCAGTCTAATATTTTGAAAAACCTCTTTATCTTAAGTAGGGCTACCAGAGTGTTCCCAAATGTAACACTTAAATAGTTTGAGTATAGTTAGCAGTCCAAGGATATAAATGCTACAAAAACATCTCAGCTTTTAAGAATTTGTATTAATTTTTAGAATTGTTTTTATCTTAAATGTTCTCTTTTATTATTGATTTCTCTTCTGTGGTTGGAAAATTTTAAAATATTTTATTACATGTGATATAAATGGCAGGAAAGTTGAATACAGTCTACACAATATTGGAAATGAAATGTTAATGATTCATATCATGCATTATCTTTAAGATACAAGGATAAATTGAATTGATGCAACCAAGAGAGTAACAATAATGGTTTAATCTGGTAGTGTTATGGAGTCCCAGCTTCTATGGGGAAAGCAGAAGGATAATTTTTTTTTTTTTTAACATGAAAACCTCAATTAGGAAGCTACTCATTCCCTCCAAGAAGTATTTTAAATACCCTTCCTTTCCTTGTAACACAGCAGAGAACAAAGGAACTGGACATATAGGCCAATAATAAGGCAGCTTATTTTAAATAACAGAGTTGAAGCCTAAAAAAGAATTCACAAGCAAAATAAAATAGTGAAACAGCAGCAGTTTTGTGGGAAGCCATCCTCCTTATTAATACAACTGATAAATACAACTGATAGTACAACTCACTTAAGGGAAGCACTGAGCATTTGTAAAAGTAGATGATACTGCAGTGATGGTTGTAATCGAAACTGTAACAAATCAGCGCAGGCCAGTTTCATATAAGAGCCATGAAAAAAGTCAGTGGAACTTGGAAATTTTTTAAATAACTAAAAATATAAATAATCAAGGAAATAAAAGTTATCATATATTGAGTATTTACCATTTTCAAGACAGCATGCTAAACATTTTAAATATACTGCATGGTTTAATCCACAAAATAAACCTATGGAGCAAGAGCTTATATAAATGCCCATTTTATAAAAGAAGAAATTGATGTTTAGAATGTCAAAGAATTTGCCAAGGATAACTAAGTGGTAAAAATAAGATTTTGACCCAATCAGAATGACTCCTGTTATCAGGCTCTTTACCATTGATCTAAGGAGAAACAGTGTCCAGTAAAGCAGATTATTATCCTGATGGTTTTCACCAACTTCTTAATAAAAGTGAGTTTAATTAATGATTCCAGCTTACACTCTAGTCTCAGTAAATAATGTTCATAATTTTTGTATAACCTTATGCTTAACTTTCTAGAATATGTGTCTAGTCTAATTATGGAGTAAGAATGTGATAATTCTCAAATATTCTGTTATAGTTTTCTTAGTAAAAAAATTGTGTTAATTTCACTCTCAGACCCCATGTAAATACAGCCTACCTATAGTAATTTTACAAGATATAATTCAATCTGAGAGTATTCAATGTTACAGAAATACTGACCATAGCTACCACTGATGTCATTTTTATTGGTGGCAAAGTTGCATGAGTTTTATAGCAATTTTTACTAATAACTTATTTGTGCTTTCCTTGTGTATGAAGATCACTTTTTCCATCTAAATATTTATAGAAAAGACTTAACTTGTCTGCATATGCATAAATGCACACACCCACAATTCCATGCTTGCTTCAGATATGTAAATAAGAACACAGAGCTACCAGGCTCTTGTGTGTGTGTAACTTCAACGCTATTGTGGTTGAATAGCTACTTTGATAGCTTAGCAGTTATATTCATGTAGTGTCAGCAACTGCCCAAGCTATGATGATATAAGGGCACTAATGATATTATATTCACTGAACTGCCATAATAAGTTTCCAGAGAAAGATAACTTAATTGGCACCCTGTTATCAGAGTACGTATATGGGTGCTCTGGAGTTTGGAATGTGCTCATTGAAGACAAGGTAATTGAGGCACCAGGTGATTTGAGCAACTGTGATTAGAATCATCTGTGTGCAATGTGCAGCCAGGAAGAACATGTATAGAAAAGAATCCTTTTTATGAGACATTTAACTGTTGAGGCCTCTGAATAATCTTGCTATTCTTTTACCTTGCTCACTTCATCTAAATGCAAGTTGGAAATAGTTTAGACAAATATTCCTGAGAATATATATATCAACATAAAGTCTGTGAAGTACATAAAAATTCATAAATAACTGAATGAATAACCAAAAACAACTTTCTGAAAGTGAAAGTTGCTCAGTCGTGTCCGACTATTTGCAACCTCATGGACTGTATAGAATTCTCCAGGCAAGAATACTGGAGTGGGTAGCCTTTCCTTTCTCCAGGGGATCTTCCCAACTGAGGGATCAAACCAGGTCTCCTACATTGCAGGCAGACTCTTTACCAGCTGAGCCACAAGGGAAACCCAAGAATACTGGAGTGGGTAGCCACTCCCTTCTCTAGTGGATTTTTCTGGCCCAGGAATCAAACCAGGGTCTCCTGCATTACAGGTGAATTCTTTACCAGGGTAAACTACTTCTTTATCAGGGAAGTACTTCCTACTTATTAATAAAAAATCATTCTGATTATAAATATTAAAGAACTCATTCATTTATTCTGGATTAAATTGTCTAAATTCAAATTTTTATTAGGTCTGGGGTACCTAATATTGGTGGGAAAATATAATATACAAAGATAGCCTGAATCCTTAGGATTTACTGCATAAACTATTAGTAAAAATTATAATTCTAAATAGAAAATCCAAATACAAAATTCTATTCAATGTCTTTTATTGTCTAATATGTGCTGACAGATATTTTTGAATGATTGTGTATTTGGTAATCTGATTATGGGGTTGTATTCCTTTGGAATCATTTTCCATAATAACCACATTTATCATAAAACAGTACTGAATTTTAAATACTATGTCACATTACTAAAAAAACTACAAAATATGTAAGTCCAAATATTAACTGGTAATAATTTTAATAAATGAGTCAGTGTGATCATGATTATATTGACTGCTTATATAAATAATAATTCCCCAAATGTAGGAAAACAGGGAAAATTAGCACTACATAGGAATGAAATGCTAATGAAGCCTTGGGAATGGCTACATCTTAAATAGACAATGGAGAGATGCATCAGAATGGACTCTATGGCAGATCACTAGAAACATGCAGACCCCCTCTCTTTCTGGATCCCACAGAATCTAGGTCATAGCCCTTCCTATGGCCTTTCTCTATTATTTTTCTCTTTTAAAAAAAATGAATTGTGTGAATAACCTTAATCTTGAATAAAATAGTCTCGGTCAAAAAGTAGCATTACCTACTTGCTAATGAAAGATTTAAACTTGGAGACAACCTTTCATTTCCTTTAAGTCAAGTCTCTAGTTTTCCTATGTCAGAGTTTAGCACAACCACTTTATATTTAACAAAAAACCTTTCAGGCTGTTAGAGTGTAATTAGGTAATGACATTATGGGTAAACTCTGAAGAACAGATGCTTGGAAAAGTAGAGCAAGAGGTCATGTCTGCCGAGCACATCTCAGTGCAATAAAACTCCTAATGTACCCTAACAAACGGCATCAGAATAACCTGTCTAATAGGTTAATTAATGCTGTCCATAGAGAAAGAAAAACAAAATTGTTACCTAACATGACTTCTTTCAACTAATATTTTCTATAATAAGTCTGATAAAAAGGGGTTAGAAGTTACAAGGCAGACACGGATTACACAAAAAAAGCTTTCCAAGAGTCGTCTAACTTACTGAAGAAAGTAGTCATTAACAACCTATAAAGCTTTTATTATTTTAATGAAAAGGTCTAATAGCTAAGATTTATCCATCTCATGGTCGGTGAGTGGTGAAAAGTCACTCAATTTGTCCAACTCGTTGCGACCCCATGGGCTGTAGCCTACCAGGTTCTTCCTCCATGGGATTTTCCAGGCAAGAATACTGGACTGGGTTGCCATTTCCTTCTCCAGGAGATCTTCTCAATCCAGGGATTGAACCCAGGTCTCCCACATTGTAGGCTTTACCACTTTACCATCTGAGCCACCAGGGAAGTCATAGCCAGCTTAAAGTCCCTTTATAATTTTCTCAACATTAGCATTATTTTTAGTCATGTTCCCTGAAAAATGAACTCACTTTCCTGATTCCCCTATTTCTGTCAAGATTACAATCATCCTTCCAATCACCAAGAAAAATCTAGACATAATATCTAGATCCTTTCAGTCATCAAATTGTATCATTGCTTCCCTTGGGATATTTCTCAGATCCAGTCTCTGCCTTTGAATTTGTGACAGTCAACAGTAGCAGGTTAGATCTAGGAATTCCTGGTACCCAGAAGACCAGACAACACATTGATGAACAAGATAAAGTGAAGTCACTCAGTTGTGTCTGACTCTTTGCAACCCCATGGACAGCAGCATGCCAGGCTCCTCTGTCCATGGGATTTTCCAGGCAAGAGTACTAGAGTGGGTTGCCATTTCCTTCTCCTGGGGATCTTCCTGACCCAGGGAAGATAAAACAAGATAAAGTTCTGAAAATCTGTTGTGTCCATTTGTCTTTCTTCTAGAATTTTCTTCTTTCACAGTGAATATATTCTTGAGGGCCTCAGAGCTTATTGGATTGGATCTTGCTAAGGAAATCTAATCTGAAGTTGAGCTATGAAATATGACTAGGAAAAAAAATTAAGTAAAAGAGAAAGAAGGGTGATCCAGGCTGAGGATCATGTTCAACATGAGGTGATGATGAAGACAAGAGACAAATACAAGTCTCACGCTCTTCCTTCAGAGAGAAATGGGGGAGATAGTCACATGAACAAGCCTGGAATGGAAGGGAGGGACAAAACTGTGAAGTCTTGTGGGCCATATTAAAGAATTTTGCCTTTATCCAAAACTCCCTGGATATTCAGTGAAACTGCAAATGCAGCGTGTTGCAAAAAGAAACTGTCTTCACCTTGGGCTCTGATTTCTCCTTCCTTATTTATCTTTTCATGCATAATGTCATCTATCCAGAGTCTAAAACAGGAACATAGTAACTTCCATCTTTTACCACATTCAATTGGTCACTGGGGTCAGTCAATTCTACCTCCTATACACGCCACAATGTTCTATCATTGCTGTTTGAGACCTCCTCATTTTTTCATGACTTATATCATTATAAATCTGTTCTCTTAGTTCAACCTCCTTTAATCCAACCCCCTCACTGTTCCCAATGTAACTTTGAACATGACTAATATAATCACATTAATCCCCTGCTTAGAATCCTTTATGGTAATGCTGACTTTGGGATCAAATTTCTTAGTTTACTGCACAAGCCACTACCAAAACCTTTATTCTCAGTCTTGCAACCTCATTAAATGCCTTCTTGGTTTTGATATTGAACTTTTTATAACATGAATGAGACATATTGTCTCATGCCTATATGCCTTTGAGCATGATGTTCTCTTAATTTGGGCTCCCTTCTCTGGCCTTATCTAAAATAACACCTTGACTTCGAGACTCAACTGAAGCATCATCTCTTCTAGGGAGACTCTGACTCACTTAGTCCTCTTGTGCCTCTGTTAACTTTTAACAGAGTACCTATAAGAAGTTCAGTAATCATTGGTTTTAATATTTCTTGTCTCAATCAGATTGTAACAGAATTGATTGCAGGTCTATCCTCTCCTATAGCTAGCTCCAGTACCTAGAGCAGGGCTTGAATCTCAAGTAACTGAATAACTTTTTGTCAAAACTAGATTTCACATGACAATTCATTTAATTTGTACAATAATATTGTGCAGTAAGCAATTTTAAAGCTATTAAAGTTGAAACTATGAAGCATAAAATGTAAGTATCTTACTCAAGGAATAGTTCTTCACTTAATAAGTGAATCTCTGCTCCTTGCAAAGAGAAGCCAATATTTACTCTAAAGCTAGCTCTTTAATTTCTGGGACATGCTTAGCCTCACTTTTCATGGACCATTAACATTAAATGTAACTCAGTCAAAAGATTCCAGTTGAGGACTTCACTGTGAAGAGCTCATATATATAATATATGTAATATATTTTATTATAATTGCAATAGTCTAAAAGCAATAATAGGGAGCTTCCCAGGTGGCCCTAGTGGTCAAGAACCTGGTTCCCAATGCAGAAGACTAAGAGACACGGGTCTGATCCTTGGATCAGAAAGATCCGCTGGAGGAGGGCATGCAATCCACTCCAGTATTCTTGCCTAGAGAATCCTGTGGAGAGAGGGACCTGGCAGACTTCAGTCTATGGGGTTGCAAAGAGTCACACTTGACTGAAGGGACTTAGTACACATGCACGAAAGAGCAATAATAATGACAGTAGCAATCTAAGAAGTTACAATTTCAAAAATAAGGTCAATATAATCTTTCTATAATATAGACACCTGTTCCTAACATCATTGAATGATTTTGTGATGTTTGAGATGAAAGCAAGAAGTGTAACTTTGGCAATCCCTTGGGTTTAGAGGGTTGTCAGGGAAAAGGGAGTTGAGGATTTTGTATCAAGCTAGGGAAGATGTGACTGAAAGAGGAACATTAGCGCAAATATCTGAAAAAGTGAAGCTCATTTAGTAGCCTAAAAAAAGAGAAATCAGACCAGCAGAGATTGTCATTCCAAGAGAAACTGAGAGCCACACAGCTCAAGGGAGAAGAAAATTTGAGGAAGGAGGTTGTATAGTGACAAATACTACAAAGTAATCGTGCAAAGTCAAGACTGAGGAATACATGATGGTTTCCAAGATTTTTATAGCAATTTCAGGAGAAATGTAAGGCCAAAAGAAGAGGAAAAACCAGAAATGAAACAAAACCCCAAAATGCAGCAAGTGGGAAAGTGATTAGAGATAAGAAGGAAATAGAGCATACACAAACCCCTTTTTTTCAGGGGAATAGCCCTTGTACCTTCCACACTAAAGCCATCAAGAAATCATATGTTTGTCCTCCCTTGAAAATATATCCACATTTACCACCACTCCTCCTCTTTAGTACTATCTCTCTAAACTAAGCCTCCACTGACTCTTTTCTGGACAGTTAGTATAGCCTCCCAACTGGCCATTTCACTTACACTCTTGTCTCTCTAGAGTCTGTATGCTACAGAACAGCAAGCATATTCTAATTAAAATATTACTTCTCAATCAAAACTCACCTTTCAATCAGCAATAGTATGCTTAGATCTAGGGCTTCCTCGGATAGTCACCAGAATCTACATGATCTATCCACTGCTACCACTTCACTATCCTCAAATTCTACAACTGCCCAATTCCCTCACACAGCTTCAGTCATACTAGCCTCATTATGTTCCTCAAATAAGCCAGATATTGTTTCTTGCCCCAGGACTATTGTGCATGCTGTTTTTGTTGCTTGAAATACTGCCACCTTCAGGTATGTCTGTAACTTATTTCTTCCTTTCCTTCAGGTCTTTGCACAATAGTATTCCTCAATAAGGTCTTCCCTAAGCATCTATCATGTTATAAAATTATAAACTCTTCCTCCAGACCTCTCTCTACATGTCTTCCCTGATTTTCTCTTTTTCATAGCATTTATTATAACACTCTGCCTATTTTATTTACTCCTTAGTTTACCCTATATCTCCACACATTATACCATTAGCTTCATCTGTGCAGGGATTTGTATTTGCTTCATGAACCACCATATCTACAGCACCTAGAACATGCCAGTCACATAAAAGATACTGAATTAATATCTGTAGAATAAATGAAAGCATGGATGTCCAAGAGAAAGAAAGAGATTAGATATAAGAAGAAAGTTACATGGAAGGATTTTATAAATATGGACTATATGAGGACCTGTGTATATGCTGATGAAAAAGAGACAAAAGAAAGTAGAACATTGAAGACATAAGAAAACAAGGAAATTATTGACAATGTTCCTGAAGCAGCAAGAAAGCACATGAGTTTTAGTAGAGTACAGAATTAGAAGTGGTTAGAATGGTGCCCAATCCATGTTCCCTGTGATTTGCTGTTTGTTCCTCTTAACTGTTCTCAGAAATCAGTTCAAATGCAAAAATGGAGGTTAAAACAACTCATGGTATGTCAAAAATAAGATGTTTTCCATTTTATTTTCATTAAATGAAATACTGCCATATAAAATAACATTATACATGATTCTTAAGAACTATAGTAATCATTATTGGTATCCCTGTGACTTATTTAAATATGCAGTATGGTTTCTATAAAAATACATTTTATTCATGATTTTAAGAAAGCCTACCAAAGAATTTATATCACCATCAAACCATATCCAAGTCAATTGAGTCATAAAGAAAGCCAAACTGCTGGACATGATTAACACATTTTTAAAGATATTCTAGGTTAATGGGAGACCAAAAGAGAATCACTGTTTTTTTCCATCTGGATCCAGCATTGCACAAATTAACATAAAAGCTAAAAATAAAAATGATTTTCTTTGTTTTTTATTTTTATTTTTTTACTATCCAGGAAATTAAATCAAAGAACTCAAATATCACATCAAACAAAGTATCCTCAAACCAATTTCACATGCCTAGCAGGCCTGATTGGTTTTGACAGAGTGTAAAGAAAGGACTTGTTGAGGGGTTCAGACACTTGGCATCAGATTTGGCTTTTTTGCCTCTTTTGTCTATTTCCAATTTCCAATCATACTTCCAAGAACTTTACAGTCCTCTTCTGAAAATGTATTCCATCTTCTTTAATGTCACATCCACTGTTTTATATCAAGCTCTAATCACCTCTCTCAGGGACCACCATAGCAGCCTCCTTACCAAACCCTCACTTTTCAGAACTTAGGACCAAGTGGTTGCCTACAAGTATCTAAGCAGTCACACAACTACTTTTTTTTTCCTGTGAATGTTTTAGTAACAACAGAGCCACAAGATGGTCAGACTCCACAAGTGTCATGCAATATCACAAACTAACCTTTAAGTTAGCTCTAGATAAAATATCCTGTAGAGAAACTCTTGGATTAATTAAAATAACTTAAAGCCATCAATCAGTCATTTGGTCAGATATTTTCTATAAGATAATACCATTCCAGAAAGTATAATTGTGACATCTTTTCCACCAAAACTATTTTGGTTCAGTAATTCCATAGAGTATAACATCGCATCAGACTGACTAATAAGAAATCTGAATATTATGTTCCTTAAGATGATATTGGCTGAAACGAACAGAAATCTTTACTAAAAAACTGTCTTACACAATATATGTATTTCACATAGCACCTCTCTTTGGCACTAGCTCCTCTTCTCTAACATTCTTGGAACTGTCTTCCTTCACATGTTGGCTTTATCCCCAGACTCACAGCAAGGTGGGGGCAGCAAGTTCAAGCATTATTTCCATATATGACAATATCCAGAAAGGAAAAGGGACTATGTCTCCTGCTTCTCTTACTGAGGAGTGGGAAAAATTTTCAGAAGCCCCTTGGTGTATTTTGAATTGTGTTCCCTGTGACTGGGATCTTTTTGGAAACAGGGTCTTTGCAGATGTAATTGGTTAAACTGGTGTCATGTTCGATCCATGATGAACACAATATCAATATTTTAATTAAAGCCAGCCTCATACTGTTTTAACGACAATATTATTGATTAGCACAAGACCAAATCTAATGACTGGTGTTATAAAACCATTATATAAACACACAAAGAAACAGAGAAGACACACAGTAGAGAAGGTCATGTGAAGACAGAGACAGAAACTGGAGTGACTTGGCTGCAAGCCAAGGACTGGGCAACAACCAGAAGTTAAGACAGAGACAGGGAACAGATACTCCCTTGCAGCATCCAGAAGAAACTAACCCTAAGGACACTTTGATTTTATACTCTAGCCTCTAGACTGTGAAAGAATACACTTCTATTGTTTTAAGCCACACCTTTTGTGGCAATTTGTTACAGCAGCCTTAGGAAATGAATACAATCCTGAAGCAGACTTTCCTGTGGGTCATGTTTCCAGGATGGAGTCACAAGTCCATTCCTAAGCAAATCACTGGCAGGGAGGATGGATTAGGACCACTGGTTTAGACCAGTTGTTTGTAGTGAAATAGATTGTGGGTACTCAGCCACAATGATCACTACTGTTACCTTTTACTTCTTCTTCCTTGCCACGCTCACATTTAAGCACTAAGTTCTGTAGACCGTGGTTTGCAAATTTCTTGTGTGCATGCCTTTCTTTTATATTTTATCTTTTGACTCCTAAAAGCATTCACATGGTTCAAAAATCAAAAGTATACTACAAAACTAAAAACATACACCCAGAAGTTCCCTTATCACCTATGTCCTATTCATTCCATTCCCCAACCACCACCCGGCAGTAGGTAATCGCTTTTATTAATTTCTTATATACCTTCCCAGTATTTCCATGTGCAAATATGAAAAAAAGCAAAAAATATCTTGTCCTTACACAAAAGGAAGCTGTCTTTTTTTTTCTACACTATACTCTGGAGATCTTTTTGCTAAAACATTTAGATATCCCTCTATATTTCCTATCCCTTTTAGCACTCTTTCACATTAAGTCACAAAATACCCCTCTGAGGAGACTACAACTATCTCTAAGTGGTAAAGGTGCATTCAGTGTTGGCCGAGACCAACAACAACAACAGTGATCTTTGTAAACTTTAATCCGTTCCTGTCACTTCACTTGAGAGGCCCTAAAGTCTACCTAAGATCAGTTAAATAATTTTTAGGTCACAACACCAAGAGAAAACATGGGACTCTTTGTTCAAAATTTATTAAAATGTCAAACAGAGAAAATGAAGCATGGAAACAAGCATGGGATTCTTCTAAACAAGAAGCCCTTTACAACTGCACAAGTTTCACACACATGAAACCATCTCTGAGTCTGCATGTTATTTGTAAGTTACCATTAATCTGGCCCTTAATACTCATTCTAATCCTATATTCAAGTTTCCCTGACATTCTGTGCCATCACCATACCAGATTATGTCAACTTCTGTGTCCCAGATTTTTCTCTCTCTTAATCACTTTCACACACTTTTCTCTCTTTATCTTTCCTGCTTCTTCACCTGTTAAACTTTGCGTATCTTCCAGGTCATGGCTAGTGTTTCACTTCCTCTGGGAGACCTCTTGTGAATCATTATACCAGGTAAGAGTCCCCCTACTCTATGTTCACAGAGCCCCCTGTAATCTGACTCATAACCCATCATCTTTGGAAATAACTTGTGTCTGTTTGATCTAATATTAAATTATAACTAATATTTCTTCACTGCTTATTATGCAGCCTCCAGGAGGGGCCAAAGGTGAGGTAAGTGAGGCACTCACCTTGAGAAAAAAACTTAAGAGGGTGCCAAAAAATTATGTAATTAAAATCTATCCTATTTTAACATGATATTTTTAAAAATCAAAATTGATGCAAAAATTCCATGATGAACAAAATACTAACATTTTAGTTAAAGACAAGCTCTGTTCTCTCTACAACTATAGACATACTGCTGATCCTTCTTTTGGCCTCAGGCTCTGCTATGGATCTATACTGGTACCCAGCATTGTGCTAAGACCTCTCCCTACCTCAACTAATAATTCTCAAAGCAGTCTATTGCAAAGAGGTCATCATTATCCTCCTTAATCACTATCCTCATCTCCAAGGACAACATGTCCTTGGGCATAAAGAAGTTAACCAATTCTGCTTGGTACCACAGCTAAGGAGTGGTGCTGAGAGTCCCACTCTAGCCAGCCTGCCCCCACAGTCCTGTTCATAATCACTGTCAAACTACTTCCCTGGATAATGGGAAACTTTGCCATATACTTTTTATTTTAAATATATGTTTAGACAGAGCATACATTATCTGACCCAAAAACATCTTGGGGAGGAGGGGGGAAATGACAAGAGAGAATATTTATAAATAAAAAACATAAAGACAGTTGGCTACTTAATAGGCATCAAAGACTACTGAATTTAGTCATTTGCTAAATTTCAAATACCAACTTGTCTATTCTTACAGCATGATTTTTTTTAATCTTAAAAATCTTTATGTAGGAAGTACTCATTCAATAAAGATATCTATTAGAAAAATATATCCATTCCAGTTAACCTATTAGTCAAATCATATCCATATGCTAATTTGCCCTTAGGGGCTAAAATTATGTTAAATAGGTTTTTTCCTATACTGCATGTGTGATCATCCTTCTGTTAGAATTGGTAGTATGATTTTGTGAAAAGAGATAAGACAAATGAGATTTTTGCAACACTGATGGTAAACAATGTTGCAAAAAAATTTTTCTTTCTCACTCCTTGTCAGGTAATTGTATTCTTCATTTTTGTTGTTTTCTTAATGTTGCAAAATAAAGACAAGAATAACAATAATTTTATCTATGATGCACTTACTCCAAAGTGTTTTAAAAAATGACTCTTTTGGTTATGTTTCAAAAATGTTTCAAAAATCATTATGGAATAGGAAAAGAACAAATGTTCCCATTTGCATTTTACACTTGAGGAAACAGGGATGCGAACAGGCTCAGGGACTTACCCCAGAGAACTCAGAAATTAACATTCATTTTATTTGAGTATGATGACCTAATTCTGAAACTTAAGTGAAGAAGAGGTAAGGGTTTCTGATTAAGAGAATACAGAAAATGTGACAAACTGGGGCAAAAGGAGACAGGGTAAACCTGGGACACTTAGAATCATGTAAATTCTATAAATAAAGCTATAGTTGACTCTTGAAAAATATGGGGACTGAGGGTGCCAAGCTACTACTTGTTGAAAAATACATGTATAACTTTATAGTTGTCCCTTTTTATCTACTGCTTCATATCCTGAACCACCTGTAGATGATATAATACTGTAGTATGTATTTATTGAAAACACCTGCATATAAGTGGATCCATGCAGTTCAAAACCATGTCATTCAAGGTTCAGCTGAATTTTCGTAGTAACTTACATGCAATGTGTTCATATTTTCTATTTTTTGCTACCATACACTTAGATAGGCAATACACATAGGAAAAAACTGAAAATCAATGTCACACAATTAACAAATAATGAAACGGGAAGTTATATCCATGTCTTTTGACCCCAAGATTCTTTTCTTTTTAATACCATAAAACTAAAGAAATAATTATTCACAGTGTTTCTTGGAAATTAATAGACTCTCTAGATACTGCAAATCAACTTACCTAAATTTATTTTTAAATCATTCAGATATTAAAAATGAATGGAATGCTTAAATTTTAATAGAAGTGCATGTATTAAAATTTAGCTTTAAGATACTTAAATTTGAAAGGTAGGTAAGTGTAACTTATTAAGCAAATGTGATTACTCTAATTTTTTGTTAATTTTTGACATCAGAATGCTTACCAATCAATAAAGTATCCCATGAAGCATAACTCTAAAGAAAATAAAGGCCAAAAGTTAAAAGCTTTAAATGTTTCTTCATTCAAAAATATCTATAAAATAGAGATTGGAGAAAGCATTAAGTATTAGTGCCTAATTGAGGGCAGGTTCATTGAGTGGGATGGCAATCCAGGGCAGTGAGAAGGAGGGCAGGTGGAGTTAAACGTGAAGAATGGCAAGCAATGTAAAGTGATGATTACTGGGTTAGCCACTGCTTCATGAGAAGATATGAATAGACACAACTGGTCATTCAGCAGATGCATCCACACAGCATGAAGAATATCTCTGGAGAATTGAAAGAGACACGTGTACCCCAATGTTCATCACAGCACTGTTTACAATAGCCAGGACATGGAAGCAACCTAGATGTCCATCGGCAGATGAATGGATAAGGAAGCTGTGGTACATATACACCATGGACTATTACTCAGCCATTAAAATGAATGCATTTGAATCAGTTCTAATGAGGTGGATGAAACTGGAGCCTATTATACAGAGTGAAGTAAGTCAGAAAGATAAACACCAATACAGTATACTAACATATACATATGAAATTTAGAAAGATGGCAACAATGACCCTATATGTGAGACAGCAAAAGAGACACAGATGTAAAGAACAGACTTTTGGACTCTGTGGGAGAAGGTCAGGGTGGAATGATTTGAGAGAATAGCACTGAAACATGTATATTATCAAATGTGAAATAGATCTCCAGTCCAGGTGTGATGCATGAGACAGGGATGACCTGAGGGATGGGATAGGGAAGGAGGTGGGAGGGGATTCAGGATGGGGAACACATATACACCCATGGCTGATTCATGTCAATGTATGGCAAAAGCCACTATAATATTGTAAAGAAGTTAGCCCCCAATTAAAATAAATTAATTAATTTTTTAAAAATAAAGATATTACATATTCAGTCATGGGAAACTTCCAATCAATATGGTAGACAGAGGTGACACAGAGGAAACCTCCATTTCACCACAAACAAATAGAAATGCTAATAAAAATAAATATTAATCATAACGAAAGAAAATGAAACTGAGCAAAAACAGGAAAGAGAAACTTCTACATACCAGAAAAAAGAGACAACTCAAAACCAGAAAGATGAGCTGAAAGCAAATAACCACACATGAAAAGACTCAGATAGGGACCCAACAAGTCTGGGTTTAATATACTCAGGGAGGCAAAACATAAAAATTCAGGCCCAAGAAAAATGAGGGGATTGAACTGGGTCTTCTGAATAAAGCTGGGAGCATAAAGGGCTGCCCCAACAATATGCAAGATAAGGAATAAAAAATGCCTCTTCCCACTAGCCTGGGCTCACTTTAAGATTCCTACGAAGGAGAGAGTGGGGTGATTTGAGAGAATAGTATTGAAATATATTCTTTACCATATGTAAAAAAGATGACCAGAGGAGTGTGTTGTATGACAAAAGGCACCCAAAGCCAATGCTCTGTGACAACCTGGAGGAAGGGAATGGGGAGGGATGGAGAGAACACATGCATGCCTACTCATATTGATGCGTGGCAAACCCCATCACAGTATTGTAATTATACTTCAACTTAAACAAATGAATAATTTTTTAAAAAAGAATATCTCTGGAAAGTTTAAAAGAAAAAAAAAAAATATATATATATATATTATATATATGTATATATATGCCTCAGAACAGTTCACCTGAAGAAAAATAACAGAAAGTATAAATCTTCACAGGTCCTGCCCATCTCCTGTATCCCTTTATCTGAAGCTGTCCCACTAGAGCTTAACTTCTTGCACGTCTGGGTTGCATCTTATCTTTAGCAACTCCTTGAGTAGACTGTCCCATGCCCCCAGTGTAGCTAGTATGCCCCAGGCAGCTGAACCATGCAAGTGAACATATAGAAAAACCAACCATGAAAATGACTGGAGAAGAGTTAAAGTTCCTTAAGCGAACTTCAGTCTCTTTCATTCTTTTTTCTTTTTGCTCCTCTGAACAAATTCTACCACTTTGTCTTAGAGTTCCTCAATCCTTTCTTCTACTTAATCTAGTCTGATATTGAATCTCTTTACTGATTTTTCAGTTCAATTTTTGTATTCTTTGACTCTGCGATTTCTGTTCAATACTTTTTAATGTATGTTTTCTATCTCTTTGTGAAAATTCTCACTTTGCTTATATATTGCTCTTCTCACCTCAGTAGGTATCTTTATGATTGATGTTTGGACGTTTCTATCAAGCAAACCATTTATTTCTATTTCTTTAAGATTGGTTTCTGAAGATTTATCTTGTTCTTTTGTTTGAAACATATTTTCTTATTGTCTTATTTCCTCATTGCCCTTGTGTTTGTTTCAGCTCATTAAATAAAACATCCAGGGAGGAGCTAAGATGGTGGAGGAATAGGACGGGGAGACCACTTTCTCCCCTACAAATTCATCAAAAGAACATTTGAATGCTGAGCAAACTTCACAAAACAACTTCTGATCGCTACCAGAGGACATCAGGCACCCAGAAAAGCAGCCCATTGTCTTCAAAAGGAGGTAGGACAGAATATAAAAGATTTAAAAAGAGACAAAAGAGCTAGGGATGGAGACCTGTCCCGGGAAGGGAGTCTTAATAGAGGAAGTTTCCAAACACCAGGAAACACTCTCACTGGTGAGTCTGGGGGAAGTTTTCGAATCTCGGAGGGCAACCTAACTGGGAGGAAAAATAAATAAAACCCACAGATTACATGCCTAAAAGCAACTCCAAGCAGAAAAGTACCCCAGACGCTCACATCTGCCACCAGCAAGTGGGGGCTGAACGGAGAGGAGCGGGCAGCATTGCTTAGGGTAAGGACCGGGCCTGAATGCCCTGAGGGCAATTGGAGGGAGCTAACGTGAGATAGCAACTTAGACTGTAGGATAGCAAGAGAGAGAGAGAGAGAAGATTAACTGGCGAAAAGCACGCAAACCGAACACACTGCCGGCAGTTGGCAGAACAAAAGAAAGACTGAGCAATTCCAGAGAAGAGCTAGCCGGAGGTGGACCGGCCCATCCCCTGCCAGAGGCAGGAGGCAGGGGGGAGGGGAAAGGGGCAAACTCGGCCCCAGAGACAGCATCCCCTACCAAACAGCAAACAGGACTCCAGTTTCTAACCAAAGACTTCCTGAGATTCTGGATGGTTGACATCCACCAGGAGGGTCGCAGCTAGAGGTCTTCTCCCCAGAACGACACAAGGCACACCGGAGCGGTGCGCCCGGAAACCGAGGCAGGGACCGCGGAGGGGAGAATGCTCACGGCACCCGGGGAGAGTGCGCTCGTCAAGCTCCTGGCTGCCTGAGCTGCTCGGGTGGGGAAGGCACAAAACGCAGGCCCAACCGAGTCTGTGTTTTTGTGGAGTACCCGAAAACTGGAACCACACGCAACTCAGGGCCCTCTCCATATAGAGCAGCCTAGAGCCTGAGCAGTGTGGATGGGGAAAGCACATCCCGTGAGCGGGGGCAAAGCCAGTGTGGCCGGAACACTGCGGGCCCTCCCACACAGGCCAGTGACATTTGTCTGCAGCGCCCCTCCCTCCCCGCAGCACGACTGAACAGGTGAACTTAAACAAGAGACCACCTCTGCCCGCCTGTGTCAGGGCGGAAATTAGATACTGAAGAGACTGGCAAACAGAAGCCAAATAAACAAAGGGAACCGATTCAGAAATGACCACTGCAACATATTAAAATCCCTGTAGTTAACACCGACTGCATCGGAAGGGGCCTATAAATATCGAGAAGTGTAAGCTGGAACAAGGAGCTATCTGAAACTGAACTGAATCCACACTTCCCGCAACAGCTCCAGAGAAATTCCTAGATATATTTTTACTTTTTTTTTAATTAAAAATTTTTTTCTTTTCTTTTTTCTTTTTTTAATTTTATTTTCTTTTAAAATTCCCTATTATTCTTTTATTACTCCTTAATTTTCATTTTCATATATTTTTACTATTTTTAATTAAAATTTTTTCTTTTTTCTTTTATTTTATTTTCTTTTAAAGTCCTCTATTACTCCTCTACTACTCCTTAATTTTCATTTTCATTTCACTATAAACTTGCAAAAAAAAAAAAGGCCCTATTTTTAAAGTGAACTTCATATATATTTCTTAAATTTTTTGTGTTTCTGTTTTTAATATTGTATTTTTAAGAGTCTAACCTCTACTCTAGACTTTTAATCTTTGTTTTTCAGTATTTGATATCAATTTTGGACATTTAAGAATCCAATATTCAGTACCCATTTTTACTCAGGGGTGTGATGATTACTCTTTCCCCCTTTTGACTTGCCTTGTTCTCCCCCAGATCACCTCTATTTCCTCCCTCTCCCTTCTCTTCTCAATCCAGTTCTGTGAGTTTCTGTGGGTGTTCTGGGCTATGAAGAACACTTAGGTAACAGAGTACTGCATAGATCTGTCTCTCTCCTTTTAAGTTCCCCTTATTCTCCTCCTGCTCATCTCTATCCACTTCCTCCTTCTTCTCTTCTTCATGTAACTCTGTGAACCTTTATGGGTGTCCCTTACTGTGGAGAATCTTTTCACCATTAACCTAGAAGTTTTATATTCAGTGCTATATAGTTGGAGAAGCCTTGAGGCTATTGGATGAATAAAACTGAAAGCCAGAGGCAGGAGACCAAAACCTGAGAACACCAGAGAACTCCTGACTACATGGAACATTAAGTAATAAGAGATCATACAAAAGCCTCCATACCTACACTGAAACCAACCACCACCGGAGAGCCAATAAGTTCCACAGCAAGTCATACCATGCAAATTCTTCAGCAATGCAGGAGCATAACCCTTAGTGGCAACATACAGGCTGCCCAAAGTCACACCTAACACATAGACCCATCTCAAAACTCACTACTGGACATGCCATTGCACTCCAGAGAGAAGAAATCCAGTTCAATGCACCAGAACACTGAAACAAGCTTCCCTAACCAAGAAGCCTTGACAAGCCAATCACCCAACCCCACCCACTGGGAGAAACCTCCACAATAAAAAGGAACCACAGACCACCAGAATACAGAAAGGCCACTTCAAGCACGGCAACCTAAAGAAGATGAAAAGGCAGAGAAATACCCAACAGGTAAAGGAACATGAAAAATGCCCACCAAGTCAAACAAGAGGAGGAGATGAGGAATCAACCTGAAAAATAATTTAGAATAATGATAACAAAAATGATCCAAAATCTTGAAAACAAAATGGAGTTACAGATAAATAGCCTGGAGACAAGGATTGAGAACATGCAAGAAATGTTTAACAAGGACCTAGAAGAAATAGAGTCAGTTAAAAATGAATAATGCAATAAATAAGATAAAAAACACTCTGGAGGGAACCAACAGAAAATAACGGAGGCAGAAGATAGGATAAGTGAGGTAGAAGATACAATGGTGGAAATAAATGAAGCAGAGAGAAAAGAAAAAAGAATGAAAAGAAATGAGGACAACCTCAGGGACCTCTGGGACAATGTGAAACGCCCAAACTTTCGAATCATAGGAGTCCTAGAAGAAGAAGACAAAAAGAAAGTCCATGAGAAAATACTCGAGGAGATAATAGCTGAAAACTTCCTAAAATGAGGAAGGAAATAGTTACACAGGTTCAAGAAACCCAGAGAGTCCCAAACAGGATAAACCCAAGGTGAAACACCCCAAGACACATATTAATCAAATTAGCAAAGATCAAACACAAAGAACAAATATTAAAAGCAGCAAGGGAGAAACAACAAATAACACACAAAGGGATTCCCATAAGGATAACAGCTGATCTATCAATAGAAACCCTCCAGGCCAGAAGGGAATGGCAGGACATACTGAAAGTAATGAAAGAGAATAACCTACAACCCTGATTACTGTACCCAGCAAGGATCTCATTCAGATATGAAGGAGAATTCAAAAGCTTTACAGACAAGCAAAAGCTGAGAGAATTCAGCACCACCAAACCAGCTCTTCAACAAATGCTAAAGGATTTTCTCTAGACAGGAAACACAGAAAGGTTGTATAAATGCGAATCCAAAACAACAAAGTAAATGGCAATGGGACCATACCTATCAATAATTACCTTAAATGTAAATGGGTTGAATGACCCAACCAAAAGACAAAGATTGGCTGAATGGATACAAAAACAAGACCCCTGTATATGCTGTCTACAAGAGACCCACCTCAAAACATGGGACACATACAGACTGAAAGTGAAGGGCTCGAAAAAAATATCATGCAAACAGAGACAAAAAGAAAGCAGAAGTTGCAATATTCATATCAGATAAACTAGACTTTAAAATAAAGCCTGTGAAAAGAGACAAAGAAGGACATTACATAATGATCAAAGGATCAATCCAAGAAGAAGATATAACAATTATAAATATATATGCACCCAACATAGAAGCACCGCAATATGTAAGGCAAATACTAACGAGTATGAAAGGGGAAATTAACAATAGCACAATAACAGTGGGAGACTTTAATACCCCACTCACACCTATGGATAGATCACCTAAACAGAAAATTAACAAGGAAAAACAAACTTTAAATGATAAAATGGACCAGCTTGACTTAATTGATATCTACAGGACATTTCACCCCAAAACAATCAACTTCACCTTTTTCACAAGTGCACACGGAACCTTCTCCAGAATAGATCACATCCTGGGCCAGAAATCTAGCCTTTGAAAATTCAAAAAAAATGAAATCATTCCAGTCATCTTTTCTGACCACAATGCAGTAAGACTAGATCTCAATTGCAGGAAAAAAAAAACTATTAAAATTCAAACATATGGAGGCTAAATAACACACTTCTGAATAATCAACAAATCATAGAAGAAATCAAAAAAGAAGTCAAAATATGCATAGAAACAAATGAACATGAAAACACAACAACCCAAAACCTATGGGACACTGTAAAAGCAGTGCTAAGGGGAAGGTTCATAACACTACAGGCTTACCTCAAGAAACAAGAAAAAAGTCAAATAAATAACCTAACTCTACACCTAAAGCAGCTAGAGAAGGAAGAAATGAAGAACCCCAGGATTAGTAGCAGGAAAGAAATCTTAAAAATTAGGGCAGAAATAAATGCAAAAGAAACAAAAGAGACCATAGCAAATATCAACAAAGCTAAAAGCTGGTGTTTTGAAAAGATAAACAAAATTGACAAACCGTTAGCAAGACTCATCAAGAAACAAAGAGAGAAGAACCAAATCAACAAGATTAGAAATGAAAATGGAGAGATCACAACAGACAACACTGAAATACAAAGGATCATCAGAGATTACTACCAGCAGATCGATGCCAATAAAATGAACAACTTGTAAGAAATGGAAAAATTCCTAGAAAATTATAACTTTCCAAAATTGGACCAGGAAGAAATAGAAGATCTTAACAGACCCATCACAAGCATGGAAATTGAAAATGTAATCAGAAATCTTCCAGCAAAAAAAAAGCCCAGGACCAGATGGCTCCACATCTGAATTCTACCAAAAATTTAGAGAAGAGCTAACACCTATCTTACTCAAACTCTTCCAGAAAACTGCAGAAGAAGGTAAACTTTCAAACTCATACTATTAGGCCACCATCACTCTAATTCCAAAACCAGACAAAGATGCCACCAAAAAGAAAAAAACTACAGGCCAATATCACTGATGAACATAGATGCAAAAATCCTTAACAAAATTCTGGCAAAGAGAATCAACAACATATTAAAAGATCATACATTATGACCAAGTGGGCTTTATCCAAGCTATGCAAGGATTCTTTAATATCTGCAAATCAATCAATGTAATACACCACATTAACAAATTGAAAGATAAAAACCATATGATTATCTCAATAGATGCAGAAAAAGCCTTTGACAAAATTCAACATCTATTTATGATTTAAAAAAAAAAAAAACTCTCTAGAAAGCAGGCATAGAAGGAACAATATAATAAAAGCTATATATGACAAACCCACAGCTAACATTATCCTCAATGGTGAAACATTGAAATCATTTCCCCTAAAATCGGGAACAACACTCTCACCACTAGTATTCAACATAGTTTTGGAAGTTTTGGCCACAGCAATCAGAGTAGAACAAGAAATAAAAGGAATCCTGATGGGAAAAAGAAGAAGTGAAACTCTCACTGTTTGCAGATGACATGATCCTCTACATAGAAATCCCTAAAGACTCTACCAGAAAATTACTAGAGCTAATCAACAAATATAGTAAAGTTGCAGGATATAAAATTAACACACAGAAATCCCGTCCATTCCTATACACTAACAATGAGAAAACAGAAAGAGAAATTAAGGAAAGAATACCATTCACCATTGCAACAAAAAGAATAAAATACTTAGTATATCTATCTAAAGAAACAAAAGACCGATACATAGAAAACTATAAAACACTGATGAAAGAAATCAAAGAGGACACACATAGATGGAGAAATATACCGTGTTCATGAATTGGAAGAATCAATATTGTGAAAATGACTATACTACCCAAAGCAATCTATAGATTCAATGCAATCCCTATCAAGCTACCAACGGTATTCTTCACAGAACTAGAACAAATAATTTCACAATTTGTATGGAAATACAAAAAAACCTCGAATAGCCAAAGCAATCTTTAAAAAGAAGAAGAGAACTGGAGAAATCAACCTGCCTGACTTCAGGCTCTACTACAAAGCCACAGTCATCAAGACAGTATGGTACTGGCACAAAGACAGAAATATAGATCAATGGAACAGAATAGAAAGCCCAGAGATAAATCCACATACCTATGGATACCTTATCTTCAACAAAGGAGGTAAGAATATACAGTGGAAAAAAGACAACCTCTTTAACAAGTGGTGCTGGGAAAACTGGCCAACCACTTGTAAAAGAATGAAACTAGAACACTTTCTAACACCATACACAAAAATAACTCAAAATGGATTAAAGAACTAAATGTTAGACTAGAAACTATAAAACTCCTAAAGGAGAACATAGGCAAAACACTCTCCGACATAAATCACAGCAGGATCCTCTATGACCCACCTCCCAGAATATTGGAAATAAAAGCAAAAATAAACAAATGGGACCTAATGAAACTTAAAAGCTTTTGCACAACAAAGGAAACTATAAGCAAAGTGGAAAGATAGCCTTCAGAATGGGAGAAAATAATACCAAATGAAGAAACAGACAAAGGATTAATCTCAAAAATATACAAGCAACTCCTGTATCTCAATGCCCGAAAAATAAATGACCCAATCAAAAAATGGGCCAAAGATCTAAACAGACATTTCTCCAAAGAAGACATACAGATGGCTAACAGACACATGAAAAGATGCTCAACATCACTCATTATCAGAGAAATGCAAATCAAAACCACAGTGAGATACCATTACACGCCAGTCAGGATGGCTGCTATCCAAAAGTCTACAAGCAATAAATGCTGGAGAGGGTGTGGAGAAAAGGGAACCCTCTTACACTGTTGGTGGGAATGCAAACTAGTATAGCCGCTATGGAAAACAGTGTGGAGATTTCTTTAAAAACTGGAAATAGAACTGCCATATGACCCAGAAATCCCACTTCTGGGCATACACACCAAGGAAACCAGATCTGAAAGAGACACGTGCCCCCCAATGTTCATCGCAGCACTGTTTATAATAGCCAGGACATGGAAGCAACCTAGATGCCCATCAGCAGACAAATGGATAAGAAAGCTTTGGTACATATACACTATGGAATATTACTCAGTCATTAAAAAGAGTTCATTTGAATCAGTTCTAATGAGATGGATGAAACTGGAGCCCATTATACAGAGTGAAGTAAGCCAGAAAGATAAAGACCAATACAGTATACTAATGCATATTTATGGAATTTAAAAAGATAGTAACAATAACCCCATATGCAAAACAGAAAAAGACACACAGATGTACAGAACAGGCTTTTGGACTCTGTGAGAGAAGGCGAGGGTGGAATGTTCAGAGAGAGCAGCATTGAAACCTATATATTTTCAAGTGTGAAACAGATCACCAGCCCAGGTTGGATGCATGAGATGGGTGCTCAGGGCTGGTGCACTGGGAAGGCCCAGAGGGATGGGATGGAGAGGGAAGCGGGAGGGGGGATCGGGAAGGGGAACACATGTAAATCCATGGCGGATTCATTTCAGTGTATGGCAAAAACCACTACAATATTGTAAAGTAATTAGCTTCCAACGAATAAAAATAAACGAAAAAAAAAAAAATAATGAAAAAATAAATAAATAAAACAGCCACTTCCCCAGTCTCACAGACTGGCCTCATGTAAGAGATGAGCCTTATCAATCAGTATTCCAATGTCCTGATTTCTTCTCAAACCTTTATGATTGTCCAAGTCACTGTCTTTGTTATCAATGGGTTCCCATTAGTTGAGACTGTGCCAACATTTATTAGGGTCTCAAAGTAAAGGGTTTCAGTGAGCACCTAGATTCTGGCGAACTGGAAATCCAACTTTCAGGCAGCGGCTACTAAACTATACAGTCAACCAACTTCAAGGTAAAGACCCAAAGAGATAGGTATTTTGTCTGCTCCCTCTGCACTGATTCTCTGGCAAGGATAGCCATGGTGAGTGCTAGCGCACCCAGTAAGAACTGCATTTTGTCTTCTATTGTCCTATAAGTATGGTGTCATGGACACAAGTCTCACTGGTTTTTAGAAATAGGTGTTTTAGGGGTCCATCACTCAGGTACAAGTCTTAAAACTTGAGATCCTAAAAGTACAGGTCAAATTCTTTGCTCCTTAAGAAGAAATTGGGATTCTGGGGCTCACTCCTGAATATCTGGTCTTGTGCCAGGGTGAGATTTATGGCGAGATATATCTGTCTTTCCTACCTGTTTCAGTTTGGGTACTTTCTCATTCACTCAATGTGTAAGAAATCACTCAGCTTGCTTCTAGATTTCTCTTAGAGGAAACAGCACAATGTGTAGCTATACATATTGTGTGAACATAGGAAGAGGAAAATTCAGGAGTTTCCTATGTTGTCATCTTAGCCTGAAGTCTAGTTAATCTGTTACAATTTGAATTATCTTAGTATATCTGTTTAGATGGTATCTAACTTTCTGTAATAATTTTATAGGGATTTGAACTTATAGTGGCACACATTTTTGTTGTTGTTGTTCAGTTGTTCAGCCGTGTCCAACTCTCTATGACCCCATGGACTGCAGCACATCAGGCTTTCCTGTCCTTCACTATCTCCTGGAGTTTGCTCAAACTCATACCCAACCATCTCATCTCATCCTCTATCACCCACTTCTCCTCATGCCCTCAGTCTTTCCCAGCATCAGGGTCTTTCCCAATGAGTCAGCTCTTCACATCAAGTGGCCAAAGTATTGGAGCTTCAGTTTCAACATCAGTCCTTCTAATGAATATCCAGTATTGATTTCCTTTAGGGTTGACTGGTTTGATCTCCCTTCAGTCCAAGGGACTCTCAAGAGTCTTCTCCAACACCACAGTTCAAAAGCATCAGTTCTTCAGCCCTTAGCCTTCTTCATGTTTCAACAGTCACATCCATACATGACTACTGGAAAAACCATAGCTTTTACTAAGCAGACTTTGGCAGTTGAATCCCCACTTGTAACCCAAGAGACCCAGCAGTTTCTTTTTTTTAAAAATGTTCCATACATTATTTCAGCTTAAGATGTACTGCAATATGCTATTGCCAAGTTAATTTTCCTGAGACACAGCTCACAATTATACAATTCCCTGAAACAAAATCTTTATGAGTTACTCATTGTCTACAAAATTAAGTTCAAATTTATGAAACTGGCATTCCCATATATATGTTCTCCTCCATTGTACAAGGACTCATCTTTGTTTCCTTAACTTCACTTCACCACACATACATATATACATAAGACACACACCTATCCTCTCTTCATTCATCTTTTTGCCATAATCTCATTGTGCCCAATCCCATCCATGAATTAAGATCTATGACACACCTTGCCTGATCCTTTAAACACTTGAGTTTAACACTTCACTAGATTCTGTGATGTTTTGTGCATACCATTTTCATGGCATTTAGCACATCTCTTTTGTATTATGGTTGCTTGTACACACCTTAATAAAGTCATCTTCTCTTCATCTGGATATCCTTTAATAGGTCTAGATTGGCATTTTGTATAGGATATCTGTTCAGCAAATATTTGTAAAGCTAATGTGAGACCCAAACAAAATTAGTTGCTCACACATTTGAAAATGCCTATATATTGTGAAAGTAATCACCATGAAATTATTGATAGCTTATTGAGGCAAGTAGGGAAAGCTCCAGAGAAGTGAATTTATGTATAATTGGTTGAACACATAGGACATAATGATTCAAAATGAAGCATTTGTACAGGTAACAGCAAACACTGGAATCTAGGATTGTGTGTTGGTATTGATTAAGATCACTAATGAAGAATAGCAAACAAAGGCCTAAATAGTTCTTTGTTGGATATCAATTAACTGCCAATCTGCCTGCTCTAATAGGCCACTATTAGAGGAAATAATCAGATTAACTACACACATAAGAAACATTTATTGCCTACATATTACTTTTGCCCTAAAATCAGTCCAATTCAGCAAACGTGTTCATCAAAACTGCCCCCAAAACAGCTTTTAAAATAACACAAGCGCTTTATCTAAGTTGCTTGAAATATAATTCTTTCTTACTATTATAACATCCTACATATTTAAAATAGTAAGAAAATCTGTTTCTTTAAATAACTTTAGAATACTCCTATTTTTTTTAAACTTCTGAATTGCTTTCTGCATCTAGAAAGCTATCTAAATCCCTGCTGATTTATCCTTACACTTTCAGCAGGATTTCTTTGCTCCTGGGCACCAGACAGTCTTGTTAATAATGGCAAATCCTTTCAGTCCCTGAAGGGTACAGTTGGGGCTTTGATTGACAAGGTAATAAAAGTGTTAATGAGACAGACAGTCATAGTCAGAGATCAATAGTTGCCAATTAAAAAAAAAAGTTGATGCTTAATTTTGTAGGATTTGCTTAAGCCAGTTATAAATCTTTTGCATCAAAATGGAGACTTTCCATTTATTAATTGATTATTTTTTTAAGTCTCTGGCAGACCTGTCATACATATTGCATTAAAGCATAACCATGCTTAGAATGGATATCATTCATATAATCATGCCTGAATTCTTTAACTTGCTATTCACAATCTGGTGGTCTTCAGACAGTGTGTTGTCTCAAAAGACTACAGTCAGAACAGACCTTTCATCTTCTTCAGCCAACAGTTGGGTGACCTAGGGCAAGTTTCTAAACTTCTCTGAGCCTCAGATTCTACATCTGTCAAAAGACTTTATAAACAACATCCTTGCAAAACACTCATGAGGGCTAAATGATACGAAATATATAAAAACATAAATAGAGTGCTTGGCATATAGAAGACATTTCAGAAATGATAAGCATTATTATTTCAAGCACATACAAAATTTTATCTCAGTTAAGACAGGTTTAGAACTCAAAGATTTGTTTTCTGTCTTTTTCCTTCATCTTAGACATTATGATATGTTGAATTAATAGGACCAAAATTGGATTCAAGAGGTATGAATGAATATCTTTCATTTATAAAAGTTTATTTATATTTTATATAAATAAAATATAAAAGGATATATTTTATTTATAAAAGAATATCTTTTATTTTATTCAAGTGATGATCTGGTCCCATCACTTCAGGGCAAATAGATGGGGAAACAATGGAAACAGTGACAGATTTTATTTTGGGGGGCTCCAAAATCACTGCAGATGGTGACTTCAGCCAGTTATTTAAGTTGTGAATGATGGAGTTAGTTTGTTGTGAAGTCAACACTAATTGATACAAAGGGATGGAAAATGAAATCAAAAACAGAGCAAACATCAAGTGAAAATAGAGGATCACAAAATAATTGTAGATATTCATTTCAGTTCAGTTCAGTGGCTCAGTCATGGCTGACTCTTTGTGACCCAATGGACTGCAGCACGCCAGGCTTCCCTGTCTGTCACCAACTCCCAGAGCTTGCTCAAACTCATGTCCATCGAGTTGGTGATGCCATCCAAACATCTCACCCTCTGTTGTCCCTTCTCCTCCTGCCTTCAATCTTTCCTAACATTAGGGTCTTTTCCAGTGAGTCAGTTCTTTGCATCAGGTGGCCAAAGTTGGAGCTTCAGCATCAGTCCTTCCAATAAATATTCAGGACTTATTTCCTGAATTAAAAGAAGCTTGCTTCTTGGAAGAAAAGCTATGACCAAACTAGACACCATGTTAAAATGTCTTTGCCAACAAAGGTTCATCTAGTTAAAGCTATGGTTTTTCCAGTAGCTATGTATGGATGTGAGAGTTCGACTATAAATAAAGCTGAGCACCAAAGAATTCATGCTTTTGAACTGCAGTTTTGGAGAAGACTCTTGAAAGTCCCTTGGACTGCAAGGATATCAAACCAGTCAATTCTAAAGGAAATCAGTCCTCAGTGTTCATTATGTGATCTTTTTGTTGGAACTTTTTGACCTATGGGGGGAAATGTTTTTATTTTTATCTCTCCAATTTAAAAGCACAGCTTTTACTTTTATTTTTTCCTTAAAAACATTACTCTGGGATAAATTATGTTTTTCAGTTTAAGAAAGGAACCAATGGAACTTAGAATCTGAGTTGCTCATATATCTTTGTGTGTTCCTTGTTTTTCTTTTCAGTTTTATTCTATATGATATGGCTTCATGAAGAAAATGTATCTCATCTGAAAAATGGCCAAAAGGACAGGGGAATTGTATTAGTTTATACAGGCTGTCATAAAAAATATCAGAGACTGGGTGACTTCAACAATAGAAATCTATATTCTCATGGTTCTAGATGCTACAGGTTCAAGATCACAATGCCAGATATTTCAGTTCCTAGTGAGAGGTCTCTTCTTGGCTTGCAGACAGCTGCCTTTCTGCTGTGTCCTCACTTGGTAGAGGTGGGGAGGGGGCAGGAAGTAGGTCTCTGGTATCACTTTTCAAAAGGACTCTAATCATATCATTTCAGAGCCTTATCATTATGACCTTATTTAAACTTTGTCACTTCTTTATAGGATCTATCTCCAAACACAGTCATATTGGGGGTTGGAGCTTTATCACATAATTTGGGGAAGGGATACAATTTGGTCTATAGCAGAAATACTGAAAAATAGTGAAAGCCAAAAACTTAAATCTTTACAAACCTCACCAACATAAGGTAAGTTTGAACTATACAGTGTGCGGTGGTTACACAAAATTCTATGACTCTCTCTATGCAGCATTGACTAATCACAATATAGTAGAAAAAAACAAACCTAAAATTTGATCAAGAAAGATTCACCCGAGTGTATGTAACTGAATGTAAAATTTTGCAGGCATGAGTTTATGCAGCACCTACGATATCCTGTGGAAAATAGCCTGAAAAATCATGAAAATACAAATCTTTAATTAAAATATAAATAGCTTTGTAAAACTATTTTCTATAATACCTTTTTTCACATAGTCTTGATTTCTTGATGTGTACCTGGTGTCAGCAGAATTGGGTTTGGAATTATTTAATGTGACTGGAATGTAAATGTAAAACTGAACTACTTAAATAATTTTTCCCAAGAGTAAGTAATTGCTTAAAAGTCTGAAAAGTATCCATTTTATAAATAAATGACCCTGAAACACAGAACAGATAAACTTAGAGAGTTAAAAGTATTTAAAGCATTTTTTTTTTACTGCCTTTACATATTCTTAGTGAAATGCTATGTAAAAATTTAGCTACAAAATTCTCTAGAGTATTACATCACTAATTGCCTTCATGAACTATAAAATTTCCTATCTCCGTTATTTTTCCTGTTCAATATCCTATCACCCAGATGAGTCCAGGATGTGCTTGTTTTACCAGCGACAGTTGGAAACTGTTGTGTGTGGGGGATAGTGCTAAACTAGAAAAGGCTAATTCTCAAAGTCAAATTTTCCTACTAGGACTTGAAAACTGATGATCCTTGCATCATTAGTTAGGTCATAGTTCTCCAAACCATCATTTATTATATATACCTGTTGATTTCTGAAAGGGTATAGCATAGACCCTACTTTAAGGATCATTCCTGAGAGGAGATGAGAGAATTCATTAGTGCTAGGGCATGGGACCTGCAGTTCAACCATCTCACCTGGCAGAGAGCAAGAAAGATTCATCTATCTCTATCTCCTTCCCATTCCTTCCTTCCAACTTCATGTCCTCAACATAATATAAAATATAAAACAAAGTGGAGAAATTGAATTTTTCCTATTTGCTTTGTATTTATTCAGTTAACACTTTATTCAATGAAGATTTATTTGAGTGTTCACCAGCGTCAGATGGTGTGCTATAGAGTCAGGGAAAAAAATAGCATTAATTTTGTCCTTTAGTAAATATTTATCAAACACCTATTATGTGCCAGCAACTATTCTAGGCATCTATGAATAAAGTAGAAAAAGATTTCTTCCCTCCTGAAGTTTATATTCTAAGGGGGAAAAACAATAAACAATCAGTTTTTAAATTATGCAGCATGTTAGAAGTTGATAGGTGCCAATAATTATTACAACAGGATAAGAAAGTAGGAAGTGAGTAAAACAGAGTTAGTTACATGAACAGAGTGATCCCAGTCGGCCTCATTCAAAATGTAAAATCTGATCAAAGACCCAAAGACAAGACTGGTAGCTAGGCAGGGGTCTAGGGATAGACCATCCAAAATAGAGGGGAAAAGAGCAAAACCTTTAAGGTTGTCATGTGCCAAAAACAGCAAAGGGCTCCTGGGTTTGGAGCAGAGTGAGCAAAAGAAAGAATTTGGAAGTGAAGGGTCAGGTCACGTAAGACTTTGTAAGCCACTGTAAAGTGTTGGCATTAGCTCTCTTAAGTTGGAGAGGCATCTCAGGGTTCTAAAAAATGGAATGACATGTTCTGAGTTATGTTTTAAGTGTTGTTTTCCAGATGTATGTCTTATAAACAGAATGTAACTGTATTTTGTTTTTTAATTCAGTCTGATCACCAGTCTTTAGGTGAAAAGTTTATTTCATTCACATGGATTATAAATTTGGATTTATTGCTACCATCTTATTCTGTATTCTATACCCTAACTCTTATTCTATTTTTCTATTTGTTTTCATTCTTCCTTTTTTCCAGATTGATCTGATTTCACTACCATTTGATTTTTTTCTCTATTTAAAGTGTATTATTATAATTTTATTCTTTTAGTTGTTTCTCCAGAAATTTTAGCTTGCTTATTTAACCTCATCCATTCTAAACATATAATATCTTTCTTTTCCTTCTAAGTAATGCAATGACTTTAGAATGCTTGACCTTGATAACTACATTCTTTCCTTGTTTATAAATAAATTATTGGGTAATATTTTATTTCTCTCTTGAGATCTTTACCATCACAAACCATTGTTTAGATTTTCCCATGTATTTGCCATTGTTTTGTCTACTAAATATTCTTGAATTTCATATCTTTCCCCAATGATCACTTTTCCTCTTGAAGATCTTTTAAACATCTTTTTAGTTAAAATGCATTGCTAGCAAAATCTCAGTTTTTGTTTGCCTGAAAAAGTTAACTTCACTCTTGGTTTACAAAAGTAAGAGTTTGCTCAATACAGAATCCTAGATTAACAGCTATATCCCTGCCTATTTGGATTATACCTTTCTACTATCATCTGACTTCCGTTGCTATTATTGATGACTCAGCTGTCATTTAGGTTGTCATTGTATTGTGTATAATGAAATTATTTTGCCCTGCATGCTTTTAAGAAATGACTATTGTTCATGAGTTACATTCAAAAATTCCCTAATGAAATCAATGCATTGCTGGAATAACACTGCATGCCAAGATTCTAATCATACATTGTTGGATACTATTTCCAAATAATGTATGTAGGACTTTTGCTTCATACTCAGATTGCACTTGTTTTACTCTTTGCATGGAGTTATCTGCAATGCCCTTGACTGACTTTTTCTTGTCAGTCAGAATTCAACATAAGTGTAGCTTTCTCTACTAGATCTTCCTTTTCCAAGCAATCTAAAGAGAAATCCCCTTCACCGTCTATAACTCTACCCTGCTTACATTTTTTCATAACACTAACTAAAATTATCCTACTGATATGCTTGCTAAAGTTTCTGTTTCTATGTACTTTCATACCTTCTTCTCAAAGTTCAGGAAGTTGCCAGTGGATTCTGTTTATTCCTCACAGAAAAGAGCAAGCGTGTCCAGATTTCCTTTGCCCTGGCATTTCGGACAAAGTCTTTTAAGTCATATGATTACTAAATTTTACCACTTATTTTGACTCAGAGTGTGAAGAGAATGCTTGGAAGTTCATGTCACCAAGCTGCCTGGGTCATGGTTCCCTATTTTGCCACAGTTATATTAAAAAATAAAATATCATTAATGAGGCATATCCATACATATTAACTTAGAACATTGTCCATTTCACATGTTAAATAAAACAAGCATAATAATTTTAAAAGGATGATACTGTTTTTCATTAAAAATAAATATTTTCATATTTGGATGCATATTTTCATTCACATTTATATAAAGGAGCTTGAATATAGCATTATAGTGGTGGAGAGGAGAAATTTCAGTTTATTTTAATTTCCCCCCAAAAGTTTCAGGCATATAAGGTAATTTCACTACCTCTTTTGTTTTAGCAAATTTTGAAAATAATAAAAGACAGGAAAAAAAGTGAGAAATTCACTAAGGATTCCATTAACCAAACTCTGATTCATTAGTTTAAAAATAAATAAATATAAAATTTGTTACTGAAAAAATCTCTGCTTTCTTTCTTACTCTATTCTTGGAAATATAGATTTAGTTTATGACACTGAGTTTCCAGCTTTTATTAAACATTTCCCAAATTCTATTCATATCTCTATAATACAATCTCCTATCTGCAATTCATATTTGTTATACATGTTTTGCCACGTCATTAACTGACAAGTACCAGAAACAACGAAAGCTCTAGCCACACATTCAGTTGAAAGAGCTGGTATAACTTTTCTTCAGGATCCTCAAGCTAGCATATCTAGATAAATGAGTAAGCACTGTTCTAGTCTTCCATCAGCTTGATACCAAAACAATGAAATGTATAGCACAAAAAGAGCTTAACTCTGCACATTTGATCTCAACAAGGCCATAAAGAAAGAGTGGCCATAAAAGGAGGTCTATATAACTGAATTTCATGGAGGAACAAGAATATATTCTTTTTTATGGGAAATTCTTATACCTTGGAGTCCAATTGCAAGGGACTGCATTTCAACTCTTATTACTGGGGAAAAAAATAAAAGATGGATTACTCTCTGATCTAACAAAACTCAAATGGCTAGCAGATTGAGCTCTGATACCTTTGCTCCATTTTCTGAAATATTTGCAATGCAAATAACTGTTCAAGATTCCTTTGGCTACACTAACATTTATGTGTGTCATGCCAAATAAAATAGCTATTTATGTGTTTAAAGGACAGCATTGCTTGTTCTGTGTGTTCACACCTGGAATCGCTTCCCTTGAGAAGATGCCTCAACAGCGATAGCATAACAAGACAATAACAGCAGAATAATAGAGATTTATAGTGATTGCCCAGAAGTCAACAGGGGGTGGCTCACACAGTGAGCCTAACCATAACAAGTGTCAGTTTTTTCAAGCAGAAAACAAAAGCAGAGTCGTTTGATGCAATCTACCGTTTCAGCTACAAAAGCCACACTGAATCTGCAGGCTAATCGTAGCATACTCTTGTTCCCAGAATGAAAAAGAAGAGGGGAAAATCACAAAATATTAAACTGTAAGCCCTCCAACCAAAACTGGATGTAAGATTTTAATTTTTTTCTGATAATATCACGACTTTCATTGCTAATTCAAACTAGGTCACAGACATGTTTTGCTTGAACTACACAGTCAGTAACAAGGAAATCAAGGCATTTCCACATATAAAAGTCTTTGAATTATCAGAGGATCTAACTAATTCAGAACGGCATTCCTGCACAGTAACAATCAGAGCAGCTGAGAGACAGCTGCCCCTTTCCTGAGCCATTTCTTTTCCAGTTGAGCACATGCCCACCCCCACTCCCCCCACCCCCACCCTGTCTTTCCTTTCTACTCCTTCACTAACTTATAAAGTCATTACTTGCCTGGTACCTCTTGGCATTTGAGTTTGCATTCTCCAATACAAATAAATCCTTCTCTATTACTGCTCCAGAGTTAGATTTTATCATCAAGGACCTTACATCCCAGGAGAAGCTCTAAGATAGATATTACGTTCTAAGACAGATATTATGGTGTAAAAGAATGTGAAATGCACAAAGTTGTGGCCTAGAAGTTCTAAAAGGATGTACCTATGCAAATAAGAAGGACATTTTCAGGGTTATTCCAAAGAAAGGGGATAAATGAGGTTCAGTCTTCATAAGGAGAATTTAGAAGAGCATGCATAGTGGTGTAATGGAAGAATCCACAGTCCCATGATAGCTCTGACTCTGCTTTAGTCAGATTGTCTTACTTATATGTGTTAGTTTCCTCATCCTTAAAGTGAAGAAATTGTGTCCAATGATAAGAAGGACCCCTTCCAACTCCTGGTTTCTGTATGACTGCCAAACTAAGAGAAGGATTCTCTTTTAATCCTTTCTGGTTCCAGAGAATAGGGTAGAAGGGAGCATGTTTATGTCTACTTTCTAATAGTTGGTAGTTTTTATAAAGGGAAAACTATATCTGATTAGTGTTTTCCAATAAAATGAAGTAATTTCTCCTTTGTTTTACTCATCTTGAATGCTCTAGTATAAGACAATATGCAATAAGACATGTTAAAGATCTGAAAGACTGCTCCAAAATGTCTAGATTTCTGAGAATATCCTGATGATTACAGATATTTCAACTATGATTTTCAAAAGCTATGGTGATAGCCACATTTTCATCTAGGGTTTCTGACAGGCTGCATATGATTATCTTATTTAATTCAGATCTCTATTTTACTAACATGGAAGTCATTCATTCCTAAGAATTCCAATATGTTCCCTCTCAAATGACATTTTCAGTGCCATGCTATGGAAGTTAATTCACTGAGGTTCAGAAATAGGAACACATAAATCCAGAACAGGACAAGAAGACTTCCTACTGCACAGAGTAACTAACCATGAAATCTTAGTGAGAAGTTATGGATGTAAGAGTTCACATCTGTCCATTCCATCGCCACTTTATTTCTTACATACTCCAGATGCTTCTCTTTCTGTCAATATATAATTCTTTTTACTTGCATAGACACATACCCTCACACACACACACAATACTTATAAATCCTAATGGTTAAAATGTGTTTAAAAAGTAAACTTAGTTTTCATATCACAAACCATCTCTCTACATATATTAATAATTAGCTGATACTTCATTATAAAATTATTGAGAATGTAAAAAATCAGTTCCCAGGGAAATAATCATTTTAATGGACCTAATGTTTCTGAAGAAATCACTTAAAAATGTGAAGCCTCATTTTCATCAGCTATAGCAAGGATTGGCAAACTATTTTCTGTAAAGAGCCAGACAGTAAATATTTGGCCCTTACATACTATCTGGTCTCTATTGCAAATACTCAATTCTTCCACTGCAGCATAAAATTAGCCTGAGATTTAAAAAAATGAGTGAATGTAGCTATGTTCCCAAAATACTTTATTTGTGGAAATTTTAATTTCATATAATTTTAACATGTCATGAAATATTGATCTTAAAGGCTATGTATGACAAAACTACAGCAAACATCATATCAATTGTGAAAAGCTAAAAGAATTTTATCTAAGATCAGGAACAAGATAAGGATGTCCACTCTCACCGTGTTTATTCAACATAGTTTTGGAAGTCCTAGCCATGACAACCAGAGAAGAAAAAGAAATAAAAGGAATTCAAATTAGTAAAGAAGTTAAACTATCACTCTTTGCAGATAACATAACCTTTCCTTCTCCAGGGGATCTTCCCAACCCAGGGATTGAAACCAGTTCTCTGACATTGCAGGCAGAGTCTTTACCAGATGAGCCACAAGGGAAACCCAATACTATGCATAGAAAATCCTAAGGATGTAGCAAGATAAGTGTAAGACAACACAAACAGAGGGAAAGATATACCATGTTCTTAGACCAGAAGAAAAAATATTGTCAAAATGACTAAATTACCTAAGATAATCTACAGATTCAATGCAATCATTATCAAATTACCAAAGGTATTTTTCAAAAACTAGAATAAAAAATCTTAACATTTGTATGAAAGTGAAAGTTTCTCAGTCGTGTCCGACTCACTGCAACCCCATGGGCTGTAGTCTATGGAATTCTCCAGACCAGAATTCTGGAGTAGGTAGCCGTTCCCTTCTTCAGGGGATCTTCCCAACCTGGGATTGAACCCAGGTCTCCTGCACTACAGACGGATTCCTTACCAACTGTGCCATGGAGACACATAAAACCCAAAATAGACAAAGCAATCTGGAGAAAGAAAAACGGAACCACGTTCCTTGACTTCAGACTATACTGCAAAGTTACAGTCATCAAAATAGTGTGGTACTGGCACCAAAACAGAAATACAGATCAATACAACAGGATAGAAAGCACAGAAATAAACATATGCACCAATGATCAATCAATCTATAACAAAGGAGTCAAAACTATGAAAGAGAGGAAAAAACATCTCTTCAATAAATGGTGCTGAGAAAGCTGGACAGCTACATGTAAAAAAATGAAATTAGAACATTCTTTAACACCATTCACAAAAATAAACTCAAAATGACTTAAAGACCTAAATGTAAAACTTAGATGAAAACACAGGCAAACTCTCTCTGACATAAATCCCAGAAATATCTTTTTAAAGCCATCTCCTAAAAAGTAATGAACACTGGGAAGACCCAGAGGGATGGGGTGGGAAGGGAGGCGGGAGGGGAGATCGGGATGGGGAATACATGTAAATCCATGGCTGATTCATGTCAATGTATGGCAAAAGCCACTACAATATTGTAAAGTAATTAGCCTCCAACTAATAAAAATAAATGGAAAAAAATAATGAAAATAAAAACAAACAAATGGACCCTAACTAAATTTGAAAGCCTTTGTACAGCAAAGGAAACCATGAACAAAATGAAAATGCAACCCCATATTTGCAAATGATGCAACGAACATGGGATTAGTCTCTAAAATTTACAAACAGCTCATGCAGTTTGGTATTGAAAAATGAAAAGCCCAATCAAAAAATGAGCAGAAGACCTAAATAGGCATTTTTCCAAAGAAGACACGAAGATGGCCCAGAGGCATGAAAAGATGTTCAACAACACTCATTATGAGAGAAATGCAAATAAAAACTACAATGCGATTTTATTTCACACCAGTCAAAATGTCCATCATCAAAAAATTTGCAAATAATAAATGCTGTAGAGGATGTGGAGAAAAGAGAACCCTTCTACACTGTTGGTGAGAATGTAAATTGGTATAGTCACCATGGAGAACATTATGGAGAATACTTCAAAAACTAGAAATAGAGCTACCATATGATCCAGAAACCCCACTGCTGGGCATATATCTGGAGAAAATCATAATCTGAAAGGATACATGTACCCCAAATGCTCACTGCAGCACTGTTTACAACAGCCAAGACATGCAAGAAACCTAAATGTCCATCGATGCAATGAACAGATACAGAAGGTGTGGTACATATATACAACAGAATATGACTCAGACATAAAAAAAGAATACAACAATGCCACTTATAGCAACATGAATTGACATGAAGATTACCATACTATGTGAAGTCAGACAGAGAAAGATAAATATTGTATGATATCACTTACATGCAGAATCTTTTTTAAAAAAATGATATAAATGAACTTACTTACAAAAGAAAAAGAGACTCACAAACTTAGAGGATGCATTTATGGTGCCAATGGGAAGGAACAGATTGGGAGTGTAGGGTTGACATGAAAAGCAAAGTGAAGTTGCTTAGTCATGTCCGACTCTTTGCAACCCCACGGACTGTAGACTACGAGGTTCTTCCATCCATGGGATTCTCCAGGCAAGAATACTGGAGTGGGTTGCCGTTTCCTTTTCCAGAGGGTTGACATGTACACACGACTAATTTTTTTTTAAATACATAACCAGCAAGGAACTGTTGCAGAGCACAAGGAGCTCTGTCCAATATTCTGTAGTAACTAAATGGGAAGAAAATTGAAAAAGAATAGATACATGTATATGTATAACTGAATCACTTTGCTCTACACCTGAAACTAATATAGCATTGTTAATCAATCATACTTCTATATAAAATAAAAATATTAAAATATTTAATTTAAAATATAAATTAAAAATATTAACTTATGCAAACTACTTTATGTAGTATCTACAATATACCCTCAAGAAATATTTATAATAAAAATTACTATTGATAGCTAAGATTGTTTCTCCTATTTCATCCATGCCTCTTTTAAAAAACTTAATTATAGGTAAGCATTAGGTTAAGATTTCTAATTTTAATAGGATTAGAAAAATAAAATCCAAGATGTTTCATTATTGCTTATTAAAATAAAAATTTTTTTAGACAGTGGGTTTATTTTTTAGTTTCAGTTTAGACAATCAATCATCAATTTTTACATTGGGTCTGTGCAATTTACTTCCTAAATATCTTCAGTATTAGTAGTAGAACTTGCCTAAGTGACCATGGATTGCCACAGGAAAGAGAAAGAGAACCTCAGTTTTACAGATAGTTTAAATTCCAAAAGGTGTATCATAATCCATGGCTATCCAAGTATCATACTTAAAAGGAGGGTTACAGTAAGCCAAATCCCATTACATTCTATCAATAATACACATATATTGTGCTCAGCAATTCAGTCTATTGAAGAATATCTGAGACATCCTTGTGTTAAACCAGAGAGAGCTGAGACACAGTGTTAATGTTCACTTTCTAAGCATCATCAGCAATGATTTGTAGTAGTTTCTCAGTAAAGAACCATTTCTAGCAAGTCAACCTCACAGTCTAAAATGAAGAAAGTTCTTTGTTCATACACTTGTAAAAATACACACAATTCTGTTGTTGCTGTCAAATTTATAGATGACCCAAAGCTGGTGGTAAGAGGTAATATATTAGATGGCATAATCAAGATAACAAAATTTATATGCTGTCATTTGCAACTGAATAGAACATAAAAAATTTTTTAAAGATGCAGCTTGCATGGGAGAAAAGATTGCTCTGCTCTGCTCAAACCTTTCCTGGGAGTGGCATTCAACACTTGGCAAGGGGTTCTACAAATCTAGAGACAATAGACTATAATCAGATGAGCATAGAGCAAAGCAGTTTTTATGATAAAAGGACTTATAGTCATAACACAGGAAGGATAGGTAAGAGAAATGAGAATGGTTATTTTTTAAAAAATAAGAGAGAGAGACCTAGATGGAATAGGATAACTGTCTTCAAATAGTTGGAGAACTCTCATAGGCAATAGTTCTCTTTGATCTAAATATACAAAGAGAGAGGATAAGTCCAGTTCAGAGACTGGATGCTACAAGGAGACTGATTTCTATCAGTTTAAGAAAAGGTATTGAACAGAGTCACTGAAAGATGGAATGGGCTACCTTTGGAGATGGAGGCTGCCTTTCTGTAAGCCTGCAGCTTGGAATGGATGGCCATTTGGTGGGAACATTGTAAAGAATTCCACTTTTCAAATACCACTCTGATGATATGGCCAAAACACTTACAAAGACAGTTTATGTTTCCATTTCTAAAAAGATTTTGAGATGGCTCAACGCCCACACTGATGGTTTAGGAACAACTTACATTCCTTAGATAATTTTCCAATCTAGGGACAGGATTATTATTGAATCTAAGAAAATTAAAGACAATATTTTATCAACCTGCAAAGAAACAGACATGACAGAATTCTACCATAATCAAAATGTTTAGTGATAACAGCCCAATAAAACATAACACAAAATTTTAAACTAGAGTCTTCTTTTTCAAAGTGTATCCTTCAAATTTAAGAATTAATATGTTTTCCTTCTATAAAACAAACTTGCCTCGAATTATTTTAACTACTTTTTATTTCCTTGAAAGTGTAGTATAGAACTGGCTAGTGACAGCTGTTCCCAACTGAATGATCAGGGAAGTTCTTTGCTGTGGTAGTTTCCTGACTTATGTACCTTTTATCTCTGTGATTTGTCTTCTACAATCAACTATAAATATGTAGTGAAAGACACAACTCTAAGAGGACTAAGCTGGAGGGGGCAACTGTTGAGTGGTGTGCAATCCACAGTTCAGCCACCAAGAGCACCTTCAAACAGCCATAATTATTGAAGTGTTAATGTGGAGAATAAATGTAGAATTGAAATCTCTACAGAGGGAAAAGCAAATCGTCCCTGGGGAGAAAAGGTGCTAACCTTCTGCAAACTTTCAACAACTGATTCATGTTTCTCCACTGAGTATCAAATGGGTCATGTTTGTACTCATTGTGTGTGTGTTAATCACTCAGTCATGTCCAACTCTTTGCAATCCCATGCACTGTAGCCCAACAGGCTCCTCTGTCCATGGAATTCTCCAGGCAAGAATACTGATGTGGGTAGCCATTCCCTTCTTCAGGGGATCTGCCCAACCCAGGGAACAAATTCAGGTCTCCCGCTTTGTAGGCAGACTCTCTACCATCTGAGCCACCAGGAAAGCCCTTGTACTAACTGATTGATAAGGAAAAAACTTTTGGCAGGACAATTAATTTAAAAGTGTGAGGAAAGAGAAGAACAATATCACGCATGCCTCAGATTTCCATAAATTTGGACACCGTTAAGTATTATATGGACTTCCCTGGTAGCTCAGCTAGTATAGAATCTGCCTGCAATGCAGACCTGAGTTCAATCCCTGCACTGGGAATGGTCCCTGGTGAAGGGGATGGCAACCCACTCCAGTATTCTTGCCTGGAGAATATCTTGATTTTTAAGTTCTGTTGCAAAAGTTCTAGAGCACCTACCATAGTTTAGCCTCAGGCCAAACTATAGGGAGGGAGCAAAGCCCCACCCATCAGCAGAAGATTGGATTAAAGATTTACTGAGCATGGCCCCTGCCAACCAGAGCAAGACTCAGTTTTCCCCATAGCTAGTCCCTCCCATCAGGAAGCTTCCACAAGCTTCTTATTCTCATCCATCAGAGGGCAGAAAGAATGAAAGCCATAATCACAGAAAACTAAACAGACTGATCACATGGACCACAGCCTTGTCTAACTCAATGAAACTATCAGCCATGCCATGTAGGACCACCCAAGATGGATGGGTCATGGTGGAGAGTTCTGACAAAATGTGGTCCACTGGAGAAGTTCTGACAAAATTGGCAAACCACTTCAGCATTCATGCCTTAAGAATCCCATGAACAGTAGGAAAAGGCAAAAAGATATGACATTGAAAGATGAACTCCCCAGGTTGGTAGGCGCCCAATATGCTACTGGAGAAGAGCAGAGAAATGGGTGCAGAAGGAATGAAGAGGCTGAGCCAAAGAGGCAGCAATGCCCAGTTGTGGTTGTGTCTGGTAGTGGAAGAAAAGTAGAACGCTATAAAGATCAATACTGCATAGGAACCTGTTATGTTAGGTCCATGATTCAAGGTAAATTTAAAGTGGTCGAGAGATGGCAACACTGAACATCGACGTTTTAGTAATCAGTGAACTAAATGGACTTGAATGGGCAATTTTAATTCAGATGAACATTATATCTACTACTGTGGGCAAGAATCCCTTAGAAGAAATGGAGTAACCATCATAGTCAACTGAAGAGTCCAAAATGCAGTACTTGGGTACAATCTCAAAAATGACAGACAATTTCTGTTAATTTCCAAAGCTAACCATTCAATATCACAGTAATTCGATTCTACACCCCGGCCACAAAAGCCAAAGGAGAGGGAGTTGAACAGTTCTCTGAAGCCCTACAAGACTTTCTAGAACTAACATCAAAAATATATATATATATATATATTCTTTTCATCATAGGGGACTGGAATGCAAAAATAGGAAGTCAATAGATACCTGGAGTAACAAGCAAGTTTGGCCTTGGAGTACAAAATGAACCAGGGCAAAAGCTAACAGAGTTTTGCCAAGAGAATGCACTGGTCATAGCAAACACCCTCTTCCAGCAACACAAGAGACGACTCTACACATGGACATCACCAGGTGCTCAACACTGAAATCAGATTGATTATATTCTTTGCAGGTGAAGATAGAGAAGCTCTAAACAGTCAGCAACAACAAAACCGGGAGCTGACTATGGCTCAGATCATGAACTCCTTATTGCCAAATTCAGACTTATATTGAAGAAAGTAGGGAAAACCACTAGACCATTCAGGTATAACCTAAATCAAACCTCTTATGATTATACAGTGGAAGTGGCAAATATATTCAAAGGATTAGATCTGGTAGAAAGAGTGTCTGAAGAATTATGGATGGAGATTTGTGACACTGTAGAAGAGCCAGTGACAAAAACCATCCCCAAGAAAAGAAATGCAAAAAGGCAAAATAGTTTTCTGAGTAGGTGTTACAAATAGCTGAGAAAAGAAAAAAAGTGAAAGGCAATGGAGAAAAATAAAGATATACCCATCTGAACACAGAGTTCCTAAGCATAGCAAGGAGAGATAAGAAAGCCTTCCTCAGTGATCAATGCAAAGAAATAGAGGAAAACAATAGAATGGGAAACACTAGATATCTCTTTAAGAAAATTAGAGATACCAAGGGACCATTTCATGCAAATATGGGCACCATAAAGGACAGAAATTGTATGGACTTAATAGAAGCAGATGATATTAAGAAAAGGTGGCAAGAATACACAGAACTATACAAAAAAGATCTTCATGACCCAGATGATCATGATGGTGTGATCACTCACCTAGAGCCAGACATCCTGGAATGTGAAGTCAAGTGGGTCTTAGGAAGCATCAATACAAACAAAGCTAGTGAAGGTGATGGAATTCCAGTTGAGCTATTTCAAATCCTAAAAGATGATGCTGTGAAAGTGCTACACTCACTATGCCAGCAAATTTGGAAGACTCACCAGTGGCCCCAGGACTGGAGAAAGTCAGTTTTCATTCTAAATCCCAAAAAAATGCAAAGTCAAAGAATGTTTAAACTACACCACAATTGCACTCATTTCACATTCTAGCAAAGTAATGCTCAAAATTCTCCAAGGTAGTCTTCAATAGTATGTGAACTGAGAACTTCCAGATGAAAAGGCAGAGGAACCAGAGATCAAATTGCTAACATCTGTTGGATCATAAAAAAGCAACAGAATTCCAGGAAATCATCTACTTCTGTTTCATTGACTACGATAAAGCCTTTGACTGTATGGATCACAACAAACTGGAAAATTCTTAAAGAGATAGGAATACCAGGCCACTTTACCTGTATCTACTGTGTCTCCTTTCCTGGCCAGCATCCACACCTGTTATTCTGACCTACAACAGTGTAACACTGTAATGTACTTGTCTGTCTTCCCTCACTAGACTTTGAAATCCATGAAAAAAATAATCAGACCCAATAGACCCTAGACAAACCACTGTGCATAGGAAGTGTCCCAAACTATAATTGAGAATGGATACTCAAATGTACAAACTCCTAAATACGAAAATATAAGATCTTAGATGGCAGAAACTATCTTACTTATCTTTTTCACACATGCTGTATCCACACACAGTGCCTAAAACTAAAGTTTCTTTCTTGTACTGCTAACAATAAGAAAAATCCCTGTTCCTAAAGGGAAAACACCTTTGCAGGACTCCTTTCTCAAATGAGAGAGAAAATTCTTTTGAAACTTCTGGCAAAAAAAAAGAAAGAAAAAATTTAATATTTGTATAATACAGAGAACTCTTTAGAAGAATGAGAGGGGAAAAAACCATTTAACTTAGAGAAAGAACTTCTTTCCTCACTGTATCTGGAACCCACATTCTGGCAGATAATATCTGCACTCTAGTTGTAACTCAGTGTTGAGCATATGGTATCCTAGCACTTGCTAAGCATTTGTGATTACGCTTAAGTAGTGGGCCAGTCAAGTCTCTAAATTTCCAGGTATAGATTAAATTCTACATTGGACTCATGGTAAATACTTTCACTACTCTGCCAAACAATGTGATTAACTTTGATGGAAACAGTGAATGTTCAATCCTGGAGCAGCGTCCACTTTCTACTCTTTCTATGAGAATTATTGGAATGAAGGGAAACAAATGGCCCAGGAGCCTTTTAAGCGTCCTTATTTTTCTCTGTCACATCATTAAAGGTTCAATGAATCTCCAATTAAGTCTCCCTGGCTGCTGTCACCAATGTGATTGATAGATGTCCTTGGTTCACCCTCCACGGGACATGCCAGTGCAGCAGGCCCCCACCTGCCACCATCAATTATCACTCTCTCGTCATCAGTGTCCTCACTTGTCAATTTATTTGCCACAAATCCAGTGAAGCTCTCTAATCAGGGAGCAAAAGGAAAAGCTATTCTTTACTTTTAATGGTGGGACAGAAGAAAGTCTTAACAAACCACACGCTATTTAATCTTAGAGGAAACTTTGCTTTAGGCTTTTCCATTTTCTTTCTTTCACCATTCACCAAACTGGAGCAGAAATGGCATCATTGGGGATCAGGGCTGACTTATGAATGTGTTAACATCCAGCTAATGACAGGTAAGGGGAAAATGGGAGAATTTTTTAAATATGCTTATAACAAAGAAACGTAGACTTTTGACCCTTTAAGAATCTACCAAGTAATTTCCAGGAAGAAAAAGAAAAACAAAATCATTCAATTTCTTTGTAAAACTGATAGCAAGAAGCCCAGATTATAACTGATTAAAAGGATAAAGCAGTTCTTTGGTTGTTTTTGGCAAACCTAGTAAACATGATAAATGTTAGTTGTCGCCTGCCCCACCTGTTTAATGTTTAAACGTGAACTGATCGTTGTGCTTGATAACTGATTACCTGTCTAGAACACTGCAATCTTCTGTCTATCGACAGAAAAATATAACCTCCCCTGGAGTGCAGATATCCATTCCTGCCTTTGACCATGAACTGCTGTGCATGAACCCCCAGGAGGCTCAGGTGCCTCTGACAGGATCTATGAAGAAGGGATTGATTCCATCTGGATGCCTGTTAGACAATGACCTTTGACCTCTGTACCCAAAGCGACAACAAAAAATGCCAACTTTTATTCACCTCATGTCCCACAAAATACAATTATTTTTCTAAAAACAGTTCAGATGATTTTGTGTTTTTTTTTTTTTTTCCTTCCTTTTTCTTCGTATTGGACAGAGAGAAGAATAGAAGAGAGAAAAACACAACAGGACATTTTATGGGATAAGGAAAGTGAAGTCTCTTCTTATGGGGAGCATAGGAAATTATTTTTCTGGTCTAAAAATCTCCCAGGGATGACTGATCTTCTCCCTAGTTTATTTTACCACGTTGCAAGTGCATTACTTACATTTTATTAAATATATATTCTAAAAAGATGGGTCTTACTCAAGAAAGCATGAAATGAGCAGGAGAGAGAGGAGAGTACCTCCTTATTCTCTATTTAAAATTGTCCCCTCTTGCTGTGGTCAAATCACAAAATATGAACAGGCACCTGTAGTGTCAAAATATTTGTGATGTAGGTCTAAGTGTCTGCATGAGTAAGTAGATATTGAGTCCGTGTTTATAGGGCTATAGACTGCTACTACTTGATGACTATTGTACCCTACAGTGTCATTGTATCAGTTCCTCTTAGGTCAATCTTTCCCAAGAAAAAGTGACAGTGGCTAATAGCCCTAATATTTTTGCTTTTGCTTTTAATCTAAATTTTTCTTTACCTATTTTTTTAGAATTTTTCTTTACATATTTCTTTAGAAATGCAGTACTTGGGTGCAATCTCAAAAATGACAGATGCTCTCTGTTCCTTTCCAAGGTTAACCATTCATTATCACAGTAATTCAAGTCTATGTCCCAGCCACTAATGCCAAAGAAGAGGAAATTGAACAGTTCTCTGAAGCCCTACAAGACCCAAAAAGATGCCCTTTTCATCATAGGAGACTGGAATGCAAAACTAGAAAGTCAAAGAGATATCTGAAATAACAGGTAAGTTTGGCCTAGGAGTACAAAATGAAGCAGAGAAAAGGCTAACAGAGTTTTGCTAAGAGAATGCACTAGTCATACCAAACATCCTCATCCAACAACATAAGATGACTCTACACATGGATATCACCAGATAGTCAATACCAAAATCAGATTGATTATATTATTTGCAGTTAAAGATGGAGAAACTCTATACAGTCAGCAAAAAAAGTTTGAGCAAGCTCCCGAAGCTGGTGACGGACAGGGAATCCTGGCATGCTGTAGTCCATGAGGTCACAAAGTGTTGGAACTGACTCAGAGACTCAACAGACTGATTTCTTTAGAAAACAAAGCTTGTTTGTTTCTACCTATTAATGACCTGTCTAGGTACTTACTTTTCAATATTTTAAAACATCGGTTGGATTAATAGCCACTGCTGAAAATGGACTACATCTAAAAAAAGGAATTTACAAAAAGCAAAATTACCTACAAATGAAACCAAATTATAAATAGCCTTAAGTATTTATTGCCGAATTTTGCACAGTGTTCAGTGTTCCACCCCTTCTTGCTAACTCATGGAATTAGATTCGCTACAGATGACCATGAAAATGTTTGGGCTTAATGATTACAGGCCTTATTTTAAAAGCCTGTATTTCATTTCTCACATAGGCATTTCCAGCACGAGAGAGGGCAAATCAATCAGTATTTCAGTTGAAGCTTAATCCAGGTAATTTGGTGGCATGGTCACCAATAATAGTGTTGCCCACTTTATACAACCTGAGCAGTTTGGAAATGGAACAAAATTTCCATATCAGGATATATTTAGTTCACCCCAAGGCATCCAAAGCAACTGATTTTCCAGTTCATATTCGAATAATTCCAAGAAGTTCTCCTACTTCCCTTGGGGGACTCTGACACTTGATTTTTCTTAGATCTGAATGTTAATAGAGATATTTGTCTTTGGTGATACAAATACCCTAGACCACATTATTCATTCTCATTACATATTATATTTCAAAACTTTTTTGATTTATTGTCTCCAAAAGCCTTCTTCATTTTTTTTCTCTCTTTATTATATCAGAAAAAAAAAAAAAAAAAAGAACTATAGAAATAGCTCTTCTTTATCCACATAAAGGGGGCTTCCCTGGTGGCTCAGATGGTAAAGAATCTGACTGCATTGCAGAAGATCTAGTTTGATCCCTGGGTTTGGAATGGCAACCCACTTCAGCATTCTTGCCTGGAGAATTCCATGGACAGAGCAGCCTGGCAGGCTATGGCCACAGCCTCACAAAGAGTTGGATACAACTGAGCAGCTAATACTTTCACTTTCATCAACATAAATGCTGTGATTCCATTATGCACTTACTCTATACCCTTTACTAAGCTTTTAACTACACAGACACTCCTATCATCTCAGATTTTCCTATACATAGCATGAATTACTTTCTGAATAGTCCACAGCGGAAAAGAAAGTCTTTTGTTTTTTTTTAATTTTAAAAACAATCATTCAAGTGACTGTCCTCAGGATTCTCTGAAACCATTGTCAATTCTGTCCTGATATTTTCCTTGTTTAGACAGTGAATGCTTCAGATCCTTAAACACCAGCCATCTTAATATTTATGGGTTCATTTTTCCCCTGAATGATTTCAAGGACCATCCACTTTTGATAACTGTACATTCTGACTTTTTAGCCACAAGAGAAGCCCTCCTGTGTAAGTAATAAGTTCTGAGCCTGTATATGAGCTACAGTTTCTAGCAAGAAGCAATTTCTTGGAATAATGCTTCTGGAACTTAATGTGTACACGAATCACCTGGGTATCTCGTGATAATTCAGTCCTTGAGGGTGGGACCTGAGAACCTGCATTTCTAGTAAACTCCGAGATGATACTGATACACTGATCAGTGGACCACACTTCAAGATGCAACATGTTAGAACATCCCCAGGAGACTTCTTCCACTATTTTGCAAGATGACCAGTACACCCTGGACCTCTGTGATTGGTTTGCTGAATTTTCTAGATTAACCTAATCAAGACATTGAATACTCAGACTTCAGACTCCTTTTTAACTCTAAACCACACATAGTAAAATTCTTTTTAATAGTAAATATAAGGTTTACATTTTAAAACTAGAATCGCTAAGAAACAAAGCAAGAAGAGTAGTTACTAAATCTGACAAAAAAATTTTTTTTTCCTGTTCCCCATAACAGTGCTAATTTTTTTTTTTTTTTTTTTTTTTTTTTTTTTTGCCGCACATCTTGCAGCATCTTAGTTTCCTGACCAGGGATCAAACAATCCAGGCCTCAGCAGTGACTGTACCAAGTCCTAACCACTGGAAAGCAAGGATTTCCCAATAGTGCTTCTCAAATATCAACACGTACAAGAATCTCCAGAGGAGTTTATTAAAGGGTTAAAGGGGAAAATTTTTAAAATTCACATCTCCGAGGCTGACGTAGTAGGATGGAGGAGAGCCTGAGAACCTGGATTTTTAACAAGTACTTCAAGGTGATCCCTGCACAGGTAGTAAGCAGACCACGCTGAGAAACACAGCCATATGATGATGAAACACTTTTGAACCACCTGAAAGGCATTTTAATTTGGGTTTAATATAGACTACATCATATCATTGACTCTTTAAGATCTGAGACCGAGACATAATCTGTCCTGGGTAAATACCCACTAAGTTGTAGTGAATCCTTTGTTAGCATGCATAAAATAAGGCATTAATGTGCATTTAACTGTTGTGGGTTGGAAAATACAATGCTACTTTTTAAAGACAGCAGGGCTGCTTGAGGGTAAAATAAATATTTCATCTGGCCTCAGAGCTAAATCTTAAAACTTTAGTTATTCAACCTCAGCTTTTATTAAGATACTACAAAATAAGCTCATGAGAGCCAATGAGCTGAAGGCATCAGAGGATTCTTTCGGAAGATATGTTTTAATTAAAAGATGCCAGTCAAAAACTATGCTGAAAGGTAAGTAGCATTTCCATCTAGAAAAGATTGTTTCCAACTTGTAATTTCTCTTAATTTGATTTCAGGAGAAAAAAAAAAAAGACACATAAAAGAGAAACCATCATTCACAGAACACAAATAATACCAGTAAAATCTAAGACATTACTCAAATTGTTTGATGGGCCTGGGAATAGGACAAAGCCAATGACTTTCTACTGTGCATGATAATCTAAGAGAGAGACAAAAGAAAAGAAGTGTTTGTGCTACACTTGAACCTTGGGGAAAACCACAGAAATAGAACAAGGAAAATGCTGTGAAAATAACTTATATTAGTAATTAACTTCTCCAAGGGTCATTTAACCTAATATTTCAAATATCCCAAATACAGTCATGAACCCAGAGTAGTAAAAAGAGGTCTCTGAATGTCAAAATACCTGATAGAGTCAACTGGTATCATTTATGGTTTGTATTTGAGAGTGAGGACCTTACATCCTGACTCGAAGCTTATTTACTCTAATTTTAGGGACAATCTAACAAGTTATCTATTGGGTTTTCTCAAACTAGCAGATCAGCATTTTCCATTGAAAATATTCTGTCTAATAAATTGGACAGCCTAATGCACCACATCTACTTACAATCACAGACCAAGACTGGAAAGATGCTGAATGAATAAAGAGATATACACAAATAAAGATATATGCATACATGGTTACATATGTATATTAAAACCGAGATTCTATATCACTTGCAGCTTCTGACAGGGTATTTGTGAGAATTAAATGACAATTTATAAAGAGTCTGGAATTTTACCTGGCTTACTATTGCTGTTAATATCATTATTGTTATTACATGACAATAAAGAGTTGACCTCTAGTCATGTAACTGGATTCACATTTGGATTCCAAGCTTTGCTTAGTGTTTCACCTTGGGCAACTGGCTTAAATCTCACTTTAATTCTCAGTTTCCTCCTCTGTACAATCATAGTGTTCACTTCATACGGCTGTGATAAAGTTTAAGTATCAAAATACAAACTTCTTAGCCCTGCGCCTGGCATAGAAGTGCACAATAATAGTTAGCAGTTATTACTGTTAGATGTGTGGTTAGGAAGGAAGCATTCAAATCCCCTTTTGCAGATGAGAAAACCAAAGCTCAAAGATGTTCAGTCATGTGTTCAAATTTATAGATATTAACCGAATGAATCAGGAGTCAAGTGCAAGCCTCTCAGAAGACAAGAGTCACACTCTTTTCTCTGTGCCAGGCTCCCCTCTTATCAGTCTCAACTGCACTTTGGAGATGTATATTCAGCAATTATCAGTTTTTAAAGTGTATAATGTACTCAATAAATATTTATAGACTGGTCTTCACCAGTAGAACCATACTTGGAAGTCAGCAATAGAAAGGTAACATTTCCAAGACCCCAAGAAATTCCCTTTTCCACAGATAAATAAAGATTCACCCTTCACCTGTACATTATTGCTTGGCATTCCACAATTAGTGGTTCTCTTCTTTGTTTCTCTAAATACATAAGTATCTGATGTCAATCATTTACATTAATGTGTATTTTAATGTGTAATGAGTTTATCATTTGTTTTTCATTTAATTTATTGCTACTATTGTTGATTTCTGTTGAATCTAAAAGTAGATTTTGAGTAAGGTACTTAGGATCCAATAAAAGTACAGAAAAGGCTAACAGATTGGGCCTAAACTCTTTAATACGATTTCTAAGACTTTACATAACTTAGCTCATGCTTATTTCCAAAACTTCTTCTTCTGCTATACCCCTCCTCTCACTTCATATGGTAGAATATATTATTGTTCCCAATTAGTCTCTGCCCTTCCATTAAGAGGAATATAACATCTCTGTCCATCGCCATGGGACTTGCAGTACTACCTAGGAGAGGGGAATACTTCCCCGCTCCTCTCCATATCAGCTTGGCCAAATATTTGCTTAATCAACGGAATATGAGTCAATGGGAGTGTGGCTTCATCATTCCTATCTTTTCCCTCGATCATGAGCATATCATGTCCGATTAGGAACTGTCCCTCCAGACTTGGTCCTAAGTGAACTCAGTGAGTAGCAACACCACTCAATAGTAGATCATCTGCAAACAAGTGTGACCGATTAAACTTTATTGGAACAACCAAGATGGTCAGGTTGTTACTATACCATAATTGTGAAAACTGAGTAAGTCAACACTTCATCCACACTAAGTTACTTTTAAGTCCCTAATTATGTTACACTTTCCCACACTTCTTGGCATTTGTATTATCATTTTCTTTTGCTTAGTCATACTTGTTCTCCATTTTTTGACTGTGTATTTCATTTGATTCTTATGCCTCAGCTGGTAAACCTTTTCTGATCCCCCCAGACTATGTTAAATGCCCTATAGGAGGGCATTATGCTCCATAGCATATTATGCTCCATAGCACCTGGGCCTTCCCTATCATAACACACCATGCTGAACTGCAAATGCCTGTTTAATTGATCTATATTTCCCTTGAGACTTTGCACTTCAGGAAAGAATGGACAGCATCTGTTATGTCTTGATTGTTCCCTCACTGTCAAGACTAGTTCCTGGTTCATCATCAGCTCATAGTATTGAATGAATAAATCAGTGAATGAACAAGTAAGAGAGTAAGATGGAGTATTGTGAAAACATTAAACATGGAGTCTTTAGGCAACTTGGATTCAAATATAAGCTCTTTCACCTCTTAGCAGAACTAGTTACATAATTGATGGAGCCCAAAGCAAAATAAAAATGTGAGGCCCCAAGTTCAAAAGTGACTAAGAATTTCAATGGCAACAGCAAACCATTAAACCAAGCACAAGGCCCTTCTAAACATGGACCCTGTGTAACTGCGAAAGTCACACACTCATGAAACCAACCCAACCGCTGCCTAGCTGTGTGAGCATGGGCAGCGAACCTCTGGGAACGTTCAGTTTCCTTGCGTGTAAAAAGATTAAAGTGGGATTGCTATGAGAATGGAATAAATTAATATAACAAAGTGAATCCTAAAGAAGTACTGTTAATACAGATAAAAGAAACCATGAATGTTAAAGCAAATTTTGATGATTTCCAATTTTGCCTAAGGTTTTCTACAAGCTACAGGAGAATGTCCAGGCTGACCGCGTAATCAGAGGTTTCAACTGGAGGTGATTCTGATCCCTAGGGGACAACTGACAATGTCTGGAGACAATTTCAGTTGTCACAATTGGGAAGTGATTCTAGCATCTAGTGGAGAGAGAGACCAGAGATGATGCTGAAATCCTGCAAAGCCCAGGACGGTTTCCACAGCAAAGCATTATCTAGTCACAAATGTCCAAAGCGACAAGGCTGAAAAACCTTGATTTGGAGATTGATTTCTGGGCTTCTGAGGAAAACTTACTGAGTTTTTCAGTCTCTCGGTTTCTTCATCCATAAAAGACCGCCAGTAACACCTGAGCCTACCCACTTTGCAAAGATGTTGTAAAGATAAATTTAAGAGCAAAGAGCCTAGCTCTCAGGAGGGAAAAGGTACTATTACAGCCCGAGGTGTTATTAGCAAGCTGTGCAGCCACTTGTACTCTCAGGAAGACAAACGTTCTACTTGGAAATGATCATCACCCTCCACTAAATGAGCATTTTACTTCCCAGAGGGAGTAATTTTATTCACCTTTTGCCATCATTGGATGGGGCCCATTACAGCTGTTGTTCTCCCCTTATTTGAAATTTCGTAACACACGTAACAACAGAACCTCTCCTGGAGGAATGCACAACCCTGCAGTAACAAGCTACACACACGTACCCACGTGTAAACAATCTGCTAACCCAACTGGCGTGGGTGTTTATAAACACCATCCTCGTATCTGAAAGCGTTTCAATGAGAGTATTCAGTAAGAAGAAGAAATAATGTTCTTTGGAGTCATCCTTCACACTAGCTCATCTTCCAAATTCCAGTGTGAGTTAGCAGATAAATGGTAAAGCACAAGCCTGAGTTTCTATGCATTAAATGACTACCTTAGATACTATTGGGAATGGCAATAGGTGATGGGGTGGTGAAGGAACAAGGAAAATTTCAGGCAGAGAAAATAAAGAAGAAAATCCTCAGGAACCACAAATGCACTTGGCTGATACTCTCAAATGCCTGAAATGTGTAATTAATGAATAGTTTGTGCGTAAAGATTGCACTGCTTGCATGAAATCAGAATGAAACCACATCATGACAATTAGAAGGGGCTAATGTCAGTTCATGAGCCCCAGATGTTCAGATCAATCGCTTACTAACAAAATCTGTTTTCACAAAATAATACCAGGATAGAAAGCACTAGCTGGGGAAAGATTTACCTAATATAAGTACTGTGTCGACATCCTGCTTTTTTCCTCCTCCTTTGTCTGAAGCAGATTAGCAGAGCTGCCACGGGCATGCTGAGCAGACCATTGAAGGTGAGATTTGAGAAGAAGAGAACTGCTGAGAGCTCCAGAGCATGAATCAACTTATCAAGCTCTGTCAGTGACTGCACGGGGGAATCCATGGATACGAGAACGCCTATGGCTTCCTCTGTGACCAGCACAGGTAGAGTGGGCAGGAAATAGTAGTGATGACAGCCAGCACTGTGGAAGGCTTCAGGTGCTCTGGGATCAGGAGAAAGGTCTTGGCTGTCCACTTCTCCAGTGTTGGCCCTATTCCTGTTGTGTGTTCCAAGGACAGGCCCCTGGGGTGCAATGGAGGTGGAACAGGACAAGGGCCGATACCTGGCTTCCAACATTCAACCATCTCCAGACTTTTACCCCAGATACTGAATTATCTGAGACTCAATTTCCTCCTCTCTAAAAGGTGGCTAATAACCCTTATCTGATAGAGCTATTACAAAGATTAAAAGTTTGTGAGTAGAAAAATTTCCTAATGCTTAACATGTAGCTGTCACTCAACAGATGCTTATATATTCATTTATAGAAAAACTTTTTTTTTCCCCTACTTAGGATTAGCAACCTTCCTATGAAATCCAATTTAAAACTCACTCCCTTCCTCAGACTCATAGACACAGAAAACAGGTTTGTGGTTGCTGGGGCAGGGGGTGGGAATAGACTGGGAGTTTGGGGTTGGTAGATGACAACTATTACATTTAGAATGGATAAACCAAAAGCTCCTAATGTATAGCATAGGGAACTATATTCAATAGCCTATGATAAGCCAAAATGGAAAAGAATGTTTTAAAAGAGTGTTAAAAAACTTACTCCTTTCCTAAAACTATCCTTGACCAGCATTCCTTGATTCGGCACTCAAGACTCTCTTCTATATCACATTCTGTTGTTTATCAGGTACTCTGCTGGCACTACTGTACTTTTCTCCAGGTGCTGATACATCTATCTTTGAGGTCCATCAATTCAGCATTTGCACATGCCCCACCTAGGCCACAAGTAATGCTGAATTTCTGTTGACTGTAACTGACTTTTACCTGTCCTGGAGCTTTCAATAAGAAGACCTAAGTAACGGCTGTCAGTTGGGTAAACCTCTACATGACCACATTACTTGGCTCGGTTGAGGGAAAAATAAGACTGAATTGATTCCATCTCACCACAGATGAACCTGAGGCCATGTTGGAGTGAAGTTAGAAGGAGCAGAGAGTAAAGAAAGCAGAAGGATTCTACCAATTTAGACTCCCTTCCCCCTATCTATGTAAAGCATGTTGATGTCTCTACCACACAACTTTTTCTCCTGTCTTATAAATTTAATGTTTTGAAAATCCACTTTTAGGTACGTGTTACCATGAACACTGATTCAATTACAGTGAAGTGAAGTGAAGTTGCTCAGTCGTGTCTGACTCTTTGCAATCCCATGGACTACAGCCTACCAGATTCCTTCATCCATGGGATTTTCCAGGGAAGAATACTGGAGTGGGTTGCCATTTCCTTATCTAGGAGATCTTCCCAACTCAGGGATTGAACCTGGGTCTCCCGCATTTTAGGCAGACGCTTTACCGTCTGAGCCACCAGGGAAGTTTGATTCACTAATTAATGATACTTAATTTTGCATAAACTTTATTTCTCCTGCATTTGATATGCAGAGTCAAGTGAATAAACAATCCAAAAAAAGGGAACATTTATCATATCACCAAACAAGCTTACTACTTCTGTCAAATAAATTAAGTTAAGCTACCATGTGGCATTCAAAACCTAAATTGCTGAACTCATGATATTGAGCCCCTGATTTGCCAACAGGAACTTTTTAACACCACTCAGAACCAGCTGAGAAGTCCTTTTTCTAGCTTCTTTATTCTTTTCTTTTCTTTTATTTCACATCTATTTGCTAGAAAAGTAATACTTAGACATTCTATTCAAAGTAGTCATATCAACTTCTTTCAGATGTTGACAACTGAACATTGTTGCTGCTTTTACTAACTCATTGTTAAGAACCAGAATCTTTTAAAAAATATATAAAATAAAGGTAAAAGAAAGAACAAATTTTCAGTCTTATAACTGAGCTATGATTAGCTGTTTCGTTGGAGTCTTACTTTTCCAGAGCCTCCCTGTGTATCCCTTCCCCAGTGTTCAAATAGAGAACCGGATAGAACTGCTCCCCCACCCCAAAAGCAGCTGCATAATTAATAGCAATTAACCCTGAGTGCAGTTCAACAAAGGCAACACAATACTTGATTTTGCCCTCTATTCCCAACAATTCAATCAGAATTCTAACTCTGTAATGCCAAGAGATACTAAAAACAAGGACTACTGTCAGCACCGACAGAGAACATTAACAGAGTAAAAGATTCAGTTCAAGGCTTAGGCTGGCTGTTATTCCAAAGATGCTTTATCCATTGCTAATAAAAGCAATGCTTCAGTGACTAGATTATCTGCCTAATGACAGGATTAGAAATCAAAGATTACAGCATTATAAAGAAAAGTTGTTTTGTTTTTTTTAATCTATCCACCACGCCATGTGACCTAAATGACCAACTCATCTGTGACTAATGCAGGACAGCAGACAATCAGTGCCAAGTAAGTCCTGCTGCTATCAGGCAGAGTTTACAGTTCACCTGGCTCCCCCAAGAGATAGCCGCAGTCAGATGCTATCCAGATGCCCCCTTCCAGCTTCTACCTGTCACACTCAGCATCAAAAGAGTAAGGTTGCTAGAAAAGCTCCCAGCCAATCAGCAGAGTCCAGGCCAGACGGCGAGTTTTGCTGCAGGGGAAGCTAATGGCCTCGACAGTGAGATCATCCTCCAGTCTTTCTGGAGAGGAGACTGCGCTATTGAATTAGCGTTGCAAAGGATCCTCTTTCAGCTTAATCAACATTTGCAGAAGAAGGAATTAGATTGTACAGTCTGTGAATGCAGCTAAGCACCTTGCACAGTCAGACACTGCTGCCCCTGCTCACTGTGGAGAGTGCTCTTTATTTGTACAATCAGGTCAGGTCCAAGTGCATATTTATCATCAGTGATGATGGTTTATTTCAAAGTCAACACAAAACAGCCTTCTAAGTCCAGGCTCAGAGTAATAGCTAAAAGACAAAGACAGTTGTTTCCTGGTTGACCTTGAAATTTTGGATTGTTAAAATCTGCAGAATCCATTGAAATTTGTGAAATCTGTTGAGTCTGTTCCTCTTCTAATCAAGAAGCATCTTCTTTTCAAAGTCTGAGATTGTGTAGCTCAGGTGGCTGGAATACAGTCCTAAGAGCAATTGCCTTTGTCCTATCCTATCACCATGACTTTCACCCCTATAGCTAGCCAAGGAAATTCCTATTCCTATTCACAAGTAGTTTGGATGAAATAGTTCAAACCTGGTTATCCTTGGGACAGAAAACAAAACAAAACAAAACAAGGCAATACTACATAACTGTTCTGCCACAGGAAGCAGCTTTATGTGTTGTGTAGGTTGAAGGATCTTACTATACTAAATAGAAAAAGATCCATTTGAGATCTCTGAAAGACTGATTTTACAATGTCTTCAGTGAATTCTTATCTTCAAATGCAGATATCTGTACACAGTAAGCACTTAATAAATGCATGTTAAGTAAAAATATTTTATCACTTCTGTTCAATATCATGGGGGGAAGACAGGAGGCACATAATGTTATAACTATCATATAAATCTAGCATAACTGCAGCATATGATATTAAATCCAAATATCTGAGCTACTTAAGGAAAGTTAGTTTTAAAGAGAAGTATACTAGTCTTCTATACAGCAGGATTAATCTCCTTGCAAAGCACAGTAATCAACTCTTGCTAACAAAATTTTAAGTCTGAATCAAAATCACATTTTTTTATTTCCTCTTTCCAGTAGTTCATTTCCACAATTGCAGCCTGGGGGGCACAGGTGGGCCCAGAGAGCAGCGTTTAGAGCGCACCCCCCACCGCCAGCAGAATGTCCCACTCTGTTCTCCCTCACCGTGTTTAAATGAACAGGGGCAAAGGAACACCAACAGTCAAGCGCAGGCTGAAAAATTGAGAGAAGTCGCTGGCCTGGGGATTAAGAAAATTCCAAATCCCAGAAAGCACGAATTGGGTTAAATAGCAGTTGAAAGCCTTTTAACAAGATGGGAGGGGTTTCATTTCAGTAAAATTCAGGATAACCTGATTCCTTCCTAATCTCTGCAGTATACAAATATAAATATTCACTAGATATAAATGAGCAAAATATGTAAACAAGAAACTCACAAAGAATTCCAAATTAAGTCTGAAACATAGCTCACATTTTATTTATTTTATTTTATTTTCCTTTTTTTTTTCCATTTATTTTTATTAGTTGGAGGCTAATTACTTTACAATATTCTAGTGGGTTTTGTCATACATTGACATGAATCAGTCATGGATTTACATGTATTCCCCATCCCGATCCCCCCTCCCACCTCCCTCTCCACCCGATCCCTCTGGGTCTTCCCAGTGCACCAGGCCCGAGCACTTGTCTCATGCATCCCACCTGGGCTGGTGATCTGTTTCACCCTAGATAATATACATGTTTCGATGCTGTTCTCTCAAAACATCCCACCCTCGCCTTTTCTCCCACAGAGTCCAAAAGTCTGTTCTGTACATCTGTCTCTTTTTCTGTTTTGCATATAGGGTTATCGTTACCATCTTTCTAAATTCTATATATATGTGTTAGTATACTGTATTGGTCTTTATCTCTCTGGCTTACTTCACTCTTGTGATGGGCTCCAGTTTCATCCATCTCATTAGAACTGATTCAAATGAATTCTTTTTAATGACTGAGTAATATTCCATGGTGTATATGTACCACAGCTTCCTTATCCATTCGTCTGCTGATGGGCATCTAGGTTGCTTCCATGTCCTGGCTATTATAAACAGTGCTGCGATGAACATTGGGGTGCACGTGTCTCTTTCAGATCTGGTTTCCTCAGTGTGTATGCCCAGCAGTGGGATTGCTGGGTCATATGGCAGTTCTATTTCCAGTTTTTTAAGAAATCTCCACACTGTTCTCCATAGCGGCTGTACTAAGTTTGCATTCCCACCAACAGTGTAAGAGTGTTCCCTTTTCTCCACACCCTCTCACATTTTAAATAAAAATTTGTTATCTATAAAGTGAAAATTAAATTAAAATGAAGTAACTTTTTCATATTAACATTTTTACTCAAAAGACAAAATTTCAAAAACTTATTACTGTCTTATTTAAAATCTAAATCAGAGCACATTATAAGAAAGTGGCTAGTTTAAATTATGATATTGTTAGGCCCAAATTGTTTATTTTAAATAAAAGAATATATACTGTAAAGTTTCTAATTTAATAGGCGTAATTCTGATATTTTATTTATATTCACTACTTAGTCATCTTTACTTATCTTTCTTTACAACTGAAGATGCATGGAAAAGAAAAGTGTAACCTCACATAATCAGTCATCTCTATCATCATATGCATCATTAGTCATCACCATCATCACAAAAAACCAATATTTATTGAACATTTTCTAAGTGCCAAGAACAACATTTACAAAATTCCTATCAATTAGAGATTATTTTTATTGTAACTGACCCAAAGTCACAGAGCTTGCTATTATAGAACAGGGATTTAATTCAAGTCCATCTTACTCCAAAGTCCATGCTTGTGCTGACAACTAAACATGCAACACACTTTAAAGAGCAAGAAAACATAATATGAAATGCAAAGGGAAAATATATTCTTTACACAAAATAGTAATAGAATAAAGCCAGCTATTCACTGGGAATATAATTGGTTCTTTTTCCTATTTGTGTATATACTGAAGTTGAATAATTGGAAACAATATCTGTCATTTATCTCTAAATAAATACAATCCATTGCCCCTTAAGAGCTGATTGATCATGGTCAAACAGTCCTTGTTGAAAGCAGGTGAAAGCATTAGCAGCTCAGTCGTGTCTGACTCTTTGCAACCTATGGAATCAACCAGTCTCCTCTCGCCACAGAATTCTCCAGGCAAGAATAAGGGAGTGGGTTGCCATTCCCTTCTCCAGGGGATCTTCCTGACCCAGGGATCAAACCTGGGCCTCTCGAACTGTAGGCAGATTGCCTGAGTCACCAGGGAAGCCCATAGTCCTTGATAGCAGTTCTTACCTTTTAAAATAACACATTGGGACCCCTAACTGCTGATGACAGATTCGCTGCTGGGTCACCACCTCCCTCCCTTAGCACAATACCTGAGTATGCTACATAGGTAAAAGGAAAGCATGAAGATCTGAAAAACCAAAGATCCTGAGGAATCAATGGGGAGATAAAAGTTTGTTGCAACATGTTGTTGAAAGAAAAATAAAGTCTGGGGTGGATGGGGGCTGACTACCACAGGAGAAGCATGGGTGCCTTCACTCAAAAAGAACAAACTGAGCAATTTAACCTGAGATCAAAGTAAATATAAATGTAGCATATATGAAAAATATAAAATAAGCATAATCATATTTTAAAGATTTAATAAGTAAGGTTAACGTGAAGTAACAGAAAGTGTTCTTTAAAAAAAAGAGCAAAGTGAAACTACAGGTAGGAAAACAGTTACCTACAGGAGAAGGAGGAAACAGGGTGATGTGATCCTGGATAGAAAGTAAACCTAAGCATATTTTATTGCATAGATTAATTTTGACATTATGTGCATAATTATAAAACAAAACTAAATAAATAAAAAAGCAATCTAAAAATTTTAAAGCAAAATTAAACAAACAAACCTGAAGATATATTCAGTTTGTGCATAATCAGAATGAGAGAAATCCTTCCTAATGACACTAGGACAAAGAAAATTGGCAATACATCCTTGGAGTAATGTATCCTAAGGGCAAAAAGAATAGAAAACAAAAGCAAACAATTTTTAGTAACCATAGTATAGGTGGTAGTATTGATACTCAGTCTATGATTATGGCAGCAGTATTTTAAAATAAAGCAAATAAAAAATTGCCTTAGTATAGAGATACTGGAATTAGGAACATGGGAAAAGAAGAAATCAATGTAAATGGATGAGTTAAAGTAAAAATTTTACAGTCCTAAATTTGAATTGGGAGTACCAATATGAATTCATAATATATTTGATCCTAAAAATATATGCATGTATTTCCTAGTTCTAATAAAGACCAGCCACAGGCTCCCTTGGTGCCCATCCTGTTGTCTCTAAATACCACTTTTTATTAGAAGGAACCACAGTTTGTTAAATAATATGACATGAGATCTGGACTAATAAATATATAAAAAAATGAACTTGAAATATCTTGCTGTAGCAATCATTAAACAAGGACATTATTACAGACTTCTGAGAGGAAGCCAAAAGCAGTTAAGAATCAACTGAAGAGGCCAAAGATAGAGCAATATGAACAACAAGAAAAATAATTACAGTGCATTTAAAGATAAAAAATTTATTTAAATCTATTAATATTTGTATAAAATATTTAGTATGAAACAAAATAAAAACAACCTCACTTGTCACCTTTTGAAAATACCAGGTATTAGAATTAGGAACATGGGAAAAGAAGAAATCATTGGCATAAACAGAAATAAATGAGCAAATATTCTTCCTTTCCTATATTAATTAACTTCAGAAGAGGGAAGGTTTCTCATTATTGAATATCAGTTTCCTAGAACTGCTATAAAAAAAATTGTGACAAACTGGGTGGCTTGAAACATAAGAAATTTATTCCCCAAAAGTTCTGGAGGCCAGAAGTCCAAAACCAAGATACTGGCAGGGCCATACCTCCTCCAGAGTCCCTTGTCTCTTCCAATTTCTGGTAGCACCAGGCATTCTCGGACTTCAGGCAGCATAACTTAAATCTCTGCTCCTGCCTTCATATGGTCATCTTTGCTCCATGTCTGCATCTAAGTCAGTATCCAAATTTCCCTCTTCTTATTAAAACACCAGTGATACTACATTGATCACCCACTCCAGTGACATTATTTTAACTTGGTTACATATGCAAAGACTCTACTTCTGAATAATATCACATTAAGAGTATTTTTTCTTTTCTGGAACCCCTGAGTGTCCAAATGAATTTTAAGATTAATTTGTCAGTTTCTGATCACAATTGCATTGAATCTATAGGTCAATTTTGGGAATATTTTCATCCCTATATGGAAAACAGAAAAAGAGACACAGATGTACAGAACAGACTTTTGGACTCTGAGGGAGAAGGTGAGGGTGGGATGTTCTGAGAGAATAGCATTGAAACAAGTATACTATCAAGGGTGAAACAGATCATCAGCCCAGGTTGGATACATGAGACAAGAGCTCCGGCCTGGTGCACTGGGAAGACCCAGAGGGATCGGGTGGAGAGGGAGGTGGGAGGGGGGATCGGGATGGGGAATACATGTAAATCCATGACTGATTCATGTCAATGTATGACAAAACCCACTAGAATATTGTAAAGTAATTAGCCTCCAACTAATAAAAATAAATGGAAAAAAGAAAAAAAAACTCTTCCAACCTATGAACATGAAATGTCTTTCCATTTGTTTACATCTTCTTTCATTTCATTCTGTAATATCTTACACTTTCAGAGTATAAAGTTTCATTTATCTATTAATTTATAATTATTTAACTCTTTTGTGTCCTATTTTAAATGAAACTGTTTTCTTAATTTCATTTTTTGATTGGGCATTGCTAGTGTAGTGAAACACAGTTGGTTTTTGTATATGGATCTTGTATCCTGTAACCTTGATGAATTAATTCTAAAAGTCTTTAATGGGTTTTTTATATGCAAGATCATGTCATCTATGAATAGAGGCAATTTGCTTCTTCCTTTTCAATTTGAGTGCCTGTCATTTCATTTTCTTGCCTAAAATTTTCCTGGTTAAAACTTCTAGTAATAATTGAAAAGAAACAACATCTGTGTCTTGTTCCTGATCTTAGGGGGAATGTATTCCATTTTTTGACATTTGGTATTATGTTAGCTGTGGGTTTTTCATAGATAGCCTTTATCGGGCTGAGGAAGCTACCTTATACTCTTAGTTTGTCAAATGTTCTTACCATGAAATGGTGTTGAATTTTATTAAATGCTTTTTCTGCATCTATTGAAATGATCATTATTTTTCTTATTCTTTATCTGTTGATATGGTACACTATGAGTGAAAGTTGCTCAATCATGTCTGACTCTTTGTGACTGCATGGACTATAGAGTCCATGGAATTCTCCAGGCCAGAATACAAGAGTGGGTAACCTTTGCTTTTTCCAGGGGATCTTCCCAACCCAGAGGTCGAATCCAGGTCTCCCTCACTGCAGGTGGATATATTCTGGTGTTAAATCAATTTTGTTTTTCTGGGACAAATCTCATTTGGTCTTAGGGTGTAATTCTTTTTCTATGCTACCAGATACATTTCCTAGGATTTTGTAGGGCATTTTTGCATTTATTTTCAAGAGAGATAGTAACCTGTAGGTTTTTTTCCTTGTTATGTCTTTGCCTGGTTTTCTTACCAGAACAATTTATATTCTTTTTTTTTTCTCTTTCCAGAACAATTTATATTCTTAATATAAAAATTAGATGCCTTCCTATTAAAATCAAGAAATCGCCATATGCCCACAAATACCATTACAACTTAATGTAATAGTGGAGGGCCTTGCCAATTCTTTAATATGACAAAAAGGTGAAAGGGTTTTAAGTATTGAAAGGGGATAAATTAAACTTTCATTATTTGCAGATGTTATCATTATTTACATGGACACTGAGATACACCAATATGCAGCTGTTAAAAAAGTAATATGAATACTTAATACTGCAAGGTAGAAGTTCAACTTAAAAAATGAATGGCATTCATCTATACCACTAATGACTAACTGGAAAATCTTGTGCAATCTGATGCATCATCCAAAATAGTAGCACAAAATATAAATAATCTAAGAATTATCAAATAATATTATAAATCAATTAAAACTCTATTAAAGCATATGAAATTAATTACATATTTAGTCTTATGAGGCATAAAGAAAGATTTGAAAAACTAGAACTACATATCCTATTCATGAATATCATGAGTTAACACATATTAGGTCAATTATTTCAGATTAATCCAAATATTTAACACAATTCTGATCAACATTATAGCCGTATGATGTTCACATTTATATGGGAGAGGAAACAACATGGAATAACTAAATCAACTTAGAAAAATTACAGTGGTGAATCATTTTACCAAATATTAAGGCATACTACAAAACCCATAATGAAAAATACATATGATGCTTACTCACGAAAAAAAAAAATGGTACAAAATAATGTTTAGAAGTAGAATCACAATTTTTCCTCTTACATTTAGATCTTTAATCAAATTGAAAGACTATATTCATGGTGCCAGGTAGGCATTCAGTTTTATTTTTCTGCATTTATTGAGAAAGCTATCCCTACACCATCCATCAAACAATCTGTCCTTTCCCCAACTAGCAGCTGTATCATGTATCACATTTTTATATAGACATGGAATATTAACCTATACCAATTTATAAATTTAGGGAAATGGAAATGTTTGTAAAATAATAATTTTCTAGTATTTTATATTTTTATTTCAAGGGCCCAATCTCTATAAAATTGCTATTAAAATGTTTAGGTATGCATTATTTGGGCAGAAGAACTAAGCAGACATTTTTCCAAAGATGACAAACAGCCAACAGATATGGCAAAAGGTGCTTAGCATCACTAATCATCACAGAAATAAAATCAAAACCACAATGAGATAGCACCTCACACCTGTGAGAATGATTGACATCAAAAAAGACAATAGATAACAAGTGCTGACAGGGATGTGGAGAAAAGGAAACTGGTAAATTGCTGATTGGCATGTAAATTGGTGCAACCACTATGAAAGCCAGTATGGAAGTTCCTCAAAAAATTAAAAATAGAACTAACATATGTTCCAACAATCCCACTTCTGGATATATACTGAAAGGAAATGAAAGCAAGACCTCTAAGAGATATCTGCACTCCATGGTCATTGCAGCATTATTCACAACAGACATGATGTGGCAACAACCTAAGTGTCCATCAATGGATGAATAGAGAGTGAGAAGTGTCTATATATACAATGAATTATTACCCAGACATGAGAAGAGATACTGCCATCCATGACAACATGGATAGACTAAAGGGCATATTCTCAGTGATATAAGCCAGACAGAGATAGCCAAATAATACATGCTATCACTTACACATAGAATCTTAAAAAAAAAAAGTCAGACTTTTAGAACAGCAGTTGTTAAGGGCTAGTAGGTGAGAGAAACAGATATTTTGGTAAATGGGTACAGACTTTCAGCTATAAGATTAATGAAGTCTGAGGATATAATGTAAAATATGGTGACTGTAGTTGATAACACTGTTATATCAGTGAAATTTGCTAAGACAGTAGAACTTAAATATTCTCACTCAAAAAAAGATGAATATGTGAGGTGATAGACGTGTTAACTAGATGGTGGAAATCCTTTCACAATGTATACAAATAAATCACTATGGTGGAAACTTTACAAATATCTTACTTTTTTTGTCAATTACATGACAATAAACTTGAAAAATAATGTCCATGTACATATGCCATTAAGATGACACCAAAAAAACTCTGAATAAAACCAAGTACACTGATACCTGAAATTCTGAGTATTGTCAAGAGTATTTCTAATTGATTTATTTCATTATTCAAAAGTTGTTGTTAAAGAAAAGTATACATAAACTAATTATAAACTATACATTTAGAAAAAAAATCTTATTTTAAAAAAAAAGACCTTGAAATAGATAAGAGTTAAAGAAATTTCTTATGTTGAAACATCTAAACCCTGATTTAGCATCTACCACCTTAGGAGAACATCTGTTCCCTGCATTCAGTAGATATATTGAGTATTTCCAGTGTTGGGTAATGGTGGTACAAAGTGGTCCTCCCTGAGTTCAGAGGCCATGGTAAAACAGCTATTACTCACTGTTTTACCTGTACTAGTATTAGCACTGTATTATTAGCATTAATATTAGCACTGTAAGTGTTAGGATAGCATTAAGCATAGAGATCTCTGAAAGCACCAAGGAGATCATCTAATGTTGCCTGGCATTGATGGTCAAACTGCGGAAGTAAGAACAGTTAGTCCTATGAAGTAGTTGGAGAAGGGTACCCCAGGCAGAGGCAATATAAGCACAAAAACAGAAATGAGAGCCAGCATGGATATTAGGAGAACAGAAAGTAGGTATGGCCTAGAGGTGAGTGTATGTTCAACTTTTACATGATGCAAGTATCCATCCATTTTATATTTAGAAGTCAACGTGGCTTAAAACAACGCTTTTCACTGCATATAGTGCAACTGTAGAACTGTTTAGCTTGAAATGTCTGCCTTGGATCTCTATTTACCAAAGTAATAAAGGGATATTGAAATGGGACCTTGAGGCTAATGAAACATACACTAATTACACATGCCTTCAGTGCCACAGTTTTATACATTTCTAGAACATTCCTTGGAACAGTTTGAGAATCAAGGATTAAATAGCAATGCCCTAACTTAAATGTGCAGAAAGTGAAGAGGAACTAAAAAGCCTCTTGATGAAAGTGAATGAGGAGAGTGAAAAAGTTGACTTAAAGCTTAACATTCAGAAAACTAAGATCATGGCATCTGGTCCCATCACCTCATGGGAAATAAATGGGGAGACAGTGGAAACAGTCAGACTTTATTTTTAGGGGCTCCAAAATCACTGCTGATGGTGACTGCAGCCATGAAATTAAAAGACACTTACTCCTTGGAAGAAAAGTTATGACCAACCTAGATCCATATTAAAAAGCAGAGACATTACTTTGCCAACAAAGGCCCGTCTGGTCAAGGCTATGGTTTTTCCAGTGGTCATGTATGGATGTGAGAATTGGACTGTGAAGAAAGCTGAGTGCCGAAAAATTGATGCTTTTGAACTGTGGTGTTGAAGAAGACTCTTGAGAGTCCCTTGGACTGCAAGGAGATCCAACCAGTCCATCCTAAAGCAGATCAGTCCTGGGTGTTCATTGGAAGGACTGATGCTGAAGCTGAAACTCCAATAACTTTGGCCACCTCATGAGAAGAGCTGATTCATTGGAAAAGACCCTGATGCTGGGAGGGATTGGGGGCAGGAGGAGAAGGGGATGACAGAGGATGAGATGGCTGGATGGCATCACCGACTCAATGGGCGTGAGTTTGAGTAAACTCCGGGAGTTGGTGATGGACAGGGAGGCCTGGCATGCTACAATTCACGGGGTCGCAAAGAGTCGGACATGACTGAGTGACTGAACTGAACTGAACTGAACTGTATTCAGCTTTAAAAGATACTGGAATCTTAGCAACAAGATGGTAGAAAAAGGTAAGGAAGCTACAAATGGATGGAACTAACATGCATGAAGGACTGAACTTCAGAAGAGGTGCAAATTGGAACAATTCAGCACATCCAATATAGTGGGTGGGAAGCCCAGGAGATTTTCAAAACATGGCAATACTTAAGGTTAGGCAGGTAATTCTCAATTTAATCTGGATTTGACATTAATAGTGATAAAAGGACCAGGCATCATGGAAAAGGAACAAATGGCGGCAAGGGATATCTATATTGTGTCATAGCCCTAAACTAGAATAATGAGTTCCCACTAGGAGAACTAAAGAAAAAAATAAGGAAGTCAAACCAAATACCTAGTCACATAAATTTGGAAAATACAATTGAGGATTTCAAAGGCCTGTCTCTCAAGTAACATAGGAGCCCAGGATTAACTTCATATGCTATGAACACCAGGCTCAGAACAGCATGGCAAATAAGAACTTCTGCCTGTGGCCGACCACGGGCTTCCTGAAGTCTGATGCCGTCAGTGGTGGAGGACTGATGCAGGAGCTGACAACACTAAGTCTGTAAGTCAAAAGCACCAGGACCTGCGAAGGCTAGGAAAAGCAGAACTAGTTAACAAGGGAAAAAACACCACTGTATGCCAAGGAAATCTTTGGCTATCCATATATTTATTCCACCTCAATAAGCACATGGAATAAATCTGAAATGTGTATTAGTTCAACTTATGACTTGAACATATGTATATACATATATAGTATAAAGTTGACCAGTAGCCAGACAATAGGCTGAGCCTTCACTGTTGGTCTAGACATCTTATGCTATGGTAAAATAACTGCTGAATGTATGCTGCCTAATTATGACTCCACTCTGCATACTGTGTCACACCCAAATAATTTGAAAGTGCTTCCCTCAGAGATGAAAAACAGGTTACCAAGGAAGGAACAGAGCTGAAATACCATTTATTCACAGAAATTCATTTTACATTAGCTTACAATGTTTTGTGCTACAACATCATTTTTTATATTAACTCTGGGGAAAAAAAATCAGTGTAACAGGATTTTTTTTTAAACAAATGTATAACCTATCAAAAGTCATTCTTATGTAAATCAGCATTAACTGTCTCTCAAACTTTTACCTTCTTAAAAATTCTGCTTCAAGTCCAATTTCCAACTCTATAGCAGGATACTCATAATTTGGAAATGATAAAACCCCCCCATCATAAATTTTTTTTTTTTAATACTTGTTCCACACACAAGCTGCTGCTTATTGAGTTAGAAAAAGGAAGCCTAGGAGTACAATTACTTTGACTTCCAGAGAAGGAGATTCTGAGGCTTTTGAGCAGGTACTAAGTTACTTAGTTTCATTGAATGGAAATGAATTTCTCTTTATCTCTGTAATAAAGAGACTTATTAATACTGCAAAAATAGGAATCATGGAAAACATTTTGGGAATGAGATAGGGAGAAAGACTATTCTCTACTTCCTTTTAGGAGGTCTTGATAAGAACATATATACAGATTTAGAGAACTATTAAAACTCCAACCACAAAGGAGATGAAAAACTTGAATTGTCTGTATTCTTGTCATCTCCTCATCCATCCATCTTATAATAGCCTTATTGCAACCAGACATGTGGTGATGAATGCAGAAATGTCAGACAAAAAGGAACATGTAAAGATAAAAGGCTAGAGGGTGTAAAAAAAAATGTTATTTAAAAATCCCACACAACAAAGAAGTGACTGCATGTTTCTTTTGTTATCACTTTGTTTCTAAAAGCTGCCTTCGTGCTAGCTAAAAGTCAGAATTCCATATAGAAGCAATCCACAAAAGGACACTGATGTTTCTGAAAAAAATTATAATACAGAAAAAAAATGGATAAATCTACCACCAAAAGACTCTTTCTTTAAAGCTCTAAACCCACACACTGAACACCTTTTATTTAAGGATCTCAAAGCACTTTACCAGCAAGTAATTACCCCACCATTTCCTACTATCAGTTTAAGGCTTGGAAACTTTTGAAAGTCAAGTTCAGCATGAGCTTTCAAGTCCTATTATGCAGAAATATAGAATGCAAGTTACCTACTTGAGGCCCACAACCATAAACTAAAGACCCACTGTGGCTTCCTTCTGCTTTAACCACTCTTTTTCCCCAAATTGCTTATTTGCAGTATGCCACAGGCAGAAAACTATCTCATGAAAAGTCTTTTCTCTTTCTAGGCATTAATGGTACATGCCAAATATGCATCATCACTTCTTCTATAGAATGCATTTTAGTTAAACCAAATTGCATACAGAAGAATTTCTCATTGTTAAAGGAAAAAAAAAATCATCAACTTGTAAGAACTCTGTTTACTCCAATATTCCATTTATCCCCAATACAAATACTTATAGACTTTCTTCTCCAATTGCCCTCCTCCTCATTGCACATGAAAATGAGCATGTATAATGAAAATAAGACCATTCCATTATTTTCCTATGTTTACCTTGGATCCTCTTAAAGAGGTTTGTTTTGGGAAAGTTTCACTGATTTGTGATAAGAATGGAGGGTCTTCCATCAAGAAACTGAGTATTGTTAGCTGAAGTAAAGGTTCAAGAGTAAGGAGATACATCTCTGCATATGAGAGAAGTCTTTGGAGCTTCTGAAGAATATCTAAGACTGAAACAGTGAGCAGTAGAAAGGGAGAGGGTAGAAGCAGAAAGAAACCAGACTAATGACAACAGTCTGTGGATTATGAACTGTTACCCATTCCTATAATCCCACTCTACAAAATAAATTAAATTAAATTATCTACTCTGGGATATGACATCAAAGGCATAGTCCATGAAAAAAAATTCATAAGCTATGCTTCATTTAAATTAAAAGCTTCAGTTCTGTTAAGGACACTGTAAAGAGAATGAAAAGACAAACCACAGCCTAAAAGAAAGTATCTGACAAAGGACTGTTATCCAAATATACAAAGAACTCTTAAAACTCAACAATAAGAAAATTAACAATCCAATTTTACAGTACAATTTTACAATGAACCAAATACTTTGACATCTCACCAAAGAAGATATACAGATGGCAAATGAGCATATAAAAAGAAGCTTCACATATGTCACCAGGAAAATGCAAATTAAAACAAAATGCCACTGCACACTTATTAAAATGGCCAAAATCTGAAACACAGATAATAGCAAACACTGGTGAGGATGCAGAGCAATAGGAACTCTCAATCACTGCTGGTGGGAATGCAAAACGACGCACTCACTGTGCAAGGCTGTTAGGCTCTTTCTTAAAACATTAAACATACTTTTACCATATGATCTTCTGACAATTTTTCCCTTTGCCATTTACCCAAAATTTATGCATACATGAAAACATGCTCATGAATATCTGAGTAGCCTTATTCATAACTGCCAAAATTGGGAAGCAACCAAGATGTTCTTCAGTAGGTGAACAGATAAACTGTGGCATATTATTCAGCACTAAAGAGAAATGAGCTAGCAAGCCATGAAAATACATGAGGAAAGATTAATGTATATTTAGTTCAGTTCAGTTCAGTTGCTCAGTCATGTTCGACTCTTTGCCATCCCATGGACTGCACCACACCAGGCCTCCCTGTCCATCACCAACTCCTGGAGTTTACTCAAACTCATCTCCATTGTTGGTGATGCCATCCAACCATCTCATCCTCTGTCATCCCCTTCTCATCCCACCTTCAATCTTTCCCAGCATCAGGGTCTTTTCAAATAAGTCAGTTCTTCTCATCAGGTGGCCAAAGTAGTGGAGTTTCAGCTTCAACATCAGTCCTTCCAATGAATATTCAGGACTGATGTCCTTTAGAATGGACTGGTTGGATCTTCTTGCAGTCCAAGGGACTCTTAAGAGTCTTCTCCAACACCACAGTTCAAAAGCATCAATTCTTCTGTGCTCATCTTTCTTTATAGTCCAACTCTCACAGCCATACATGACTACTAGCTTTGACTAGATGGACCTTTGTTGGTAAAGTAATATCTCTGCTTTTAATATGCTGTCCAGGTTGGCCATAACTTTTCTTGCAAGGAGCAAGCGTCTTTTAATTTCATGACTCCAGTGACCATCTGCAGTGATTTTGAAGCAAAAAAATAAATAAATAAAGTCTGTAACTGCTTCCAATGATTCCCCATTCTATTTGCCATGAAGTGATGGGACAAGGTGCCATGATCTTAGTTTTCTGAATGTTGAGCTTTAAGCCAACTTTTTCACTCTCCTCTTTCACTTACATCAAGAGGCTCTCTAGTTCTTCTTCATTTTCTGCCATAAGGGTGGTGTCATCTGCCTATCTGAGGTTATTGATATTTATCCCAGCAATCTTGATTCCAGCTTGTGTTTCATCCAGCCCAGGGTTTCTCATGATGTACTCTGCATATAAGTTAAATAAGCAGGGTGACAATATACAGCCTTGACGTACTCCTTTTCCTATTTGGAACCAGTCTGTTGTTCCATATCCAGTTCTAACTGTTGCTTCCTGACCTGCCTACAGGTTTCTCAAGAGGCAGGTCAGGTGTCTGGTATTCCCATCTCTTTCAGAATTTTTCAGTTTTTTGTAATCCACACAGTCAAAGGCTTTGGCATAGTCAATAAAGCAGAAGTCTATATTTTTCTGGAACTCTCTTGCTTTTTCACTGATCCAACAGATGTTGGCAACATGATCTCTAGTTCCCCTGCCTTCTCTGAATCCAGCATGAACATCTGGAAGTTCACGGTTCACATACTGTTGAAGTCTGGCTTGGAGAATTTTGAGCATTACTTTACTAGCATGTGAGATGAGTGCAATTGTGTGGTAGTTGAACATTCTTTGGCATTGCATTTCTTTGGGATTGGAATGAAAAGTTACCTTTTCCAGTCCTGTGGCAGCTGCTGAATTTTCCAAATTTGCTGGCATATTGAGTGCAGCACTTTCACAGCATCATCTTTTAGGATTTGAAATAGCTCAACTGGAATTCCATCACTTCCACTAGCTTTGTTTGTTTTGATGCTTCCAAAGGCCCACTTGACTTCACATTCCAGAAAGTCTGGCTCTAGGTGAGTGATCACACCGTTGTGGTTATCTGGGTCATAAAGATCTTTTTTGTATAGTTCTTCTGTGTATCCTTGCCACCTCTTCTTAATATCTTTTGCTTCTGTTAGGTCCATACCATTTCTGTTCTTTATTGTGCCCATCTTTGAATGAAATATTAATTAGTGAAAAAGTCAACCTGAACAGCCCCCTACATGCTGTATGATTCAACCATCTGACCATTCTGAAAAAGACAAAATTGAACACAGCAAAAGACCAGTGGTTTCCAGGGGCTGATGGTGCGAGGTGTGAGTAGGCACAGCACAGAGAATTTTAGGTAAGTGCAAATACTCTGGATGATCCCATAATGATGGACACATGTCCTTATACCTTTGTTCAAATCCACAGTAAGTATAAAACCAAGAATGAATCACAGTGGTAAACTACAGAGCTTGGGTGATAATGATGTATCAGTGTAGGTTCATCAATTCTAATAAATTCTACAAATGTTACCCCTCTGGTGAACCCTGAGGTCCCAGTCCTCACTGACACTACCAGGATTCCCTAGTCAGAGTCACAGTAGCCCAGCCAGGTGTGGGGGACCAAGCTCCCAGCCCAAAGGCTGTGCAGGGACAGGACAGCCCAAGGTCAAACCTGGGAATGAAGGGTGAACTGCGCATGCTTGGGCAGCAAGTCTTCCAGGAAACCACGGGCCCAGAATAGCAACTCAGGTTTCTTACACGGAACCCGGGAACCCCAATCCCACATCTGCCAAGATCCAAAGTCAACAGCAACTTGAATGCACAGTTCCATCCCGAAACCAGAAAATAAGCTGTGTCAGGCCAGCAGAGGGCCTGAACGGGAGCTCACCTGATAATATCCGCTGCAGTTAGCTGACCGCCTTCCATTATCAGCCTCCTGCGGTCCTCCTCCTTCCCGCCTTCCTGTAGAGCTGAGCACCGCACACTCCAGACACCGCTTGTCTCCACATCCTCGCAGACCACCCCCAGGTAGAGGCAGGCCGGGGCCTGGGGCCTGGCCTGTGTGGGTGGAGTATGGAGTTTTCCAGGAAGGCAAACTGGTGCAGTTGGAGGCCTCAGGGTGCGCTTTTGTGGCTTTCGGTGGGTGAGGGGAGGTAAGTGTGGGTCCTGATAGAGGCTCAGAGAAAATATGAGCTCGGAAGTCCTCAGAATCTGGGATAGCTCAGAGCGCGGTGGAACAAGGCCGAAGCGTTGCGGCGACCAGCATTCTCAGGAGAAGCGGGATGGTGTGGGGGTCTCAAGATTTTCTGTAGAAAACAGCAGGGGAATCCTGGATGAGAAACACCTGAGTGCCCCAGGTGCGGGAGGCTTCCCAGGCTCCTCCTCAAGAAGTCTCGCAGTGGCCATTTATCAAGCACAGCTCCGTCCTCATCGACGTCTCTAGGATAGCCTAGCCAGGGTCACAGTGAGGCACTGCCTCTCCCCAGGGGCCCCGCCAGGCCGGAAGCTTCTGCCCAAAGCCTCTGCAGGTGCAGGGCTGCCCCAGGTCAGACTGCGGGAGTGAACGTGAGGAGCAAGCCTCTCTCGCCTTCCAGGAAACCGAAGACCCCAAACAGAAATTCAGGGTTCTGGCAGCCAACCCTGGAACCCCACTACCACCTCTGCCAAGATCCAAGGCCACAGGAACCTGAACTGCACAGTTTCAATCTGAAATCTGAAAATAAGGTTGTCAGGCTGGTAGAGAACTTGAACTCAAGGAGAGCTCACTGGATACTACCCAGTGATTTGGCTGCCTTCCACTGACAGTCTCCAGCCATCCTTAGCTTTCCCCTCTTTCTGCACACCTGAGTAGACTGCCCTCCAAACACCACTTGCCTCTAAGGCCTCACCTGCCTAATGCCTCCAATAGCTACCACAATGTGAAAAAATTAAAAATCAAAAGGATTTTTAAAAATACCACATAATGGAAAACCCATTATCCCATGTCCAAAAATCAATGAGTCAAAGGCTCAAATTATGAAATATAGTTAGAAGATCATGAAAGTACTGCAATCATAAATTTGGAGGTAAATTGATAAACATAATCAAATTTATAGATGTAGAAGCAACCAAAAATGAGGATGATTGAAAGCAAATTAGTTGAGGCTTCAACTCAAAAATTAGAAAATCTAGGCAAATGAGAACAATTTGAAAATGAAATACTTTTCTAAAACTATGTAAGAAGGCAATAATTAACATAAGAGCGAAAATGAATGAAATTGAAAAAGAAGTAAAACATTAACAAAACTCAATCTATGTTTAAAAGACAACTAATATAGGCAATTCTCTAGTAAGATTGAGAAAAAATTTTTAAATTAATAAGCAAAATTCAGAATAAAAGAGAGAAAACCACTACTTAAAGAGCAGCGATTCTTGGAAGTGTAACTGAATCTTCTGATTACTAAAATTGGCCAGTAAGAAATAGAAAATGAGACTAGCTCAATAACCATTAAAAATAATCAGATGATAGATGAAAACTTCACTCTAAAAGAAGTCACCACCCAGGTAGTCTACTTAAGCAATTCCAAGGAACATGTAATAACCTACAGCTTCTATAGTTTGTCCTTGAAAACCAAAGTAGAGACAAAGCTGCCGCTAATTTTTATAAGACTAGATATAACATTTATGACAAGAAATTAATATTATAAGTCATTCTCATTTGTGAATGTAGTCACAAAAATTCTAGGTAAAGATTAACTAAATGAGCCCAATGATAATTTGTAGAAACATGTAAGTTGTATTGTTTTTGCAAATTGTATTAATTTTCCAAATTGAAAGAAGTTTCAAAATTAGATAACTCATTAATTAGCCTAACTACACTAATTGATTAAAAGGGAAACACTGTGTCACTATAAATCATATAAAAATAAAAGCACTCAATAAAACTTAACTTCTACTTACTTTTTCCTAAACCCTTAGCAAAGTAGACAGAGGGAATCTTATATGAATGTATTATATAGTAGTGAAAGTGTTAGTGACTCTGTTGCGCCCAACTCTTTGCGACCCCATGGACTGTAGCCCACTAGACTTCTCTGTCCATGGAATTCTCCAGGCAAGAAAACTGGAGTGAGTTCCCTTCTCCAGGGTATCCTCCTGACCCAGAGATCAAACCTGGGGTTCCTTCATTGCAGGCAGATTCTTTACCACTTGAGCCAGCAGGGAAGCCTATATTACATAGTAGTGTTGTGTTAGTTGCTCAGTTGTGTGTGACTGCTTGCAATCCCATGGACTGTAGCCCACCAGGCTCCTTTGTTCATGGAATTCTCCAGGCAAGAATACCGGAGTGGGTTGCCATGCCCTTTTGAAGGATCTTCCCAACCCAGGTCTCAAACCTGGGTCTCCAGCATTGCAGGCAGATTCTTTACTGTCTGAGCCAGCAAGGAGGCCCTTATGACATAGTAAGTGACCAGCAAAAACATGCTATAAATATCATGCATACTTCATGGAGGTTCTGCTCAACGCAACAAGACAAAATAACCAAAAGACTTAAATATTCAAATAAAGAGTTAAAATGCCATTTGAAAAATATATGGTCATGTGCACAGGAAAAAAAAAACAGTATATAAATGTCTAAAATTAATTACACTGTAGCAATATATAAACCTCATCCCCCAAAATCAACAAAGTTTACCTATACCATTAATTATCTTTTAAATAACATCTGTAGAGTATCTAGGAAATAACCTAACAAAATCTTTACAAAATCATTCTGAAAAACATGTAAATATCATTAAATGACATTTAGTAAGACACACAAATAAGTCAAAATGGGCACAGAAAGACTGTGCTTAGTCATTCAGTCATGTCTGACTCTTTGTGACCCCATGAACAGTAGCCCACCAGGTTCCTCTGTCCATGGAATTCTCCAGGCAAGAATACTGGAGTGGGTTGCTATTTCCTTCTCCAAGAAATACTCTAACATATGAATAAATGAGTGGACAGGTAGAAAATGTTATTCATTCAGCAATTTATTGAATTCCTGTTGTGTCAAATTCTCACCTAAGTTATAGGGTTAGAGCAGTAATAAAGAAAACAAACTAAACTTCCTATCCTTATAGAGTATACATAAGTATGTAATTACACAAAGCCTGTGACAACATTATAAATATGCCAATATCTGCCAAATTCACTTACACATTCAATGGTAGTTGCAGTAAAAATACTTTAAGACTTTAAAGGAATTTATCACAAGAATACACTGTTGCAGTTTATATTTTACATGAATAGTGCCCTTTGGATTTGTGCAGTGGGACAATTCTAATTTGCAAATTTTAAAATTAATACAGAAGAATTTAAGTTTTAAAATAACTATGATAATCCAGAAAAGCAGAGCAAATAGAACTTAATTTAACAATATAGTAGGATATTTTACAAGGTTATAGTAATTAAGACAATGTTATAATAACAGAAAAAAAGCCAGATCAAAAAACAGATCCTCATATGCTCAAAGATTCATTATATATATATAATAAATTCACTTTATACCAATGTGACTGACAAATATAATAATTCAGACAACATGAAATATTGGAAAAGACTGTATGATTATGAATCAATGGAGGCATTTTAGGGTACAATTCAGTTCAGTTCAGTTCAGTCACTCAGTCATGCCTGTCCATCGCCATCTATCTGCTGTGAAGTGATAGGAGTGGATGACATGATCTTAGTTTTGTGAATGCTGAGTTTTAAGCCAAAATTTTCATTCTCCTTCTTAACTTTCATCAAGAGGCTGTTTAGTTCTTCCTCACTTTCTGCCATAAGGGTGGTGTCATCTGCATATCTGAGGTTATTGATATTTCTCCCAGCAATCTTGATTCCAGCTTGTGCTTCAATAGCCCAGCATTTCTCATGATGTACTCTGCATAGAAGTTAAAGAGCAGGGTAACAATATACAGCCTTGACATCCTCCTTTCCCAATTTGGAACCAGTCTGTTGTTCCATGTCCAGTTCTAACTGTTGCTTCTTGACCCACATATAGATTTCTCAGGAGGTAGGATAGGTGGTCTGGTATTCCTATCTCTTGAAGAATTTTCCAGGTTATTGAGATCCACACAGTCAAAGGCTTTGGCAGAGTCAGTAAAGCAGAAGTAGATTTTTTTTTAACTCTCCTGCTTTTTCGATGATCCGATGGATGTTGGTAACTTGTTCTCTCGTTCCTCTGCCTTTTCTAAAACCAGCTTGAACATCTGGAAGTTCGCAGATTACATATTGTTGAAGTCTGGCTTTTGAGCATTACTTTGTTAGTGTGTGAAATAAGTGCAAATGTCTGGTGGTTTGAGCATTCTTTGGCATTGCCTTTCTTTAGGATTGGAATGAAAACTGATTTTTTACAGTCCTGTGGCCACTGCTGAGTTTTCCAAATTTGCTGACATATTGAGGGCAGCATCTTTCAGGACTTGAAATAGCTCATCTTTCAGGATTTGAAATAGCTCAACTGGAATTCGATCACCTCCACTAGCTTTGTTCATAGTGATGCCTCCTAAGGCCCACTTGACTTCACATTCCAGAATGTCTGGCTCTAGGTGAGTGATCACACCATCATGGTTATCTGGGTCATGAAAATTTTTTTGTATAGTTCTATGTATTCTTGTCACCTCTTCTTAATATCTTCTGCTTCTGTTAGGTCCATACCATTTCCGTCATTTATTTTGCCCATCTTTGCATGAAATGTTCCCTTGGTATTTCTAATTTTCTTGAAGAGATCTCTAGTCTTCCCTATTCTGTTGTTTTCCTCTATTTGTTTGCATTGATTGCTGAGGAGGGCTTTCTTAGCTTTCCTTGCTATTCTTTGGAACTGTGCATTCAAATGGGTATATCTTTCCTTTTCTCCTTTGCGTTTTGCATCTTTTCTTTTCTCAGTTATTTGTAAGACCTCTTCAAACAACCATTTTGCCTTTTTGCATTTCTTTTTTTGAGGGGTGGTCTTGATACCTGCTTCCTGAGTACAATGTCATGAACCTCCATCCATTTTTCTTCAGGCACTCTATCAGATTTAATCCCTTGAATATATTTGTCACTTCTACTGTATAATCATAAGGGATTTGATTTAGGTCATACCTGAGTGGTCTAGTGGTTTCCCCTACTTTCTTCAAGTCTGAAATTGGCAATAAGGAACTGATGATCTGAGCCAAAGTCAACTCCCGGTCTTGTTTTTGCTGACTGTATAGAGGTTCTCTATCTTTGGCTGCAAAGAATATAATCAATCTGATTTCAGTATTGACCATCTGTTGATGTCCTTATATAGAGTCTTCTCTTATGTTGTTGGAAGAGGGTATTTGCTATGACCAATGCATTCTCTTGGCAGAACTCTGCCCTGCTTCATTCTGTACTCCAAGGCCAAATTTTCCTGTTACTCCAGGTATCTCTTGACGTCCTACTTCTGCATTCCAGTCCCCTATAATGAAAAAGATATCTTTTTTTAGTGTTAGTTCTAGAACACCTTGTAGGTCTTCATAGAACCGTTCAACTTCAGTTTCTTTAGCATTACTGGTCAGGGTATAGACTTGGATTACTCTGATATTGAATGGTTTGCCTTGGAAATGAACAGAGATCATTCTGTCATTTTTGAGATTGCATCCAAGTATTGCATTTTGGACTCTTTTTGTTGACCATGATGGCTACTCCATTTCTTCTAAGGGATTCTTGCCCACAGTAGTAGATATAATGGTCATCTGAGTTAAATTCACCCATTCCAGCCCATTTCAGTTCGCTGATTCCTAAAATGTTGATGTTCACTCTTGCCATCTGCTGTTTGATCACTTCCAATTTGCCTTGATACATGGACCTAACATTCCAGGTTCCTATGCAATATTGCTCTTTACAGCATCGGACCTTGCTTCCATCACAAGTCACATCCATGACTGGGTGTTGGTTTGCTTTGACTCCATCCCTTCATTCTTTCTGGATTTATTTCTCCACTGAGCTCCAGTATTGGGCACCTACCAACCTGGAGAGTTCATCTTTCAGTGTCCTATCTTTTTGCCTTTTCATACTGATCACAGTGTTCTCAAGGCAAGAATACTGAAGTGGTTCACCATTCCCTTCTCCAGTGGGCCACATTTTGTCAGAACTCTCCACCATGACCTGTCCATCTTGGGTGGCCCTACATGGCATGGCACATAGTTTCATTGAGTTAGACAAGGCTGTGGTCCATGTGATCAGATTGGTTAGTTTTCTGTGATTGTGGTTTTCAATCTGTCTGCCCTCTGATGGAGAAGGATAAGAGGCTTATGGAAACTTCCTGATGGGAGAGATTGGCTGGGTCTTCTTTTGATGGGCGGGACCATACTCAGTAAATCTTTAATCCAATTTTCTGATGATGGGCAGGGCTGTGTTCCCTCCCTGCTGTTTGACCTGAAACCAAAGTATGGTGGGAGTAATGAAGGTAATGGTGATCTCCTTCAAAAGGTCCCATGCAGGCCCTTATGCACTAGTGCCCCCAACCCTGCAGCAGGCCACCACCAACCCACGCCTCTGCTAGAGACTTTTGGACATTCACAAGCAAGTCTGGGTCAGTCTCTGGTCGGTTGATCAATAAAAGATTGATTACTATCAATGTCAAGTGAGAGGTCCATTGTGAGTTGCTATAGCCCTGTATTATCTAGATGACAGTGATGACTTGTTTTCTCCAAATCCATCATCTGGGGAAATCTGGAGTCTCTATCAGTATTTGTTTCTTCTTTGTGTAGGGAGAGTGAATGGGGACTTGTGTAGGATGGAATTCTCTGTTTCTGCCCTACAGTGTATTTCTCCAAGGTGAAATCTAGCTCCTTAATTGATTTTCAGCACCAAAATATCACTCAACGAAGCACTCATGAATTTAATAAAAAAAAAAAGATTCTTTCCCAGAATCATTCTCTGACATCTACTTTCCATGTGTATCTACCTTCTATGCATTAATTGTATATAAATTCATATCATAAAATATATAATATGTAAGTTATATTTTCTTTATATGTTTTACATATGCTTTTCACTTATTTAAAATATTTATACAATAGAATTTTGATGCACTTATTGATCTACTTGTAAGTTTTTTATAAATCTTTTTCAAGTTATATCCCTGTTGGTATGCATTTGGTAATACTTAATACAATATTTTATTTCTCTCTTTACTTAAATATTTAAAGATGCTTTTAATTCTTTGCTTTACAAACAATGCTACAAAGAGCATATTTGTGTCTCTTTTTGTATTCATGTTTAAAATTTCTCTGGGGTGTCAGAGTGGAATAGAGTTGCTTTTAGAGCAGAGAGTGGAATAGAGCATGAGGTATACACATACTATACTTAGTTACACTATTGTCAATTTAACTATACCCTTGCTCCTTGGAAGAAAAGTTGTGACCAACCTAGATAGCATATTAAAAAACAGAGACATTACTTTGCCAACAAAGAACCATCTAGTCAAAGCTATGGTTTTTCCAGTAGTCATGCATGGATGTGAGAGTTGGACTATAAAGAAAGCTGAGTGCTGAAGAATTGATGCTTTTGAACTGTGGTGTTGGAGAAGACACTTGAGTCCCTTGGACTGCAAGGAGATCCAGCCAGTCCATCCTAAAGGAAATCAGTTCTGAATACTCATTGGAAGGGCTGATGCTGGGCTGAAACTCCAATACTTTGGCCACCTGATGAGTCATTTGAAAGGACCCTGATGCTGGGAAAGATAAAAGGCAGGAGGAGAGGGGATGACAGAGGATGAGATGGTTGGATGGCATTACTGATTCAATGGACATGAGTCTGAGTAAGCTCTGGGAGTTGGTGATGGACAGGGAAGCCTGCATGCTGCAGTCCATGGGGTCGCAAAGAGTCGGACATAACTGAGTGACTGAACTGAACAGAACTGACTGAACCTTTTACTGAGGGTGAGTGCTGTGTGTTAGTTTATCACTAACACACTAACACTAAGCGCTAGTTAGTTCATCAAGTAGCTGTAAGTTTGTTATGCATAAGACATTGTGCTAGAAAATGATAGAAAGAACAGATAAGATTGTCTTTCTAATGTTATCTCTAGAATGTCCCAAATAGCCTCACACATGTGAAGTACCCATCATGTTCAGAGAAATTAAATAACCTGCCCAATAAGACAGTTAGTAAAGCGACAGAATATAAGAAATTGAAATACCAAAAGTTCTATGCAGTTTAGATACATGCTAAGAATAAGATCAGAAGAATAAAGTCTTGTCCTACTCTGCTTGACAATAAAAGCAGATAATACAATATTAAGTATGCAAGTTTATGTACTGAATGATGAGAAAAATATGGGAATATGATATTGGATGGGGACAAAAGATAGAAGTAGGTCACTATAGAGGTAAAGACTATAAATTATGGGAATAACACATAACACATCTACACCCTTCAAGTATGACTTAAATCAAATCCATTATGACTATACAGTGGAAGTGAGAAATAGACTTAAGGGACTAGATCTGATAGACAGAGTGCCTGATGAACTATGGATGGAGGTTCCTGACATTGTACAGGAGACAGGAATCAAGACCATCCCCAAGAAAAAGAAATGCAAAAAAGCAAAAGGTCTGAGGAGGCCTTACAAATAGTTGTGAAAAGAAGGGAAGTAAAAAGCAAAGGGGAAAAGGAAAGATACCCATTTGAATGCAGAGTTCCAAAGACTAGTGAGGAGAGATAAGAAAGCCTTCCTCAGCAATCAATGCAAAGAAATAGAGGCAAACAGTAGAATGGGAAACACTAGAGATCTCCTCAAGAAAATTAGAGTTACCAAGGGAACATTTTGTGCAAAGATGGGCAAAATAAATGACACAAATGGTATGGACCTAACAGAAGCAAAAGATATTAAGAAGAGGTAGCAAGAATACAAAGAACTGTACAAAAAAAAATCTTCACAACCCAGATAATCATGATGGTGTGATCACTCACCTAGAGCCAGACATTCTAGAATGTGAAGTCAAGTGGACCTTAGGAAGCATCACTATGAACAAAGCTAGTGGAGGTGATCGAATTCCAGTTGAGCTATTTCAAATCCTGAAAGATGATGCTGTGAAAGTGCTGCCCTCAATATGTCAGCAAATTTGGAAAACTCAGCAGTGGTCACAGACTGGAAAAGGTCAGTTTTCATTCCAATCCCAAAGAAAGGCAATGCCAAAGAATGCTCAAACATCTCACACACTAGTAAAGTGATGCTTGAAATTCTCCAAGCTAGGCTTCAGCAATATGTGAACCGTGAACTTCCAGATGTTCAAGCTGGTTTTAGAAAAGGCAGAGGAACCAGAGATCAAATTGTCAACATCCGCTGGATCATTGAAAAAGCAAGAGAGTTCTAGAAAAACATCTATTTCTGCTTTATTGACTATGCCAAAGCCTTTGACTGTCTGGATCACAATAAACTGTGGAAAATTCTTCAAGAGATGGGAATACCAGACCACCTGTCCTGCCTCCTGAGAAATCTGTATGCAGGTCAGGAAGCAACAGTTAGAACTGGACATGGAACAACAGACTGGTTCCAAATAGGAAAAGGAGTACGTCAAGGCTGTATATTGTTACCCTGCTCTTTAACTTCTATGCAGAGTACATCATGAGAAACGCTGGGCTGGAGGAAGCACAAGCTGGAATCAAGATTGCTGGGAGAAATATCAATAACCTCAGATATGCAGATGACACCACCCTTATGGCAGAAAGTGAAGAAGAACTAAAGAACCTCTTGATGTAAGTGAAAGAAGAGAGTGAAAATGTTGGCTTAAAGCTAAACATTCAGAAAACTAAGATCATGGCATCTGGTCCCATCATTTCATGGCATATAGATGGGGAAACAGTGGAAACAGTAACTGACTTTATTTTTCTGGGTTCCAAAATCACTGCAGATGGTGATTGCAGCCATGAAATTAAAAGACGCTTACTCCTTGGAAGGAAAGTTATGACCAACGTAGACAGCATATTAAAAGGCAGAGACTTACTTTGCCAGCAAAGGTCCATCTAGTCAAGGCTATGTTTTTTCCAGTGGTCATGTATGGATGTGAGAGTTGGATTATAAAGAAAGCTGAGCATGGAAGAATTAATGCTTTTGAACTGTGACATTGGAGACGACTCTTGAGAGTCCCTTGGACTGCAAGGAGATCCAACCAGTCCATCCTAAAGGAGATCAGTCCTGGGTGTTCATTGGAAGGACTGATGCTGAAGCTGAAACTCCAATACTTTGGCCACCTGATGTGAAAAGCTGATTCATTTGAAAAGACCCTGATGCTGGGAAAGATTGAGGGCATGAGGAGAAGGGGACGAGAGAGGATGAGATGGTTGGATGGCATCATTGACTCGATGGACTTGGGTTTGGGTGGACTCTGGGAGTTGGTGATGGTTAGGGTGGCCTGGCGTGCTGTGGTTCATGGGGTCACAAAGAGTCAGCCACGACTGAGCGACTGAACTGAACTGAACTAGAATACCTCATTTTTTCTACCTCTAATGTAAATGTATGACCTCATAGGCTGCCTTGTTTATACTCAACCTATCATCTCTTGGTCGGTTTTTCAACACAGAGTCTGAAATCAGCATTGTCTTTTCTACATCAGACAGCACCACTACACTTGTATTATGATCCACAGCTTTGAGGTCACTGTGGTGAACTTGTTTGGGTAGTGCAAATTACATTACCGGAGTTATCAATAATTAGTCAATTAATCATGTAATTGTTAAGTGATCCAGGTCAGGATGAGTAACATGTGATTTTATTTTTCAACTTTCCACCAGGACTTTAGAAACCATGGAGTTATTGGTGAGTAGTTGAGCACCATTTGAGAATGAACAGTAGTTCTAGCTTTCAGCATGGGCAGCCTCTGGGGCAGCATTTCTATCCTTTGGATAGGAAATAGAAAATTTTATTCTCCTTGCCAGCTCTGCCCAGGGCCACAAGCAGAAATGTGAAGATTATTATTCTCCAAGAAAGAGTCATGAACATAACCACAGGCCAACAACACCATTAGTCACCCATTCAATACTCCAGTAATGATTGATGTGAAAAGGGAAGTTTTAGTCTCCTGGGATTGTCCAGAGTGGCTCATGACAACAGCATTATTGCAGTCACTCAAAAGCCATTAATGTTACTGCACTTCCCTTAAGAAACTCTCTTTTCATTGCCATAAGGCACAGAAAGTCTACCTTGCATGTTTAACATTGACATTTTCTTTCAGTCACTGAAAGGGGTTGTATTCGAATAGAAATTAAAAGTTTATTTTAACTACCTTATCCATAAAAGGAGGTGGCTCAATTTGATGCCCTCAGAGTGTTTCATTATTCTAAGTAGGGATTTTTTTATTATTTACTCAAAGGATTTTTATTCACTTCCTTTTCTATATTTGACTTCTTATCTTGGTGCTCTGTGGCCCAAATTAAAAGGAAAGTTTACTTCTAAAGAGTGTATTTGTGATATATGGGATCTGAAGTAGACAGAGTATAGGGTACTTTCCTTAAAAGGAATAGTGTTTTAAATGGAAAAAAAAAAAAAAAATACAAAACAAAAGTGAAAACCTCTGTAATACCAGAGGTGAGGAGTGTGATAATTTGTGAGCAGTAAACACAGATTACCCCCCACAGATGATCAATACAAAAGTGATAGGAAAATGGATGGCCTCGTGGATGGTAATTTTTGGTTGCTTGTTCTGAGGAACAAGCAAAAATGTAATGACTTGGTAAAGTCTCCAAAGTTCATACTCTATTAAATGGGAGACTCAGAAGAAAAAGAGGCACCTAGTTCAAGAAGTAAAGAATAAATGAATTGGCTTCTTTTATCTCCCCAAATCCCACTGAAATGGCAGCAAACATAACAAAAATTAATATCTATGGTCTTAAAAAATTGATTGCCCAAAAAAGAAATTATGGAAACTTCTTGGAAAAGAAAGTCAGAGCGCATGGCATCAGCCAGATGGAGAAATAAAAGCCCAGAAAATATAAGCTAAAGACACAGAAAAGATCTGGAGAAACTAAGCGCTATTCTATCCAACAGAATTCCAGATTAACTTCACAGAGCCGCATACAGTAGGTGGAAACTGATTGTGTGTAATTAGTAATTGTACCAATGGAAATTTTGAACTATTAATCCTTCTGCTTCTGTATGGGAGATAGATGGAGATGTGACCTGCAGTTTGGCCCTAGACAAATAAAGTTGATAGAAGAACAGTTATTTCATAGTATCAATATATATATATATATATTAAAATATACACACTTATACAAAATATATACTCATATAGCTATAAAAGAGGAGTTTGTCATTCTCTGTTTTATAAAATGGAAGCATATTATATAAAATTTTCTGAGGCATTGAAATAAAAAGTAATTTTAAGACCATAATCTTGCCTGTCATGTGCCAAATCTCAGAATATATGACAGAACTTCTAGAGAATAGAAGAGTTTGCTGTGATTAATCCATGAGCAATGAAGGATTATTATTTTAACCATTACAGCTATTTAACAAGACTCACTGGTTGATATTCAAGAGAAACTAAATAGTTGCAACATGCAATTCAACTAAGAAAAAATTAAAGCTTTCAAGTTTAGCAAAACAGGAAACCTTGAGATTACTATTAATAGACATGAGCAGATAGACAATTACAAAGTGTAATTACAAGTGTATTACAAAGATGAAGATTGCAATCATGAACTGAAAAAAGCCTGGGGCCAGTGACCCACTTATTCATTATGATGGTTGAAGAAAAATATAGTCTGAAAATATATGGTTAAATCTATGATGCATCATTTAGTTTTCATTTAGCCACACAAACTTAACAGCAGGCTAAGTGATAAAGACATTTTATTACATCACATAACAAGAAATCTTCATGTAAGCAGTTCAAGTGCTCCTAGAGAAGCTCAGTGAATTTAGATGACAATTTTTGATACAAATTTATACTATAACTTAAATGTGTGGTGACACTGTTATATAAAAGTAACTGAGGGGATCATCAAATAAATAAATATCTTCAATACATTGTTGAGATTTACATCAACTTAGCTCTCTCTATATCATAACTTACTCTGCTGTCTGACAGTTTGTAGATTTATCATGCTTTGTCATTTTAATTGGATTGTGCATACCAATGCCTGGAATTTCAAAATTTGAAATAATTTGACCTTATAAATAAAACATATATGAATAAATACAGTACATTATAGCTTAATTCAAAATAACATTTTCAGATATTCAAGAAACCAGAAGTTCATCATTCATACACTCATTCTAAAAATATATATATATATATGTTTTCTTAGACAAATTCCAGTAAATAAAAAATTCAAAAGACAAACGTGGGACTCAAGAAATGGTGAAATCTGTCTGCTTTGGCTTCCAGAACAAAATATCATAGAATGGGTGTCTTAAACAACAGAAACGTATTTTCTCACAGTTTGGGGGCTGGAAATCTAAGATTTGGATACGAGCATGGTTGGTTTCTGAGAAGTTTTCTCTTCTTGACTTTTAGACACATGCTATGTTACAGTGAGTTCAGGTGACCCTTCCTCAGGCACACGTGGAGACAGAAAGAGGGAGCACTTGTTTCTTGTCCCTCACAAGGACACTGATTCTATCAGATTAAGTCTCCACCCTTAAGACCCTGTTCAACCATAATTATGCCTCCTTAAGACTCTATTTCCAAAAAAGTCATGTTTGAGAATTAGGGCTTCAACATAGAATTTTGGAAGGACATGATTCAGTGCAAAGCACCTAAAGTAAACAATTAAAACAAATATCCGTATGAAAGCTGTGTCATCAGTTCAAAAAACTACCGGTTCAAATTAGAACCGGAAGTCTGAGAACTTTGTTGGAAAATGTCTTAAAATTTAGACTAAATATTATTATGAAATTTTACAAGTAAGAATGTAAAATTAAATTATAAAATGCTTCTAATAAGACAGCATTCCTCTTCTTACCAACAAGAAATTAAGTTTCTACAGAAAGAGAGTCACAGGCATAAAGAACAGACTTGTGGTTGCCAAGGCAAAGGGGGGTAGGGAGAAGGTTGGAGTACAAGTTTGGGGTCAGCAGATTTAAACTAGTATGTACAGAATGGATAAACAATGAGATCCTGCTGTATATAGCACAGGAAAGTATATTCAATAACCTGTGATAAATCATAATGGAAAAGAATATAAAAAGGAATGCATATATATACGTATAGCTGAATTGCTTTGCTGTACTACAGAAAATAACACAACATTGTAAATCAACTATACTCCAATAGAAAAGTTTCTAATAGAAACAAAAATAGTTATAATCTAAACAAAGCCATATTTGAAGTAATTTTGAGCACTTGAAAATAATAAAGCTTTCTGAAACAACAAAGTCAAACATTTAGTTATATAATTCAGATATATACAAATCAGACTAACTAGTACTCCTAATTCATAGTATATGTGTTTTCTAAAAGTGTAATTTGTCATTTTACCATACATTGTGCTTACAGGTAAGTCTTTCCATACAAATTTCTCTTAGAGGGTAGTTTCTAAAAGTGGGCTTGAACTTCAAATAGTTTTTGAAGTTAATTAAAGGTGAACTGGTTTTTATGAGATAATACCTAACTTTTACCATATGGAAACTTAAGTCTATGCTCTCTAAGAAATCTGCAGTTTCAAAGTCACAATAACAATAATCACAACAATAAAACACATCTGAAATCTTTTCATTTTTTTTCTTAATTTTTTATTTTAACTTTGATAGGAACTTCTAGTAATGAATTTATATTTTTTAAATGAACTAAGTTTAGTATCCCCTTCAGTTACATTTTAGTATTCTTTATTCTGTCAAATATAAGTAGTTAAGCAGTGTTTTCACTTTAAAATATCAACCATCATTCTTTAGATAATATGAATATAAGTGATTTCAAGTTTACCCTTATCTTCTTCTATATTTTCCAAAATTCCTAGCACAAACATATTATTACTTTTAAAATCAGAGCAGACTCGTGAATGCTATTTTTAATTTAAATGTCAAAAAGTATTGATATTAAAGATGAAATAGCTGAGGGGGACCATAACTGAGTCATAGCTCTAAATTCTCTCTGAACTAGAAACAAGACAGAATTAAAAGAAAGAGAAAAAGAGAGAGTACTAGACTAAATGTTTTCCAGAGTTGTAAATGACTGAGTAGGTTGTAAACAACCTAAAAAAATGTATGGATGTTAGCCATGTTGGTAAGAAAAATATATTTGTCTTACATGCTCTTAATACTTCAGAAGACTTTTCCTCCTATTAATTTTATCTGTTTTTGTTTTCCTTGATATTTTTTGGAATCAACTTGGATTATTTATTGCAAAAAGCATGGGTGAAGAGAGTAGCCAGAGTCAATCACTGAGTTTTACCTTAATTAAATGATAAATAATAATAACAACAACTGACATTTGCTAAATGCTCTGTGACAGGGACAATTTTAAGCACATTATATTCATTGCCTCATATTATTCTCTTAACACTGCCTAGAGGAAGGTATGACCACCCTCACCTTGTGAGGTCGTGAAGTCGCTTAGTCATGTCCGACTCTTTGTGACCCCATGGTCTGTACCAGGCTTCTCCATCCATGGGATTTTCCAGGCAAGCGTACCGGAGTGGGTTGCCATGTTACAGGTAACAAAACCCAAACTTAGAAAGCTTAAGTCATAACCAGCAAGGACCTACTGTATAGCACAGGGAACGATATTCAATATTTTTTAATAACTTATAAGAGAAAAGAATCTGAAAAGGAATATATGACTGAATCAGTGTGCCGCACACCTGAAACTAGCATAATATTGTAAGTCAACGATCCTTCAGTAAAATAAAACACATTTAAGTCAGTTTCCCCAGGTCAGTGACGGCAAGGTGGGGCTCGTTGCTAATCCAGTCTGACAGCTGAGGCCAGCTCTAAACTGCTGCACTAAACTGTTCCTAACTGAACAAAAAAATTATGATTAACCTTTGTTTTCAGATGAATGGAGAACCCTGTGAGAATGAGAGAGACTTCCTTTTTCATTTCTAACTTGGTTTACTAAAAGAACACAACATTTCTATGTGTGACAACTTGCTACAACGGGAGTTAAATTAACACGAGAAAAATATTTGACCATTACAAAGCACTATTACGTGTTAGAACTCGTCTGATTGACCTCAAAATGTGAAAAGATCAGTAGCATCATTATTTTGTAGCTGAGGAATATGAGCATGGGGGCAGTGATGTTCAAAATGGTCAAAATGGTCAACGTCATCTAGTCAGAATGGTCAAAACAAAACTAGGTTTTCTAATCTGGATCCTATACTTGTTTCATTACTATTTCCAACATAAATGCCAATAAAACAGTAAAATGAAACAAATCTTTAAAGTCTACCTTTGTTTGAGAAATGCTGCAAAGAAATGTGGAATTTCTCTATTGGTTGCTCTTTTTTTTTCCCCCTTATCCTTACTCTCCACTCCAGTTCCCATGACTCACACCCTCTACCCTCAAGTACCTGCTCTGTTTCAACATATATCTTTAAATTAGAACCAGCAATTCCACTCCTGGTTATATATCCAAAATTTAAAACACTAGTACAGAAAGATACATGCACTGCAATGTTCATAGTAGCATTATTTACAATAGCCAAGATGTGGAAGCAATGTAAATATCCAACAACAGATAAATGGATAAAGAAGATTCAGTATGTACATGCAATGGAATATTACTCAGTCATAAAAAGAGTGAAATTTTGCCATTTTCAACAGTACGGATGGACTTGGAAGGCATTACACTGGCATTTATTGAAATAAATCAGACATAAATGATAAATACTGTATGATATCACTTAAATATGGAACCTAAAACACCCAACAAACTAGTCACTATGACAAACCAGAAGCAGACACAAATATAGAGAACAAACTAGTGGTTATTAGTGGGGAGAGGAAGGAGAGGGCAACAAAGCCATAAGAGGTACAAACTATTAGGCATAAAATAAGTTACAAGGATACATTGTATAACATGGGGAATATAGCCAATATTTTATAGCAACTATAAGTGGAATATAACTTTAACAATTGCGAATCACTATATTGTACATCTTTTAGTTATATATTTTTCAACTATATATACTTCAGTTCCATTCTGTTCAGTCGCTCAGTCATGTCGGACTCTTTGCGACCCCATGGACTGCAGCACGCCAGGCTTCCCTGTCCATCACCAACTTCCGGAGCTTACTCAAACTCATGTCCATCGAGTTGGTGATGGCATCCAACCATCTCATCCTCCATCATCCCCTTCCCCTCCCGCCTTCAATCTTTCCTAGCATCAGGGTCTTTTCCAATGAGTCAGTTCTTAGCATCAGATGGAGAAACATGAACTGAACTTTTTCAGTATGCCATTTTATAAAGATACATGCTAATTTTAAGATATTATTATTATATTAAATAATGTTACATTATTTAATATATTAATACTATATATTAATTGTAAATCAATATCAACATATAAAAATAATATCTTAAAATTAGCATGTAAATAGTGAGAAACACTGTTTCTCCTCTACTACTCACAATACTTCTGGCCACCAAATGCATAGGGGTTTTCTCCCACACTGACTAGTTTTCTGATACCAGCTCAGTGTCCTATAATTCAGTAGATAACTGATGCCTTTTCCCATAAAACTGTCCCCACCTTAGAGGCCAATCATAAGTCTAGGTTGTTAGCGGTGTTTTTGATCAACTGACTATAAATTGTTTTATAGCCCATGACCCCCTCCCCTACTTCAATAATTTGCTAGGATGTTTCACTGAACTCAAGGGATCACTTATGTACATTTACAGGTTTTCCAGTATAATAAAGACCATGATAAAGGATATAGACAAATAGCCAGATAATGAGAGACATAGGGCAAGGTCCAGAGCAGAAGCTTGTGTTTCTGTGGGGTTGGGGTGCACCACCTCCCTACACATATCCCAACATGAATAAATGGTCACCAACCTAGTAGTTCTCCAAATCCTATAGTTCAGAGGTCTTTATGGAGGGTTCATTACACAGGGATGACGAATTATTGACCCAATCTCCAACCTTTCTTTCCTCCCCAGAGGGTCAGGTATGTGACTTAAAGTTCCAAGCTTCTAATCATGGCTTGGTTTTTCTGGTGATCAATCTCCAACCTGAAGCCATAAAGGAGCCCATCAAGAGTAACCCCATTAGAACAAAAGACCCTCCTATCACCTAGGAACTTCCAAGAGATTTAGAAGCCCTGTCAGGAACCAGGGTCAAAGATCAAACATTCAAACAAAAGATGTTCCCATCACTTGTATTACTTTAGGAAATTGCCGAGATTTTAGAAACTCTGGCCAGGAGCTGAAGACAAAGACCACGTACTTATTTCCTATAAGTCATAATATCTCAAATGGGTTTAAATCTCATGCCCTAATTTACATAAATGGCATTATGCTGTGACTCATTCTTCTTATAACTTAGGACTAGCTCCTTCCGTGGCCTGGGGGCAACAGAAGCACAGTAAATTACATGTTATCCATGCTTGGCAGCATAGAGAATCCTGGATAACAAAGGAGTATCTCTGCATGTGTTAACTGACTACCTTCACCACCCTCTGTTTCATTTCTGTTCTGTTAGCTGAAACAAATTATCAGTCTGAATCAAACATATATACATATATATATATATATATATATATATATATAAATGTATTAGAAATAAAAATTTAAAATATATAATATTTATCTTTGGTGTATCAATGTCATGTTTGAGACTTGTATTTACATCTAGTTCACTGTTTCTAATTGTGTGATTTTTGCTTACTATGCAATCCCCACAGCATACTTTGCACTCTCTTAATGATAGAAACCTACTCTGCCCTCATTTCCCCTCTCCTACAATGGCTGACGTAAACCCTAAACATGTTTCCATAATGACTGTGAAAAAATTTCCTGGCTAATGGCAAGTTACCATGTCTAATCTGGATAGTTGGTAGAAGTATATCCTGATCATTTGGTTATGATTAAGAAGCAAGGAATTTCTCAAAGCAGATGAATGTGAAAATCTAAACATGGAAAGTGATATAAAATATGATAAGAAGAAGCAAGCAAGACAAAAAGGACTGCCTGGCATATATATCCATGGGGGTAGAAGGTCATAAAGCTGGCACAGTATTACTCTTACTAAAGACTGACCCCTAGAAAGGAAAAATGTACCATTTACAATCTCACAGAGCATAAGCATTAGAGTCACCCACATCCTCTCACTTAGTAGAATGTTTCTTTCTAATCATGACTAGTCTGATGTATATAAAATCATATTTCAGACGTAAATTCATTTCCATTTTCTGAATTACTACTTTACATTGGCAAACCAGGCTTCTCCTCATCCAAATTATCATCCCATATCTTTTGTCCATTTATCCATTTAATTTTTGACCTTTTTCTTGTTTTTAACCCTAGAAATTAACCACTTCTTGATTTTATAAATTTCAAATATTGTCTCCAACAGTCATTTATCACCTTACTTTGTCTTTAGCATCCTTTATTGAGCAAAAACCTTTCATTTCAATGTAACTCCACATCTAGCCATTTACCATTTTAGAATTTGAGCTTTTGTGGGTTTTTTGTTACTGTTGTTTGTTTTGTTTTTAGAACTGAGTGTAGCCTTTATTTTTTTAATTGAAGGATAACTGCTTTACAGAATTTTGTCATTTTCTGTCAAACATCAACAAGAATCAGCCATAAGTATGCATATGTCCCCTCCCTCTTGAAATTCCCTCCCATCTCCCTTCCCATTCCACCCTTCTAGTTAGGTTTTGGATCCTCATTTAAAGTTTTCCTTCTCCCTTAAGTTACAAAATATTCTCCATTTTTTTTCTACCAGTTTTATTTAACCTTTCATAGTAATGTCTTTAATGCATCAAATCTACTGTTGGGTTGCTAAAACAGGGATCAGCTTCATTTTTCCTCCATGTGGGAAATCAGGTTTTTCTAACGTCATCACTAAACCATCCCTTCCCCTTGCTTTGTGGTCACTTTTATTATGCCTCATGTTCCCAGAATACAAACATATTTCACAGGAGGACCACATAATAGTGAAAGATTTTCACTGATACACTAGCTGTGATTATTGAGTAAAGGAAATAAGTTAGCCTATATTCATTCCACTTTCATTGTTTGGGTTCAACCTTTACTTAAGTTATAAAAATCGTGTTTTATCATGTAGTGTGTAATTAGTAGTTAACTGCTTCATTCTTCAAATTTGCTCACTTTTTCAAACCTCCAGACTTCTCTGTAACAGTTCCCTTTAGTAAACACTGGTTTGTCCAGCCTCTGCATCAGAGTTTTTTAAAGACTATACATTTCTTCACAAAGCTCTTCATTAACTTGCTCTGTTGATGTAAAACATCAGTCTTCCTGAGCTAAATTGTGTGACTCCTTTTATAAGAAGAGCTTCATGAAGTAACAGTCAAAAATACTATGCAGTATGCATAATAATGCATTGGTAATCAAATATCATGCTTCAAGAAATAAAGTAATTACTGAAGGAATTAGTAACCAGAGCCTACCTCTTCCATAAACAGCATTGTTCAAATCACTTGAGGCTTTGTGTATAAATGTGTGTGTGTTTAAGTATGAATGTTTACGTGTGTTTATATGAGGGAAAGAGACAAATCATGTATATTAATAGAGGCCGTGAAGTGAGACACAATATGCTTCTTCCTCCTAAACTTCTGAAATCAGTCAGTAGAAGAAATGAGAGCCTAGAACTCATAAGGTTATATTCTACATGAGCATAATAAATCCCAGATTTTCACAATTCATCCATGCCGCATTGCTCACTATAGAATAATCTCCCCTGAGGCTCTGACTAGGTCAAAAATGCCAACTGGCGTTTATAAAAGAGACTGCTTTGAGAATTCTTCTTGCAAAAGAGTCATTTCTCCCTCTTGTGGTTTGGGTACATTTGACAATTTGGGAGTGAATCTAACATTTCATCTGTACGACTACTGTGTAAAATACTATGAAAACCAAATAAAACCACTTTTGTCAAGATATTCTGTATAAATGCAAACCTACTTCATTTAATGCTAATTCAACTATATATATATGTGTGTGTGTGTGTGTGTGTACACATGAACCACTTGTATGACAAAGTCCTTTTGATAGAATTATTGTTCTGAATTCTAACAGGACCAAGGTTTTTCACCATCAGTGTGGGCTAGTAATAACCTACTCAGAAGCAGACATGAAGATTATTGACCTAATTTCAAAAAGATTAATAAAAATCACATTTATCTAATAAAAGGTTATAGAAAAGCTTAAAACTTAAATGGGTTTTGTTTTTGGATTATATGAACTCAGTGTATATTATATCTTCCCCACTAGACTATAAATTCCTTGAAGGCCAGGACTATACTTTCTTAACCCTTACATTCTCAGTGCCTGACATGTTACAGACAATCAAAGTTACTGAATCTGATTATTAATATTGATCAATAGCTCTAATTAGCAGTTTGATATTTTATTGATGACAAATCTATGAAGACTACAAATAAATGAATACTTAATAAAGATAGTTTGTCTGAGAGATAGAGTTCACAGAAGAAGAGTATTAACTTTTTAAAGTTAGGAATCATGAAATTATACTAATCACTGCATCTCCCCAACTTTGGAATTCTCCAGTGTGGGAGATGAATACTGAATTCCACAGAACATAAAATGGACTTAAAAGTACAACACACATGGTTTGTTAAAAATGTGGTCTTGTTTTCTTGATAGTTGACCTTTAATGTAGTTGTGAGGATTTGTGTAGAAATTGGAAAATGATGAAATAATAAGAAAATTCCATGATCTGAGTCCTATAGGCCCCTTAAATTCCAAAACGATTGCTCCTAAGACTTTGTGTTCTTTTAGGGCCCAGTTCACCATTTACTTTAGATGATACCCAAATATCCAGTGTTGGACAATTGATTATTCCTCCCCAGAGTGGAAATTATTTGCTTCTTCTGTGGCACTATCATAACACAAAGTTTAAAATGTTACAGCATTTTTCAAATCAAAACTGTAATGAGGTACCACCTCATACCAGTTAGAATATTGTTCTAATGATGATGGCCATCATCAAAAAGTCTACAAATAACAAATGCTTGAGAGGATGTGGAGGAAAGGAAACCTTCCTACACTGTTGGTGGGAATATAAGTTGGAACCACTATGGAAAACAGTATGGAGGTTCCTCCAAAAACTAAACGTATAATTACCATACGACCCAGCAATCCCACGCCTGGGCACGTGCATGCTGTGCACACTTGCTCAGTTGTTTTCAACTCTTTGCAACCCCATGGCTGCAGCCTGCCAGGCTCCTCTGTCCATGAGGAGTCTCCAGGCAAGAATACTGAAATGGATTGCCATGCCCTCATCCAGGGGATCTGCCCAACTCAGGCATCAAACCAGGGTCTCCTGCACTCCAGGCAGATTCTTTACAAGCTGAGCTACCAGAGAAGTCGCACTCCTGAGCATATATCCACACAAAACTCTTAACTCAAAAAGATGCATGCACCCCTATGTTCATAGCAGCGCTACTTATGATAGCCAAGATATGGAAACAGCCTAATGTCCATCAATAGACGGACAGGTAAAGAAGATGTGGTGCATGTATACAATGGAATATTACTCAGACATAAGAAATAATGAAATAATAGTATTTTCAGCTACATGGATGGACATAGAGATTATCATACTAAGTGAAGTAAGTCAGAAGGAGAAAGACAAGTACCTTATGATGTCACTTATATGTAAAATTTAGAACATGACACAGATGAACTTATCTACAAAACAGAAACAGATTCAAAGACATTGAGAACAGGCTTGTGGTTGCCACGGGGTTGAGTGGTGGGTGAGGGATGGATTGGGAGTTTGGACTTAGCAGATGCAAACTAGTATATATAGAATGGATAAACAACAAGGCCCTACTGCATAGCACAGGGAACTATATTTAATATCCTGAGGAAAATTACAATGGAAAAGAATATGAAAAATCATATATGTGTGTGTATATATATGAATCACTCTGCTGTATACTAGAAACTAATACAACACTATAAATCAACTATACTTATTTCAATTTTTTTAAAAATTTATTGCATTTAAAAAAAAATAATATGCAATATTAGGGGTAACTAATTATACCCAGAAATACTTCACCAGAAATTAAATCTGCTTTACATCATCACCAATAGGCTGCTAAACTTTTTAATTGCTATCAAAAAGGCAAATATATTCAGGGAAACGTGAATGTACCAGGCAGTCCAGGTGGGATGGCAACAAGAGAATGAAAGTAAAAGTCGCTCAGTCATGGCTGACTCTTTGTGACCCTACATGGAATTCTCCAGGCCAGAATACTGGAGTGGGTAGCCTTTCCCTTCTCCAGGGGACCTTCCCAACTCAGGGATCGAATGCAGGTCTCCCACACTGCAGGCGGATCTTTACCAGCTGAGCCACAAGGGAAGTTCGAGAATACTGGAGTAGGTAGCCTATCCCTGATCCAGCAGATCTTCCCAACCCACGAATCGAACCAGAGTCTTCTGCACTGCAGGCAGAATCTTTACCAACTGATCTCTCAGGGAAGCCAACAAGAAGATATGCTTGGGTAAACATCATAAGTTGTTTGTTGTTCAGTCACTCAGTCATGTCCAACTCTTTGCGACCCCATATTGCAGCATGCCAGGTTTCCCTGTCCTTCACTATCTCCAGAGTTTTCTCAAACTCATGTCCATTGAGTCGGTGATGCCATCCAACCTTCTCATTCACTATAACCCCCTTCCCGTCCTGATCTCAGTCTTTCCCACCATCAGGGTCTTTTCCAATGAATCAGCTCCTCGCATCAGGGGACAAAAATATCAGAGCTTCAGCTTCAGCATCAGACCCTCCAACTGATATTCAGGGTTGATTTCCTTTAGGATAGACGGGTTTGATCTCCTTGCTGTCCAAGGGATTCTCAAGAGCCCTCTCCAGCACCACGGTTTGAAAGCATCAACTATTTGGCACTCAGTCTTCTCTGTGGCCCAACTTTCACATTCATACATGACAACTGGAAAAACCATAGCTTTGACTAGACAGATTTTTTTTGGCAAAGTGATGTCTCTGCTTTTTAACACACTGCCTAGGTTTCAGTTCAGCTCTGTTCAGTTCAGTCCCACATTCATGTCTGACTCTTTGTGACCCCATGGATGCAACAAACCAGGCCTCCCTGTTCATCACCAACTCCTGGGGCTTATTCAAACTCATGTCCATTGAGTTGATGATGCCATCCAACCATCTCATCCTCTCTCGTCCCCTTCTCCTCCCACCTTCAATCCTTCCCAGCATCAGGGTCTTATCAAACGAGTCAGTTCTTTGCATGAGGTGGCCAAAGTATTGTAGTTTCAGTTTCAGCATCAGTCCTTCCAATGAATATTCAGGACTGATGTCTATTAGGATGGACTGGTTGGATCTCCTTGCAGCAAGGGACTCACGAGTCTTCTCCAACACCACAGTTCAAAAGCATCAATTCTTCAGTGCTCAGCTTTCTTTGTAGTCCAACTCTCATATCCATACATGACTACTGGAAAAATCATAGCTTTGACTAGATGGACCTTTGTTGGCAAAGTAATATCTCTGCTTTTTAATATGCTGTCTAGGTTGGTCATAACTTTTCTTCCAAGGAGCAAGCATCTTTAAATTTCATGATTGTAGTCACCACCTGCAGTGATTTTGGAGCCCCCAAAAATAAAGCCTCTCACTGTTTCCATTGTTTCTTCATCTATTTGCCATGAGGTAATGGTAACAGATGCCATAATGTTAGCTTTCTGAATGCTGAATTTTAAACCAACATTTTCACTCTCCTCTTTCACTTACAACAAGAGGCTCTTTAATTCTTCTTCACTTTCTGCCATAAGGGTGGTGTCATCTGCATATCTGAGGTTATTGATACTTCTCCTGGAAATCTTGATTCCAGCTTTTGCTTCATCCAGCGCAGGGTTTCTCATTATGTACTCTGCATATAAGTTCAATAAGCAGGGTGACAATAATCAGCCTTGGCGTACTCATTTCCCTATTTGGAACCAAAGTCTTGTTCCATGTCCAGTTCTAACCGTTGCTTCCTGACCTGCACACAGATTTCTCGAGAGGAAAGTCAGGTGGTCTGGTATTCCCACATCTTTCAGAATTTTCCACAGTTTTTTGTAACCCACACAGTCAAAGGCTTTGGCATATTCAATAAAGGAGAAGTAGATATTTTTCTGGAACTCTCTTGCTTTTTAAATGATCCAGTGGATGTTGGCAACTTGTTCTCTGGTTCCTCTGTCTTTTCTAAAACCAGCTTGAACATCTGGAAGTTCACAGTTCATGTACTATTGAAGCATGGCTTGGAGAATTTTGAGCATTACTATACTAGTATGTGAGATGAGTGCAATTGTGCGGTAGTGTGAGCATTCTTTGGAATTGCCTTTCTTTGGGATTGTAATGAAAATTGATCTTTTCCAGTCTGTGGCCACTGTTGAGTTTTCCAAATTTGCTGGCATACTGAGTGCAGCACTTTAGCAGCATCACCTTCTAGGATTTGAAACAGCTCAACTGGAATTCCATCACCTCCACTAGCTTTGACTGTAGTGATGCTTCCTAAGGCCCACTTGACTTTGCATTCCAGGATGTTTAGCTTTAGGGGAGTGATTATACCATTGTGATTCTCTGGGTCATGAAGATCTTTTTAGTGTAGTTCTGTGTATTCTTGCCACCTCTTCTTAATATCTTCTGCTTCTGTTAGGTCCATATCATTTCTGTCATTTATTGTGCCCATCTTTGCATGATTCTCTTGGTGTCTCTAATTTTCTTGAAGAGATTTCTAGTCTTTCCCATTCTATTGTTTTCTCTATTTCTTTGCATTGATCACTGAGGAAGGCTTGCTTAGCTCTCCTTGCTTTTCTTTGGGACTCTGCATTCAAATGGGTGTATCTTTTCTCCTTCGCCTACTACCTCTCTTCTTTTCACAGCTATTTGTAAGGCCTCCTCAGGAAATCTTTTTGCCTTTCTTTTTCGTGGGGATGGTCTTGATACCTGCCTCCTATACAATGTCGCAAACCTAATCCATAGTTCTTTAAGCACTCTATCAGATCTAATCCCTTGAATATATTTGTGACTTCTGCTGTATAATCATAAGGGATTTGATTTAGGTCATACCTGAATGGTCTAGTGGTTTTCCCTACTTTCTTCAATTTAAGTCTGAATTTGGCAATAAGGAGTTCATTATTTGAGCCACAGTCAGCTCCCAGTTTTCTTTTTGCTGACTGTATAGAGCTTCTCCATCTTTGGCTGCAAAAAAATATGATCAATCTGTTTTCAGTGTTGACCATCTGGTGGTGTCCATGTGTAGAGTCTTCTCTTGTGTTGTTGGAAGAGGGTGTTTGCTATGAGCAGTGTATTCTCTTGGCAAAACTCTGCCCTGCTTCTTTCTGTACTCCAAGGCCAAATTTGCCTGTTACTCCAGGTATTTCCTGACTTCCTACATTTGCATTCCAGTCCCTTATAATGACAAGGACATCTTTTTTGGGCGTTAGGTCTAGAAGGTCTTCATAGAACTGTTCAACTTCAGATTCTTCAGCATTACTGGTCAGAGCATAGACTTGGATTACTCTGATATTGAATGGTTTGCCTTGGAAATGAACAGAGATCATTCTGTTGTTTTTGAGATTGCATCCAAGTACTGCATTTCAGACTCTTTTGTTGACCATGATGGCTACTCCATTTCTTCTAAGGGATTCTTGCCCACAGTAGTAGATATTATGGTCATCTGAACTAAATTCACCCATTCCAGTCCATTTCAGTTCACTGATTCCTATAATGTTAACGTTCACTCTTGCCATCTCCTGTTTGACCACTTCCAATTTGCCTTGCTTCATGGACCTAACATTCTAGGTTCCTATGCAGTATTGCTATTTACAGCATCAGACTTTACTTCCATCACCACTCACATCCACAACTGGGTATTGTTTTAGCTTTGCCTCAGAGTCTTCATTCTTTCTGGAGTTACTTCTCCACTGAATTCCAGTAGCATATTAGGCACCTATTGACCTGGTGAGTTCATCTTTCAGTGTCCTATCGTTTTGCCTTTTCATACTAATCATGGGGTTCTTAAGGCAAGAATACTGAAGTGGTTTGTCATTTCCTTCTCCAGTGGACCCCATTTTGTCAGAACTGTCCACCACGACCCATCCATCTTGGGATACAACATGGATCATAGTTTCATTGAGTTAGACAAGGCTGTGATCCATGTGATCAGATTGATTAGTTTTCTGTGATTGTGGTTTTCAGTCTGTCTGCCCTCTGATAGAGAAGGATAAGAGGCTTATGGAAACTTCCTGATGGGAGAGACTGAGGGAGAAACTGGATCTTGTTCTGATAGGTGAGGCCATGCTAGTAAATCTTTAATCCAATTATCTGATGATGGGCGGGGCTGCATTCCCTCCCTGTTGTTTGACCTTAGGCCAAACTATGGTGGAGGTAATGAAGACAATGGCGACCTCCTTCAAAAGGTCCCCTGCAGCCCTTCTGCACTCAATGCCCCCAACCCTGCAGCAGGCCACCACTGACCCACACCTTTGCTGGAGACTCCTGGACACTCATGGGCAAGTCTGGGTCAGTCTCTTGTGGGGTCACTGCTCCTTTCTCCTGGGTCCAGTGCACACAAAGTTCTGTGTGTGCCCTCCAAGAGTCTGTTTCCCCAGTCTTGTGTAAGTTCTGGCAGCTCTATGGTGGGGTTCATGGTAACCTCCTCCAAGAGGGCTTATGCCACACCCAAGTCTGCTGCATCCAGCCATACCCACGTCTGCAGCACCCAGAGTCCCTGTCCCTGTGGCTGTCTGCTGCTGACCATCTTATCTGACCATCTTGCATCTTGCTGACCATCAGTGCCTACCATCTTGCTGGGGCTTCTCTGCCCTTGGACATTGGGTATCTCCTCACAGTCGCTTCAGTAACTCCAGCGGCAGCTGTGTGCCGCCGGAGTGGCGGCTGCGTGGCTCTGGAGCAACTGTCTAGGTTTAAGTAAATTAATTCACAAAAGAATGCAGTGCAAAATGTAGTCAAAATGTCACTCCACAGAAGAGAATATCATAGATAGGATCGGGAAAAAAATATGTTAATTTGCCAGTTTCAGCTGCCAGGCATTAAAAACTGTAGAGCATCTCTGTCATCTTGGAAGGAGTCTTCTTCACAAATTGTCCTCAAAAGGAACACAATTAGTGGCACGTGGAGGCAGTTCAACGAAAGTTTATTAAAGACACAAGATCAAAGGTGGCCAAGTTCTCACCTGTTTACAGTGTGTCTGCCATTTACCTGGAGTCCTAAAAATAAAACCCTGTTTGCTAAATAGAAAACAAAGTCTGGGCAGGGGTGGGAGGCAGATAAGAGTAGAAGGATAGAGATCCCTATTCCCCAAACCACAACTAATCTCTACACTTTCCTACCTTCTCTCAGTAAATTCCACTGAGAAAGAGTTTCCTCTATGCTCAGACTTCTTGATATTTGCACTTCATTGACTAAATAATTCTCTCTCTTGATGTCAGATTAAAAATCTGATGAAATGAGGGACAATAAGCATGATTATTATTAGACTCTTCATATAAAAATTTATAGAAAAATGCTGAATATGGGTTTTTTAATGATTCTGACTGTAAAAAAAAAAAAAAAAAAAAGAGGGGGGAGAGAATGTAAATTGAATAGTACTTACTCTCTTTCAAAATCTTCTTACTTTTTTTTTTGTAGAATCATTTTTGAGATGATTGTTAAAATATGGACTCTCAAGTCATAGACTGTTCAGCTCATATCTTAAACTCTTTATTCCAGGAACTTGGAACTGACTCTGTGGCCAAGAAAGGAAATATAGTCTGTAAATACAATAAAAATTAACAGAGTTAATTATTGGAAGGATGGAAAACTAGGTCACACCAACATGCAGCATTTTAAAGGCCTAATTCAAGATAGTTATATACAAAACTTACTCTTTTATTAGCTTTTTAATTTTTTGTTTTTTTAATTGAAGCACAAACTAAGATCATGGCATCTGGTCCCATCACCTCATGGGAAATAGATGGAAAGACAGTGGAAACAGTGTCAGACTTTAATTCTTTGGGCTCCAAAATCACTGCAGGTGTTGATTGAAGCCATGAAATTAAAAGACGCTTATTCCTTGGAAGGAAAGTGATGACCAACCTAGATAGCATATTAAAAAGCAGAGACATTACTTTGCCAACAAAGGTCCATCTGGTCAAGGCTATGGTTTTTCCAGTGGTAATGTATGGATGTGAGAGTTGGACTGTGAAGAAAGCTGAGCCCCCCAAATTTGACGCTTTTGAACTATGGTGTTGGAGAAGACTCTTGAGAGTCCCTTCGACTGCAAGGAGATCCAGCCAGTTCATCCTAAAGGAGATGAGTCCTGAGTGTTCATTGGAAGAACTGATTCTGAAGCTAAAACTCCAAAACTTTGGCCACCTGATGTGAAGTGTTAGCTCATTGGAAAAGACCCTGATGCTGGGACAGATCGGGGGCAGGAGGAGAAGGGGATGACAGAGGAAGAGATGGCTGGATGGCATCACCGACTCCATGGACATGGGTTTGAGTAAACTCCGGGAGTTTGTGATGGACAGGGAGGCCTGGCGTGCTGCGATTCATGGTGTCGCAAAGAGTCGGACACGACTGAGTGACTGAACTGAACTGAACTGAACTGAGCAGTTGATTTACAATGCTGTGTTAATTTCTGCTGTATAGCAAAGTGATTAAGTTATATACATTCTTCTTTATGTTATTTTCCATTATGGTTTATCACAGGATATATAATTTATTTTATATTGCTAAAAACATACTCACTGGCTGAAGTAAGACATTCGCAACCTACAAGTAGGTGAATTTTCTTAAGTTTTCAAACTCATGCCTTACACAGGCAGACTACATTTTGCTTGTAAACCAAATATCAGAATACACTTGATTCATGAATTTTGTACAGCTTTGTGATGGCACAGGCAGTACAGCAAATGTTATTTGGATGCTTAGGACATTTCAGTGACTCATGAAACTGCAAGGAAAAATTGGGACAGCTCTTGAAAGTCTGGGATATGCAATCTCTATAACCATGGAAATTAGAGTTAGAGGTCAAGGCAAGGAGAAAGAAAAGAAAAAAGGAAAGTCAAGAGTCAGACTGCCTAGGAAAACGGTATTATTTAAATATAAAGTTTTGGAACATCAAGATTTAGATATGGAAAGTCTTCTAATGTACTGAATATATACAATGAAATAATAATGTACTGAAAATGCCTTGTGAAAATTACAATAAGCCAAGTCAATTAGCAAAATATAACAAATGGGCAAGGAGATTTTTAACTAGGAACACTAATGTATTTTTATGGATGAAATGTTTGCCCAGTCAGGCAAAATCACTAAAGCAAAGCTATGTCACCTAGAGAAGAAAAGAAAGTGGCTAATGACAGAAAATGTAAATTAGCTAAAACAGGGTATAAAATGGTATTTGCACATTCCCAAAGCAATACACTTTCTCTTTCTGCTTTTTTCCCTGCAAAAAATAAACAATTAGGAAATAAATTCTTTAAAAGAGTTGCCTTAATCAGCTTGCCTCTGTGTGTGAGCAGTCTAAGAGCTACTGGCCATCAATGTCACTTCAGTCATGCTGCCAGTATATGCTTTTTTTACCTTGCACTGATTGGAAGGGTTTTCTAATTTCAGTCACCAGTTAGTCTGCTCATTCAGGCATCCTCCTTCCATACGTGAATACTTCCTTATTACAAGGTCACTTTCACCTTACATCTCTGCTTTCTATTTGGCTGTGAAATATCCAGGTGTTCTGGATTATTAAAATACACGCACAGCTTACACTGCTTGAGAAAGATTATATTCATTTTTCATGGGGTTTTACATCTCATAATAAGCTACTTGTGTGATGATCCATTTTCATTTTTAATTAGGATGTCCTCTGAATTCCCTTTTTGCTCCTACAGACAAAAAAAGATTAATCAAGAAATATCTTTGTGAGCTCAGAAACAAATTAAAATGCAATTCTTATAGGGGTGTTATCAAATCAAGAAAATCTGAAATGAGTTGTTTGGTGTTATCATAATCAAAGCCAAACTCTCACTCTACATGTAAAACACGTCTGATAAGCCTTATTACATAAAGTTAAAATAGTGTTTTTAAGAAAGAAAATGGATCCCTGAATCTGGTTACGGGGAACTAGTATCAACTTAACAGGGTGTCTATTATCAACTAATGATTATGATAAGTGCTGTCTCGGAGGGGAGCAAATCCTGAAAAGTAATTGGATTTGCTAAATCCAGACTGGCTTCGGGCTTTGGCTCTTGCACCTGCAATAAAAAAGGACAGCTGTTCTGGACACCCACCCAGTAAATACTATTAAGCTATTAACACAAATCTTTTGGCTATGATCAAGTGAAGTATCAGTTTAGTTTAATCCATTATACCTTGTCTGTCAAGGGACTGACTCCATCTTGCCCTGCTACTTAAGAGAGTTGTAGGGTGGGATTTGGCAAGCCAACAAAACCTTTTCCATCTTTAACAGCTGTGGGTTTTATTTATGTCCCAAGTGAAATGGCATGACAATGATAATAATACCTCGGATGAATAAACACCTCAGTCCTAAAGAGCTCAGAGAGCTCTGCTGATACTTATCTAATTAATCCTCACCACATGCTCGGTGAGTAGGCATGTGGCATTATCCCTGGTTTACAAATGAAGAAAATGGGGCCAAAGTGACTAGCCTGGTATCACTAAGTAAGCTTAGTGGAGAAAATAATACAGCCAAGAATTCTTATCTCCCAATGCAATCCTGTGATTAAAATAGTAATTGTTGCAATTCTAAGGCTTCTGGTAAGAACTATATATATAACTGTGAAATATTACTACCTGGTAATTGCATGAGATTGCTCAGGGAGCATTAATCAATTAGTCAACTAATAGACAAGATAATGGGGAATGGGGAAGTATTATATCCTCAAATGATCCATAAATTCCTTTTTTATCCACATAGGTTGACCATTGTTTTAGACCAACTTCCAACTGAATTCAAAGGGAGAAACGGGGCAATAACTTATGAAAACTTTTGAACATCATCCCAAAAGAACTGAAAGATGGCAGATAAATCTGTACATCCTATGACTTGTTTCACGCTTGTTCTTCATGCCTCAGGATTTTATCACTTTAAAACTACATGGAGAGGCTTGCAGTGGTCTAGAGGTAAAGAATCTGCCTGCCAGTGCAGGGAACATGGTCTAGGAAGATTTCACTTGCCTCAGACAACTGAGCCCATGGCTCACAACTACTGAAGCCCATGTGCCTGGAGCCTCAGTTCTGCAACAAGTCACCACAATGAGAAGCCCTCACACTGCAAGGAAGAGGAGATCCTGCTTGCTGTAAGTAGAGAAAACCTGTGCACAGCAACAAAGACCCAGCACAGCTAAAAAATAAAATAAAATAAGTCTTTGTAAGGTATAAAACCACAGGGAATAAAACAATGATTTTATCCATATTATTAAAAGATTATCATAATAAACAAAACAATCTGGCAGATGCTACCTGAAGCCTAGATTTTTTTTTTTTAATCTCAGTTTAAGCGAAGATGATCACAGATATTTAGCTCTGAAAATCAGATACAGAAAGTGTCATCGACCTCTCCTCAGCCTTATAGGGTCAGTTGAGCAATCAGTAACTGCCACTGGAGCTAGCCAACTGAATGGTAACATGATTCTGACAGCCTTCAAAGCAGTTAGATTTGACCAATTGCAAATCAGAAACCTATGCATATTTTTCTGGAGCTATCTGTTCTCTCTTTTTGCAGCAATGAGGATATCTCAGTTTTTACCTTCATACAGCTAGTGAAAGTAAAAGTCGTTCAGTCATGTCCAGCTCTTTTCGACCCCATGGACTGTAGCCTGCCAGGCTCCTCTGTCCACAGAATTCTCCAGGCCAGAATAGTGGAGGGGGTAGTCGTTCCCTTCTCCAGAGGATCTTCTCAACCCAGGGATTGAACCCAGATCTCCTGCAGTGCAGGCAGAATCTTCACCATCTGAGCCCCAGGGAAGTCAGTACATCTCTCAAACAATACCATAAAATAAGCAGCAATAGCAGAATTAGGTTGGAGTTCAGAAAGAGGATTTTGTTCACAGTCCAAAAGCCAGATGAACCACAATTTAATTGTGTTTGGGGCCTCTGTTCCTGAAAAAGAATCTTGAAGAAAATATAGAATGAATAGAAAATAGACACTCTTCTGTAACAGAAAATGGTGTATCTAACATAGAGCTAGTGGGGCTTCCCTGGTGACTCAGTGGTAAAGAATCCACTTGCAATACAGGAGACTCGGGTCCAATCCCTGTGTTGGGAAGATCCCCTGGAGCAGGGCATGCCAACCCATTCCAATATTCTCGCTTGGTGAATCCCATGGGCAGAGAAGTCAGGTGGCCTACAGTCCATAGGATTGAAAAGAGTTGGACATGACTGAAGTGACTTAGTATGCACAGTATAGGGCTAGTAACTGATTCTTCTTTTAGAAGAGTATTTTTAGTTTTGAAACTCTAAATTCCTGGAGTCCCTGGATTGTCCATTTCAGGTACATTTCAATCAAAGAATATGACCTTTAGTTAGACAATTATTAGTTAGATGTTGGGCTTTTGCTTCTGCTATCATCATGTAATACTGTTTGGGATATTATCTGAGTGTCACTTCTGAGCACCTAATAATTATAAGTGGAAACAAGTGACATGAAATTTCATAAAGACATAACTAAGTCTCAAAAAAGGAATTCAATTAATACCTTACTTTCTATCTCCTCCATTCCTTTTAAAAATTGAGATTTTGCAGAGTGAGTATGATCTTAGAGAACAAAGATGATGACATTTATCCCCAGATAAATGATATGCATTTACCTCTATGGCCAGTAGAGCATCACTCCTCATACCTCCTCCTGTCCGCAGGTAAGTGTCCAGAAAATGTAACTGCCTTTTACATCTGAAATCCAGAGGAGGCTGATAAACCAAATAACTATTTTTTTTTTAAAGTCACTTCAGTGAATGCATAGAAGAGAACCACAGACATAGGAAGGAGAAGGGAGATCTGAGATAGTGAATGAGGGATGTTTGTCTTTTGTTTTGTTTTAAATTACTATCACTGGACAACTCTTTCAGAAATGGTTTTCGAAAAGCCAAAGGCAAAATTGTTTGAACAAAAGACAGGTAAGCTCCATATCTAAACTCAACACAGAATATTTGACCTGTAGTGTGCCTACTTATTTTTATCAATATGCCATATGCAAGCAATTCCAAATGCAAACTTCAAAATATTTGCATTTTACTAATGAAGTACTTGGGCTTCCCTGGTGGCTCAACCATAAAGAATCCACCTGCAACACAGAAGCCACAGGAGTCACAGGTTTGATCCCTGAGTCAAGAAGACTCCCTGGAGGAGGGGACAGCAACCCACTCCAGTATTCTTGTCTGCAAAATCCAATGGACAGAGGAGCCTAGCAGTCTATAGTCCATGGGGTCGCAAAGAGATGGACATGACTAAAATGATTTAATATGTACAGCCCAATGAAGTACTTGAAAAACACACAGATTTCACAATTATATTGAGCTTAAAGAGATAAGCTATTTAATTAAAATATTTTAATTAAAAAAATATGATGGTCTACTTTTACATAGTTATAGAACTACTATATAGAACCATTAAATATCATCATTATAATTTAAGTAGAAATATTAACAATTGAACACATATGTTTGTAGAAATTTGATGTGCAAATAATGAGAACACAGAATTTGTTCAACTGTTAATAATTCTGTGTACATTATAATTGGTCTTCCCAGGTCTCTCAGTGGTAAAGAATCTGCCTGCCACTGCAAGAGATGCATGAGACCAGGGTTTGATCCCTGGGTCAGGAAGATCCCCTGGAGGGGAGCATGGCAACCCACTCCAATAATCTTGCCTGGAGAATCCTATGGACAGAGGACTCTGGTGGGCTGTGGTCCATAGGGTCTAAAAGAGTCCAACACGACTGAAGCGACTTAGCAGTGCATGCACACAACTGAATGAGCTCACATAGAAGAAGGTCTGGAGAAAGAAGAGAACAAAAACTAAACTGCCATTGCACATTTGGAGACTGGCACCAGGATGAATAGTCAGTGAGGAAATTGAGGAAGGCTGGCAGAGCTGGTGAAAGAAAAACCCAGGCGAGTGTGGCTCTGTGTATTCAATAAAAGAAACATATTTTAAGTAGGACAAGGACAGAAAATAGATCACTGACCTGACCAGATGGAAACTGACTGTTATATTCATTTTTCGTGGAGTTTCAGTAGAGACTAGTTGGAATGGGTTAAAGAGAGAATTGGAAATGGAAAAAATGAAGAAAGCAAGTAGAGAATTCTTTGAGCCTTGCTTACAAAAAGATCAAAGCAATACGGCAGCAATTGAAGGACAATGGGTCAAGGGAGGATAATCGCAAATTTGTATGCTGATTAGAATTATTCAGGAGAGGAATAGCTGGTTAAGGAGAGAGAGGGAGAATAACCACCAGAGCAGAGCCCTTGAGTAGGCAGGAGCCGATGAAATGCTGTGCCTGGCCAGAGAGATTGCCCACATACAACAGCAGAGAGAAGCCTTTGAACCCAACATGAGGAATGTCAAGGTGTGGGTTCACATCCAGGTATGTTTTGGAAATTTGTTGGAGAAGAGATTGGTTAGTTTTCTTTCTGAATAAAAGAAGAGGAGATGGAATTTGAGGTTTGAAGAGACAGTGAGGGTGAGGTCATTATCACAGCGAATGAGAAAGTAAAAATTTATTTTATGATATAATAAAAATGAGGTTCTCTTGGAACTTAATTCCCATTTGCAGCATTTTTGTATGGCTAATTATTTCAAATAATGTCATTTGTAATAAAACCCAGATTTCCAGGAAATACAACCTTGGTGTTACTCAAATAAGTGGAGTATTCCCTTCTCACAAAACTAATAATACTACACTAATGAAATTTTGCTAACAAAGTCCAACATGTTGCTCATTATCTCCTATTAAGAGAGATATTATTGTATCTATTACCCTCTTTTTTATTAAGTAACTAAAACCCTATTAAATCATATCATTTCCATTATGAATTTTAAAAGTTCTAATTTCTCAAGCAAAAAGCAATTCCTTCATAGAAAGTAAGTTGGCAATGAAAGATTTCAATATGGTGAAAAACATTTCACTGTTTTCTAACACAGCAAGGAGAGAGAAAGGGAGCAAACTTTTTTTCATCTCTTTTTATCACTGTATTTTCTGGAAAACATACTCAGTGTAAATGTCAGGGAGCAAAATACCCAGGGCAGAATTCCCTGTAAGTGTTAATAAAAGATTCAAATATACACATGAAAAGTTCAATTTATGTTTTAAAAGTTACTACTCTTTTATTACTATAATAACACACAAACCAAAATAAATTCAACACAGAACTACTTCATAGATGCAGTTGTTCTGTAAAAATTACTATCTTATAATCTCATTTATTTAGAAACCATCATCTATAGCTCTAGTTTGAGTCATCTCATATACATGTTAGTGTTCTGTCCTCTTCCTACAATCACCATGGAATTATTTCAACCACAGAATATTGTTCAACTCTCTAGATTATATGCACACTCAGGATGTGCAAAATCTAGAGTAATCCACACATTTAATTAGGACTCCTAAGTGTAAACAGTTGCAGTTTCTCGGGTTTCCTGGAGAGTAGGTTCCAAGACAGAATTTGCTAGGGAGTGCTCTAGATATTAACACTTGGAGGGGAAGAAAAGGAAGAGGCTGGATTACGGTACATTCTCAACCAAGGCCTCAGCTGAAATCATGGAAACTCTAAAGCTAAGATTGCCCTTAGAAATCATCCCCAGTGGGGAGAGCAAGTGAGGCCTTTGCTCTTTCTAGAACTTGATGTGGATATAAGTTGCCCCTGTGAAGGGGCATCATTTATTTGATCAAGGCAGCTCTCTTTAGCTGAGGACCATTCCCAACAGAGATCTATCAGAGAGCAGCACTCCCAGAAGCTGAAGAAAAAGTCCTTCAGTCCTGAAGGAGGATCAGGGTAAAATATATCACCCCCAGCAAGATCAAAGATAATCTTTGCACCAATTGAGATGAGACACTATAGTTTTAAGTGACCATTTCAAGGTGAGAATAAGCATCTAAAGGTCAGCACAGAGCATTAACTACAATTTAAAAGATGATCAGGCTAATAGCTCTCCTGGCTCAACAAGATTTAATAATCTGGTGTTTCCCCTCCCCTCAGGAACTGAAAGCATTGAGGATTATAGGGTTATACTCCTCTACTGAGAACCTGGAGGATGTAGAGAGTAGTAATAGTGATATCACATAAACAAGTAACAACAGCTAGAGTGGTGGGGTTAGTAAAACCACTTATCAAGTAACAAATGCTTTCTACATTCTAGGCATTGTATTAGAGATCCTAACTGAATTACAAAAGTAAAATAATTTCTAAGACTCCCTGCTGATAAGGAACAGAGAAGCCACAGAAATACTAATGGGTGAAGTAGACCACACATAACTGGCAATGCATATATTGTATGCATAATGGAAGCTTTGGTAAATCAGAGAAAGAGGATAACTAATACTCAGTTCTGGTCAAAAGTTACCATGTGGGAAAGTGAGCCCAATGTAGCCAAATATACAAACTTTTTAACAGGAAAAATCTATAGGGTTATGTGAATTCATCTAATATCTTTAGTGTTGGCTAACTTTTTAAATTAATAAATAATGCCTTGTGAATCAAACAAAACACATCTGGAATAATATTCTGCTACCTCTGAAATAAAAAGAGTTTATTCTTCAAGGTATCAATCTATTCTTGATTGTCTTGGTAGAATTATAACCTTCAAGCAAGAACCTTGCTTGTTGACTTGTATCCACCAATGGAATGAGACCAAAGGAAAAGAGGAGAAATAGGGAGCTTCAGTGGTAAACCTTTAGTAAAAGCTAAACCAGTGATGAGACCTCAGAGGGTGGCCAACTTTACTAGTCAAGAAGCATTGACATGGATGAACTTAGCTTTTAGCAGAAATACCAGTTCACCAGCAGTGAGACTGAAGAATAATGAATGCTGGTAGTAATTTTTTTAGTTGTAAGACATTGTATCTATCACCAAGGGATATTGCCCATGAGAAAGAAAAAAAACTTCAAGAGTAGCAGATCAGGCCATATGAGGATATGGCTGCTTTGGATATGAACAAGTGAAGTGAAAGTGTTAGTCGCTCAGTCGTGTCCAACTCTTTGCAACCCCAAGGATGGAACCTGCCAGTCCCCTCTGTCCATGGAATTCTCCAGGTAAGAATACTGGAGTGAGTAGCCATTTCCTGTTTCAAGGGATTTTCCAAACCTTGGATTGAATCCAGGGTTTCAATCAAAGAATTACAAGCAGAATTGCAAGCAGATTCTTTACGGTCTGAGGCACCAGGGAAGCTTTGGATATAGTCATAGAAATTGGTAGTAAGAATTGAAAACTGGGACATCTCTAGTGGCACAGTGGATAAGAATCTGCCAACACAGGGTACATGGGTTTGATTCCTGGTCTGGGAAGATTCCACATGCCAAAAAGCAACCGAGCCTGTGAGCCATAACTACTGAAGCCTGCCCACTCTAGGGCCTGAGAGCCACAAATAATGAGTCCCTATGTGGCAACTACTGAAGCCTGTGCCCCCTAGAACCAACAAGTCACAACAGCTGAGCCTATGTGCAGCAACTATTGAAACCCAAGCACTCTAGAGCCCGTGTTCCACAACAAAAGAACCCATTGAAATGAGATGAGAAGCTTGCATACAGCTAGAGTAGCCACCACTCTCCACAACTAGAGAAAGCCCATGCAAGGAAATGAAGACCCAGCACAGCCAAAAAGAAAAATAAAAAGAATTGAAAACTGGATTGTAGCCCTCTGAATTTAAACAATTAGGCTGAGAAGAAACTGGAGCAGCTGTCACTTGGAAAGTTCACTGAACTTTGAATCCAGAGGAATATCAGAGGTTCATAGCTCACTTTCAGGGTAGTTAGAGGTGGGAAACTAATGGGTGAAAAGCTCCTTGAATGGAGCCTAGCATAGGCTGGCATTTGATCAGAACTCATAAGTGGTATGGGGCTTCCATTGTGGCTCAGCTGGTAAAGAATCCGCCTACAATATGGGAGACCTGGGTTTGATCCCTGGGTTGAGAAGATCCCCTGAAGAAGGGAAAGGCTACCCACTCCAGTATTCTGGCCTAGAGAATTTCATGGACTGTATAGTCCATGGGTTCACAAAGAGTCGGACACGACCGAGCAACTTCCACTTTCACTTTCCTAAGTGGTATAAAATGGGGTACCTGTGGGAAAGAAAGGAGACCACCCTGAGCAGGAACAGAGGGATAAAAATATTTCTACTGACTCATACTTCAAAACGTCATGAAATGATAAAATCCTCCCCTTAGCATTTGAAGAGTTTTAGCATTATTAAAAGGAAAGCAATAAATGAGTTCATTAAAATACTAGCAGAAGTTAATACAAATTAACTCTTAACCATCCTCTGCTAGAAACTTCTGGGCACTTCCAGAAATGCCCAGAAATGAGACATGAAACAGATACATTTTAAGTCCACAAAATGGTCAGGAGGGTAGGAGGTTTGGCCCAGCAATAGGAGGCCCTAACCATTCTGGTTATATTATTGAGACATGATGAATTTTGGCTTAGTGTGGTTGAAAATTTGAAGGAACTGAAAACACCAATGGCCAGCTTCACTTATTGATAATATTGCCCAGGGATAGTCCAAATCAAGCAATCCCTTTCAATAGACCTACTCGGTAGATCAAAAAGTACATGAATTTCCAGGGACATTTCATCATTTTTAAGAAGCTCTACCTCTAAAAGTTGGGATTACCAGGTAGAACTAGTGGTAAAGAATCCACCTGCCAATTCAGGAAACGTAAGAGACGTAGGTTCGATTCCTAGGTTGGGAAGATTCCCTAGAGGAGGGCATGGCAACCCACTCCAGTATTCTTGCCTGGAGAATCCCATGGACAGAGGAGCCTGCTGGGCTACAGTCCATAGTGGTGTAAAGATTCAGACACAACTGAAATGACTTAGCAGGCACACACCTCTAAAACCTCTGACATATATTACAGATATTGAACCCTAGATGAATGTGAGGATACATGGATTCTAGTTCCCTCCACCGACTCACTAGCCATGTGACTTTGAGCAACTAACTTAATTGTGATTCTTAGCATCTTTTTCTGTAAAAAAAGAAGATAATTACATCTGCCTGACTTTCTCACACAGTTATTAATGAGGATTTTGTTAAATAATAAATTCAAATACCTCGGGAAACTATAAAATTCTGCTACCAGTGTGTCATTCTAACAGTTACATTCCTATAAAATCATTTTTTTTATACTGTCACTCAAACGTTCAAAAGCTGTCCATTGTCTAGAGAAAAAAGCATATTGAACAGACCTATTCACATTTTTAGCTCCAACAATTCACTTCTGAATTCTCCATACTAGCAAGCAAATCCTACATTGTTCTGACCTAGTACTTCTATTCAATCTATACTGTTACTCTGAGGGGAGAAAAAATCCTTCAAGAAAGAATTTAGGTTTGACTGCCTTCTCAGATGAACCCAGTTCATAACAATCTCTTTTCATGTGACCTCCAACATCCCTTACTATTGATATCATTAATTTTGTAATTCATCATTTTCTAGTTTATCATTTTTCTAATACTGTTATGCACTTTTATCTCATATATAATTAAAACCTCCCTCTTCCTGTGTCTTATCTCCTCAACTAGACTAACCATAAATAGAAGATACACGGACTGTACTTTTGACATATTTGCATTTCCTTTGCCACAGGGTTAGAGAAGGCTCCCTTAAACAGGTGTATCTATTTCACTGCTGTTGCAATCAGGACACTGCTATAAATCTGCCCTGCTTTACAAGGACTCCCAGCTTCACAGTCACCACCCACTGCAGCTGAACCTGACCTCCCAAGAGCAAAAATCAGTCACAGTAATATTCTCTCTTGGGTTCATTGCTAGACTGGTTTCATTTATGATGGCCCTGCCTGGGTTGTAGCCAGTGAAGATTGTAGGATTACACGTGATCATTATCCTGGCGCCCATTGCTAATATCCCTACTTCTGCCCTCCAGGAACGTCCTCTCAAAGCAGGAAGTCTGCTCTGAGCAACAAATATCAACATAAAATTCAACTTTCCTTGCCATCTCTTCCAATATATGATTGACCCAGATGGTTGTCAAGAAGCAACAATTTATTGTCCTCTTTTTTAGGCTCAAGAGTAGGAAAAATAGAGCAGAGACAAGTGGGAAGCTAAGGCTTTTAATAAGACCAAGCAGATGAAGGCTCAAGCTCCTGCGCTCTGGATACTTACTTCCTTCTATCAGGCCTTTTTAGCCTCGGGAAGTCCAATACCATTACCCACCAGGCATGCGTGGCCAATAAACAGTTGAAATGTGGCTTATGCAACTAAAAAATTGAACTTTTAATTTTATTTAATTTTAATTCTTTTTTTTCTTATTCTTTTTTTTTAAATTTTAATTGGAGGCTAATTAATTTACAATATTGTGGTGGTTTTTGCCATACATCCACATGAGTCAGCCAACGGTGTACATGTGTTCCCCATCCTGACCTTCCCTCCCACCTTCCTCCACATCCCATCCCTCAGGGTCATCTCAGTGCACCAGCCCTCGGCACCCTGTCTCATGCATCAAACCTGGACTGGCAATCTATTCCACATATTATAATATACATGTTTCAATGCTATAAAGCAAAAATAAACAAACAGAACCTAATTGAACTTAAAAGCTTTTGCACAACGAAGGAAACTATAAGCAAGGTGAAAAGACAGCCTTCAGAATGGGAGAAAATAATAGCAAATGAAGCAACTGACAAAGAACTTTAATCTCAAAAATATGCAAGCATCTCCTGCAGCTCAATTCCAGAGAAATAAGCAACCCAATCAAAAAAATGGGCCAAAGAACTAAAGAGACATTTCTCCAAAGAAGACATACAGATGGCTAACAACCACATGAAAAGATGCTCAACATCACTCATTATCAGAGAAATGCAAAATTTAATTCATTTTAACTTATAAACCAAAGCAGGGTAAAATAGGTTTTAGCTAAACACAGCTTCACTGGTTTGCCAGAACTACTCTTTATATTATCTGCTGAAAATTTATCATCCAAATTGAAGTGTGCTGGAAGTATAAAACACACACCGGATTGAACATGGAAATGAGGGAAAAGACATAAAATAGCTTTTTGATAATTTCCCTATAGATTAAATGTTGAAGTGATGTTTGGACATAGTGGAGTACATAAAATATATTCTCAAAATTAATTTCATCTTTTTCACTTTTTTAATGGAGCTACTGAAAAATTTTAAATTAGATATGAAAATCAAAGATGCTTGCTCCTTGGAAGAAAGGCTACGACAAACCTAGATGGGATATTAAAAAAGCAAAGACATTACTTTGTTGACAAAGGTCTGTACAGTCAAAGCCATGGTTTTTCCAGTAGTAAAGTATGGATGCGAGAGCTGCACAATAAAAATGGCTGAGCGTCAGAGGAATTGATACCTTTGAACTGTGGTGTGGAGAAGACTTTTGAGGGTCTCTTGGACAGTAAGGAGATCAATCCAGTCAATCCTAAAGGAAATCAACCCTGAATACTCATTGGAAGGACTGATGCTGAAGCTGCAATACTTTGACCAACTGGTGTGAAGAGCCGACACATTGGAAAAGACCCTGATGCTGGGAAAGATTGGAGGCAGGAGGAGAAGGGATTAACAGAGGACAAAATGGTTGTATGGTATCATCGACTCAATGGACATGAGTTTGAGCAAACTCCAGGAGATAGTGAAGGACAGGGAACTTGGCATGCTGCAGACCATGGGGGTCGCAAAGAGTCAGACACTACTGAATGATGAAACAACAATGTGACTTGCGTTATACTTCTATTGGACACAGCCGTCATAGCCCATCACCTAGTTTATATATTGTAAAGTGTTAAATAATAACTAAGAATGTTATATACACCATTTCATTTCATGCTCACCACAGATTCTTGAGGTACTATCCATTTTATAGGTGATGAAACTGAGGTGTAGTAGGATTAAATGATTTGTCAGCAGCCACAGCTTATGAGCGATAGAGCTGGGAATCATCCTGTGATCTGACACCCATCAGAGCTTATATTGAATAATTGACTCACTGAGACATTTACCTTCACTGAATTATAAATGTATTGACCAAATATGCTCAGAAGTTTATTTTTTTTTAATACAGCCTAAACCACCTAAGCCAATTACAAACATTGGGAAAATTCAGGCAGAAAGTGGGCAAATTCAGTCTCAGTCACTTCCAAAACAGAATCCAAATTGGACTCACCTTGAGTATGATAATGGAAAAACAATGAGAAGCAACTGACAGGGTCACAGCAACCAAAACTCAAATTACGCATAAGTTTAAATATTCCCCAAAGCACCATGTCACTAATATGTACCAAAACAATGAGTAAAAGTGATTCATTTCTCGCAGTTTCTTCATTTCCTTCCTGAAGGAATTTTTCCAAGCAATTTAAACTCTTGGCCAATTGGCCTTCATCAGAAGAACACAAGAGTACTGGGATATTGGTTGAAGGTGAAGAATTGTTCCACAGGAGGCTAATTATTTGAAATTTGCATTTACACTCACTACACATTAATTTCTGCACCTTACCAGGCTCTTGGCTGTCTTTAGAAGAGAATAGGGACAGTGAAATCCAACCAGATTCCCTGGTGCTGCTTCTGGAAATGGAATGATTCTGTCATCCACTTTGTAAATCTAAATGTTTTTTTCTGCAACTATTGAAAGGTAAGGGGAAGACTGAAAAATGAGTCTAGCTGTAGAGTTCAATGTGTCCTTAGAGGTGCTGATTCTCCAGGTTTGTTTCCTGAGTAAATATGTGTCTGAAACTCTATCTGAGCTGGGTGAATTTTTGATCAGCACTAACAAGCTGAAAGAAATGCCTCTGGATTTAACTCTTTCCCAACTACAAATATGCACACACACACTCATTTGTGTGTATACCATTGCATATATATGTACCTTAGTTTGAATGTGTTGCACTTTACATTAGGATCAAAATATCTCCATAGAATAAATCAGGTGTACCATTTGAAATCAGGTTCCAAGTCACTTTACACAGCGACACTACATGAGATCAGATTATTTTTGTCAGTGTTAGCATTATCCAGAATTATAAAATAGAAGAAAGGAGGGGCTCCTAACTCTTTCAAGTCCATTAAAATTGATTTTCCTCCTGAAATCTGGAGTAGAGAAACCCACCTAGGTAACTGGTCTGTGCCCCTTTCCAAAATGGCCATGTATTTAACTAATTGTCAATTAAAGTATATCAAACACATAGTTAAGATCCATTCCTTCACAAGAGTTATTTACATTTTGATAAGTAGCTCTTCAAGCCTGAAAAGATTCATGACACTTGGAAATGAATAAGTAACAACATAAATTTCACAGACAGGTATGGGGGAGAAAATAAGGAGATAGATCTATTTCCTCAAATGTTGCCATTTTGCCTGCTACCTACTTATAATACCAGTCTTGAGCTTACAAGTACCTCTTAGAAATATTCATGCAAGTGTTACCCTCCAACCAATTTTCCCTCCCCTTTTTCCTTCTTTTCTTGCTTTGACAAATATTTATGGAGAAGGCCAAATATTTATCGCCTATACTAGACCCATGTAAATACACACCTTTCAGATGTGTGTTTAGGTAGTATGTATCAGCATAAGGAATAGGCAGAGTTGGCTAGCTTTAAGCCTTTTGAAAATAATGGCAGAGACAGAAAAATAGATGCCCCCAAACTCTTCTCTCTGAGTTTCCCAAATATCACTGACCTAAAGCTGCAATCTTTCCGCTCTCTTTGAAGCCACTGCCGCTTGTTCTGCTCCTGCAGCTTTCTCCAGCTGTTGTCACATCTGTCTGAGATCACAGTAAGCTTGGCTGCGTTAGTACCTTCATATCTGTTATGTTAACTCCTGCTGGAACCTGGCACCTCAACTGTTCTATCAGCCCTGATCATCATCATTACCATCCAGGTTGACCTCAGTCCCAGCCAGCAGCCCTCATGTGGACTCCCTGTTAGATGCACACCTCGGGCAGCGGACAGTCGCAAACTACTCCCCACCGCGTGTGGGAAGAGGTGATGAGCCGCTAAGCTCAGCCATATTTTATCAAAGCCTTTGATCTCCGGTTTGATCTTTGCCAAGATCTGTGACACAAACAGGTCTCTGCTCGCATGGCAACTGGTGCTTACTAACTCTGTTCGCCTTTTTAGCTTGAGCATCCTGCCGCCTATATATTCATGCAGCCTAACAAAATCAAAGGTCAGAGTGAAAATAGGTGCTTTGTAATCAAGAACATCTTTTCATTCACTGTTTTGCCTCATTGCAGAGCCCCACACTTTTTAGAGGTTTTCCTTTGTACCTGCCTGAAGGGCATCATTAGATCATTTTCTGTCAGTGCCTTTTTGGCTTGGAATAGGCACTTTTTAGAGAGGCTGCAAGATAAAATAACTCGATGTGTATTGCATAATAACTTTATTAGATAAACATTTAATATGCTAAACTTGTATCATGAGTAATTGAAATATCCTTCAGCAAGAAATGACAAAAAAACTATCTTGATTTTCTTGTATTTTGAATAACCTTTAAAAAGACTGGGTCTGCTCAAAGGAAAATTTGAAATAATTATGAAAAAGAGAACCGTGAAAGCCTAGGAAAAAAGAAAGAAGCTAGACATGACAGATGGGATGAGAAAAACAAAATCACTCAGACCCTGACCACATGATGTGGGCAAGGATTGTGAACTTGACTCTTAAGGGAATGGGAAGCCCATGTAAGATTTAAGAGTAAGAATGGAAATGCCAGAACCACAGAAAGGATCATTTGAACAGAGGCAGTAGGCAGAAGTGGAACAGATGGACTACTTATAGGCAAAGTATTTCAATGACAAGAATCATTCAGGTAAAGACAAGAGCAGCAGTGGAAGGAGAGAGGGAAAGCTGCAAATATAAAGTGAAGCAGCAAGATTTGGCAATTGATTCAAGCAAAGGGCAGAGATATATAAAGCTCTTCCTGAGGTTTGGGGTTTGGATGTCAGAAAGACTGAGACACAAAGCTGCTGCCTTCTGTGAAGTACCATTAAGGAGATAATTACAGTGGGAAGGAAGGGCATGTGCAAGAAGAAAAAAAAAATAATAATAACATCTCATTCTGGTTCCACACATCAGCCAGTTTGACCATCATCAGGACTGAATAGACCAGAGGCATTCTAAATTCAAGAAATCTTCCCTGGTGTCTCAGACGGTGAAGAGTCTGCCTGCAATGCTTTAGGCTTGGGTTCAATCCTTGGGTTGGGAAAATCCCCTGGAGCAGGGCATGGCAACCCACTCCAGTATACTTGCCTGGAGAATCCCCATGGACAGAGGAGCCTGGCAGACTACAGTCCATGGGGTTGCAAAGAGTCAGACATGACTGAGCTACTAAGCACAGCACAGTTTCAAATACATTGGAAAAATACAACCAAAGTATGATCAAAACAAATCAAACAGGCCTATCAGGCAATGGCACCAGGAAGGATATTAAGTTAAAGATTTAGCCAGTGTTTGGCCCAACTTTCCTTTTTTTATTCTGCAGTAATATATGAGACATAAACAGAAGTAGGAAGGCATGCACATGCCATTATAAATAGTACTTGTCTACAAGTTGAGTAACCTGGGATTTAGTGTCACTTGAGGACCTCCTGGCTTCTTTGACATCACCTCACCTGTTTTATTTTTTTCCTTTGTAAAGCCCATTGCTTCTCAACCTTTATTCTTAGGCATTCCCTGTGCTCGAAATCTTAATTTTGAAGAGCCTCAGGATTTAGACTTCAGTCCTCATCTCTGTCTATATGTTCTCCATCCATAAGAGATCTTATCTTGAACTTTGGCTTCAAATACCATCAGTATGCAGATCATTTCCAGTTTCCGTCTCTAGGGCTGACCTCCTCATTCAGCCCCCAATTCATAATCCAACAGTCCAGTAGCCCACCAGACATCTCCATGAAGGTAGCCTGCAGACATCTCATAGTTGACGAGTCCAGAACAGAATTCCTGATTTCTTCTACATGTAGACCACTTCATCTTCCCCCAGTGTACCCATCTCGGTTTACCGGCATCACTATCAACTTAAATAAAAACCAAGAGGCAATTGTGATCCCTTTGCCTCATCCTTGACATTCAAAATAAGTCCTATAACCGTTCTCTTCTTTCAAACTCCCATCTACTACTATAACTCACAGTGTCATTACCTTTTATACGACTAAAATAGACTGCTAAAGTGATCCTCCTCCTGCCAGAATGATCTTTCAAAAAATGTAAATAATATCTTATCACTCATGTCATGTATGTATTCCCACTACATACAGTATACAATAATTATAAGTATAAATATGTCTATTTCCATAAAACTTAGAATATAAAACAACTTCTCACCAAGACTAGAAAGCCCTCTGTGATCTAGCCCCTCCCACTTCCTCCCTGCCCTCCAGAGACTGTTGGAGCACGTCATTGAGAGGATGAAACCGCCACTGGTTGACACTCAAGCTGGACCTCGGCAATCAGAAGCTAGTTGCCTCCTCCCCTATCCTTGGAATGTACCGTCCACCCACCGTCCCCACAGTGGGAGCTGTTCCAAGGACACAGCTTGGAGAGAGCAATGCGTTGCTATAACCATCTGGACAGGAAATGTAACTAAATGTAATGAAGTCTCCTATATAACTTATAAGCTTCTGGTAGGTGTGGAAATCTACTTGTCCTGCTGCCACCCAAATGTAAATTCCTTGCTTATTCAGCCAGTCATCTACCAGTCCAGAGAGTTCTACCTCTTTCTTTGGTCTCTCGTTGCCCTCCATGTATAGGGGCTAGTTTGCAAACTAAGTGACCCAGGCCTTCTATACTTCCTGAGTGTAAAATCTGTCTTCATACTTGCTCCTCTGCTTAAAAGGCTGCCTCAGTTCTTTGTAAGCCTGGCCTCTCCTTTTCATTCAGCTCACAGATGAATGATATCTCCTCAAGCAGACTTCCTTAAACACCAACTCAAAAGTGGCCAATTCTCAGTCACAGTTCCTCCTTCACATCCCACTGTTTCTTCATTTCCTTGTCTCTCATCACTACTAAAAGCATCTTGTTTCCTTAGTTACTTAGTTTCTCTCTCTTTGCTCTTAAATGTGCACTCCCTGAAAGGATAGTCTTCACACTTTTTATGTCCTCAGCACCTAGACAAATGCTTGGCACATGAGAAATAGCTGGAAAAAAAAAAAATTGTTACTTAATCAGCCTGGGCATCACTTCTTCATTTGGGGGGAAAAAAAAAAAAAAAAAGGTGTTAAGTGACCCTGAAATTTCACTCCAGTTCTATCATTTATTTTAAATATATTTGAGAACATAATGGGAAAAGTTTAATAGATGAACTCCCAGGTTCACCCAACAGACATTTAATAAGTATTTACTAAGTAAATAAAATTATTTCCAAGCTGATCCTTTGTATACATGCAAAGATGTAATCACTAGAGCCTCTGACATACTGCTCCTCTTTGTGCAAAAGCTTTCATTTGCCTCCCATTAATCTAATCTCTTCTAATTCTCTGAGGGAGTAAATACTCCCTCAGGCAAAATTTCACAAACACCTAGAAGAGCTGGTAGACACAAGTAGTACCATATTCGTTAACAGGCAGCATCTTTTCTAATTGGTTCATCTCCTCGACAAATGGTTTTTAAAATTTTGACATTCACACATCTTACTGTTTCCCAATTCAAGGCTTTATTTAAGCATCTAAATTTCCAGTACATTTAAATAAGGGTCTCAGTGAAGGACTTTCAATTAATGCTATATCAGGCAACAGTGGACACTAAGCTAATTTATTCTTCTAAGCCAAGGACTAGAAAGAGGATATGTAGATTTTCAGTCATATTTGTTTATAGGATAAACAGTACATAGCCTTTAATTAAATCAGTACATCAGTTCAGTTCAGTTCAGTCACTCAGTCATGTCTGACCCTTTGTGACCCCATGGACTGAAGCATGCCAGGCTTTCCTGTCCATCACCAACTCATAGTCTTTACTAAGAGTTGTTGTTTGATTCCTCATTGATTGAAGTTTGTGGACATTCTTTTTGTTTTGTATTTTTCTGAACTGGATTTTGATGATTCTGTTCTGTTTCCTGGAAATACTTTCCCCAGTTATTACATACTTGGTGGTATAACTTGTATTTGTAGGAGTGGCAGCTGAGATGCATTTGAGAAAGTGATTTAAAGACGTTATTGCTGCCATTTGTTTATGAGTTTACTGAGGAAAACCTGATGTCATGTGGATTTCTGCCATATCAAGAATTCCTGTCTTTAAAAAGTTCAAATGATGTAGCTGCATAATAGACATTTGTGATCTTCTCTCAGTCTCTTCAAAAGATATTGGAAATAAATAAAATCTAATTAAAACAAAATAATGGGGGAATGCTTAGGATTAGTTTTTCAGTACAGCAATGAGTTGGCTTTACAATTATTTTAAAGTGTCAGGAAAATTTGTCTTTGTGTCATTACAATAACTTAATCATTAATTAGTGTTCACTGGCCACTTTCCACTTCCCTAAAATCTCATCATAAGTAAAGACACTGTTTTACAATGTTTTACAATGAAATTTCTACTTAACTATCTGGATTCATTAAAATAAAACAGAAAATGGACATTTAATAAAATAATAGAATCTGTCTGATTTTTTAATGAAACTAATGTTTTAAGTCCACAATACTCTCTTTTCATTCAAGCCCAGAAAAATATTTAAAATATTGTCAAAAGCACTCACGAATCCCAGTTTCCTTTTGATGCTATTTCCTGGTGAACAACAGAAAAGTAAGGTATCACCTTCCACTGTAATTATCTGTCAGTATTTCATCACACACGGTAGATTGTGAGTTTTCCGGGAAAGGAATTTAACATTCTGTATCCCTGGGGTGCACGGTAACTTGCACATTGTAGGCGCTCGATTTGAGTAGACACCTGACTTTCACGATACACATCTTTTGCTTGGGCAAGCAGAAATCAATGAGGCTGCTTTAACTGTTTTTTCCCCAGCTATGACATTCAAGAAACATTGACCAAAGAAACTCACTTCCTTAATGTGTATTCCTATTCATATTTCTGGGACTGTTGCTGTTACAGGCAGCAATAACTTCAGAAATGTCAAAAATAAATTACAGTGAGGCCAAACCCTGGGATCCAGGTCAGATCCATCAGTTCATAGTTTGGTTTGAAAAACTTTCCCTAGTTTAAAAAGGTGACCTAACAGGAAGCTCAAAATTGGCCAATTTTCCCAGTATCTCTTACAGTTTAAGTTAGCATGAGCGTGGTCTTCTCACAACCTCTTCAGACAAGTGTCAACTCCCTGGCCCCATAACAGCTCCAAGGGGCTTCCACAATCATGAAACAGCAGCAGAAGGTATCCAAATGCTCATTTTGTAGCATTAAGTGAATGAAACAGGATATATTCTAAACAGAATATATGATGTGACTGCAGTTTGTGAAACAAAACATTTATGCATTTACTTGCATAGAGGACAGACTGGAAACAAATACAACTACATATTAACAATCGTTGTCTCTAGGTAGGAAAAAATATCATTAATTTGTATTTTCTTCTTAATTTTTTTTCTATTTTCAAAAAAATATATCTGTATATTTTGTAGATTCATAGATTATTTTAAATAAACATATATACCTTTTGTAAAATTTTAAATGAATGCACAAAACATCTATAATATGATATCCAGGTTTTTTAGAGGTATGTGTGTGTTTGTGTGTGTGTGTGTGTTTGCATAATATATATAATAAATGTGAAGAAAATTATCCACAAAATGTTAAACAATGTTCTAGATTCTTTTCCAAGCACTTGAACATAAATTTAAGCCTACACAATACCATACATATATCCACTCTTTATCATAACTTTATCACTAATTTTTAACCTTTTTACAGATGAGAAAACTAACTTTGCCCAAGTTTATACCACAGGATAATGACAATATCCAACTGGAACTCTCTCAAAATTCTTCCCTGCCTTCTTTCTAGTACCACCTCACGTCTGTCACACAGTTAGATGCACATCGATGGGATAAAATGAAGACTCCAAGTTAGCATCAAAGAGAAGTTTCAATGGGTATTTTGCCTACAGTTTGCTTGCACCTGCTTGAGAGGTTCTACCTCAATGATTTTGACCTTTCTAATGTACTGCTTAATACTTGCAGTTCAGTTCAGTCGCTCAGTCTTGCCCGACTCTTTGCAAACCTATGGACCACAATATACCAGGCCTCCCTGTCCGTCACCAACTCCTGGAGCTTGCTCAAACTCATGTCCATCTAGTCAGTGATGCCATCCAACCATCTCATCCTCTGTCGTCCCCTTCTCCTCCTGCCCCAATCCCTCCCAGCATCAGGGTCTTTTCCAATGAGTCAACTCTTCGCATGAGGTGGCCAAAGTATTAGAGTTTCAGTTTCAGCATCAGTCCTTCCAATGAACACCCAGGACTGATCTCCTTTAGGATGGACTGGTTGGATCTCCTTGCAGTCCAAGGGACTCTCAAGAGTCTTCTCCAACACCACAGTTCAAAAGCATCAATTTTTCGGTGCTCAGTTTTCTTCACAGTCCAACTCTCACATCAATAAGTACTAGTTATAAGATAAATAAGTACTATGGATAATTAATATACAACATGACAGCTATAGTTAGCACTGCCATTAGTATGTATGAAATTTGCTGAGTGACCCCAAGAGCTCTCATTACAAGGAAAAAAACTTTTTTGTATCTATATGAGATGAATGCTAACTACACTTACTGTGATAATCATTTCACAATATATGTATTTCAGAACGCCTTAAAGTAATACAGTGCTATATGTCAATTATATCTCAGTAAAACTGGAAAAAACAAAATTTAAATTAAAAAACATATCTCTAATGATACATGTTTGTTTTGTTTACTAATTTTGTTATCACTTTGTGATATAAAATTTGTTTGGAGCAAATGGAGAAATACTTTATTATCCCTGACAAATTTTATTAAGCCCAGCAGATAAATAGGCATCTCCAAAGCACATAAAAATAAATCTTTGGTCTACTCATATTTAAATGTTATCAAGGTGATAATGATGGGAGATGTTAATTGCCCCCAATAAGAAGAGCCCTGAACACTCTTTGTTCAATTTCAAGCACCTCATTACTAGATATTTGCACACTTCTAATAAAAAAGCAGTCAGAAGAGCTGAAGGCTAAAGTAATTCACTCATATGAAAAGGTCAAAAGAACATCAAGGAAGGCACGCAATTACTCCTCATTAATCTTGTCTCAGGCTATTTGAAATCAGGGTTCTGTGGAAGTCAGGGGAAACCTGGGCTTTGACACAGTCTATGCATGAATGAGTTTGTGTTAATGATGAACAAGGGTTTTTGAATATGTTTAAGTCATTAATTTTTAAAACACAAGGTAGTCCATTCTGGATAATTTGGGGACAGAATAATAAATAGCTATGTCTTGTTATTGTTTATTCTTCATATTTGTATATACCATAAAAACATATTTTAATCACTTCACTCAGGGGTGACCTGATGTCTAAAAAACTGGTTAATGCTAAGTATATTCAAAATCAGCTAGTGTACAAAACATAATGCTAAGATTTATATTTATAATAAGAAGACTTTCAAAATAATTGAAATATATCTGATATATATTTGAGAAACTGTCTGATAAGGGGTTATTATCCAAAATATAGAACTCCTATAACTCAATAGCAAAAAAACAAAGAATTTAATATAAAAATGGGGAAAGGATCTGAATAGACCTTTTTCCTTAAATTTGCAAATGACCAGTATATACATGAAAAGGCAGTCAAAGTTAATAATCATAAAGAAAATGCAAATCAAAACTGGAGTAAGACATCACTTCATATCTGTTAGGGTAACTATTATTTAAAAACAAAGGTTAGTAACCCCTGGCCAGGATGTGAAGAAAAGGAAACTCTTGTATACTGTTGCTGGAAATATAAATCAATGTGGCTACTATGAAAAACCACATGCATATTCCTTCAAAAAATTAAAAACAGAATTACCATTTGGTCCAGCAATCCTATTTATGGGTATATATCATGAATTAAAATCAGGATCTCAAATAAATATCTGCATATGTGCACTCCTATGTTCATTGGAGCATTATTCACTGTAGTGAAGACATGGAAAAAATGTAAAGGATCATCAATGGACCTATGATCAAAGAAAATTTGATATATGCATACAATGAAATATTATTTACCCTTAACAAAGGGCATCCTGCCATTTGCAGCAACTTGCATGGATCTAGAGAACACTATGCTAAGTGAAATAAGCCAGACACACAAACATACATAGTGTATGATCTCACTTATATGTAGAACCTAAAATAGTCAAACACGTAGAAATAGAGAGTAGAATGGGGGTGCCAGGGACTGTGAGGAGAGGGAAATGAAGAGGTGTTGGTCAAGGGTACAAAGTTTCAGTTCAGTTCAGTCACTCAGTCATGTCCAACTCGTTGCAGTTATGTAGACAATATAGGGGCTATGACTGTAAAGTATACTTAAGAATTTGTTAAGAGGGTAGATCTTATATTAAGTATCCTTATCACAAAAGGAAGCAAACAACAACAACAACAACAAAATACAAAGGACGCAGAAAGAAACTTTGGAGGTGATGGATGTTTGTGGCATTGACAATGATGATGATTTCAAGGGTATATACTTATCTCCAAACAGATTAAGTTGTGCTCATTCAATATCTACAGCTTTGTGTATGCCAATTACACCTCAATAAAGTAGTTAAAAATAGACTAAGTAAGAAGAGGACTATGTTAAAAATCAGATGACTGTTTGGTGAAAACACAGTGAGAACAGAGACAGGACTGTGTTTCATTAAAGTAAGGATAATTTGACCCATATTTGAAAGAGAATCAAGTTATAATTAGTTTCATCCATTAAGCACTGATTCTTGTTACCTTTAGTTACAGTCACTTTCTCAACTTGACCCTATATATCAAAATGCATATTTAACTTGCAGGTCAAATCATTACCTATTTAAATTATACATTGAGGAAAAGAAGATGTGAGATATATATATATACACACACATATATATATGAGAGATACACACATATATATTTAATGGAATATTTCTCAGCCATAAAAAGAACAAAATAATGCTATTTGCAGCAACATGGATGAATCTACAGATTGTCATACTAAATGAAGTAAGTAAGTCAGAGAAAGACAAATGTCACATGAAATCACTTATATGTGGAATCTAAAAAAAACAAAAATGGTACAAATGAACAGAAGTAGAATCATAGATGTAGAAAACAAGCTTATGGTTACCAAGGGGGAAGGAAGGGGATAAATTGGAGATTCAGATTGACATGTACACACTACTCTACATAAAATAGTTAACTAATAAGAACTGTATAACACGGGGCTCTCTACTCAGTAGAGACCTATACGGGAACAGAATATAAAAAAGAGTGAATATACACATATGTATAACCGACCTACTTTGCTATACAGCAGAAACCAACACAACATTGTAAATCAACTAAACTCCAATAAAAGTTAATTTAAAATAATTTTGAGTAATAGTATCCTTTAAGCAATAAAGTGTTCCCAGTTGAAGCATGATTTCCAATGTTTTGATGATATTAATATAATGTATTGTTTTCTACTGTGTGGTTATAAACAGACTTAAATGAGACTTTAAAGTAGTAATTACTTAATTTCTCAAAAGGAATAATAAGTGGATATAATTTGATTTTTATGAGACAATATTCCTGTTTTACTTTTGTTGAGTAATTAGGTAATTTATTCTTTCAACTCTACTACCTGTCAAACACTATGCTAGGCACTGGGGATTTTACAGTAAACATGAAGAAGTAGTCCTTGCCTGCATAGAGCCTTCTGCACCTAATGAGATAGCCTGCTTTAAAAAAAAAAAAAAAATTTGTCGCTATGAGGTTCTTCTAATGAGAGAATTTCTCTGAACACCTGGTTTAGATCATGTGGTAAGTCAGATACGTAAGACTCATAAAGTCAGTAAGAAGTCCCAAGGAAATGGGAACTGTATAATGTGATGTTATATGTGAGTGTTTAAAGAAAATGTAAATTAATTGTCCATTTGATTATTTTCTTGTTATATGGGAAAATAATTGCCCACTGATTGTACATTGCCAATAGCAGAAAGTTATTTGAAATGTATATTAGTTCTTCACCATGCCTTGAGCTCAAATATTTTTATAAGAATGGTATTAATACTATAAAATTATAGTAAAATGAATAAGGAAATAAAAATTTATATTTAATTTCTACCTTACAAATCTCTCAAGCATGTAGCCATATAAAAACACATTTAAATATAGTCAATGATTTTTTTTAATAAAAAGAAAAGCAAAAACAAATTAAATAATGGAAGACACAAGAAAAGGCAAATGTAATTATAAGTAGCTAGAGCAAAGAAACCTGATTTTAATTCACTCTCACCAGCCTTTACTGAGATTCCTAAGGTTCAAGGCAATGTGTGAGGTTGGCAAAAAAAAAATCAACATAAGTAAGAAATATGGGCTCCTAGGATTGCATGATTTTGTGAGGATTTATTTTCTTCTTATTCTAGTTTCTCTAATTCAGGATACATAGAGAGTATCTGATTCTAAATGAGTATCCAGCCCTCCTCACATATTACTGGATTGTTTGAGAGTTAATGAGAGGTTTAAGAGGAGAAATTAAAGCATTCCACAAGAGTCCTCCTTTGGTCAGACCCCCTTGCACAGAGATTGAGCTTTTTGTTGCATTTCCATGGCAGTATGTCTCAGGGTTGTTTGTGAGTTTCTCTCATCAATAAGAAGAATCTCATTGTGCCACCCACCAGGCTCGCACTTGCTAATCACTGTTAATTGCCGACAATTGAGATCAGCAGACTGTTCACTGGGTACTGCGATGGGTACTTAACTTATTGGCACTGAGGTTTCCTGTGTGCCCATTTCCACTAATGGATCATTTGTCCTGGAAATTGGAGGTCCCAGCATCAATCACGTAAATCAGACTCAGTAGGCGGAAGTATTTACCTTTCTCTTCACCTGCAGAAGGAGGACAGTGCAGACAGGGACTTACATCTGGCCAGAAAGCAGGCAGCCCTTGTGAAGAGCCAAAGTCCTTCCCATCCGCCAGGAAAGCTCCAGAAAAAGAAATTCTGGGAGCGGCAGACCGTTGTGAAACAGAGGGGATGATGAGAGGCAGAATCTTTCACTGCCATCCTCTTGTTTTCAGGCTCCTTGTCAATATGCCACAGTGCTACAGGAAAAGCCATAGGATGCCTCTGGAGATTACTAACGTGGCAGAGCTTCCTCATATCTGCCTCAAAAACTGCTTCCTTTTAAGAGGCTACTATCACTGTGAATCTGGAGACAAAAATCAAGCGATCAGAGATTAACTATTGATAGCAAATGGTCCTGATACAGAAGGAGCAAGGTATCAATGTCTTCCATCACCAATCACAGTGTCTTCCTCCAGAAGTCAGAAAGGGTACAACGTTACCCATGTTTGAGGTGATATGCATTTTCTTACAGTCATGTCATATGTACCTAATACTGACACGCCTTAGAGAGGGGATCTCCCTGGGACTTGTTAGAACTCTTGCAAACAGTGAACAGTAAAGCTTATCCCCTATAATCCCAAGCCACCATACCTTCACCTCCCATGATTACTATTCATCAGTAAAACTTATTCCAGGCTGTTAAAGAAAAACTGTCCCAACACTTGTTAACACAGTGTGTGCATGCTCAGTCACTTCAGTCATGTCCAACTCTCTGTGACCCCATGGATTGTAGCCCACCAGGCTCCTCCATCCATGGGATTCTCCAGGCAGGAATATGGAGTGGGTTGCCAAGCCCTCCTCCAGGGGATCTTCCCAATCTAGGGATCAAATCCATGTCTCTTACATCTCCCACATTGGCAGGCAGGTTCTTTACAACTAGCACCACCTGGGAAGCCCCATTAAAACACTGAGGAAGACTTTATTCAAGACTATATGTGATCGATGCCAGGATGATTAAAAAAGGGGAAAGAGACTGTCCTCAACTCGGAATTCAACAGAAAGAGAGCTGGAGATTTATAGCCAATGAGTAGAATGAGGGGTGTCAGTGGATGGAAAATTACTACGAAGAGACATCAAGGGTAGAGGAAGAGCTAGAAGTATCAAATTGGAAGGAGGGGGGAAGGATTCTCACTAAACTGACTTAGGATTATAGTGAAAACTGGACTTAGCAAACTGAAGAGAGGGCCCAACAGCAGGGCCTGGTCCAAAAGAAGGCTCAGGGTCATCTGCCTGCAGTTAGGTCAAGTAGAGAATGTGAAAGTGCTAGTCGCTTCGTCATATCTGACACTTTGTGACTCTATGGACTGTAGCCTGCCAGGACTCTCTGTCCTCTGGCTTCTCTAGGCAAGACCCCTGGAGTGGGTAGCCATTCCCTTCTTCAGAGGATCTTCCCAACACAGTGATCAAACCCAGGTCTCCTGCATTGCAAGGAGATTCTTTACTGTCTGAGCCACCCAGGCCCCCTGGGTCAAGAAGAGACTCTGTCAAGAAGAGGCAGTAACTCTTATAACAGGTCACCTTGCATCTAGAGGTTATAGAGTTTAAAACCAGATTCCTTAAAATTCTGTAATTAGAGTTTTCTAAATCAATAATCCAGTCAGAAACAAAAGAAGCCCCACTCAAACTGGTTTGAGTTTCAGTTTATAAAAATAGATTATTTTTATAGGGTCTATTCTTTACATTACTTTTCCCTTCCCTCCCAAATTCACTCCCTTTGATCCATGCAGATATTCCTGTTTCCCTCCAACTCCTGAAACTATTCCATCCATAATCCAACCAGTCTCTATTCCTATTTGTAGCTTCCCTGATTTTTGGTGTCTTTATTTCATCCTTTAAACATCTCCGTCTGCATCTGTCTTGACCTTGTCATTTAGGTTTGATTTAATATAAATTTTTAAAGGTTCCTGGATCCAAAAACTTACTGTGATTTGGTCCTGGAATATTAGTGTCCCTTCTTAAATTTTGTTTCTTGCTCTTATTCTACCTAATGTAGATATTTTCTAAACTCTCAGTCTACCTATCCTATCTCCAAGGTAAAGTCCAGTAAAATCAAATCTAAGATGTATTATTCTATTTCTTTGATTCAAGACACCTGTGAACTTTGAAACTATGAGTACCCTTGCCTGGTCACAGGGCTAAGGAAGAGAAATAAAATTTCTTTATAAAATGAAGGCCTAGAGTCTATAACATTCTTTCAGAGAGTAGCCCCTGTAACAGTTTTTGCATTCTTTTTTCCAGGCCTCAGATTTATAAATTGTCAGTTTGTGGAATATTATCTTCAATAATCAATTTCCTTATATTTTTAATGTTTTTATCCTTTTCATCTTCATAATATACCATCCTATTCTTTTTCCCACTCCAAGTACTTGAACTGGAGTATCAAAAATTTACCCAAATAGCTGGGTCCGAGGTGGGGCGCGTCCAGACGACTGAGGAGACGACGGTCGACCGTCAAGGCCGCAGCCGCCATGGCGTCCAGCGGAGTCCGCTGGCCGACGCCACGCTGGGGACCGACACTCGGCGGCGCTGCGCTGTTCTTGCTGCTCCTCCCGGCGGCCGCCACGCAGGGTTGTTCTCAGAACACAAGCAGAACCTGTGAAGAGTGCCTGAAAAATGTCTCGTGCCTTTGGTGCAACACGAACAAGATGTGCCTGGACTACCCAGTGACCAAAGTCCTGCCGCCCAGCTCCCTCTGCCGGCTGAGCTCTGCCCGCTGGGGCGTGTGCTGGGTGAACTTTGAGGCCTTGATCATTGCCATGTCAGTGATCGGGGGCTCCCTGCTCCTGGGGGTTGCCATCTGCTGCTTCTGCTGCTGCAGGAGGAGCCGGAGCCGACGGCCGGACAAGAGCGAGGAGAAGGCCATCCGGGAGCGAGAGGAGCGCCGGGTCCGGCAGGAGGAGCGGAGAGCGGAGATGAAGTTGAGACATGATGAAATCAGAAAAAAATATGGTTTGTTTAAAGAAGAAAACCCATATGCCAGATTCGAAAACAACTAAGACGCACTTGGTGGCGCGGCGAGCAGTCTCCAGGCCTCTAGTCAGCAGGGACCCCGCTGCCCGTCCGCCTCCCACCCTGAGGAAGGAAGCTGCCTTGGCCGAGGCCTGGGAGCTTCTGTTTCCTCTTCCCACGTTTCTGTATTTAGTCACTTGAGACATGAAGGCTGTTAGGGCTTCTCTGTTGTTCTGTTGTCTGCCTGGGGAGGACGTGGCGCACCTCAGGCCTCTGGTCGTCTGTGGGCCAATGCAGACGGCCCTGCATTCGGGCCGCGAGGTCCACATGCAGGAAGCGGGGCGGTGCAGTCCGTCCTGGGACCTCCCCCAACCCCTGTTGCTTCCCCTGAACCTCGGGGCCCAGGATGCGGTCTGACCTTGCCCACACCGAGTAGCATTGAGCCATAAACCTTTTTTTTTTTTTTTTTTTTAATTATTGAATTTTATTCTCCTACACAAAAGATTCTCCCAAAAAGCTTTATTGTCAAAGTTCAGACCATTTATAGGGTGATTTTTCAAGTTTGTGTCTTTACTGGTACATCAAGATATTTTTCTTGTGTTCATCTGAATTATAAAACCTCCGACGGGCGGTCGTCGGTCAGGTGCTATTGTGTCCTGGGGGTGGGAGGGCCTCCTGAGGCTCTGCCTGCCTTTTCAGCCCCACTGAGCGTCAGCCTCGGGGTTGGGGGTCTCCTGAGTCAGACCCTCCCTGCTGTCTCTGGTGGTCACTCAGGGCTTGCAGGTGACCACAGGCCCTCCCTCAAGAGGAGGGGGCCGCTGATGGGATCTCCACACATAGGCACTGGCGGCTGTCCCACTTTTCCACGGACCCTAGCTCCCTCCTGGTTGTCTGTCTTGGCCTGTCCTGGGAATCTCCCACAGAGGCGACTGCTTGAAGGGGTGTTGGGTGCGTATGGTGCCGCCCTTGGGGTTCCTTTCTTCCAGATTAAGATGCAGGCCCGCAGTCAGTAGCCCTTGCGCTTCCTGGCAGGACAGCAGATGGTGAAGTCACTGTGAACAGCCTTTCTTTAAAAAAATCTGAAAATAGTCCTAGTTGGCAAATTGTTTTAAATGAGGGAAACTGAGCTTTGGGAAGGAAGGTGAAAGTGTACAATAAGTAGGAGCGTTCAGGCGGATCCAGGGGTCACACGTGCCTGGTGAGCCGCGCGGATCTGTGTTTGACCTCACAGTTCCACCCTCACATTTCACAGACCAGAAACAACCTTTAACAAAATCCTTTGTCTTATTTCTCTGATTTCTTGGGGATTTAATAGCAATGAAAGTATTATGAAACATTCCTAAATATAACAGTCTGCAAATTTTTACTTTATGCTGTTTGTTCATAAACTTTTTAGTAGACTAATGAACTTTGTATTAACATGGTAGTTATATGAATGTAAAATCACTCTTTCTTGACTTGAGGCTGCTGAGCTGAAAGCCGAGCCGGGTTGTAGATAAAATGGGTTGTTAGAGCAGGGATGCTGGTGCACGTGCCACCCTCCCACACAGCACAGAGCCCTCCCGGGAGCGGCTCCAATGTCTCATGTTCTGAAGCAGCACCAAGAGCAGTCAGAGATTGTAACTTCGAGTCTGAGTGCCTTAATCTTTAACCAGTTTCCAATCAGCTGATTAATACATGCTTTTGTTGACTAAAAAAAAAAAAAAAAAATTTACCCAAATAATATTGTACTAAATAACTAACTGCTCACTTTTTCCAAAAATATTATTCATGTTGTATCAATGCATACTGATATCTTTAACTGTGATGCATTATCCTATTTTTTGCATATATAACAATGTAGTCTAGTTGAACATTAATTGGACATTTCCATTTTTTCACAGTCTGTCACAAACAGCATTTTGGTAATACACCCATGTAGGCTTATTTGGGTACCTAGCCAAGAATATCTCAAAGACACACAATCAAGGAGTAGTACTTCTGGGCAGTGGGTTATACCTACTCAAATCCATTCAGTATTCAAGCTAATCTCCTGAATGGTTACTCCAATATTCTTCCTTCAAATAGTGAATGAGTGTTTCTATACCTTCATATCATCACTGGACATTGTCTGAATTTTTTAAGTTTTATTCTTTTGTTGAGTACACAAAATCATGTCTCATTATAATTTTTAATTCTATGATTACTAAAAAAGAAAGCACTTCTCCACAAAATTATTAGCCATTCAAGGGTTCTCCCTGTGAATTGTCCATTCATACCCTTTATTCACTTATAGAAGTGAATATATATCTATCCATTATAGATTGGATTGCCTGACAATTTCTTATTGATTTGCAGAGATTCTTCACACTTTTAAATTTTAATCCTCCTTTATTTATACATTCTTAAAACATATTCTTCCAGTTTATTTTTAAGATTTATATATGGCACCCATTGTTAAACAGAAGTCTTTAATGTTACTATAGTCAAATATAATAATTTTCTTCTATTTGTAGTTAATCCATTTGTAACTTGTTCAAGAAATCTCCTCTACAATCCAAGGTTGAACGATATTCTAAATTTTGTTCTAATAGTTGTATAACATCTTTCATGTTTGGGTTTTTAACATATCTGATTTTAATTTTTTATAGGTGCAAAAATGAAGTCCATTTCCCAATAGCAATAATTAAATAGTCATTTTTCCACTTAGTTGGAAGTCATCACTTCTGTGCATGTATAAATATATATATATATATTCAAGCATATTCACATCTGCATATTCAGGCATATTCAGGCATATTCACATCTGATTATCTGATTGTTTGGTAAAACAAAACCTTATTACCTGATCGGTAAGTTCTCTTTATTTTTGCTGTCGCCTTAGCTATCATTAACATTTAGTCCTCCATAAATTTTAGTATTACTTCATTTATTACTCAAAAATATCACACTGGAATTTTGAATAAAATTTCATTACGCTTATAGATTAATTTGGGAAAAACTGACACCTTCACAATATTAAGCTTTCTTATTCAAGCACATTTAACTTTCTTTTTCTCCAAATAGAAATAAGAAATAATACCCTACTTCCACCTCCAAAAATCCATGGATAATGACAAAATGGCCCCGTTAGCTTTTACAAAAGTATTTGAATAATTTATTTGGAGGATATTAAGACCTATCTCTTGTGTTGTTGAAAGAGAGTGTTTGCTATGACCAGTGCATTCTCTTGGCAAAACTCTATTAGCCTTTGCCCTGCTTCATTCCATACTCCAAAGCCAAATTTGCCTGTTATTCCAGGTGTTTCTTGACTTCCTACTTTTGCATTCCAGTCCCCTATAATGAAAAGGATATCTTTTTGGGCTGTTAGTTCTAAAAGGTCTTGTAGGTCTTCACAGAACCGTTCAACTTCAGCTTCTTCAGCGTTACTGGTTGGGGCATAGGCTTGGATTACCATGATATTGAATGGTTTGCCTTGGAAACGAAGAGAAATCATTCTGTCGTTTTTGAGATTGCAAATAGGAAAAGGAGTATGTCAAGGCTGTATGTTGTCACCCTGCTTATTTAACTTATATGCAGAGTACATCATGAGAAATGCTGGGCTGGAAGAAGCACAAGCTGGAATCAAGATTGCTGGGAGAAATAGCAATACTCTCAGATATGCAGATGAAAGTGAAAGAGGAGAGTGAAGAAGTTGGCTTAAAGCTTAATATTCAGAAAACTAAGATCATGGCATCTGGTCCCATCACCTCATGGGAAATAGATGGGGAGACAGTGGAAACAGTGTCAGACTTTATTTTTTGGGCTCCAAGGTCACTGCAGATGGTGACTGCAGTCATGAAATTAAAAGATGCTTACTCCTTGGAAGGAAAGTGATGACCAACCTAGATAGCATATTAAAAAGCAGACATTACTTTGCCAACAAAGGTCTGTCTGGTGAAGGCTATGGTTTTTCCAGTGGTCATGTATGGATGTGAGAGTTGGACTGTGAAGAAAGCTGAGTGCCGAAAAATTGATGCTTTTGAACTGTGGTGTTGGAGAAGACTCTTGAGAGTACCTTGGACTGCAAGGAGATCCAACCAGTCCATCCTAAAGGAGATCAGTCCTGGGTGTTCATTGGAAGGACTGATGCTGAAGGTGAAACTCCAATACTTTGGCCACCTCATGCGAAGAGTTGACTCGTTGGAAAAGACCATGATGCTGGGAGTGGTTGGGGGCAGGAGGAGAAGGGGACGAGAGAGGATGAGTTGGCTGGATGGCATCACCAACTCGATGGGCATGAGTTTGAGTAAACTCCGGGAGTTGATGATGGACAGGGAGGCCTGGCATGCTGCGATTCATGGGGTCGCAAAGAGTGGGACACGATTGAGCGACTGAACTTGAACTTGAACTTGAACTTGAAGATCTATCTCAGTTTGCTTTCTCTTTTATAAAACAAAGGTTATTGACTAGATCAGTGCTAGTCAAAGTAGCTGGCAGTGACACTGGGAATAAGGGAACTTGAACCAGAAAATTCTTACTCCATCACAAAAAGGTTTCCAGGGGGGGGGAAATCAGCATGATCACTGGCGATGATTTCTAGGTTACCCTTTAACAATAATATGATAATTTGATTGATAGTAATTTCTAAAGTTTTCTGATTTTATAAAAGTTCTAAATGGCAGAAGTTTTGCTTTATAATTTAACTTATGTAATTTATAATTTACATAATCTTTCTTAGTACATAAAAGCTGTTCCTATTAATTTTTAAATTTCTTAATTGCTTTGATTCTTTATGAGTTATTATTTTAAATAATTTTTTCCTCTTTCACATATCAACATTTTAATTCAGTCAGTCATCTTTATGGAAGGAGAAAGCAGAGAGAAAATGCAAATTAGAGAAAATAAAGTGCAGTGTTTTTTCTGGCCCCAATGGCACAGGGGAGCCAGTGGAAAAACACTAGATGGCTTGATAAACTGTAGAATCCAGATCAGCACAGCTCTGTTTTACATAATCAAGCACATGGTTCTAAGTGCTTCCTGGAGAAACATTTTATGGGGAAAGGAAGTTTGTCTTCAAGATATCCTTTCCATCTGTAACCTTCTGAATTCCCTTTTCCTTCCTCTTAAACAGATTGACTAGTTGATACTTTTTTTCTGAATCTAGATCTCTTTGTTTAGATGTCTGTTCCATTACAGTCTTCTGTTGGGGAGAACTGGAGTCAGTACATGACTCCACAGTGGTAACCACCAAAGTAAGTAAAGGAAAAAAACAATAAAACAGTTAATAGCATGTGTATTTCAGAACTGTGTAAGAGTAAAGAAAGTGCAAGATGTTTTTAAATGCTGTTTTGTACCCTTCTCCAGCCAACTCTGATTGGCCTGTAAATTTACCTATGGAACTTTTTCAGACTATCAACATAAATTCTATAATAATCACGTATAGAATAATTCTTATTAAACAATATGGCTGGAATGTTAAATCCCCATAGATGATAGTGATATAACACTGCTAACCATGGTGTGTGGTGGGGTCTTATGTGCCATTCTCCAGCCCAACTACATATTCAATTCTTGAACAAATGACACCCTGACAAGTGGTCCAGTATATTACTGAGCCCCCTTAGTGACAGTGAACACGATTTCCAAAACAATCTATCCCAATTTTAGACAGCTAAAGCTACAAGAAACTCCTCCAAAATCATTCTCATGACAATTTCCAGAAACTAGCCCCTTGTGAAGGTACTTAACACAAGTCTTAATTCACTCCACACAAGATTCTCTTTCAAATTTTTCCCTTCTGAAACACCCTTTCCCAGACCCCAAACCTTCTGTCTTTTCCTACGTGGAAAAGTTTCCAGTCCCTCTCACCAGCCCTGGTCTTGCCCGCTGAACATGTTATAGTTTGTCTGCATCTCCTCTTTAGGCACTCCTGGAACAGATGAATTCCTTCGTGTGAAATCTTCTCAGAACCCAGGAGAGCAAAACTAGGTTTCTCTCAATATAGATGCTATGCCTTAATGAATAAGTTCAGTTCATTTCAGCAGCTCAGTCATGTCCAAATCTTTGTAACCCCATGAAACACAGCACACAAGACCTCCCTGTCCATCACCAACTGCTGGAGTCTACACAAACCCATGTCCATTGACTTGGCAATGCCATCCCACCATCTCATCCTCTTCTCCTCCTAGTCCCCTTCTCCTCCCACCCTCAATCTTTCCCGGCATCAGGGTCATTTGAAATGAGTCAGCTCTTGGCATCAGGTGGCCAAAGTATTGGAGCTTCAGCTTCAACTCAGTCCTTCCAATGAACACCCAGGACTGATCTCCTTTAGAATGGACTTGTTGGATCTCCTTGCAGTCCAAGGGACTCTCAAGAGTCTTCTCCAACACCACAGTTCAAAAGCATCAATTCTTCCACACTCAGCTTTCTTTATAGTCCAACTCTCACATCCATATATGACTACTGAAAAAACCATAACCTTGACTAGATGGACGTTTGTTGATAAAGTAATGTCTCTGCTTTTTAATATGCTATCTAGGTTGGTCATAACTTTCCTTCCAAGGAGTAAGCGTCTTTTTATTTCATGGCTGCAGTCACCACCAGCAGTGATTTTGGAGCCCAAAAAAACAAAGCCAGCCACTGTTTCCACTGTTTCCCCATCTATTTGCCATGAAGTGATAGGACAGGATGCCATAATGTTAGCTTTCTGAATGTTGAGTTTTAAACCAACATTTTCACTCTCCTCTTTCACTTTCATCAAGAGGCTCTTCAGTTTTTCTTCACTTTCTGCCATAAGGGTAGTATCATCTTCATATCTGAGGTTATTGATACTTCTCCCAGAAATCTTGATTTCATCTTGTGCTTCATCCAGCCCAGCGTTTCTCATGATGTACTCTGCATATAAGTTAAATAAGCAAGATGACAATATACAGCCTTAACGTACTCCTTTTCCTATTTGGAGCCAGTCTGTTGTTCCATGTCCAGTTCTAACTGTTGCTTCCTGACCTGCATACAGATTTCTCAAGAGGCAGGTCAGGTGGTCTGATATTCCCATTTCTTGAAGAATATCCACAATTTATTGTGATCCACACAGTCAAAAACTTTAGCATAGTCAATAAGCAGAAGTAGATGTTTATCTGGAACTCTCTTGCTTTTTCGATGATCCAGCGGATGTTGGCAATTTGATCTCTCGTTCCTTGGCCTTTCCTAAAACCAACTTGAACATCTGGAAGTTCACGGTTCACGTGTTGCTGAAGCCAGGCTTGGAGAATTTTGAGCATTACTTTACTTGTGTGTGAGGTAAGTGCAATTGTGTGGCAGTTTAAACATTCTTTTGTATTGTCTTTCTTTGGGATTGGAATGAAAACTGACCTTTTCCAGTACTGCGGCCACTGATGAGTATTCCAAATTTGCTGGCATATTGAGGGCAGCACTTTCACAGCATCATGTTTCAGGATTTGAAATAGCTCATCTGGAATTCCACCACCTCCACCAGCATTGTTCATAGTGATGCTTCCTAAGGCCCACTTGACTTCACATTACAGGATGTCTGGCTAAAGGTGAGTGATCACTCCATCATGAATATCTGGGTCATGAAGATCTTTTTTGTACAGTTCTTCAGTGTGTTCTTGCCACCTCTTCTTAATATCTTCTGCTTCTTTTAGGTACCTACCATTTCTGTCCTTTATTGAGCCCATCTTTGCATGAAATGTTCCGTTGGTATCTCTAATTTTCTTGAAGAGATCTCTAGTCTTTCCCATTCTGTTGTTTTCCTCTATTTCTTTGTATTGATCATTGAGGAAGGCTTGCTTATCTCTCCTTGCTATTCTTTGGAACTCTGCATTCAAATTGGTATATCTTTCTTTTTCTCCTTCACTTTTCACTTCTCTTCTTTTTACAGCTATTTGTGAGACTTCCTCAGACAGCCATTTTAAGTTTTTGCATTTCTTTTTCTTTGCGATGGTCTTGACTCCTGTCTCCTGTCATGAACATTGTCATGAACATTGTCATGAACCTCAGTCCATAGTTCATCAGGCACTCTGTCTATCATATCTAGTCTCTTAAATCTATTTCTCACTTTCACTGTATAATCATAAGAAATTTGATTTAAGTAATACCTGAATGGTCTAGTGGTTTTCCCTACTTTCTTCAATTTAAGTCTGAATTTGCCAGTAAGGAGTTCATGATCTGAGCCACAGTCAGCTCCCAGTCTTGTTTTTGCTGACTGTATATAGCTTCTCCATCTTTGGCTGCAAATAATATGATCAATCTGTTTTTGGTGTTGACCATCTGGTGATGTCCATGTGTAGTCTTCTCTTGTGTTGTTGAAAGAGGGTGTTTGCTATGACCAATGCATTCTCTTGGCAAAACTCTGCCCTGCTTCATTCTGTACCCCAAGACCAAATTTGCCTGTTACTCCAGATATTTCTTGACTTCCTACTTTGGCATTCCAACCCCTATAATGAAAAGGACATCTTCTTTCGGTGCTAGTTTTAAAAGGTCTTGTAGGTTTTCATAGCATCGTTCAACTTCAGCTTCTTTAGCATTACTGGTCAGGGCATAGACTTGGATTACTGTGATATTGAATGGTTTGCCTTGGAAATGAACAGAGGTCATTCGGTCATTTTTGAGATTGCATCCAAGTACTGCAGTCAGACTCTTTTGTTGACTACGATGGCTACTCCATTTCTTCTAAGGGATTCTTGCCCACAGTAGTAGATATTGTGTCATCTGAGTTAAATTCATTCATTCCAGTTCATTTTAGTTCGCTGATTCCTAAAAGGTCAATGTTCACTCTTGCCGTCTCCTATTTGACCACTTCCAATTTGCCTTGATTCATGGACATAACATTCCAGGTTCCTATGCAATATTGCACTTTACAGCATCAGACCTTGCTTCTATCACGTCACATCCACAATTGGGTGTTGTTTTTACTTTGGTTCTGTCTCTTCATTCTTTCTGGAGTTATTTATCCACTGATCTCCAGTAGCATATTAGGCACCTACCAACCTGGGGAGTTCATCTTTCAGTGTCCTATCTTTCTGCCTTTTCATACTGTTCATGGGGTTCCAAGAGAAGAATACTGAAGTGGTTTGCCATTCCCTTCTCCAGTGGACCACATTTTGTCAGAACTCTCCACCAAGACTCGTCCATCTTGGGTGGCCCTACACGGCATGGCTTAGTTTCACTGAGTTAGACAAGACTGTGGTCCATGTAATTAATTGGCTAGTTTTCTGTGATTGTCTTTCAGTCGGTCTGCCCTCTGATGCACTCTCTCAGTGCCTACTATCTTACTGGCATTTCTCTTACGTTGGACATGGGGTATGCCTATATCTGCCACTGAAGGCAAGAGATATATCTAGGGATGATGACTGGCATATGGAATATGAAATATTGGTTGAATAAATAAGTGAAAGCCTTTGCTCATTTAATCAATTAAAATTAGAGGCAGTGAAAGGATTTTAGCCCATAGGCATGGTGGACAGACTCTAAGGTAGTCCTCATGATTTCTGCCTTCTGTTAATTACAGTTTTAATTATTCCCTTTTTTCTAAGTGAGAGTAGGGCCAGTGCCTTGCTTCTAACCACCTGAATACAGCAAAGGTGACAGGATGTGTTTGTTTACAAGCACACAAATATACTACATCAAATTGTAATGCCCATCTTGTGGGGGAACTCTTTTCTCCTTGGTGGTTATGAGGAAGTAAGAAGCCAGGTGGAGAAGACCCATATGGCAAAGAACTGAGGGAAGCTCCAGCTAAACAGTCAGCAAGACACTAAGGTCCTCAGTCCATCAACCACAAAGAACTAAATGCTGCCAATATCACATGAGCTTGGAAGCAAATCCCTCTCCAGTCAAGCCTCTTATGAGATCAAACTGGTTCATCCCTTGACTTAAGTCTCAGAGATGACTCAGTTAAGCCATGCCTGGATTTCCGACCCACAGTAACTACATATTTGAATCATTAAGGAAGTATAAACATAGACATATTCCAACCTCAAACTTCAAAATATTTTGAAAAGACTCCCCAGGTGATTCTGATGTTTACCCCTGGTTTGCAAATTTTGACCTAAACTAGCAATCAATTTTAATACAAAACTTAAAATTATTTAAGAGGTGGTATTATTGGGCTTCCCCTGGTGGCTCAGAGGGTAAAGCATCTGCCTGCAATGCGAGAGACCTGGGTTTGATCCCTGGGTCAGGAAGATCCCCTGGAGAAGGAAATGGCAACCCACTTCAGTACTCTTGCCTGGAGAATTTCACGGATGGAGCAGCCTGGTAGGCTACAGCCCATGGGATCGCAAAGAGTCGGACACGACTGACTTTACTTACTTACTTATCTCTGTTACTGTCACAGAACTAAACATTAGAAGAGTCAGAAGTTACTTCTCCCCTTTCACACCAGCACCTTTATCCATACCCTTTGCACAGGCTTCTCCCATAATAAAAAGAAGGAACAGAGGCGAAGATGACAGAGGCAGTCAGTTAGACCTTGACCTTGGCTTTGGCTAGTTCAGGCCTTCTAAGTTCAACCAATGGGACGCCATTGAAGGAAGCAGAAAAGACTATCAATCCCAGAGTTTACTTATCAGATGACTTCACTACCTAGTACCCTTACCTTGTAGGTATTAGAAAAGACTTTTTTAACCTTCTTAGATTTATTCATATAAAAAAATAAATGGACCAGTGACTATTTGGGTGTCAGACATCCAGTCTTAAGAAACTATAAATACTATAAAAATAAGACTAGTGGAAGGATCTGGGCCAGATAAAATAAGCTGGAAGTCTCTCCCAACACCCCAGGCCTCTTTCTTGTCTGGAAGCAGAGGTAAGGGACGGTTCAGATACATCTGGAATTCACTGAACTCATGCGAAGACAGAAAATCGGTACATGTTTTTCCTTTGGCTTAAAAAGTAATAAACTCTTTCTTATAACTGACAAGTGGTAGATATTATTAATTTTGGTTTTGGTAAAACCACATGAATTGGAAGGAAAGAAGTAAATCAAATCTAAGATTATAACTTAATCTTTCCACAGCTAGGCAAAAGCCAAGGGCGGGGGGGAAACACTGCCTAGTGAATATGATGCTTCAAATGAATAGAAAGGGAGGGAGAGAAACTTATATCTAAGATGTCCAAGGAGGGTGTTTGAGGTGTGATTCATTCAATGTGTGATTCAACCTCATTCAGCCTTTGCTTTTCCCTAAAGACTCTCCAAGTTATGTTGAAGCAAGACTATCAGGTTTCCACTAACAGATATGTCTTCACACTTTTGCTATTTTGCTCACATTTATCTCAAGAATCTCAGTCTCCTAGGGCCATCTGTGACCTCTTGGTCTTGATTCCCGAACCACCTTTCTTATCTGAGATTACAGATTTTGAGTGCATCTAGGTCATCCCTGCTTATCCTATAATATCCTTGCCTCTGGCATGCACCTGCTTTTCTTGTAAAACAATCTTTCCTGTACCTTCTCCTAGGTCCCTTTTACATGCCCCCATTTTTACACACATGTGTGCCTTGCATGTTAACCACCTCTACCTTTCAATAAGCATTCTGTGAAAGCCCCTTTCTTATTCTGAAGCCAGAGGCTGAAAAATCACACTGAGAAAAGTTTCTATGTTATCAGTGTCTGTGGCTGCAATGATGCATCTTCACCTAATCCATCTGGTATCTGTTCTCTCCCCTACCCTGAAAGTGATAAGCTGTTCTCTTAACAAACAGGGCAAGCTGTGTCCTCCAGGCTACCTCTGAACTGAACTATATTTCCACTAATTAAATCGTGCTCCCTTGATTGGGGCCTAAACTTGAGGCTTTCTTCTAAACTTCTAACCAGTCTTTCCCTATAAACCCAGCTGATCTCAGAAGAAAAAAAAAATTCCCCTCAGGCCTCTGGATTCTTTCTTCCCCAAATCCATTTTCATTGCTCTCTTTGTCTCAAAGCTTATATGTGTCCCAAAGTTTTGATGGGATCCAAGTTTGTCTCTAAAAGGATCCGTCCAATGCAATGTCATTTTTTCCCAAATATTTTGTATTTTTTCCTTCATAGAGTCATTTGGAAAGATTGCAAGCTCTTCTATTTCTCCATTTTTACTGGGAAGAGAAAGCTGCTTATTACTGCTGGTGGCTTAAAAAATAACAATCTGTTATTAAAAACAGTCATATATGACCAAATACAAAATTTTAGAACAGTTTTAGGACTATATTAAATATATAAAAATAATCTTCCAATAGGTAAAAGTAAATAATATAAAATCTCCATTATAAATTAGGTCACATAACAAGACAAAGCTTTCTGGTCCAAGACCATAGCAATGAGCACTTGAACTTCTATCTAGTTCATTTATCCAGATTCTGTTGAAAGAGCAGGCACACAATGAGAATAAGAGGGAACAAAAGAGTATTCATCCACTGGTTCTCCTTCTCTATCCTTCACGTGATCCCCAGAGTCCCATTACTGATAGCGCGTCCATCTAGGTAAGACTGCTCCTGATTGGTGAACATACCATACACAGAAAAAGTTAGAGATCTGCACCTAAGAGCAAAGCAAATCCAATTATATACCAGAGATGTTAATGCCTTTCCACTACACTGCAGACTGTAAAGATCCAGGGAGCATGTTTATTTATTTATACCATGCCTCCCTCCAAATAGGATTTGAGGCAGCTCATTGAGCATGTTAATAATGCTTATTCTCCAGACCCTATTTACTGTGTTGTGCTGCTGGAGATATCATTACCCCTGCTTGCTCTCTGAAAATCTAGCTTTTTAGAAGGTTGTTTGTGGAATTTTCTGAAATGCAGAAGCAACTGAGGTCTGCCTTCCTGTACTCCCACAGGAGGGTAAGAATTCAAAAGTTGGGGTGGAGCCACCATGGGAGGAGAAGGTAAGGCTAGCACACAGGATTCTAGGATCCTCAGACTAAAGCTGATGCAGCGATCAGTACCTATCGGTACCCATACTTTTGGTGCCTACTTTTGGGGTTATTAAAATTTTTTGTCTTGATATTTTTGATTAGGGCACTATCGAGTTGGAAACTTCTGCTATTAGAAATGAATATTTCTCATGTTTGTGAATAGAAACTCAAATCAAGAGGGAGAAAGCATTGCTTGACAGATCACTCAATATCAGATATTGTGCTAGGCATTTTACATATAACATTTCTTTTTTTTTTTTTTTTTATCATTATTATTTTTTTGGTCCTGCAGCAAGCAGGGAGTGGGGTCGGGGGTGGTCCTAGTTCCCCTACTAGGAATCAAACCAGCACGCCCTGCAGTGGAAACAGAATTCCAACCACTGGAACACCAGGGAAGGCCCCTTACATATAACATTTCAACTAGGTTGATCAACTAGGTTGATGCTACTGTTCTGAGAAAACTGATGCTGAGAGAGGCAGCTGTTTTGTCCAAGGAGAGGCAGCTATTAAGTGGACGACGATGCTGGAAGTGGACCTTGGATATATGTATGGCCTGTGGGTGTTTTACTTTTGTCCTAGACTGACTGTTAGCCAACACTGCGCTGAGCATATGGTAGACAAAAGGTTAATGTTTACTTGTAAGAATGACACAAAAGAGAAAACAGGTATTGACTGACTGCCTACTATGTGCCAAGCACTGTAAATCAAAAAAGGATAAATTCTACGCTAAAATTTCAATCCAAGTGTAAATCAGCTTTAATCTGTGAAAATGAAATTAGGCCAGCAGGGAAGCCTTAAATGAACCTATTAGAATACATCCCATAAGAGGAAGAGCAGGCAGGAAAAATGAGGCAAAGGAACATTGAGATAATGTAATTTTAAAGTTGGCTCCTGTTCTCCAGAAGTACTTTTAAGATTTTACTGCAAAATTACATAGTCATCAGGAATATGCCATTTTTAAAAGACTTTCTCACTTGGGTCAGTGAATAAATAATAACACACATTTAAAAATGCATGACAATTCATTAAACCATTGACCACTTCCGCCTATTGAGTATATAAGTATTTTAAAAATTACTTTAATACATATTTACCCAATAGACCAGAAAAGTTCCTTTGGTACCTGATATGCATTTTAAGAGCTGCCTGCATAAGGAGTTATCCTATCTGAACCAGTCTGCTGCCAACTACATAATATGCATTTTAAAGAACAACCTAATTATGTGCCTACCCAAGAGAACAGAGTTAATACCGAGGGTCAATAATTATTACCTTCCTTTACTACTTCTTCTTCTTTTCAGTCAAACAAAATGAAGGGAGAAAAAAGTTTATATCAGTCCTCTTTTTTTTTTTAATCTCAATAATAGTGTCCCAATGCCTGTCTCACCCCGACTTCAAAGAGAGAGAGAGGGAGAGAAAAGAGGGGAGAAGAGGGAGGAGAAAAAGGTTAAAAAAAAAAGCAAACTATGTGATTAAAATTACATGTCTTGTTTATGAAAAATGTGGAATGTCAAAAATCCATTCTCTAATGTATATTTTCTCTCTTTCTACCTAATAGTGGAGAAGGAAATGGCAACCCACTCCAGTACTCTTGGCTGGAAAATCCCATGGACGGGGGAGCCTGGTGGGTTACAGTCCATGGGGTCACACAGAGTCAGACACGACTGAAGCAACTTAGCAGCAGCAGCAGCAGCAGCTCCTTAATAGTAGTTTAACCTATGCACTCCTTAGTTCCAAAATAGTCTGGTCTCCTTAGTTTCCTTTACTTTTCTAAAAATATGATTACCTTTCCCCTTTCTTCTTGACAACACATATTGATATAGTTTCCTTTATCCACTTGCAGAAAACCAGAAATGTCCTCTGTTACCTAGTCATTGAGACTGTTCCGATGTACATGTTGTGTGGGGTGTCTCAACAGACGATTCATTCCTGTTCACACAAACATAAAACAAAAAACTGTATTTTCAACAGTTAGATGAATCCGTTAACTTCTCCACTCACTATCTTCATTTTTTGTCAGCAGTGATGTCACCCAACCTGGGAAGGGTAGGTGAGATACCAAGAGAGCACCCGTGACACCCTCTCCAGAGAGCTGGCTTTCTTCCTTAACTTCTGGTTTCACTACCCACTGAGTTCTAATGAACACACCCAAAATGGGAATATCACTTGGTGTTTAAGTACTAGATGTCAGCTGGTTGCTGAGGGTGGGTTGCACGTCTGTGAGCACAGATGGCTGCTGGATATCTACTCCTAAGTGCTATTCCCATCACTCCCAACTGTGATAGCAGACTTACTGTGGGGTTTACTTTATTTTTAAAAATCCATTTTGAACAGAGGTTTGCTTCCTGTTTACCATTACTCTCCAACTGCTAAATCAATTACATCCATCTACAAAGAGAAATGGTGCTTCCCACGTGGCTCTAGCAGTAAAGAACCTGCCTGCTAATGTAGAAGACTTAAGAGACTCAGGTTCAATCCCTGGGTTGGGAAGATCCCCTGGAGGAAGGCATCTCAACCTGTATACCAGGGCACTCCAGTATTCTTCCCTAGAGAATCCTGTGGACAGAGGAGCCTAGTGGGCTATAGGGTTGCAAAGAGTCTGATATGACTGGAGTGACTTAGCACGCATGCACAAAGAGAAATACAGAAACCTTTCACAAATTCTACTTGAGTCTTAAGAACTGTCTACCTTCTATTCTAGATGTGTTTATTTCATTCAGTCTAGAGAAATGAATTCAGATTTAAGTCAAGTTTTTTTTTTTAATTCATCCCAATAATTTATCAGTTATTCTTTCTTTTCATTTTTTAATTATTAATTCATACCTAAGATTCTTTAAGAATATCCTAGAGATTTAAAAGCTGATGATAATTTCTTAAATCCAGTTGATAATTTTACAGAGGAAGAAGGAAGTCTTAGGAAAGACTAAGTAGGTTGTAATTAAAGCAAAGCTTATTCACATCAGCACAGTAATTAAAATATAATTAACATTTAAAGATACAATTCTAATGTTAAAAAAGGTATGTCTAAACTCCCAGGCAATTATACTAAGTAGCTGAATCGTTCAACTTAGTGTATCATATTTCTTACTCTCCAGTTTTCAAGAATAACACCTATAGTTGGAAATAATTCATAAACCACAAATCATTATTTTTATTGTGGGTATGGACACAGATGAAAAGCAAAGAGCTAAACAAAATTTTAAAATAAGGACAAATCATAAACCTAAACCAGCAATATTCTGACATAGCCACCTCTTGTGACATACATTGGTTTGTTTTAGACACGTCACTCTTTATGAGTAGTAAACTCTACTTGAATGTCAGGTTTATTTTCTCATTTTATAACAACTCTAAGATGCAGAGTAAATGTTAGAACAAATAAAAAGGAGACAAAGTCTCCAGGCTGTTTGATGCATTTATTATTTTTATAAGCCTCTGAGAAATATATCAATACTAGCCACTTCAAAAGCATGTTCTCCTTTTGTTGTAATAATTTTTAAAATAAATTTTGCATTTTTACCAAATTGTTTGGTCATGACTGGATTCAGCTTGACAAAACAAGACACACCTGAATCTAATTGAATTTCCTCTCAGTCACCATCTGAGTTGAATTGGTATTTAATTCACTTTTAAACACATTATTGAACATTTTTCTCTTTGATGGTTTTCTTCTTAAAGTCATGCTACCTACAGTACAATCAGATCCATCCCTTGAGCACTCTCATCACTTCACTGCAAACAGATGGGGGAAAAGTGGAAACAGTAACAGATTTTATTTTCTTGGGCTCCAAAATCACTGCAGATGGTGACTGCAGCCATGAAATTAAAAGACACTTGCTCCTTGGAAGAAAAGCTATGAAAAACCTAGACAGTGTATTAAAAGGCAGAGACATCACTTTGCCAATAAAGGTCCATATAGTCAAAGCTATGGTTTTTCCAGTAATCATGTACAGATGTGAAAGTTGAACCATAAAGAAGGCTGAGCACTGAAGAAGATGCTTTCAAGCTGTGGTGTTGGAGAAGATTCTTGAGAGTCCCTTAGAAAACAAGAAGACCAAACCAGTCAATCCTAAAGGAAATCAACCCTAAATATTCATTAGAAGTACTGATGCTGAAGTGGAAACTGCAACACTTTGGCCACCCAATGCAAAAAGCCAACCTACTAGAAAAGACTCTGATGCTGGGAAAGATTGAAGGCAGGAGGAGCAGGGGGTGACAGAGGATAAGATAGTTGGATGACAATCCTATACACTAACAATCAGAAAACAGAAAGAGAAATTAAGGGAACAATGCCATTCACCATTGCAACAAAAAGAATAAAATACTTAGGAGTATATCTACCTAAATAAACAAAAGACCTACATATAGAAAACTATAAAACACTGATGAAAGAAATCAAAGAGGACACAAATAGATGGAAAAATATACTGTGTTCATGGAATGGAAGAATCAACATTGTGAAAATGACTATGGTACCCAAAGCAAGCTATGGATTCAATGCAATCCCTATCAAGCTAGCAATGGTATTTTTCACAGAACTAGAACAAATAATTTCACAATTTGTATGGAAATACAAAAAACCTCAAATAGCCAAAGAAATTTTGAGAAAGAAGAAGGGAACTGGAGGAATCAACCTGCCTGACTTCAGGGTCTACTACAAAGCCACAGTCATCAAGACAGTATGGTACTGGCACAAAGACAGGAATATAGATCAATGGAACAGAATAGAAAGCCCAGAGATAAATCCATGTACCTATGGATACCTTATCTTCAACAAAGGAGGCAAGAATATACAATGGAAAAAAGACAACCTCTTTAACAAGTGGTGCTGGGGAAACTGGTCAACCACTTATAAAAGAATGAAACTAGAACACTTTCTAACACCATACACAAAAATAAACTCAAAATGGATTAAAGATCTAAATGTAAGACCAGAAAGTATAAAACTCTTAAAGGAGAACATAGGCAAAACACTCTCCGACATAAATACAGCAAGATCCTCTATGACCCACCTCCCAGAATATTGGAAATAAAAGCAAAAATAAACAAATGGGACCTAATGAAACTTAAAAGCTTTTGCACAACAAAGGAAACTATAAGCAAGGTGAAAAGACAGTCCTTACATTGGGAGAAAATAATAGCAAACGAAGAAACAGACAAAGGATTAATCTCAAAAATATGCAACCAACGCCTGCAGCTCAACTCCAGAAAAATAAATGACCCAATCAAAAAATGGGCCAAAGAACTAAACAGACGTTTCTCTATAGAAGACATACAGATGGCTAACAAACACATGAAAAGATGCTCAACATCACTCATTATCAGAGAAATGCAAATCAAAACCAAAATGAGGTACCATTACACGCCAGTCAGGATGGCTGCTATCCAAAAGTCTACAAGCAATAAATGCTGGAGAGGGTGTGGAGAAAAGGGAACCCTCTTACACTGTTGGTGGGAATGCAAACTAGTACAGCTGCTATGGAGAACAGTGTGGGGATTTCTTAAAAAACTAGAGTTAGACTGCCATATGACCCAGCAATCCCACCTCTGGGCATACACACCGAGGAAACTAGATCTGAAAGAGACACGTGTACCCCAATATTCATCGCAGCACTGTTTATAATAGCCAGGACATGGAAGCAACCTAGATACCCATCAGCAGACGAATGGATAAGGAAGCTGTGGTACATATACACAATGGAGTATTACTCAGCCATTAAAAAGAATACATTTCAATCAGTTCTAATGAGATGGATGAAACTGGAGTCCATTACACAAGGTGAAGTAAGCCAGAAAGATAAACACCAATACAGTATACTAATGCATATATATGGAATTTAGAAAGATGGTAATGATAACCCTATATGCGAGACAGAAAAAGAGACACAGATGTATAGAACAGATTATTGGATTCTGTGAGAGAAGGTGAGGGTGGGATGATCTGAGAGAATAGCACTGAAACATATATATTAAGTGTGAAACAGATCGCCAGTCCAGGTTGGATGCATGAGACATGTGCTCAGGGCTGGTACACTGGGATGACCCAGAGGGATGGGATGGAAGGGAGGTGGGAGAGGGGTTCAGGATGGGGAACACATGTAAATCAATGGCTGATTCATGTCAATGTATGGCAAAACCCACTATAATATTGTAAAGTAATTAGCCTCCAACTAATAAAAATAAATGAAAAAAAAAAAAAAAAAGATGGATGGCATCACTGACTCAATTGACATGAGTTTGAACAAACTCAGGGAGATAGTGAAGGACAGAGAAGCCTGACATGCTGCAGTTCATGGGGTCACAAAGAGTAAGACACAATTTAGCAACTGAACAACAACTTCTATACAGGCAAATCGCCTACACAAAATTCCATGGAATGCTAGTCTCCCTTGTCAATTTAATCAGTATGATTTTGAAAGTGAAAGAAAATGAAAGCGAAGTCGCTCAGTCATGTCTGACTCTGCAACCGCAAAGACTGTAGTCTACCAGGCTCCTCCATCCGTCCATGGAATTTTCCAGGCAAGAGACTGGAGTGGGTTGCCATTTCCTTCTCCAGGGGATCTTCCTGACCCAGGGATCAAACCTGGATCTCCCACATTGTAGGCAGACGCTTATACCATCTGAGCCACCAGGAAAGTCCCAGTATGATTTTGAGCTGGATTCAAAACTGAGGACCAATGTAAATGCAAAGGTTAATATCTGTCTGGCATAGCTTCCCCCATACAAATGACCTATTGACTATCTCATAGGTAAATTTCCATTAATAATTTCAAATTCCACATAACCTCAAAGGACATTAAATCTACTCGTTTGTCTTGTTTAGTACCCACAGTAGATGAAAAAGGATTTAGAAACTTGATTTGATGAATGGTGATTGATTATAAGACTCAATTCTATTCATTGTTTGGTAGGATCTGGACAACACATTAAGTTTAGAAATTAATAGAATCGTGTGTGGGAATTTAGAGTCTTCAGAGGTTTCTTTTGGCCATGGTAGATGGTTAAAACTACAAAGCTAAAAGATTTCATAGGCTCTCCTAAATAGCTTCTAAAGCTTATGCCGATCCTCTGTACATTAAGTAGCATTGTTTTCCATTCATACTCCAAAATCAGAACCTTGCCAGAAAATGAGAATAAAGAAGATTTTGAGTTCTTTATTGGAAAACAATGAATTTGAGATGGCTGATTGTGAGCTAATTTCCTCCGAATATTTCTGGAATTGCTGTTTATGCATTTTCTTACTGCTAGTAGTATACCTAATACTGACAATAAGAATGTTTCAAGCAAGATTATGCAGTTTAGAGTTGCATCCTTTTTTTCTAAATCTACAGTGTAGAAATAATAAATTCTCTTTTGCATAGTTCTTGGGATAAAAAATCTATCTATTAGTGGCCTTGAATTTGAGGACTGACAAAGAGGTGGGAGGGATTGGGAACTAAAGGGCAATGATTGTTATATTAAAGAAATCCTGAAGGAAGTGAGGAAAGACAGGTGCATGGCTCAAACTCCAAAATAGGGAAGAAGGGTTAGTACATTAGTACTGAAAGGCTTTCACTTGACAACAAACTAATATAGTGGCTTATAGTGAGAAGGGCTCTAGTCTGTGCATTGTAATCCTATCTCTACCTCCATCCTGCTGTGATCTTGGGGCTAAGCTTTGTAATCTGCAAAATGAGAGTATTGAAATGCTTGATTTTTAAGGGCCAAATTCCAGCTGTAAAATTCTCTACTGTGACCTAGAGAGGATACTTGACCAAATTGTCAAGAAGATAAACTTCTTGCCTACAACTCCCTATCAATTTACATTTCTCTCCTCTTGACACATTTCCCCAAATTGTCTTCAACTTCCAGATCTTTATATCCTGGGTTAATATTTTTACTCCTCAGACACTCAAGTCATCTGGTAATTAATGCTTCATAGTTGACTAGTAATAAAGATGTTAGCTGATAATGGCTGAATGAACGACCCTGCGCACAAGTAATAGCATTTTAAACATGAATGGATTCTCAAAGACTAAAATAAAGTGAAGTCGCTCAGTCATGTCCGACTCTTTGCAACCCCATGGACTGTAGCCTACCAGGCTCCTCCGTCCATGGGATTTTCCAGGCAAGAATACTGGAGTGGGTTGACATTTCCTTCTCCAAAAGACTAAAATATCATGACTCAAAAGATGAATTTATAGTGATGACCTGAGGGGAAGTAGAGTTATTTTTTGAGCATATGCAATCATCTATGCAGGCTCCCTGTGGCTCAGTAGTAGAGAACCCACCTGACAATGCAGGAGATGTGGGTTCGATCCCTGGGTCAGGAAGATCCCCTGGAGAAGGAAATGGCAACCCACTCCTGTATTCTTGCCTGGGAAATCCCGTGGACAAAAGAACCTGGGTTACAGTCCATGGGGTCTCAAAAGAGCAGCAGACTTAGTGGCTAAACAAAAACAAATCATCTACCTTGCTTACTCATAAAGCTACCCTGGCTGATTTATCTATCATGAGAAGTTAAAGGTAAAAGGAACTGGAACAGGCGCCATAGTAGCACAACTTTGAAAGGAAGATGACTTGGGGTTAAGCCCCTGCTCTCCTTTACACTGGCTGTTTGATTTTGACCAGTCTACTAATCCATCTGATCTTTTGTTTTCTCATCTGTAAAACTGGATTAATAATACTTAGGTCCAAGAATTATTCTAAAGAATGAAGAAGACAACATATTTGGCATATAGCACCTGTGTAAATGAGTGCTAACTATCATTACTATTTCCTTGTCTCTGAGAATGTAGTGATGAATTCCATTTTAAAAAGCAAATTAGGTTATATTCATTTCCATATGGAAACCCACGAAAATCTTTGCTGTTTTATAAAATTAATATATTTTATAAGATCTCTGGCTATAAAATAATGACACTGGCTCAGCCTAAGAAAACCAGTCTGATTATATTTACTTTTAAATAATGGATTGTTTGAACACCGCTTTACCTTGTGAAATCAAACCTTTCTGCTTGCAGTGAATAATTTGCAGTCCCTCATTAATGATTTCCTAAAGTCTTTGAAATTATCTCTCCTGTTTGGATAATCTCTAAATGATGGAAATCAATTTGACTAAAATAGAAAAGGACTGACCCCATGCTATGACTCAAATAAGGACGAATAAGAAACTAATCCCAAACAGAAGCTTCCTGGATCTGCACACTTCATTAGCCCTTGGACGCTGGCTTCTCAATATTACCATTGTAGCGTTACTTTACTCCTTGAATCCCTTTAAGTTTTATTCAGATCTATAGTTTTTGTTTTTAAAGACAAAGTATTGAGAAGATTTGGGACAATGATCTCGGAGAGAGTTCTCTCCATCAACAGGGGCCAAGGACATCTGCATAATCAAAGTGAAATTGTCCGCTTCCCTACTCCAGCTTTTCATCAACAGGGTTCAGAGGATTCCCAAGTGCTAGCAGTAAGGCTATCCCACGGCCCTTCAGAACTTCATCACCTCGTGTCAAATGAAAATGCTGAAACTTTGCCACTCCAGGTAAGACTGCCAAATTTTCATTCTGCTTCAACATTGATGTCCAGGTTGGCCTTGGGACCATCAGGACTAATTTCATGATGTCTTTTATTACTCTTCATGTCTTCATCATAGGAAACTCAGGACACACTGGTCATCATTTCCTGAACTTTTTCTTATTTTTCCTGAGAAAAATAAAACAATCAGATGACTTGGACACATTGTACTACCATACCCACCCTGCTCTCCACCTCTGTTCTTCTCCTTCTCTCTCATTGCTCTAAATTGTCTGTTTTCCTAGCTAAGGTTAACTCCTCTACTCTGCAATAGATACCACCACCTCTTGCCTGTCTGAATACTGGTCCAACTGATTTTTTTCTCTCTCTTGCATATTAAGTTGCTTTTTCCTGTGCCTCTCTTCCATCATCACACAGGCCTAGTATTATTTCTCCCATAAAAAACAAACAAAACTTGTTTCTTGATTTCACCTGCCTGCCAACTACAGACACTTTTCCCTCCTTCACGTTACAGTAAACACCTAGAAAGTGGTTCCTGTGCCAATAATCTCCAATTTTTCTCTATTTTATTTTAAATTTACTCCAATAAGATTTTTGCCACCATAGGTCCACAAAAAGTCTTCTAACTCTTTTATCATTGCCAACACTACTTCATAATTTTTGAATCCAGGAGTCAATTTTCAACCTGCATCATGCTTCACCTAACAGGAGCATTTGACACCTTAGCCCTTCCTGGACGTGGTTTCTAAAATTCCACACTCCCATGACTTTCTTATGAGTACTTACGTGTTCATGCTAGTTTCCCCCCAGCTCAACAACTTCAGTAATGGAATAACCCAGGCCTTGGTCCCTGAGCCTCATCTGTTTTCCTTCTCTACCTACTCCTTGGTGATTTCATCCAAGGCTTTAAATACTGTCTCTCTGTTGAAGCCTCCCAAATTTAATCTCTAGTCAGGGTTTCATCTTTCAACCTCATACTGCCCACTCAGCATCATCTGCCCCAGCTGAAATCCCAGACTGGTCTTTCTCCCTAAACCACTACCACAGCCTTACTTAGTGAAAAACAATTTCATTCTTCCAAGTTGCTCAGGCCAAAATTGAAGTCCATCTTGCCTCCCTCTCTTACACACATACACACTTACATGCCATCCTTTCCAGCACCAAATCCTACCAATTCTATCTTCAAAATATTTCCAGAGTCCAACCATGTTTCACTACCTCCACGACTACTATTCTGAACCACGCCACCATCACATCCTGCTTAGATAACTGCAATGGCCTCCAACGGGGTCTCTCTGCCTTTTTCTGTGAATTCCCAACACTGTAGCCATAGGAATCCTAAGAAAATTAATAAGTCAGATCATGTCACTCTTCTACTGAGAGGTCTCTAATAACACACCCAGATTAAAGGGCCAGCGATTTTACAACAGCCTCCAAGTTCCTCTAAAATGTAGCTCTTTGCTGACTCTCATCTCCTGTCATCTCACTACCCTACGTCCCCACCTTGCTGGGGATCTTGTTCCTCCTCAGACCTGGCAGGTCTGTTTTCACATCAGAGTTTCTGCATTTGCTGTCCTCCTGTCCTGGCATGCTCCGCCCCCATATAGCCACGTGACTCAGTCTTTCATCTTTGTACGTGCAGTCTTCACTCAGGTACACTCTTCTCAAAAAGCTTTCGTTTGATCATTATATTTAAAAATAGAAACCCCAACTACAAACCCCTGTCCTCATTCACTGCTCTGTTCCCTTTTGCACTTTTACCATATAACATGCTATGTACTTTACTAATATTCTTTTTTTTTTTAATTTTTATTAGTTGGAGGCTAATTACTTCACCACATTGCAATGGTTTTTGTCATACATTGACATGAATCAGCCATGGAATAATATTATTTCTTAATTGTCCATCCCTATTAGGATGAAAGCTTCATGTGGTCAGGTATCTTTAATTTCATTCTATTCTCTAATATCTCAGAGCCCTAAAGCAAAATAATGTGAAAAACTGAAAAATTCTTAGATGTTCAGGAAATAGTCAAATATTAGTGTTGCTATAATAATAGCAAACATCATGTAATGCTCACCATAGACCCTTACATATGTCTCCTATTCATATAATTAATAAATTTAATCTCCAAAACAAAACTATGAATAGATAACATCTTTGTCCACATTTAGAGATGAGGAAATTGAGGCCCAAAGAGGTGAACAAGCCCCCTAAAGATTATACCAAGGGTATGTGGGGAATAAGAATTTGAACCTGGAATTTATATTTTCTAGATTCTGCTTCCTCTGTTAAAATTGGGAAAGTAAGTTCTTCCTTGAAGGGCTGTTGTAAGATTATAAATAATATATACAGAGTATAAACACAATAGCACAGTGTGTAACACTGGCATGTCAGTACACAGAAGCAATAATTATGCAGCCACTGCTGAACATACAGAGTAAAATTTAGTACAAGGAATCTGAAAATACCTTTCTAAATGGAAGTGTGTTATTCTGTCTCTCAATTTGTGCTTTGATTGGCAGTGCCATATTTAACAAAGTCCTTCAAAATCACACAAATGAAAATTAGTCTTTTCTCTCTATGGAAAAAAATAATTGGGGTTTTGTTTTTGCTTTGTTATTTTAGCTTAGCAGCTGTATTATGCAAGCCTGCATCAATGTACACACAGCCTGACAATGCAGGCATATTTGTTTTTCAAGTCAAAAAGGAAGATTTTATAACCACTCAGTATTCCTTTTATTTGTCTAAGACTCTAATCTGCTCTTCACTTAGGCTTGCAGAGCTGCAGTATGAAGAAATCTTTAAGCCCCAGACCTGCTGACTGGCAGGAACTCTGTTCTGGCACCACAGAGAAGCCAAAAACAAGGCTCCATACAGGGGTTCTGAAATGAATTGGGTAGATTGATATCCCCATTTGAGTTCCAATGCCCCCAAAATACCTTCACAGCATGTGAAACAGTATGAGGGCTCCACTGAATTTGTACTCCGGGAAACAAACTAAAAGGTCAATACGCATGTATATTTATAATGGCATTGGTATTTGTTAACCAATGAGGGGAAATGTTTCTTCCTTTGTGGCAGCTTCTCAAAATATTTCTGGGGAGAGCCTGCAGTCAGTCTTAGAAAACTCTTTACACGTCAATATTTTCAGAACACTTCGGACAAAAAGTGGTCAAACTAGCAGTCTATTGACTTTATAATTTCAATACCAAGACTAAACCGCAGTATCATAGCACATTTCTCATGTTCATCAAAGGGGAAAAAATACACTGTCATATGATAAGAAAAGAATGCTTGCTTGAAAACTAAACTATAGCATAAATTTCCTAGGTTGGCAAATATTTTTCAGTTAGAAACTATGGGCAGAGCATGTCAATTTCCCAGTAGACAAGAGTTGTCTACTACCTTTATCAAAATAGATACCTTTATCCAAGTCTTCTTCTAGTAAGAATGGGTGGAGCAGTCTTCCCCTTCTAACTTCCAATTCTATAGAGTTGGAATTTATCAGTCATTGTATCCAAGCTTAACTAGTTTTTAAAATATTTTTTTGCATGACTCATAGAGATATCTAGAAAAATACATTTATAATGAAAGCATCACTTTTGGAAGATAAAGATCAGAGTTTCTCAATAAACTTCCATTTGGTTTATCAGGCTATGTTGTCTTATAGTCACTTTTGCAGAGTCTGATCCTTCATATATGGTGACTCCTGCCGCCAAACACAGCACCTGCACCAGACAGAGAAGTGGAAATGCTTAGCCAGCAGCTCCTCTGCCTCTATTAGCTTCACTGTTTTTCCTATGGTCACTATATCATATGTCTTTCTCAGCTGACCCCCTCTCTTAACTCTTCACAATTTCACCTCTAGAGATTACTTTGCATAGGTTATACTTCTAATTTTCTGAGTCCTAACAACATAGAATTCCTTGATGTCATTAATCACATAATCCAACCCACACTCCCACTTCTAGGAACATCTGATCATCTCCATGATTTATGGCTCCTTGTAAAGCTTAATCACTGAAGTCAGCAGTTCCCCACCTGACCTCAGCCCCCTGATCATTTGTTTATTCTTTCTCAGATAGTACTAAGCTTCTACTATTTCTCCGACGGAATTCAATAAATATGCACTGGATTAAATGGGGCTTGTCCTTTCCTTTATGATTATTTCAGTAACTTTAGATTGTAAGTGAATGCCTGAGTTTTAAATGGGTTTTAGTTTCAGACATGAGTGGCTCAGGAATTAGTTGATGGAGTAAATTAGCAGCAAATTTAAGTTAGTGGGGGAAACTTGAATAGGTAAATAGGAGGTAAAAATTAAAAGATGAGAGGAAAAGCACCTCTTTAAGACAAAGCTTAAGTGGAGGTAAGTCTGAGAAAAGATCTGCAACTTGTACAAGTAAAATCATAATAAATTTAAAAGTTTAGCTTGCACATATGTGTAAAATGTGAACTACAGGGGATAAAGGTGATGAGGAGAGTGACAAGGTAATGTAACAAGACTGTGGGCAAAAGTATATTGGAAAAGGTGGGACTGTTATGAGGTAACCTAAGAGTGAAAGTCACTCAGTCATGTCCTACTCTTTACGACCCCATGAACTGGAGCCTACCAGGCTCCTCTGTCCATGGAATTCTTCAAGCCAGTATACTAGAGTGGGGAGCCATTCCCTTCTCTTTAGGAACTTCCCAACCTAGGAATCAAACCGGGGTCTCCTGCATTGCAGGTGGATTCTTTATCAGCTGAGCTACTAGGGAAGCCACTAGAGGTAATATCTGCAGTTAACATTTGTTATCCAGGCATGATTACACTGTCTGTCTGAAGGAGATACGAGAAGTTAAAAAATTTCTTACCCAATAAATGTCTTTGTTTATTAACAACACAAAATTGCTTTGTTGTTTTAAAAGAGTTAATATTCAGAGCACAATAGTTGATATTTTTTTATTTGAAATCATATGAATAGATATTGATTACCTTCATCCTGTATTTGTACTGACTTGTTTTGGAAAATGGAAAACTAGTCATTCTATCTCTTAGATTGACCCCAAAAATGCAATAAAACAAACAAAAATCTTCCTGGGAATTTGTGTGAAGAGAATTTAAATGGAAGTTAGACAAGGATTGGAGTACATTATTGTGACAATCCTATTGAGAGGCAGCTTTGTATAGTTTTTAAAAGCACAGACTTTGGTGTCAAAATAACCTGAATCCAAACCAGTGCTCCACTATTGCCTAGCTGTGCAACTTTGGAGGAGTCATAGCACCTCCCTGGGTTTCAATTTTCTCATCTGTAAAATGAAGATAATGCCTCTGCCATAGGATTATTTTGGAAATTGAGTGATGTGATATATGTATAATTGTTGTTCAGTTCACTAAGCCATGTCTGACTCTGCAACCCCATGGACTGCAGCACGCTAGGCTTCCCTGTCCTTCACTGTCTCCCTAAGTTTGCTTAAACTCATGTCCATTGAGTTAGTGTTGCCATCCAACCATCTCATCCTCTGTCACCTTCTTCTGCTCCTGCCTTCAATCTTTCCCAGCATCAGGATCTTTTCCAATGAGTCAGTTCTTCACATAAGGTGGCCAAAGTATTGTAGCTTCAGCTTTAGCATCAGTCTTTCCAGTGAATATTCAGGGTTGATTTCCTTTAGGATTGACTGGTTTGCTCTCCTTGCTGTCCAAGAGACTCTCAAGAGTCTTCTCCAGCACCACAGTTTGAAAGCATCAATTCTTTGGTGCTCAGCTTATGATCCAACTCTCACATCCATACATGACTACTGAAATAACCATAGCTTTGACTATATGGACCTTTGTCGGCAAAGTGATATCTCTGCTTTTTAATAGGCTGTCTAGGTTTGACTAGTTGTTGTGACAATAATAGTGATGGTGACAAATTATATTTTAAGAATAACTATGTAACCAGTAGGCCACAGACTCTACCTTCTAGGCTGTACAAGGGAATGTTCCCAGAGTTAGGGCAGTGCAGGGTTTGGTACATAAGCATTCAGGTAGTGCCTTAGTCAAAAGCACTGCCTCCGTTACATCTTAGACTTCCATCGACTTGCATGAGTGTGTTATAACAGAAGTAGGGATCGTGAGGTTTCCAGATGTATCTAGGAAGGTGGAAAGGAAGCTCTCCTACATGAGCACTGGCCCTTAAAGCTGTGCACACTTGAGTTCTCACACATATACACCTACACATACACAAACATGTGTGTGAATTTGTGCATGCATATATATATAAATGGGCTTCCCTGGTGGCTTAGAGAGTAAAGAATCTGTCTGCAATGTGGGAGATCTAGGTTATGTCCCTGGGTAAGAAGATCCCCTGGAGAAGAGAATGGCTACCCACTCCAGTATTCTTGCCTGGAGCATTCTGTGGTCAGAAGAGCCTGGTGGGCTACAGTCCATGGGGTCACAAAGAGTTAGACACAACTGAATGACTAATACTTTCACATACATATAAACATGCACATAACTGAGCCCTGGCCAGCCCTCACCTGCTCTGAGGTCTCAGAAGCCAATTTCTAACCTTCAAAGGGTACTGGGAAGGGGATGGTGGGGGTATCAAGATGTGTGCATTATTAATGGTGTATGCACTGGCATTAGAGGGGTGTACGTGGGCATGAGAGTGGTGTGTACACAGTCAACACTGCTGCCTCATAAGGGCTCCTCAGGTTGTACAATAATAGAAAGAAATTTGACTTAAGCAAGGGAATCTCTTGTAATTCAACAAAGGTATTAAATGGGCAAGTGGTGGCCCTAGACCTGAGACTAGACCTGGAAATAGGACACGATCCAAAAAGTAAGGGGCAGGAGAAGAACCTACAACCAGAGAAGCAGGCAAATCAGGCACCAGCTCGCAAACTGGGCTTAGAGCAGCAGGACTAGGGAAGGCAGGAAGCAAAGATCAGGGAAGGGATCCCTGGGGACCTCTGAGTAAGGTCATATCCTGCGGCCACTTTCCCTGACTGCCTCTGTCCAAATCCCTGTCCAGGCACTTACTACATGGTGATTATAAACCAGTTCTTTAAACAGCAAGTGCTTCCAATTCCTCATCTGCAAACTGGAGATCAAGACATTCCATTTGTCATAACGTTTGTATATGTGTGGTATGGGTTAAATTAATACACACAAAGCAGTACATAGAAGCAATCATTCAAGAAATGCTATTATCATCAGTGTCATTTTTATTATTATTCACAGACCTTTTGGCAAATTCTCAGCACCAAGGATTGTTTGCACTGAAGCCAGTCCTGCCCCATGGCCATATTCATATCATGAGCAATTTGGAAAAGCACCATCAATCCCTCCCAAACTTGTATATCCTAGACGCTCTTCAAATGGGGCCAGAGAGCAGAGGCCAGAGTGGAGAGGGAGGACAGGGCCTGACCCAATGGGTCCCAAAAGAAAACTCCCTGAACTTTTCAATGTCCTCCAAGTCAGTAGGCAGAGGACAATAGCCAAAACCATAAAGCCACACATCTAGGACCTTGGCCAGGTGCATAAAATTGAGCATACGGTGTTCAATTAATCATGGAGAGTTTTTGCAGAGTTCTATACAGTATTACTACAACAACCAACTATGCATTAATACCAGAACATACTGAGAAAATAGTCCACAGAAACTTTTATTAAAACACAATGCAAAACATTGTCCCTGGGACAAAAAGAAGTACAAAAAAAAAAAAAAACTGTTAAAAAGAGGTAAAAGCATTATTAAGATGCAAATCAGGAGCACCAATTTATCACAAACTAAACCCAAATTAAATATTGCTTCTCATTTAGGATCAACCATAAATAACACAAGAAGTTTCTAGAATTCCTTCAAGTCAAAATGAACCTAATGTAGAAGCACAAGATTATGACTTATAAATAAGCTTACTGGGACAAATGTGATGCACATCACAGCCAAGCCGCCATGACATCAGAAATAATGATGAAGCACCACATATATGAAAGGGTATATTGCAGCTGCTGTCAGAGCAGCACAGTGCATAGATACAAGCCAGGGAGTAATATTGCTTAAGTACAGTCACTAGGCCCACTCTGCACCTAGTAATTGTGGCAGGCACCTCAGATAGCATCTTCAATGACTATTCAAATGAAGATAGGATGATTGATGATATCCTTTCCCATTTTTAAAAGTACAAAATACAAAGCCAATACTACATAAATTCTCAAACCTTGCAGGCTGAGCAACAATGTCTCATTATAATATATTCCTGTAAATCACGCAGGATTGCATGGGGAAAATAGCATAGCTCTGCCTATAACTCTGTTTCTGTGTGTGTGTGAGAGAGAGAGAGGGAGAGGGAGGAAGGGAGGGAAATGGGGTACCATCTACCTTATAAAGTCATTTTAACTGAAAGTGACCGGCGCCATGTGTTCAATGATATGTTTTGTTGCTTTAGAAATGAATGCCGTATTCATAGGTAGCACAATGCCCATCACAGTGTACTTATCCAATAAATGGAGTAGAAGCACAAAGAGTGTTGAAGTAAAGGCTGTAGCTGTTATCACACAATTCCCTAGTGAGATATATGAAGTGGCAGAGCTAGAGCTGCATTCCAAGCATCCTAGTTACTAGATACTTAGGTGAAAGTTTATGTATTATATGCTATCTAACCCACTTCCAAGAACTTCTCATCAAGTTTCTGTGGTATCAGAAGACAAGACATCAAATTCTAATTGTTTCCATTAGGCAGTCATATTGAGTTGGTTTCAAATATAAAAAACAACTGAACTCTTTCTACTTCCTCAGCTGATTTCCACCATTTTTCCTCTTGTAATTTAGGAAACTTTCTAAATTCACAGACTTCAGTCTCTTGAGTGGTTTCATACTTCTGTCAGGTACTTCACTAATCTACTAATCTGCCCTACATCCTTCTCAGCTCCATTGTTCACTGCTAGCCATAATGTGATCCCCAATCAGCAAGACTTTTTAATATGTTGAACCTTTAGGGTTACTGATATGGGTTATAGAATTGTAGACTAAAGTGGATATAGAAAAAATTAATGTCACAAGTCATTTACATCCATTATTGTAATGGATTTTAAAACAATGAAATTATTTTTTATCAAGGCATATTGAAAATGCACACAGTTTAGAAGCCATTTGATTTTCACACACTCTATATTTTAACATTTAACAATATGACAGCCTCAAAATGGCACATTGTCACAGTTGAAAATCACTTTAGAAACTCTGAAGTACTAAATTAAGTGTGGGGTAGGCCACATACAATTATCTTTGGAATTGTAGGGCAGGATTGGTTCTCAAGGACTTAGATGATGACAGTATCACAATCATTGACCCACAAAACTGTTCTTTTCTCCTATTACTTTTCTTAAAGTCTGAACATCTCATGAAGTTTATTTCCAAACCAAAAGGCTTACGTGTGAGGCTAGATAGATTTAAAATAATTATATTATAATTCTTTAGAATTTAGCCATCCTTTATGATTCAATTCCTTTATTTTCCTTATGTCTGTATGCCCCCTTCAAAATGAGACTAGACAAAATACTATCAAGGAAGCTCAATATTACAAAATTTTGAGTGATGTTCTCTGTGCTATATGCTAGGCTTTTATTTGTTATCTAGTTTATATAGAGTAGGGCTTCCTTGATAGCTCAGTTGGTAAAGAATCCACCTGCAATGCAGGAGATGCCAGTTTGATTCCTGGGTGGGGAAGATCCACTGGAGAAGGGATAGGCTACCCACTCCAGTATTCTTGGGCTTCACTTGTGGCTCAGCTGGAAAAGAATTCAAAATGATACAAATGTACTTATATATAAAACATAAATAGACCCACAGATGTGTATATACAAATGTGTACAAATGTGTATATGTTAACCCCAAACTACTAATTTACCCACCCCCCAACCTTTCCCATTTGGTGACCATAAGTTTGTTTTCTATGTCTGTGGGTCTATTTATGCTTTACATATAAGTTTATTTGTATCATATTTTTTAATTCCACCTTTAAGCTATAACATATATTTGCCTTTCTCTGTCTGACTTACTTCACTTAGTACAATAATCTCTAGATCTGTCCATGTCACTGCAGATGGAATTATTTCATTCTTTTTTTATGGCCAAGAAATATCCTATTGTATGTGTGCTTAGTCACTCAGTTGTGTCCGACTCTGTGACCCCATAGATTGTAGCCAACCGGGCTCCTCTGTCCATGGGATTCTCCAGGCAAGCATACTGGAGTGGGTTGCCATTTCCTCCTCCATGCAATTTTCCTGACCCAGAGATCAAACCCAGGTCTCCTGAATCACTGGCAGATTCTTTGCCATCTGAGCCACCAGGGAAGCCCATTCCATTGCCTAGATATAGATAGATAAATATAGATATAGTTATAGACCATATCTTTATCCATTCCTCTGTCAATGGACATTTAGGACGCTTCCATGTCTTGACTATTGTAAATAGTGCTGCAACAAACATTGGGGGGGCATGTGTCTTTTGGAATAATGGTTTACTCCAGGTATATATCTAGGAGTGGGCTTGCTGGCTCATATGTTGGTTTCAGTTGCCCCCACACTTTCTTGATTTTCCCTTAGTAACCCTACTATGGTTATCTCTGCCTAATTTAAGGAATCTTATTCTACCTCCAGTTGCTTGTCAGTATACATTTAGGTTTCATCCTCAGATGTTCCTAACTGATGAATATCATAAGGCCATCCCCTTGTCCCATGTTCAAAGGAATCAATCATCTTCCTGATAAGATACATCTAAATTTCTAGCCAAGAGCAATTAAAACACGGAGGTATTATTGAGTTCCAAGCAAATTAAACTCTAAAGCAGGTTGTCAAACAATGGACCAATGGAATAGAATTGAGAGTTCTTGTAAATTAGGTTTTATTAGAACACAGCCATTTCTTGTCTGTTCTAGTAAATTAGGTTTTATTAGGACACAGCCATTCCCATTCACTTATAGATTGTCCACAGCTGCTTCTACACTACAAAGCCAGCACTGAGTAACTGTCACAAAGACCTTATGGCCCACAAAGCTAAAAAATTTACTCTCTGATCCTTTACAGAAAAAGTTTGCCAACCATTACTCTAAAAGCTATCTTGACCAGCAGGACACAGCAGAATGAGGCAGAGAAAAGCTCTGAACAGGCCTACAATCTACAACCAAACCTCTTTAATAGTGAAAATTTCAATGAACTCTTTTTAGATTGAGGAGACATCAGAGCTAGATGGAGAAAAGCAGTGAATATTAAAAGTATCTATAGATTTTATTATTTTATTTTAGGTAATCTTTAGTTTTTTAAATTTTTATTGGAATATAGTTGATTTACAGTGTCTTAGTTTCAAGTATACAGAAAAGTGAGTTACATAAATATATGTAAACATATTCTTTATTTATGTTCTCTTCCATTATAAGTTATTACGAGATACTGGGTAGAGTTCCCTGTGCTATACTGTTACATTTTAATCCCAAAGTGGAAGCTGCTCAGTCAAGCCTAACTCTTTGTGACCCCTTGGACTGTAGCCTGCCAGGCTCCTCTGTCCATGGAATTCTCCAAACAAGAATACTAGAGTGGGTTTCTATTCTCTTCTCCAGGAGATTTTCCTGACCCAGGGATCGAACTCATGTCTCCTACATTGCAGGCAGATTCTTTACCATCTGAGCCACCAGGGAAGCCCAAACTCTTATTTTTGGTCATCTTTCTTCAAAAAGGTGTTTTGGTCTTAAATGGAAATGAGAGGCAACATTTATAAGAATTAGCTTTGTAAATTCAACAGAATTATAATTTATATTTTGTTTTTAACTTTTTAGCCAATTTGAGCTATTATAAAAATGTAACCTTGGAATTTAAAATTATAAAGCTGTTACAGGATGAAAGTTACTCATATTCTCAAAAAAAAAAAAAAAGTTGAAGTCTGTTCACTGAAATGTCATAGGTAATAAAATCTGTTTTCTACCAAGTTGCACAGATGTAGATGCTTTAAAAAAAAAATCTATATAATAAAAATGGATTTGTTTCTCTTCCATACATTTACCATGGACTTATTCTCTCATTAAAATATGAAATCTGCCAAAGGAGGGAAACTGTCAGGTTTTAAACTAACTTCTTTAAGATAATTGTTTAATCACTTAAAGTTACTTTATGGAAACAAAAATTGTTTTTGAAAGAAAACTGGCTTTGCCTTTTCTCCTTGAGGTAAGATAAACATAATTATCAAAAAGCACACAAATATGAAAAGATTAAGTGTTTTACATAAATGTTTTTTAAATGCTAACAATTTTTACTTAAGAAGTTTTCTTGAGACATAATTAAGAAACATATAATTCATTGATTTAAATTTTTCAATTCAATATTTACAGTCATACCGTTATACAACCATTATCACAATTTTAAAACTTTTTTTCCCTCTAGGAAAAAAAGAAAAGCCCATCATATCCTCAGTTTTCCACCCACTCCACTCTCAGACTCAGATAACCACAAATCCATTTTTAACCTCCACAGATTTACCTATTCTGGATATTTCATAGGAATGGGATCATATAATATGTGGTATTTTGTGACTGTCTTTTTTTTTTTTACTTAGCATATTTTCAGGTTTCATCCATTTTACATCATGTATTAGTGTTTTATTTCTTTTTACTGCTGAATAATATTCTGGTATATGGCTATGCACATTTTATTTTCCCATTCATCAGTAACTAGACATTTGAATTTCTAATTTTTGGCTACTATGAATAATGCTGCTCTGAAATTCATGTACAGGCTTTTTTAACGTGGACATATGTTTTCATTTAATTTGGGTCCATGTGCATGCATTCTAAGTCTTTTCAGTCATATCCGACTCTCTGTGACCCCCATGGACTGTAGCCAGCCAGGCTCCTCTGTCCATGGGATTCTCCAGGCAAGAATACTGGAATGGGTTGCCATGGTCTCCTCCAAGAGATCTTCCAGACCCAGGGATCCAACCCACATTTCTTCATTTCCTGCAATGGCAGACAGGTTCTTTACCACTAGCACCACCTGGAAAGACTTTGGGTCCATAATTTAAAAAAAAAAAAAAAAAGGAATCACTAAGTCATAAAAGAACACTGTGCTTATTATTTTGAGGATATGCCAAACTTTTCCAAAGAGCTACACTTTTTACATTCCCACTAGCAACATATGAGGGTTCCAATTTCTTCACATTCTCACCAAGACTTGCAGTTGTCTTTTTATTATAGTCATCTTTTAACTATGAAGTCTTATCTCACTGGAGTTTTGATTTGCATTTCTCTAGTGACTAATGTTACTGAGCATCACTTCAAGTGCTTATTGGTCATGAATCTTCTTTGGAGAAATGACTATTCAGATACTGTGTCCATCTTTTAATTGGATTACTGAGCCTTCTATGATTAAATTATGAGAGTTCTATGTATACTGTGTATAAGTCTCATATCACATAATTGATTTGCAGAAATTTTCTCCCATCCTATAGATTGTATTTTCACTATCTTGGTGGCATTATTTTCAGCACACAAAAAAATTAAATTTTGATGTAGTCCAGCTTATCCATTTTTCCTTTTGTCATTTGTGCTTTTAGTGTTGTAGAAGCCATTCCCTAACCCAAGGTCATGAAAATTTCCTCCTATAACTTCTTCTAAGAGTTTTATAGTTTAAATTTTTATATTCAGATCTACAATACATTTTGTGTTATTTTTGTGTGTGGTATGAAATAGGGGTCCAACTTCATTTTTCTGCATGTGGAAATCCAATTTCTCAGCACTATTTGTTGAAAATTATTCTTTCTCTGATTGAATTGTCTTAGCAACCTTGTCAAAAATCAGTTGACCATAAATATAAGACTTTATTTCTGAACTCTCAATTCTATTCCATTGGTCCATATATCTATCCATATGCCAGAACCACATTGCCTTGATTATTGCAGTTTTGTGGTAAGTTTTAAAATCATGAACTGTTAATGCTCTAGAATTCCTTTACAAAGTTGTTTTGGCTGTTCTGGGTCTCTTGCATTTTTATAAGAATGTTGGGTTCAGGTGAGAGTAGGGCTCTTCTCTTTGAGCAGTAGCTAGGTGGGAAAAAAAGAGAACCAATTCTCTCCGTGTGCCTACAGCTGAAGCCTGTTCCTCCAGGGGTTAAACTTTAGCCCAAGCCGGAGGCTGGAAGGAAAGGGTCTTCTTGGCTGTGCGCAGCTGGGGTAGCGTTTTTATAACATGGCTAGAGTGCAGGCGGACAGTTGTGTCAGGGAACAAGACATAACTTCAATGCCACAACTCTATTCTTCCTAAGATCTAGTAGGTTTTCTCTTTTTAACTTTCACTGCATATAGTTGCTTTACTAACACAGTGTTCTGCTAGTTTCTGCTAGTTTCTGCAAAGTGAATCAGCTATCCGTATACATATATCCCCTCTTTTTAGATTTTCTTGAATAAATATTTTTCCATTCCCTACATGTCTTAAATGAACTTTGTTTCATTTTTTAATAATTTTCATCAGTTAAACTGCTGTTTGCTAAGGAAAGAGACTACAAGCTCCCTACTCTGCCATTTTAGAAATCCTTACAATTATTCCACAATTTTTTAAAAAATCTACCTGATGATTATAGCATCATTTTGACTTGAGGAATAGCTGATATTATTTCCATCTTTCAATTAAGGTAAAACAGATTAAAGTAGAAATAAAAATTGTGCAACAGGAAATAAAACATATGTTTTCCAACCAACTGGTTTCATCAGTTCAAGCTACCTCTGTGGTAGAGTAAGTCTGGAGAAAAAACTCAATGAATTTACTTTATTCTGAAAGACATATGATTCTATGATCCCATGTTTTTATTCTATCATGACAATGTAAGAACTTTGGAAAAACAGCCAGAACTAGCCACGTAGCAATTTTGTCAAATGTTGGCAAGTTATATTTATTATATTTATTTTCATTATATTTATTAGGACTCCTCCTTAATAGAAAACATTCTAGAAACAAATAAACTGATGGTAATAGACAAAATTAAAGATGTAGTAAATTTTTCTAATGTTTTTTCTATTGGTTACGTTATACAATTTAAAGAAAGCAACAACATAAAACTAGAGATGCATATAGACAGCTAAACTCATAGGGCAACCAGCTACTTGGACAAAAACTGTACAGTCAATCCAAGACTAAATTATGATGGAGGAATTTTTTTCTTCTTCAGTGCCCTTTTTCACTTGCTCTGATAATTTCATTTTCCCTATTGCAAGTCTCTGACAGATCAGTATTCTTCTCCACTATCTCAAAACCCCCTTCATAGCCATTTGACCTTAACATGGTACCCATTCGAGTTGTCTGCATCATTACTTAGGCTTGAGTGAAAGACTGTAGTTTCATCTGTGTAATTTTGGGAATCCTGAAGAGAATAAGAAAGATATTCTGGAAGGCACTGAGGCTGTCTTCCTTCACACCCTGGAACCACTCACATGTGTGGGATTTTCTATTCTACTTACACATAAGGATTGCTTTACAAGTAAGATACCATTTCTGCTTGTATAACTGAATCATTGGCCTGAATTTACAACTTCAATCCTTCTATCAGTCATTGTGACAGCACTTCACAGCAATACAACAGGAGAGATTGAAAACAAAGACAACTGGTCTGCCTACCCGTCAGATGTGATTACAGCTCTGCACATCAATGTTTAGACTACAAGGCAGTGTGTATCATCTCTATCACCATGTAAGATCAGATGAGCTATTTGCTGTTCTTCATTATCTGGAGAAAAGCCCAGAAGAGAACATGTAGTTCAAGCCATATTATGTGTCACCTTTCCTCCACTGAAAGTTAACATTGGAGCATAGAAATGAAAATTAACCAGTTCAGAGATTCAGAACCTCACTTTAATCTGCAATTAAACATCAAAGACCTATCACATTTCTATTTTAATTTCTGTTTTAGCTCCTTGAATATAAGATCCATCTAATACAGAGGAAAAGACGCTAACAATACCTCTAAATTAGTTTCCATCTTCAGCCAAGTTCAGTATTAGATTGGAAATTTTGAGATAAATAGGAAGCTATTTTCCCCTAGTCTGTATCTTCCATGTGTGTGCTAAGTTACTTCTTTCATGTCCAACTCTGTGTGCCCCTATGGGCTGCAGCCCACGAGGCTCCCCCATCCATAGGATTCTTCAGGCAGTAATATCAGAGTGGGTTGCCATACACTGCTCCAGGGGAACTTTCCAATCCAGGGCTTGAACCTGAGTCTCTTAAGTCTCCTGCATTGGCAGGTGGGTTCTTTACTACTAATGCCACCTGGGAAACCCTTGAATCTTCCAGAGAAAGAATAATAAAATGCTAACCGGATCTTATCTGAAACCTATTTGCCTGATCATGTAAAAGTCCCAGAATGGAGAAAATAGAACTAGTGAAAGACAGACACAGAGACCACATCATCTGAGTCAATCCTATTACCCGTCTGCTTATCTAACTATTTTACCAATAGAGATGTTATAAGGAAGTATGATGGTCTTTTAGAGCTGAAATGATCTTTTTATTGTGAAAGTTCTAAAGATATACTTTGATGTCATGCAGGATAATTAGTTGACCATATAATGCACACTTATTTGGCTTATAAAAGTAATGGCATTGACAGTAGAACAGAATTCATCCATAATAAAGAAACAAATCCTGCCATTTGCAACCCTCAGGGAAATTACACTAGAATAAGTCAGACACCCTGACTAGAATAAGCCACACCCTGGTGGCTCAGTGGTAAAGAATTGACCTGCAATGCAGGAGACGCAAGTTCAATCCCTAGGTTGGGAAGATCCCCTGAAGAAGGATATGGCAACCAACTCCAGTCTTCTTGCTTGGATAATTTCATGGACAGAAGAGTCTGGTGGGCTACAATCCATGGGATTGCAAAAGTCAGACAAAACTTAGCGACTGAATCACCACCACCAAGTCAGACAAAGGAAAAAAATCATATGATCTCACTTATATGTAGAACCTAAAAAAAAATAATAATAAGCTCATAAATACACAGAACAGATTGGTGGTTGCCTGGGCAGGGACTGGAGAGTGGGTGAAATGCATGGTGAAGGGACTCCAAGAACAGAGGAGTCTGACGGGCACAGTCCATAGGGTCACAAGAGTCAGACATGACTTAGCAATTTTCATTCATTCATCATAAAGTACAGCATGACAACTATAGTTAATAATACTCTATTGCATATTTGAAAGTTGCTGAAACAAGAAATCTTTATTTTTTAATGAAGCATAATGCACATGGTAGTTTGCATCTCTTAATCCTCTCGCCCTATCTTGCCCCTTCTTCCTTTCTCTCTCCTCACTGGTAACCACTAGTTTGTTCTCAATATGTGAGTCTGTTTCTATTTTGTTATATACAGTCATTTATTTTATTTTTTGTATTCCACATCTAAATGATAACATCCAGTCTTTCTCTGTCTGACTTATTTCACTAAGCATAATGCTTTCCAGGTCCATCCACATTATTGTAGATGGCAGGATTTCATTCTTTGTACGGCTGAGTATACTCTATAACTAAGTAATACTCTATAACTTCCAATATCTTTATCTTCTTCATTAGCTCATGTGTTCATGGACACAGGTTACTTTCATTTCTTGGCTGTTGTAAATAATACTGCTGTGGATGCTTGGGTGCATGTATCTTTTCAAAGTAATATTTTCACTGTTTCTGTATATACATCCAATAGTGGAATTGACTGATTGATGGTAGTTCTATTTTTAGTTGTTTTGAGAAAACTCCATACTGTGTTCCACAATGGCTGTACCAATTTATATTCCCACCAATAGTGTACAACTGTTCCCTTTTCTCCATATCCTCGTCAGCATTTGTTATTTAGACTTTTTGATGATAGGCATTTTGAAACGTGTGAGGTGCTATTTCATTATACTTTTGATTTGCATTTCTCTAATGATTATGTGATATTGTGTATCCTTTCATGTGCCTGTTCACCATATGTATATGTTCTTTGCAAAAATGTCTATTTAGCTCTTCTGCCCATTTTTTGATAGGGCTGTTTGTTTTTTGACATTGAGTTGTATGAATTGTTTATATATTTTTAAATATTAACCCCATGTCAATCATATCATTAGCAAATATTTTCTCTCATTCAGTAGGTTTTCTTTTCAATTTGTCCATAGTTTCTTTTGCTGTGCAAAAATGATTAAGTTTAATTAGGTTTCATTTGTTTATTTTTACTTTTATTTCTTTTGCTTCAGGAGACTGATCCAAGAAAATATTGCTACAATTTACATCAAAGAATATTATGCCTATGTTCTCTTCTGTGAGTTTTATGGCTTAAGGTTTTACATTTAGATCTTTAAACCATTTTGAGTTTATTTTTATATATGGTGTGAGGAATTGTTCTAATCTCATTCTTTTATTTGTAGCTATCCAATTTTCCCAGCATCTTTATTGAAGAGACTGTCTTTTCTCCATTGTATATTCTTGCCTATTTTATCATGGATTAATTGACCATAGGTATATGGCTGTATTTCTGGGCTCTCTATTTTGTTCCATTCAACTCTGTGTCTGTTTTTGTGCCAATGTCATGCTATTTTATTATAACTCTGTAGCATAGTCTGAAGTTCAGGAAATGTGATACCTTCAGCTTGTTCTTTTTTCCTCTAGATTTCTTTGGCAATTAGATACGCTTTGTGTTTTAATACAAATTTTAAAATTATGTTTTCCTATTCTGTGGAAAATGTCCTGAATATTTTGATAGGGATTGCATTATATCTATAGATCGCTTTATGTAATATAGGCATTTTAACAACATTAATTCTTCCAAGAAAACTTCATTTCTTTGTATCATCTTTAATTTCCTTTGTCAACATTTTATAGTTTCAGAGTATAGGCGTTTCAGCACTTTGGCTAAGTTTACTCTTAAGTATTTTATTCTTCTTATGCAATTGCAAACAGGATTATTTTCTTGCCTTCTCTTTCTATTAATAGCAGTTCATTATGCACATATTCACATTATTCACATACAGAAAAGCAACAGATTTCTGTATCCTGCAAATTTACATCTGGTCGATTAGCTAATATAATCCAACTTAAATTTAAAAATGGTTTAACCTTTTAGAAAAGCTATTAAATATCCAAATCTAGCAATAATATTGTTAAATCTTTTGTTTAGTAAATAGTAAAATGTTGACTAGAAAATATGGACATTCATCTTAATCTTACATCAGAAAATTAGGAACCAACACATTGTAAAGTAATTATCTTCCAATTTAAAAAAATTTTACAAAGAAAATCAGACATTTTTTGTAATATATCTATTACACATTATCTATATGAGTAAATGTTTTTAAGTACATTGGGAAGCAAAAGGAAACTATTACCTTTTGATTTAAGCATTAACAGAAGTTTCTTAAAGTATACTTCATGCTATGTTTGAATAAAATGTTTAACACATATTTTGCTTTTTGCACATGTTTGGTAGTTTTAAATCTGTGGATTTTCTATCACAACAGTAAACCCTCTTTGAGTATACTTCTAAAGTGCTTCCTAATTATTATACTTCTCTCCCTATTCTGACAACAATTTTAAAATTAAAATGGTTACAACTCAAAAGTTAAACTTTATAAACTTTAAGTACATAGTATCTCTTAGAAGAACTGTAATTCCAGAGCTGGCAGGAATTGGGGAGACTCAGTGACTCTCAGTCCAGTTTAAAATAAAGTTGCTGTCTTGTCCTTGCCTACAGCTTACGTCACTGACAGCAAACATAATTAAAGCCATAGAGAAAGAAATCACAAGTTGTTCTGAATCAGTGAATCTTGACAACCAGGAAAATAAAGGGTTTTTTTAATCCCAAGGACTGACTCTACCTACAATCCCTTTTCTTTCTGTGTCATTCTTAACAGCAGATATAAAAACGGAACAAACATGAATCAATAGAAAGAGACTGAGGAGAGAGAAAACCATTTAGGAAAATTTTTGATGTATTATGGTTTGCACACACACAATGATCCAACAAGCGTGGTATCCTCCTCCACCCTAAGCAGCTGGCACTCACTTCACTCTTCTAGTTACCCCCATGGTTTCTCTGTTTCATTTCCCTCCCATAAACTGAATGTCAGTTCAGATGCCAAAAGAGGTAGGGTTAACAGTTCAACATCTGTTTCCTACTAAAAGCATAGAAATCTTTTATTAATTGCCTACTCTTTGGCCTTGCTAGAAAAGGTGGATACAACAGAGAAGACTGGTACAATAAGAAGTGGCTGTTTTCAATTTCTGTCATCATTATTAAATATGCTTTGCCCCAAAATATCCTAGAGGGTCATTCTGAACAAAATCCTCTCCTGCTGGCATGTTTATGACTCACCAGCATTACCTCCTGTATGCCAGAGATATGCCATCTTTAAGGGAATTAAAAAGAGTTATCACCATGAATTCAGACTGTGTTGTTACTATTCAGCTTATATAATATGTATGTTTGAAACCACTGTGAATATTGTGATTTTCCTGAGACTGGTTTCAGCTGGCTGCTTGATGCCTTGGCAGTCTCTTAGAAGCAATGCAAAAATCACCAGGGTGAGTCTGCTGCTGGCTCTCAAGCTCAAGTGGGCAGTTGGCTAGTGCTTACTTTAGAAAGTCTGGCAGCTCCACTGGGTTTGCTCACCACTGTGTACCTCATGTGAGTCTCACACTAGTGAGTTCAATTATTATGAAAAGTCCTAAATATAATTAATTCATATCATGCCACCTTGTCACCTCTTGGACTAACCATTCTTCCTAAAGACACAGTACTGAAAGTTTGAATACTCCATGATATTGCAATCAGATTTACCGTATGAACTGAAATTATGCCAATTTTTTATTTTCTTTTTTTTTTAAATACGCAAGGCTAAAGACATTTTTCCCAGTTAGCAGATGATAGAAATCTGAGCCTTTCCCTCTATATATCAATTCCAAGAATGATTTCTTTGGTTCACTTGGCTTATTTTGTTTGTGCTTGTGATGGATAATAGGACTGAAGACTGGGCTTTTAGACTTGAGTCTTTCACTTTCTTATGGAACTCTGCATAAGTCACATATTATAGTTTAAATTTTTACCTGTAAAATGGAAATAACAATCCCTGTCCTATCTATTACACTGAAAATAAAATTGTAAGTGCTAAATAAATATAAGTTATTTCTTTAACAAAAATGTATGTGAATGCACATTCTTTTTTAATATGCATTTTTGTTGATTCATGGTCCATACTACCAATGTCAGGAAGTTTGGGAAATAGTCCAGGTAGAAATCACATACCTCCCTTGATGATTAATTTTTTGTGTCAACTTGGCTGAACCATGGTGTTCAGATATTTCATCAAACATTTCTATGAAGGTGTTTTTTGGATGAGATTAACATTTATGTCAGTGGGCTTTGGGTAAAGAAGATTGTCCTTTATAATATGGGTGAGTCCCATCTAATCAACCAAAGTTCTGAATAGAACAAAAACTGACCTCCCCTGAGAAGGAAGGAATCCTACCAACAGACAGCCTTCAGACTTCAACTGCAGCATCTCTGGGTGTCCAGCCTGTTGGCCTACCCTAAAGGTTTTGGAGTTTCCAGGCTTCGTAGTCATGTGAACCAATTCCTTACAAAACACACACACACACATAGCCTATTGATTCTGTTTCCCTGAAGAACCCTATCTAGAACACCTCCTGAAATCTGCATAAGGCCATATGATTAACTCTAGCCAACAGGACATAAGGAAAATGAAGTGTGTCACTTATGCAAACAGATATTTAATTATTTGGTGTGATTTCTCCACTTTCTCTTCTCCTGTGGCTTATCTGGAGGCCACACATGGAGGATGGCCACATATTGTGCACAAGATGGGTAAAGTTTGAAGAATGGCCCAACAAGAAAAGTCTATAATAGAGTTTTTGTGCATGAGAAACTATTACTGTGTTAGGCAACTGAGACTTAGGAATTGTTTACTACAGCAGCAGGAACTTGTTATCCTGTCTAATTGAGGTATATTTCATTGTGTTCAAGTTGGACAAATGGGGGAATGTTCCACACCCTCTCCAGCATTTATTGCTTGTAGACTTTTGGATGTACAGAACAGACTTTTGGACTCTGTGGGAGAAGGCGAGGGTGGGATGTTTCGAGAGAACAGCATCGAAACATGTATATTATCTATAGTGAAATAGATCACCAGCCCAGGTTGGATGCATGAGACAAATGCTCGGGCCTGGTGCACTGGGAAGACTCAGAGGGATTGGGTAGAGAGGGAGGTGGGAGGGGGGATCGGGATGGGGAATACATGTAAATCCATGACTGATTCATGTCAATGTATGACAAAACCCACTACAATATTGTAAAGTAATTAGCCTCCAACTAATAAAAATAAATGAAAAAAAAAAATGGGGGAAAGTTCTGCATTATTTGAAATGCCAAAGGAAAAAAGCAGCTCCTGATACCTGGAAAATATCATGAACACTTTTTCACTAAAAAATCTACATCAGACAAAGATCTCACAGGCCATGAAATCGAGAAGAAACAAGACTACTGTATAAACAGGTCTGAGCACAGAGGAAAATTAAACATTGTCCAAATCAGAAAAATCACCAAACAGCTTCCTGTTGTGAGTGAATGCTGCTATAGCATAATCCTCATTCTAATTGTCCCTCTCTCCAGTTAAGATTTACTAATATACCTAATTACAGGATTATCCGACTTCCTGACAGTATCCAATCTGGAACAAAACTTCAGAACAAGGATATAAGATTCATAAAATTTTCCCTAACTGACACCAAAATTCTACTCTACAAGCCCTTTCTAGCACTCTTACTGGGATGCCCTGCAGGTTCTCAAGGCTGTGAGTTTGGTCTCCCTCCATCTTTCATTACAGTGAGCATAAATCCAAATCTTCGATCTACAGGTGTGTTCCTAATGGTTTTTAGCTGGAGGGCATCAGCAGAGGCAATAATTTTAGCCTCAGAAAACAGAGGAACTGGACAAAATTTCTGACACTATTTAACTCTAACTGCCAGTGGTCATGCTGATTTTCATTGTAATCAGATAAAGCCAATTTTGCTCTGAACAACATTCAGTTCAATTCAGTCTCTCAGTCATGTCTGACTCTTTGCGACCCCATGAACTGCAGCACGCCAGGTCTCGCTGTCCATCACCATCTCCCGGAGTTCACCCAAACTCATGTCCATTGAGTCAGTAATGCCATCCTCTGTCATCCCCTTATTCTCCTGCCCTCTTTCCCAGCATCAGGGTCTTTTCCAATGAGTCAGCTCTTTGCATCAAGTGGCCAAAGTATTGGAGTTTCAGCTTCAACATCAGTCCTTCCAGTGGACATCCAGGACTGATTTCCTTTAGGATGGACTGGTTAGATCTCCTTGCAGTCCAAGGGACTCTCAAGAATCTTCTCCAACACCACAGTTCAAAAGCATCAATTCTTTGGCACTCAGCTTTCCTTATAGTCCAACTCTCACATCCATACATGACCACTGGAAAAACCATAGCCTTGACTAGACAGACCTTTGTTGACAAAGTAATGTCTCTACTTTTTAATATGCTGTCTAGGTTGGTCATAACTTTCCTTCCAAGGAGTAAACATCTTTTAATTTCATGGCTGCAATCACCATCTGCAGTGATTTTGGAGCCCCAAAAGAATAAAGTCAGCCACTGTTTCCACTGTTTCCCCATCTATTTGCCATAGTGAGATTCTATAACAGTATTGCATCTGGTTTAAATTATTATCTTAAAAAAAAAAAAAAAACTTGTTTTCTAAAGTTTTAGCTTGCAACATGTCCAGATATTTACTGAAAGCCTGTAACTTTAATATTCAATCTTCATTTATTGAAAAGCTTGTAACCGGGTATGTATAAAATTAAGGCTTGTATTTTGACAAACCAACTTTTAAATTTATTTTTCTTTAACAAGACTGAGAGATTCCTATTCTCCAGAAAACTTTGAATTGGTAAACTTGGAATTAGATGTGTGGGGGGAAGTTAAAAAGATATGAAAGAATGCATTGGGGCTCTAGTTAAACATGTACTAATGCTTATCTCAAAATCATTACTCCTGTGTACAGAACAGACATTTGGACTCTGTGGGAGAAGACGAGGGTGGGATGTTTCGAGAGAACAATATATTATCAAGGGTGAAACAGATCACCAGCCCAGGCTGGATGCATGAGACAAGTGCTCAGGGCTGGTGCACTGGGAAGACCCAGAGGGATCGGGTGGAGAGGGAGGTGGGAAGGGGGATCGGGATGGGGAATGCATGTAAATCCATGACTGATTCATGTCCATGTATGGCAAAAAAACACTACAATATTGTAAAGTAATTAGCCTTCAACTAATAAAAATAAATGGGGGAAAAAAGTTTTTTCTAAAAATTAAAAATTAAAAAAAATCTTTGCTCCTAACTTTTATAAAGTTTTATATGCTAATTTATTTTCTATATCTGGAAAGCATATATATATGTGTGTATATATATATACATCTTCTATAGTATTTTTATATCTGGAAAGAATATATATGTATATTTCATTTTTCTTCTAAAAAAGACTTTGTTCTTATAACCTGTATCCTCAAACCCTAGTGAGACTAGAAACTACCTGGCAAGCTTTTTAATAATGAGCTTCAGAAAAACTGGAAAGCTTTTTGGGTAAAGATAAAACTGTATCTGCATCTCACATCATGCACCAGGATAAACTTCAGAAAGATCAGATATATAAAGTAAAACAACAATTTTTATATGAATTTATTTCATATAGAAGAAGACAAGGATGAATGCCTTTTCAACCTGCAATCTGAAAAAAACTTCCTATCTCAACATTCAGTAGCAATTCAAGAAAAAAGAGTAAAAAAAATGATTGATTAATAATTTAAAAGTATACTACACAGCAGAAACACTATAAACAAAGTCAAAATGTACGTTAAACCTTGGAGAAATTATTTATAACTGATATCACAGGGAGGAAACACCAGCATAAATAGATATAAAAAAGAACTCCTAAAATCCCCAATTAAAAAGACCAACAACCTAATAGATAAATGGATAAAGGATTTGAACATATATTTCACAGAGCTAGAACTTATGACCCTCAAAGACAAGAAATAATGGCCAATCTCACTTAATAAATAAGAGAAATTCAAAATAAAATTGTAAAGAGAATGCATTACTTACATGATTTTCAAAATCTAAAGGTTTGACAATAAAATCTTTCAGGGGAAATATTAGGAGTAGGAGCTTTCATAAATTTTTGTGGAATGCAAATAGGATAAGCCATTAAGGTAACAGTTTGGCAATATATAGAAAATGTGGAATTAATAAGTGATTACAACAAGGTCACAGGATAAGAGGTTAAGACACAAAAGTCAAAAAAAATCAATCACTTTCTTATATATTGATAGCAAGAATAAACAAGTTGTACAGGAAATTAAAAACACAATATCATTTACATTAGCATCCCCAAAATAAAATACTTAGGTGTAAATCTAACAAAACATATGCAAGATATGAGGAAAACTACAAAATCCTGATTAATGAAATCAAAGAAGGATTAAAGGGAGACATAGTTCATGTTCATGTATAGAAGACCCAATATTATCAAAATGTCAATTTTTTTTCAACTTGATCTATATATTCAATGCAATCTCAATCAAACTACCAGCAAATGTTTTTGTATAGACCGTCAAACATATTCTTAAGTTTAAATGGAAATAAAAATGGCTCAAAATAGCCAACATAATACTGAGGGAAAACAAAGTTGAAGAACTGACACTACCCAACTTCAAGATTACTGTTAAGCTTCAGTAATCAGTGTTCTGTTGGTGAAAGAACAGGCAAAAAAATCAGTGGAACAGAATAGAGAGTCTAGAAATAGATTCATATATAGTCAAAGGATCTTTGACAAAAGAGCAAAGGCAGAAGAAAAGATAGTCTTTTCAACAAATAAAATTAGAACTGGACATATATGTGCAAAAAAAAAAAAAAAACTAGACACAGATTTTCAGTTCAGTTCAGTCGCTCATTTGTGTCCGACTCTTTGCAACCCCATGGACTGCAGCACACCAGACTTCCCTGTTCATCACCAACTCCCAGAGCTTGCTCAAACTCATGTCCATTGAGTTGGTGATGCCATCCAACTCTCTCATCCTCTGCCATTCCCTTCTCTTCCTGCCTTCAATCTTTCCCATCATCAGGGTCTTTTCCAATGAGTCAGCTCTCCGCATCAGGTGGCCAAAGTATTGGAGTTTCAGCTTCAGCATCAGTCCTTCCAATGAATATTCAGGACTGATTTCCTTTAGGATTGACTGGTTGGATCTCCTTGCAGTCCAAGGGACTCTCAAGAGCCTTCTCCAACACCGCTATTCAAAAACATCAATTCTTTGGTCAGCTTTCTTTATGGTCCAATCCTCACATCTATACATGACTACTGGAAAAACTGGTTGGATGGCATCACTGACTCAATGGACATGAGTTTGAGCAAGCTCTAGGAGTTGATGATGGACAGGGAAGCCTGCATGCTAGCACCACAGTTCAAAAGCATCAATTCTTTGGCGCTCAACTTTCTTTATTGTCCAACCCTCACATCCACACATGACTACTGGAAAAACCACAGCTTTGACTAGATGGACCTTTGTTAGTAAAGTAATGTCTCTGCTTTACACCCTTACAAAATTTAACTTGAAAAAGGATCAGAGAGCTAAATGTAAAATGCAACATTATAAAGCTTGTAAAAGATAACAATAGAGGAAATATTGATGACTTTGGGTTTGGTAATTACTTTTTAGATATAATAATAAGGCATAATCCATGAAGGAAAATATTAATAAGCTTGCCTTTATTTAAAAAAAAAAAAAAGACTTTCTCCTTTGCAAAATATACTGTCAAGAGAACAAAAAAGCAAACCACAAACTGATAGATATGTTTGCAAAAGACACATCTGATGAAAGACTTGTTATCCACGATATGCAAAAAAAAAAAAAAAAAAAAAAACACTTAAAACTCAACAATCAGAAAACAAATAATGAAATGAAATTTTAAAATGGGCTAAAGACCTTAACAGCTACCTCACCAAAGAAGCAATGAGTATACGAAAAAATGCTCTAAACCACATTAGTTAGTTAGTTAAGTCACTCAGTCGTGTCCGACTCTTTGTGACCCTATGAACTGCAGCACGCCAGGCCTCCCTGTCCATCACAAACTCCTAGAGTTTACTCAAACTCATGCCCATCGAGTCGGTAATGCCATCCAGCCATCTCATCCTCTGTCATCCCCTTCTCCTCCCACCCCCAATCCCTCCCAGCATCAGGGTATTTTCCAATGAGCCAACACTTCGCATCAGGTGGCCAGAGTATTGGAGTTTCAGCTTCAGCATCAGTCCTTCCAATGAACACCTAGGACTGATCTCCTTTAGGATGGACTGGTTGGATCTCCTTGCAGTCCAAGGGACTCTCAAGAGTCTTCTCCAATACCACAGTTCAAAAGCATCAATTTTTTGGCACTCAGCTTTCTTCACAGTCCAACTCTCACATCCATACATGACCACTGGAAAAACCATAGCCTTGACCAGATGGACCTTTGTTGGCAATGTATCATCAGGGAAATAGAAATTAAAAACAACCATAGATATCACTGCACACATATTAGAATGATCAAAACCCAGAACACTGATAACACCAAAAGCTGGGAAAATGAGGAGCAGCCAGAACTTCTATTCATTGCTGATAGGAATGCAATGTGGTACAGCCACTTTGGAAGACAGGCAGGCAGTTTCTTACAAAATTAACATACTCATACCATCCAGAAATTTAATGCTCTGGTATTTACTCAAAGGATTTGGAAGGTTACATCCACACAAAAATATTCAGAAAAGTATTTACAGTACCTTTATTTATAATTGCCAAAACTTGGAAGATGTTATTCAGTATTATTGTTGTCCTTGTTTAGTCGCTCAGTTGTGTCCAACTCTTTGCCACCCCATGGACTGTAGCACACCAGGCTCCCCTATCCTTCACTGTCTCCTGGAGTTTGCTCACAATGACATCCATTGAGTTGGTGATGCTATTTAACCATCTCATCCTCTGCCACCCTCTTCTCCTTTTGCCTTCAATCTTTCCCAGCATCAGGGTCTTTTTCAATGAATCGGCTCTTTACATCGGGTGGCCAAAGTATTGGAGCTTCAGCGTCAGTCCTTCCAATGAATATTCCAGGCTGATTTCCTTTAGGATTGACTGGTTTGATCTCCTTGCAGTTCAAGGGACTGTCAAGAGTCTTCTCCAGCACCACAATTCAAAAGCATCAATTCTGTGGTGCTTAACCTTCTTTATGATCCAACTCTCACATTTGTACATGACTACTGGAAAAGCCATAGCTTTCCTCAGTATGTGAATGAATAAATAAACTGGTGTATATAGCCAGATAGTGGAATATTACTCAGTACCAAAAATTGAGATCTTAAGCCATGAAAAGGATCCTATCTGAGAAGGACTTATACTGTATATTTTCAATCAAATATCATTTTGAAAAGGGTAAAACTATACAGAAAGCAAAAAGATCAGTGGTTGCCAGGGGGCAGTAAGTGGGGGATGAGTAGGCAAAGCACAGAAGATTATTAGAGCCATGAAAATACTTCGATTATGCCATAATAATAGATACATGGCCTTAAACATTTTTCCAAACTGATATACAACACCAAGAATGAACTTTAACATAATCTATGGAGTTGAGTGACAATAATGTGTCAATGTAGGTCCACAAATTATAACAAATGTACCACTCTGGTGGTGGTTGTTGATAACGGAAGAGGCTATGGATGTGTGGAGGCCAAAAGAACAAAAGAAAAGAGAAAAGGGGAGGGAGGGAGGGAGGGAGAATGAAAGAGAAAAGGATGGAAAGATAGAGGAAGGGAGAAAGGAATTACCTGTAATGAGTTTGAGATTCTGGTGCAATAAGTCAGAGGTCAGGCAGGAGTGTTTCCATTTTTAATAAACGTTCCCAGGTGCTTCTGATGTAGGTGGTCCTATACATATTTTCATAAATTCATCATATTTTAAGAAATACTAACTTAGATTTAGGCTTAGTGTGGACTGAGTGAATTGTCACTTCCCACTGGTGCAAAGGGACAAGGGCAGAATTCAGAGTCAAAAGGCTTCAACTCAAATCTAAGCTCAGTCACTTATTGGCTTTATGCATTGGCCAAGGTACTTCACCTTTACCTCTCAAATGGAGGTAATAATACACATCATCCCAGATTACTATGAGGATTAAATAAGTACATAGAGCTTCTCTAACCTAGAGTTACCTCAAAAAGTGAGAGTTTATTAAATCCTTAGAATCTCCATTAATGGATATAAGCATACATAAATACATTCATTGGGCCAGGCCTAAAACGAAATCCATTTGTAAACTAAAGGAAATGGTGGTCAATAACAGAGAACTTCTTTATTCAGAGATATATCCATTTGGCTAAAAAGTTCATTTGGGTTTTCCTATAAACTATTACAGTCAACCCAATACATAAAATTAACTAGGGACAAAACACCTCTCTATCAGTCTCAAATTCCAAAGTAGAGCTTTTGCTACTGTTGTTTTATTTTTGTTTACCTTCTCTTAATTAAGCTTGAAATTCCATCTGACCAAATAAATTATAATTCAACAGACTTTCCTTGGTAAACCTTATCATATACATTATACTAATATTCAGTAGGTCTGTATAAAACTAAGCCTTATCTGTACAATATAGTAACTTGGGTATGTGTCATCTACTTGATGTACTTTAACTGACCATACTTAGTTTACTTTACCAGATCATCTAGTATGATGTCCCTTACCAGACACAGGATTCAGAATGGAATCTTGGGAGTCATGAGTAAGACCAGAATGGCCCAAATTCTAAAGATGATCCAGAGGCAATGTCCAGGGGATAAAACAAAGCCAAATTCGGTCCCAAAATTGGGTCACTCATCTCAAGAGGTTAGGCAAAGTAGCAGAATCTAGGCAAGAAAGAACAAAAGGTGAGACCAGGAACACAAAACAGAACAAAGGGTTTAAAATGAAAAGAGCAGCAGAGTCTGGAGTTGTGTGCATGCTGAATCTTGCAATTCTGGTTATGACTGGGGAAGAAACCTTCAAGAGTGTGGCTACACTGGCTCAGAAAAATCAAGAAAAAGAAAAAAAAAGTATTTTTTACTTCAACAGAATATTCAGCATTCAAATTAGTTGGTTCTTGATCTAAGATCAGAATTAAGTCTATATCTGAACATTCGGTTTGGTCGTATTGTTTTTTAATGAGTTTCTACTACTTCCACTATACAGTTTTAATGATTCAGGCTACATAAACTAATCCAAGGACAGCCTCCATCCAAGAGAAACTGCAGCCTCATCCAAGAGATGATCAATTAATAAAACCAATAATAATGGTTTGCATCTGAGGTAACTGTGAGGCCACCACTCCACAAAGATCAGGTATAAGAAGTGTCATGGTACTTCACCTTTTCTCAATTATAAAAATCTACTTCAAACCCATATCTGTCTATATAGTAGGGAAAGAAAATATCATTAATGAGGGAAAGAATCACCCCTTCTCATAATTACCCAAAAATTGTGAATCTTCTGCAACTAAAGATATTCAAGAAAGAGTTCTTGGATGTTCAGCCCATGCTGGTCAACACTGACATGTACACTGAACTAGCCTGAAAGAGGCCTCAATCCTATGCCACTAGTGATTCCAGGTAAAACTTGGGCAAGGAGACTGTTCAGCTTCCCTGGATGAGAGTATTAACATTTGCCACTGAACTCCAGCCTCTACCACAGGAAGCCCCCCAGGAGAAAAGACTAGTCCTCACTATTGATGACCTTGGAATATTCCTCCTAAGTCTTAGCTAAAACTCTCAAGGTCTCTCACCTCTCCAACTTCATCCACTTCTGATTCTCCTGATATTTGAAACCAACTCTTCTTTCACCCAGTCCTTATACAGAAGTTCCATGCTTTTGAAAACCTGAATGAAGATATCTTCTGGGGACCCAATAAATTTTCCTTTCAAGCCTGAAACACCAATGCTATTAGCAGAACCCTAAGTCAAAGAACTTAAAGGCCTGCCTACATCCTTGGGATAGAAAAGACACAATATCTACCACAGCAAGTATGAAGCCCAAATCAAAACCTCCATGCACATAATTTAACTAAAAGACACAGCACTGAGTGCATCCTGAGAAGGCAGCATGTGTAAGTGGCAAGATCATCACCAAGTATGGAGTTACCACACACAGATTTAAATCCCAGCTCATCATATGCCAGCATTGTGACCTAAAAAGCAAATCATTCATCCACTCTTACCTTTGGCCTTCTGTACTGTGAAGTGGGAACAATCATACTTATTTTCACAATATCATGGAGCAGTTTTGATGATCAAATAAGGGAAGATATGTGAAGATAATCTGTCAATTAGAAAGCATTTAGGCATGTGTAGAGGTTTGGACACTATAGAAATAAGATGAAGTAAGAAATCAGTGTGTGCTGGCCTTGCCACAGAAAACTTCACAGAGGAAATGGAGCAGGCTTCACCATTTTTGGAGAGAGAAAATTCAGAAAGAAAAAAAAAGAGAGAATATTTGGAGAAGAAATATAAAATCAAGATTGACCAGAACCTGACTCAAGGGCAGGTCAATCACCAATCTATAAAAGGCCTTCCTTTGTACCACCACTGACTGGCCTAGACAAGAAAAGGCCTGTCTGCAGATAGCAGATCTGTTAGCCATCAGTCTCCAGGGAACAGGGGATCTGGGTAACCCAGTGGAGTCCCCACCTCCAGCACACATCTACTGAGAGACTTTTTGGGACCTAGAACTCTGGTATCCTGAACCCAAAGAAATGTTCTGCTTTCAAGTGTGTATGTGTGTCTGTGTACATATGTGCACATCTGTATGTGTATGTATGTTTTAAAGTACTGACCCACCGTCTATAATCAATAACCATGAACACTTTTTTCTTCCACTAGAAAAAGAATGAGAAAAGAAAAATTTCATATTACCAAAACAATATCTAAGCACTCTTTTAATTTCTGTTGCCTATATATTCTTTGGGGCTTTCATGGTGGCTCAGATGGTAAAGAATCTGCCTGCAATTCAGGAGACCTGACTTTGATCCCTGGACCAGGAAGATCTCCTGGAGAAAGAAATGGCTACCCACTCCAGTAATCTTACCTGGAGAGTCCCCATGGGCTGAGGAGCCTGACGAGCTATAGTCCATGTGGTCGCAGAGTTGGACATACTTGACTGAGCAACTATTCTTAACCAATTATAAAAAGTAATATAAATAATATCAATAATATAAAAACAGAAGAAAACAATTTTTACAGGACTAGTATAAGAGTAAGTGAAGAGGGGAAATGTGTGATTTGTTTCCTTCCCTTGGGATTTTCATAAATCCAGAGAGACAAGAGTTGGCATCAGCTTGCTGTCTGATTGCCACAGGAGAGTAAGAGGCATGAAAGATTTTTGCTGTTGCTTTTACGTCCTGTTCTCTGATTTTCCATTTATTTGTTTTACATGAAAGCATCAACAGCTTATGCATCAACTTATGACCATTGTTTGCTCAATTTTAATAAAAATAAATGTCATCCAGGATTCTGACTCTGTTTGCAAAGACAGATAAAGCCCAGAAATCAGTTTTCATCAGGAAAATGCTACTGAAATCTTCTTCATGTTGGCTCATTTGTTAGGCATCTGTCATGGTGTCCCTTGCATGTTCCTCTATCTTACAAACATACAGTGATGACTGGTGATCTCATAAGCTGTGTGTGTGTGTGTGTGTGTGTGTGTGTGTGTGTGTGTGTGTGTGTGTGTGTGTTAGCTGGGTGAGGGGCAGGGGATATGACACTGAGTAAGGGCTACACTATAAATTCAGAGGAAGAATTATTGTCAAAGTTACTGTTTTACATTTGCAAAGATATCTGCAGGTAACAGAACATGAGCAACAGATTTAAGGCATAACTGTACTTATTCTCTTTGCAGCTGCCTTATTTGAGATGGTGAAAACTTTTCACTTTAGTAAGTGAACAGTTAAGCCAGTAGTCTAAAGTGAAAGCTCTGAGTTGTGGGGATAGACCTTTGAAACAGTCTCATTGATTAGCTAAAATATCACACAAAAATTACCTACCATTGTTTTCCACTGTACAAAATATCTGCAGCCTTATTTCAGTCTCTGACATACATCAAAATTACTGCACATCAGATTTTGCACTTCTGTATTATGTAAGCCTCAATTCAGTTAAGCCACCACATATGCTACCTATTAATCCCTTCTACAAATGATCTTTTGTGAATCTGGGGCAGAAGAAAGGAGTTCAAGTAAATAAGTTAGGGGAGTAAAATGGTGAATTGACATTTTTCTGGACATTTTATTCTGAAGATATTTTTGACTTAGCAACTTGACAGTTAGCACCTATACATAACTATACACACATACATGTGAATATACTTAGATGTACATGCAACTTGCATCTCCTCTCTTTTGAATTAAGAGCAAAGCAAACTGCTCCATAGAGTAAAGAAATCAGCAAATGACTTAAGCTTTATTGAGTTTCCCAATAGCAAGTTGAGAAAAGAAGGCAACAATGAATGATTTGGAGACAGCATTAGTGTTAGTACTTAAATGCAAGAAACTGTGCTAGAAAGTTTATCAGAGATTGTCTTTAACAAGGCATCATTTTATAGATGAGGAAAGGAGACCAAATGAAACTAAGTGAATTTGGGTCATTTTGCCTATTTATTTGTTATACCAGAACAAGAACCCAGATTTTCTGACTCCCCATCACACTACAACCATCCACCCATGAGTGAAGCAAGCAATGAATAGTCTTAATCCCCTGGCTCCACTCCAGAACAAACTTCGTTTATCCTTCCAGCCCCTCCTAATGGGAAAGTCCTTAGCTAACTGAGTCCTTAAATTGAAGTAGTCCAAGTATTTAGATGATTATAGAGCACTAGCTAGACTTTGCTGGTGGATAGGTGGTGAAGAATTTGCTTGCAATGCAGGAGATACAAGTTCAATCCCTGGGTCAGGAAGATCTTCTGGAGGAGAACATGGCAACCCACTCCAGTATTCTTGCCTGGAGAATCCCATGGACAGAGGAGCCTAGCGGGTTACAGTCAATAGTCACAAACAGGCAGACACAACTGAAGGGACTGAACATACAAGCCTGCAGAGCACTAGTTCTAGAAAATGATACACTTCATGTGATTATGGAAAACAATACTCCTATAAATGACAAGCTGATTCCTACCTCCAATAACAATGCTACCAACACAACATATATCAAAATATATTTAAATATTTTAAGGTATCTAATATTTAAAGATCACCTCATTTTAAGAAGACTACTAATACAGTGGAAGGGAGAAATAGACTTAAGGGACTAGATCTGATAGACAGAGTGCCTAATGAACTATCGACGGAGGTTCATGACACTGTACAGGAGACAGGGATCAAGACCATCCCCAAGAAAAAGAAATGCTAAAAAGCAAAATGGCTGTCTAAGGAGACCCTACAAATAGCTGTGAAAAGAAGAGAAGCAAATAGCATAGGAGAAAAGGAAAGATATACCCATTTGAATGCAAAGTACCAAAGAATAGCAAGGAGAGATAAGAAAGCCTTCCTCAGCAATCAAAGCAAAGAAATAGAGGAAAGCAACAGAATGGGAAAGACTAGAGATCTCTTCAAGAAAATTAGAGATACCAAGGGAACATTTCATGCAAAGATGGACTCAATAAAGGACAGAAAAGGTAGGGACCTAACAGAAGCAGAAGATATTAAGAAGAGATGGCAAGAATACACAGACAAACTGGACAAAAACGATCTTCATGACCCAGATAATCATGATGGAATGATCACTCACCTGAAGCCAGACATCCTGAAATGTGAAGGTAAGTGGGCCTTAGGAAGCATCTAATCAAACAAAGCTAGTGGAGGTGATGGAATTCCAGTTGAGCCATTTCAAATCCTAAAAGATGATGCTGTGAAAGTGCTGCACTCAATATGCCAGCAAATTTGTAAAACTCATCACTGACCACAGGACTGGAAAAGGTCAGTTTTCATTCCAATTCCTAAGAAAGGCAATGCCAAAGAATGCTCAAACTACCACACAATTGCACTCATCTCACATGCTAGTAAAGTAATGCTCAAAATTCTCCAAGACAGGCTTTAATAGTATGTGAACCGTGAACTTCCAGATGTTCAAGCTGGTTTTGGAAAAGGCAGAGGAATCAGAGATCAAATTGCCAACATTCGCTGGATCATCAAAAAAGCAAAACAGTTTCAGAAAAACATCTACTTCTGCTTTATTGACTATGCCCAAGCCTTTGACTGTGTGGATCACAATAAACTGTGGAAAATTCTGAAAGAGATGGGAATACCAGGCCACTTGACCTGCCTCTTGAGAAATCTGTATACAAGTCAAGAAGCAACAGTTAGAACTGGACATGGAACAACAGATTGGTTCCAAATAGGAGAAGGACTATGCCAAGACTGTATATTGTCACCCTGCTTATTTAACTTATATCCAGAGTACATCATGAGAAATGCTGGGCTTGATGAAACACAAACTGGAATCAAGATTGCTGGGAGAAATATCAATAACCTCAGATATGCAGATGACACTTCCCTTATGGCAGAAAGTGAAGAAGAACTAAAGAGCCTCTTAATGAAAGTGAAAGAAGAGAGTGACAAAGTTGACTTAAAGCTCAACATTCAGAAAACTAACATCATGGCATCCAGTTCCATCACTTCATGGCAAATAGATGGAGAAACAGTAAAACAGTAGCCGAATTTATTTTGGGGTGCTCCAAAATCACTGCCGATGGTGACTGCAGCCGCGAAATTAAGAGACACTTACTCCTTGGAAGGAAAGTTATGACCAACCTAGACAGCATATTAAAAAGCAGAGACATTACTTTGCCAACAAACATCCATCTAGTCAAGGCTATGGTTTTTCCAGTAGTCATGTATGGATTGAGAGTTGGACTATAAAGAAAGCTGAGTGCCAAAGAATTGATGCTTTTGAACTGTAGTGTTGGAGAAGACTCTTGAGAGTCCCTTGGATTGCAAGGAGATCCAACCAGTCTATCCTAAAAGAAATCAGTCCTGAATATTCATTAGAAGGACTGATGCTGAAGCTGAAACTCCAATACTTTGGCCCCCTGATGTGAAGAGCTGACTCATTTGAAAAGACCCTGATGCTGGGAAAGATTGAAGGCAGAAGGAGAAGGAGATGACAGAGGGTGAGATGGTAGGATGGTATCACCGACTCAATGGACATGAATTTGAGTGAACTCCGGGAGTTGGCAGTGGACAGGGAGGCCTATCGTGCTGCAGTCCATTGGGGGACAAAGAGTTGGACTCAATTGAGCGACTAAAATGAACTGAACTGAACTGAATAATAAAATTTAATCTGTATCTACTGTTTCACAATTTATGTTATTTCATATATTTATACACTATGCTTCTGAAAACAGCCAATGTGAAATCTTATTTCTATTCATCCTTTGAAATTGAAAGTGACAGCGTTAATCACTCAGTCACATTTGAGTCTGTGACCTCATGGACTGTAGCCCACCGGGCTCCTCTATCCATGTGATTTTCCAGGCAAAGAATACTGGAGTGGGTTGACATATTCTTCTCCAGGAAATCTTCCCAACCCACATACTGAACTTGCATCCCTTGAGTCTCCTGCATTACCAGGCAGATTCTTTACCACTAGCTAGTGCCACCTAGGAAGCCCCTAATTCAGCCTTTAGTTGTTAGTTTAGACTCTTCTTCATCTAGGAAGCCCTCTCTGATCTCCACAGACCAAACCATGAGGCTCTGCTGTGTGACTCTCCAGCACTTAGCTTCCTTGTCTGTGTCCCCTCCATCTGAGTTCTCTGGGGACAGAAACTGTTTCTATCTCACTCACCAGGATATACACAGAGCCTAGGAGAGTGTCTGGTGCACATTAAATCCTAAATAACTATTTGCTAATGAATAAATAATTGAACCAAAGAACTATTCTGACAACTTGGGAGTGAAGGAAAAAAAGAGGTTTGAAATGTCAGAGTTTACTAGTGAAACGGTTATATAGACTGAAGCTCAGGTCCTCTATGTAGGTCTTTCTTGCCTCCATTTTTGTACCAACACATTTTCTAAAACCTCTGATAGCTTCTGTGCTGCAGCTCTAACAGGCAATGGGAACAGAGCAGGAATGTTGATTTCTTTTTTTTACATCTGATCCACTTACAAAATATTTCTAAGTCAGGTACTGCCTGAAAGCTTTCCTTCTTGCTAATGGTAATGTTGCTATTCAATAGGAACAGAGTTTGCTTAGGGAACCCTTCGTACCAGAGCCATATACATTAGCTCTCCTTATCAAGCACATAGAATACACTAGAAGAAAGATGGTAGAGATTATCTCCTTCCTACGACTTTGTAAACCTCCCATAAGGGCTTGAAGGTCTGGAAAGTGACAGATACGGGATTTTATCTTTCACAAAATAATCACAAACGTAGTTAAACCAACTACACTCTGGAGGCCCATACTGATTTGTAATGGGAAGTAAAAGTCACATGGCTCTGGTCAGAATGTGGCTTTTTCAGTCCCAGGATAGTTGACCAATAAAATAATTTTGGCACCACTTAGGCTGGGATAAAATGGCTAACAGAAATGTACACAATAACTAACATCCAAATTTCTTTATTAAATAAATGATACTATTTTCCCCACTTCTCTCCCTCCTTCACTCCATCCCTCTCCCTACTTAAGCCCTCCTAGGAATCATTTGTCATCCCTGAAAAACCCAAATGGCTGACTTTAAAAATAGATGTTTATAAAACACTCGTACTACGTTCTGCCTCTTAGACTCCCTTGAAATAAAGCAGCCATAATCTTTGTGACAGTTGCCGCCATTAATGCCGATCATAAAAGCTGGTAAAGAGAGACAGATACTGATTTACCATTCATTGCTATGCTCATATGTACTCTTTCTAATAAAATTCAGGAAAATTATTACTTTCTGAAAGCTTAGCGCTTCAACATTTGTATTTTTAACCTCCTCTACTGTAAGATTTCAGTGTTCCTCATGCAATTTTTTTTCTTCCCAAGGAGCTGCCAGTGTAAATGTGCCACACTTGAGCTCCACAGAATACTGAACTGAAGGAGCATATGTCCTACATCTATAGTGGAAAATGTGGTGTTTAGGGAGCAATGAAGCAAGCTATAACTCAAACTTTGAGATAAACGCTGTTTGAGACACTAGTTCCATTTATGGATATAATATAATTTGAAAAGCTTAGATATCTTTCCCATAAGAATTTTGACTCCCAAGATTTAGTTAAAAATAATGGTGCCACAAATGTGTGGTATGAATAATACCTTATTTGTAATTTCTCCTTTATTTCAGTTTTATCTAACACACTAATATAAATGAGGTCAAATAGCACTGGAAGTAGATAGCAAAAAGGAGCATCAAGTGCTGAAATCATTGGAATATATATCTAAATAAGATGTGGGACTCCAAGAATATATGGCACTAATTTGATTTAGCTTGATGCTTTATATGTTACTTGGACTTAACTCAAAATTATATTGTAGAAACATTAAGAGTTTTTAAATGAGATTTTGACCTAACCATATTTCCAGTTGTGAAATTGTAGCACTTCAAGAATACCAGAGAGTTCAATATAAAGTGATCACTGGATCACACCCAACCCTTTCCCACACATACACACACATATTAAATTATGCATACACACTCCTACCTTAAGAATAATTAATTAATTAATTGAAAAGGCAAACGTCCAAACTAGGACATTGATTCATTACTTCAGTACACCTGTACCCTTCCAAAAAATACAAACCTATAATGTCAATTCCACAATTCATTTACTTTTTCCCTTAATAAATATGTATTGAGTACTTATTAAGCAGAAGTCAATTTGCTAGACATTATCAATAAAACAAAGAATGAAATTGATTCAATGTATTTTATTTTCTAAGAGTACAAATTCAGGGGAGGAGTAAAAAGCAAAGTTACTTGATATTGCTTTAAGGGTAACTCAGAGTGACATTATAATCATCAAATAGATTTTTTAAAGTTTATGCTAAGAGCTCAGGGACTTCTAGAAAGGCAGAGTAAGGAGTTTGGTAGTCTTGTTCCTTAGCAAATAACAGTTTAACTGATGAAAATTATTAAAAAACCAAACCAAGTTTCATTTAAGGCATACAGAGAGTGGAAAAGCACTCATTCAAGAAAACTTACAGAAAGAGGGGCTATGTATACACATACAGCTGATTGACTTTGCTGTTTCAATTTCTGGGAAGGAATAGTAATGGCGAATTTATCGGGAACACAAACGGCACAAGCAATATTTGTATTAAGTGAGACTTTGTACCTCTGAGTGTGACATTGTGCTCTACTTCATAAAACTCAGCAGCACACAGTCTCACTTAATATAAGTATTGCTTGTGCCATTTGTCTCCTCAATAAATTTACCATCACTGTTCTTTCCTAGAAATCAAAACAGTTAGGATTAGGTGATTCTAGTAAAGCTTTACACACAATTCTGTCTAAAATACTTGGAGAAAGGTGTCAGAAAGGAAAGGTAAAGGTGACTGAAGAAGACTCAGCAGCCAAGATTGTGAGCTTTTTGTGGCAAATGTGCGTGAGTCTTGAGCAGTGTTAGGCACATAGCTGATAAGCTGGATGGATGGATGGCCAGAGGGATGAATGGAATGTAGGTGGACAGATAGATGGAAAGATGGAGAAGAAACTCAGAAAAGTCAAGGGAGGGTCCTTAACTTCAACACAAACAACAAGTATCTAATGAGAGCACATGGTAACATAGGTAACATAGGACACACAATACTATTGATAATGGTTAACATTTACTGAGCACTAAGTGCCAAGTGCTGGGATGAGAACCTTTACATACATTACTTTATTTAATGTTCACAAAAAATTAATGTGGTAGTTATTATTATCCTCACTTTGCACATGAGTAATTATAAAGAATTTTTAAAATTTCCTTACCCAAGTTCACACAGTTAACAAATAAGAGTTCTAAGATTAATGTCTAGGCATTCTCACTCTGTCCTACTACATCATATTTTATAGATTGTCTTATTTGGATAGATCAGCTTACAACCTATTGAGGGAGATGGTTCTAGATAAATATGGTGGTAAACTAAACACCGTCAGAGATTATAAATGAAGCATATGTTGTCTCAAAGGAGTAAACATCTCTATAGCCCAAAGACTAAACATTGTAGCCCAAAGACTCATCAACCATATCAGCAACATATTCCAGGATCTGCAAACAGTTTTCTTTGAAACAACTTACTTGGCTAACTTTTATCACTATTTCAACTGAAATGTTTTATTTCTTTCTTCTTCACTGAAAATCCAGAGTTAATTCTTTCTCTGTTTTTGGAGTACTTTATATATTTTAAATTATTCTTATTTATTTAGAGATCTACTTCCCCTAATGGAAAAAATAATCCCCTGGAGATAAGGATTCTCCATGAAAGTGAAAATAGGTAGTCACTCAGCTATGTCTGACTCTTTGTGAACCCATGGACAGCTGCCAGGATCATCAGTCCATGGGATTCTCCAGGCAAGAATACTGGAGAAGGTAGCCATTCTCTTCTCCAGGGGATCTTCCCAACCCAGGGATCAAACCTGAGTCTTCTGCATCACAGGTGGCTTCTTTACTGTCTGAGCCACCAGGGAAGTCCAAGGATTCTCCATTCTTCAGACCTATTTTCACTGCCTAGAACTGACGTGTAGCAAACAGCCAATAAACATTCATTCAATAAACTATAAGGTATCTTAGTGGCCACATAGATGTAACACACTAGTGTGGCTTCAATGTAAATACAGTAGTTGAAACTCAACTCTAGATTAAATGACTTTCTAATGCATGAAGACTTTTGAGATGACAGGCTAACAGGAGTTATTTTACTATAGTTTCAAATGGGTGGGTTCTGTACTATAATAAGTGAAGAGAATACTAGAGCAGATAAAACCACTAACATCTGCTCAAACATTGTGCACCTATAAGGAGCCAGAATAAAAACAGCAAATAATGCCACACAAGCCACACACTTCTCTTCTACCCTGCAGGAGACAGTGCTAATCCATCATTACATTTCTTCTGAGCTTGGGCTGAGCATGCTCTTCAGCATGACATTCTAGCAGAGGCACTGCCAACTAACAGGAGCTTTGTTATCACTTAACACTCACTTGTCATGCTTGACCTGGATCAAGTCACACAGTTTTCCTTTCTAATATTTTATCATTTAGTACCTTTTTCTTTCAGTTAGGAAAGAAAGCAGATGGGCATCTCAGGGAAATACTAGATAATCAAGTTTCCATATTTTATTTGAGCCAGCTGAGTCCCAAGAACCAGTCTATAGACCATTGTTGATCTGCAATTGATTTTTCACCACTTCATGGCAAAAAAAAAAGAAAAGAAAAAAAATAGTCCCCATGCTAATCTGACCAGCTGCATTAGAATCACCAAGGGAGCTCTTTAAATATATAGATCGCCAGTCTTAAATCAACATTTCTAGGGATGAAGTCTAGAAACTGTGGGAATTTATGTATGTATATTATAAGGTACAGTCAGGTTCAGGTACTGCTGAATGTGTCTGTAGGTATATTTTCAGTTGCGTATTTTTGAAACAGAATACTTTTTACTAAAACTATGTCATTTTTATCATTCTTGAGGGTTTTTATCTTTCATTTATAAAATAATGGAAATAGTAAGTAGTAGTCGTGAGGGTATTTTGTGTTACTTTTTTCAACACCGTACTAGACAAAATAGCATTGAAACTCTTGTAGAAGTATTTTCCCAAAATGTTTCTGATCTTTTAAACCCAAGATTGAAAACCATGGGCCTAGTGGTAACCACTTCTCAGATTAGACAAGTCTGCACATTCAGGATAAAACAAATGGTAAGTACAATAAGCCTGCCACAAAACTACTTTTACTCAAACCTGAAGAAACTCCTAGAAAATAACTTAGCTCAAAAGGAAAAAAAAAAAAAAATGTCAAGAGGAAATGGTGGAGGATGCCCCCAGTGTTTGTCTAGTGATGGCACAGCCCCAAGCATGATCTTTAAGTCCAGGTGTTATGCAGTGAGGTTATGAGAGGCAAGGGAAAGGGGGCAGGCTATAACATAAGAAATTAGACCCAAGCTCTTCACTAAAACCCCCATAAGAGACTGAGGTTTAGACACACCTTTAAGCATGTAGCATGTGAAAAGGGCAGAGGCGTTCCCCTCACTGCTCCATGGGCTGTTGGGCAACTTGGGTGCCTCAGAGCCGTCGTCATACCTGTGGCAGGAGCTTGATGGGAGGCAGAGAAAGAGCTTCCATGAGCAAGAGGTAACCATACAGTTTGGCCAAATAGGGCAACAGAGCTCAGAGTGGAAACAAGCAGTTGAGAGGCAGCATTTCTAAGGGAGGCAGCAGCCCTAGCAGGCAGCGTGGCACCAGTAGCCGTGTTCACTGTGGAGCAGTGCTCAAGGCACCCTGTGTGGGTCTCTGAGCACTTATGAGAGGCCTTCCGGAAACGCCTGAGGTAAAGAGGCAGAGTTCTCTATAAAGGGGCTCAGAACCAGACGGTAGTAGGCTCTGACAAGAGCCCAGGAATTTCTAACACATAATCTTACTGCCATCAGATTTCAAGTCCCAGTGTTTCCTGGATGATCCTATTTCAAGTCTCAGTGTAGTATAGTTCACAGAGCAAACAGACTCTCCGAAATAAGAATACAAGACACATTAGCGAATCTCACAGGAAAACACTGTCTCACAATTCTAAAGGTTTTTAATTTCTCCTGGTCACATACACACAGGGTCAAACTGTCTAGGGAGATGAGAATTGACCCTAGCACAGAACACATCAAAACTGATTTAAGCCATGACCTAAATGGCCCCAGGGAAAATCTTTTTCACAACTATTAAATTTTTATGCTAGAAATAAATAGGGATGGCTACTCGCCCCACAGTCATTCTCTACCCAACATGTGTGTATTGTCCCAGTCTACCAGAAACAGACCTCACTCCCCTGGTCAAAGCAATGGACTGATCTAACCTCCTCCCCTGGCTGTAGCAATTGGTGCAAGAATCAAATTGGAACCCTTTTCTAGTTATTTTTCAAACAGAAGCTAAGAGAAATTATTCTGCTTTTATTGTTCTGGGTTTTTTTTTTTCTAATTGAATACTCACGCTACTGGTAAAGAATCCAGTGAAGGAGACATAAGAGACACAGGTTCAATCCCTGGATTGGGAAGATACCCTGGAGGAGAGTATGGCAACCCACTCCAGTATTCCCGCCTAGAGAAGCTCGGTGGACAGAGGAGCCTGGCCAGCTACAGTCCATGTGGTTGCAAAGAACCTGACACAATTGAAGCACCTTGGCACCCACACACCCATGCCACTGGAAAAAGTTTATCTGCAGTAGGAATAAGTGAGGTTGACACAGAAAGTAGTGGAGAGGCGGGATGGAGAGGGAAATGTACAGTGGTTTCCATCTCTGTAAGCCCTAGTTTCCATCTCTGAGGGCTGTAGAACTACTGTGGTTCTTGTAGCAATTTATTTGACTGTATGAACTCTTCTCAGTGCCTGAATAGCTTGAGTTGACTCTGTCACTTGCAAACAAAAGAATTCAGTACCAATGAAGATGTTTTCAGCTGCAAGTAAGAAAAATGTACTAATAATATCCTAAACTTTAAGAATATTGACCATTATAATTCTAGAAGTGGTTCCATTTTCAAAAATGCCATCAACAAAGACCAAGTCTCTTTTTCTCCTCCTACCTGTCCCTCCCAGAGTGTAAAATTTGCCAGTGGCTTGTAACCTCAGGGTAATAAGATGATGGCCATGCTACTGGGTATTGTATCCTCAGGTCACAAAAATCTAAAGCAGGAAAAAAAGAGAAGGGTACAAATGAGCTCTGTTACTTACAAAGGAAAATGGTTACCTCAGGAAATTCCCTTTTCCATTTCACCGACTAGAAATGCTAGAGCTATGACAAGCTTACATCTCACAATTTATATCCATGACTGGGTACTTTGCTAACAGCATTCTGAAAGGGAAATTAACATTGGAGTGAACAATAAATAGTGCTTTTCCCAAATCTACAGGGATTTGAGGTTCAGGGAATGTGTGCGTACATGTGTGCTCAGTCCGTTCATTCATGTCTGCCTCTCTGTGACCCTATGAACTGTAGCCCACCAGGCTCCTCTGTCCATGAGATTCTCCAGACAAGTATACTGGAATGGGTTGCCATGCCCTCCTCCAGAGGATCTTCTTGATTCAGGGATCAAATCCATGTCTCTTAAGTCTCCTGAATTGCAGGTGGATTCTTTACCTACTGAGCCACCTGGGAAGCCCTCAGGGATTATAATTGTGGTCATATTTCAAGCTGGATTCTTGAGCAATTAAGGTGATGATGATGATGATGATGATGATACTTCTAACTCTAGACCAGGCCTTATTCAAAGAAATTTACTTAATTCTTAGTTCTCTGCAACCGTAAAACATCCAATGAGATAGATGTTATTATTACTATCAGCCTATCAGACATAAGGAAAGAGGCCCCATAGGATCTAAGAATGGTGTTAAGATTTGAACTCAAGAAGTCGAACCCTGGAGATGAAAATCTGTTACACTATGTTGCACCAGACTATCTCTCTTCAAAATCCGTGAGATAACAATATTGAGAAAATACGCAGTGCTATGCACAAGAAAAATATTATTGTTTAAGCATTATTTCTCCTTAGGCTGACCTTGAAATGATAGATTCCGTATTTCTAAAAAGATCACATTAATTCCAAAGTGTAGATCATTCCCACTAACCTCCTTTCTGGTCCTTTCTATGCACACAAATGACAGGGCATAGAATTAGAAAGCCCTTTGTAAGGGGAAATACAGAACAATTCAATTAATAATTTCAATTTCATTTGGATTAAAGGTGTTTCAAAAATAGATATCCTTATCTCAATGAAAGCAAGACCATTAAATGAAAAGAAGTCCCTCTGAAGATTGAGAACTCAATGGCACTGAATTAGTCAATGGATTTAAAATTACAAAGACTTAAAGCCTAGAGAATATTTTTATAAGGGTCTTTTATTCAGTGACTTTGGCTAGCAGGTCTTGAGAGAAAGACAAAATTCATTCTAAAGAAGTGTAAGAAGCTAAACCTAAGGGGAAAAAAAATTGTAATCTTACAGCTGTAAAAAGACAGATGACATTGAACAGTATAATATCATTTTCCAAGCAGAGTGCATTAAAAACAGAAGGGAACAAAGTAAATTTAGATTAAGCCCATCTAAAAGTTAAGTAAACCAAATTTATTAGAATTTAGGAGCTCAACTTTCAGTTCTTATTCTCAATGATTTCAGTTGTTAGTCATACAGGCAAACTTTAAAAAAAAAATGAGTATAATTCTTGTCTCAACATTTTCCCTTTAATTAACTCTCTGGTCTAAAGTCAGCCAATTGTTTTCAAATGGTGATTAACTTCTGCTCCACTGTGTGAACAGTGACCAAGCTGTGTCTCTATAGCAGCTGCCATTTCATACCTGAAGAGGCAAAGGAGATGGCTGCCTGCTGAATTGGTATAATAACAGGGGGGCATAAAAATGAAAATGCCCTTGAAATCTTCAGTAGGCAATGTTAATAACTTCTATCGGCCACATAAATGACTTGTTTCCATCTCTAGTAGAAAATAAGAGAACAGAATTATCAATACAATCCTATACATTAAATTAATTGGAAACTGGGTATTAATTTACTCAAAAATTACTATAAATTTACTCAAGACACTATTACTCTATACAATAAATAATTTAACTCAATTCAGCTTCTAGAGACTTTGGTGAAGAAAAGAAGTTTGCATGAAGTATCAACTTATTCATTCTTATTAAACACCTTCATTCATCCAAGCACTGACTGAAGAAGGAACAGGGATAGAAATAAGGTAGTCCTAGACCTTGATATCAAATTAGCCATAGAATCTGTCACAGCTCAAGAAACCAGAAATTCACCTATCCCCTAAAACCTATACAAAATTTTGTCCTAAATTCAAGAATCTGAGCAGTCCTTTGACTATGCATATGATCTTTTCTTGGGTATAAAAAAAAATGACATTTTCATACACCCATAATAATTCAATTTTTTTTTAATCACTGAAATCATTTCCCTAAAATTGTTAGCAAAAAAAACCCCAACGCACTATCTTTACTGATTCTTGCATCTAAAGTCTTGGTTCTACTCAGCACTGTGAGATACAGATGTTGAAGTCATCCCCCAATAAACCACTTGGTGTCAACATTACAATCTACTGTTATCTGGTAGTTTCTATATAGCTAGAGGTAGCCAAATGTTTGGCATGCAACCACCAAAGTATTTGAATAGCTGATCTATTCCTAATTTGTCATCTCAAAATTCTAGTTTAAAGTAGAAACTGAATATCAAGAAATTCTTTCAATTCAAATCCCTTATGTTTTATCATCACCTTCATTCTTCTTATTTTGTTGTGATATAGAGAGAATAATGTTTATAACTTTCCGTGTCTTGGTCTTGAGAAAAAATAGTGATCCTGTTGATTATCTCTGGTAATATTTAGAAATTTATTCTAGATAATAACTCTACCATTTTTTAGATCAATTAATATATGTATTTATTCAATAATTATTCAGTAGCTATATGAATCAGATACTACGTTACATACATGGGATGCAATGGTGAGGCACAGCCTTATTATCATGAAATATAACCATACAGATATATGTAGAACTGTGACAAATGATTTTACACAGGAAGTACCCAGCATTATAAAAGCCTAAAATCACAAAGCATGACTTATTGAAGAAAATGAGAGAGGCTTTCCTTAGGAAAATGATCCTCAAGCTGAAAAATAAAGAAGAATTGGTAGACAAGAAAAGCACTGTCCTAATCAGAGGTAAGAGTATATGCAAAGGCCCTGTGGCAAGAGAAATCATGGATATAAGGCCACAATTCTCCCAGTGTGGTCAGAAATCTCCATGAAAATACTCAAAATTATTTTCATGATAATATAAGATTTTACGTGCATGTTCCACTATAATTCTTTCATGGATGTGCTATAAATTTTCTAGTAGCTACATAATGTGTGATACTGTAACATAGTTAATACAGGAGCAGATAAGGGTCTCAGTTCAGTTCAGTCTCTCAGTCATGTCTGACTCTTTGCAACCCCATGAATCGCAGCATGCCAGGCCTCCCTGTCCATCACAAACTCCCGGAGTTTACTCAAACTCATGCCCATCGAGTCAGTGATGCCATCCAGCCACCTCATTCTCAGTCGTCCCCTTCTCCTCCTGCCCCCAATCCCTCCCAGCATCAGGGTCTTTCCCAATGAGTCAACTCTTTGCACCAGGTGGACAAAGTACTGGAGTTTCAGCTTCAGCATCAGTCCTTCCAATGAACACCCAGGACTGATCTCCTTCAGGATGGACTGGCTGGATCTCCTTGCAGTCCAAGGGACTCTCAAGAGTCTTCTCCAACACCATAGTTCAAAAGCATCAATTTTTAGGCTCTCAGCTTTCTTCACAGTCCAACTCTCACATCCATACACGACCACTGGAAAAACCATAGCCTTCACCAGATGGGTCTTTGTTTGCAAAGTAATGTCTCTGTTTTTTAATATAGGTTGGTCATAACTTTCCTTCCAAGGAATAAGCGTCTTTGAATTTCATGGCTTCAATCAACATCTGCAGTGATTTTGGAGCCCAGAAAAATTAAGTCTGACACTGTTTCCACTGTCTCCCTATCTATTTCCCATGAAGTGATGGGACCAGATGCCATAATCTTAGTTTTCTGAATGTTGAGCTTTAAGCCAACTTTTTGACTCTCCTCTTTCACTTTCAGCAAGAGGCTTTTTAGTTCCTCTTCACTCTCTGCCATAAGGGTGGTGTCATCTGCATATCTGAGGTTATTGATATTTCTCCCGGCAATCTTAATTCCAGCTTGTGTTTCTTCCAGCCCAGCATTGCTCATGATATACTCTGCATATAAGTTAAATAACCAGGGTGACAATATACAACCTCGACGTCCTCCTTTTCCTATTTGGAACCAGTCTGTTGCTCCATGTCCAGCTCTAACTGTTGCTTCCTGACCTGCATACAGGTTTCTCAAGAGGCAGGTTAGGTGGTCTGGTATTCCCATCTCCTTCAGAATTTTCCACAGTTTATTGTGATCCACACAGTCGATGGCTTTGGCATAGTCAATAAAGAGAAGATACCCCTCGTCCAAGGTAAGGAGCAGTGGTTGTGCTTTGCTGGAGCAGCTGTGAAGATACCCCACGTCCAAGGTAAGAGAAATCCAAGTAAGATGGTAGGTGTTGCGAGAGGGCATCAGAAGGCAGACACACTAAAACCATAATCACAGAAAACTAGCCAACAGTCTTGCCTAACTCAATGAAACTAAGCCACGCGGTGTGGGGCCACCCAAGACGGTCGGGTCATAAGGAAGACTAACAGCAGTTTTTTGTTTCCTGGAGTCAGGGTCAGTCACATACTTTGCAGAACCCAGTGTAGCTGAAAATGAGGAAACCCTTATTCAGAAAGCAGGAAAGAAGTACTGTCAAAAGTGCTGAAATATGGAGGGGAGTGGTCCTAAGGTGGTGGAGGAATAGGACAAGGAGACCACTTTCTCCCCCACCAATTCATCAAAAGATCATTTGAATGCTGAGCAAATTCTGCAAAACAACTTCTGAATGGTGGTGGAGGATACCAGGAACCCAGAAAGGCAGCCCATTGTCTTCAAAAGGAGGTAGGACAAAATATAAAAGATAAAAAGAGAGACTAAAAAGTTAGGGACAGAGACCTATCCCAGGAAGGGAGTTGTAAAAGAGGAGAAGTTTTCAAACACCAGGAAACCTCTCACCGGCAGGTCTGTGAGGGGTTTTGGAGTCTCAGAGGATGACATAACCAGGAGGAAAAAATAAATAAACAAACCCCACAGATTTCGTGCCTAACTGCAACTCCCAGCAGAGAAATAAGCCAGACGCTTGCATCCACCACCAGCAAACAGGGGCTGAAGAGGGAGGCGCCAGCTTCATTGCTTAGGGTAAGGACCAGGCCTAAATGCCCTGAAGGCAATCTGAGGGAGCTAAGATGAGACAGCAACCCAAACAGTGGGATAGCCAGAGAGAGAGAAAAAAAAGGAAAGAGAGAGAGAGAACTTTCCCGTGAAAAGCTCTAATCTAAGGCATTGCCAGGCCGCTCACAGAACAAAGGGCCGAGTGAATACCAGAGGAGAGCTAGCCAGCAGCAGACCAGCCCATCCCCTGCCAGAGGCAGGGAGGCAGGCGGGTGATAGCCAGAGCTGGAAGGCAAGGGGTGAACGGCCCCAGAGATGGCATCCTCTACCAAACTGCGAGCAGTCTCCCAGTTGCTAACCAAGTCCTCCTGGGATCCTGGATGCTTGATGCCCACCAGGAGGGTTGCAGCCAGAGATCAGCTCTCCAGAGAAGACACACGGACACACCTGAGGCAGCGTTCCCACTGCGCACCCAGGAAACCAAGCGCCTGGGACCAGGGAGGTGCCTCCCCGAGCGCCTCGCACCTGGGGAGTGTGTGCTCGCCAAGCACCCAGTCACCTGAACTGCTCAGACCTGGGAAGGGCGCAAAATGTAGGCCCAACCAAGTCTGTGTCTTTGTGAAGAACCCGAGAACCTGAACCTGAGCAGCTTAGACCTGGGAAGTGCATGCAACCCAGGGCCCACCTTAGACAGTCACCCTGCAGAGCAGCCTGGAGCCTGAGCAGTGTAGACAAGGAAAGTACACACTCTGTGAGTGGGGGCAAACCCAGTGTGGCCAAGACACTGCGAGCGCTCCCCACACACGCCAGTGAGATTTGTTTGCAGTGTTTCTCCCTCCCTGCAGCACAACTGAACAAGTGAGCCTAAATAAGTGACCACCACAGCCCCCTTGTGTCAGGGCAGAAGTTAGACACTGAAGAGACATACAAACAGGGGAAGCCAAAATAAACAAAGAAGAGGGAGCAGCTTTGGAAGTGACAGGTGCAACAGATTAAAACCCTGTAGTTAGCATTGACTACATTGGAAGGGACCTATAGACCTTGAGAAGTATAAGCTGGAATAAGGAACTATCTGAAACTGAACTGACCCCACACTCCCCTCAACAGCTCCAGAGAAATTCCTAGATTTACTATAGTAAATTTATAGTAAAATTCCTATTTTACTACTATCATTCTTAAATTTTTTTAATCTTTTTTATTTTTAAGTTCTTTATTACTCCTTTAATTTTCATTTTTAAGACCTACTATTACCTTGCAATGGAGAAGGGAATGGCACCCCACTCTAGTACTTTTGCCTGGAAAATCCCATGGACAAAGGACCCTGGTAGGCTGCAGTCCATGAGGTTGCTAAGAGTTGGACACAACTGAGTGAATTCACTTTCACTTTTCACTTTCATGCTTTAGAGAAGGAACTGGCAACCCACTCCAATGTTCTTGCCTGGAGAATCCCAGGGATGGGGGAGTCTGGTGGGCTTCCGTCTATGGGGTCGCACAGAGTCGGACACGACTGAAATGACTTAGCAGCAGCAGCAGCAGCAGCATTACCTTGCAAAAAAAAAATATATATATATATATACTATTTTTAAAGCAAATTTCATATTTTTTTTATAACTTTTGTGATTTTATTTTGTTTTTCAATGTTGTATTTTTGAGACTCTAACCTCTACTCTAGATTATTAATCTTTGTTTTTTGGTATTTGTTATCAATTCTGTACCTTTAAGAATCCAATATTCAGTACCCATTTTTACTCAGGAGTGTAATTACTGGCTTGAATGCTCTCTCCCTTTTTGACTCTTCTTTTTCTCCCCCAGGTCACTTCTATCTCCTCCCTCCCACTTCTCTTCTCTACTTAACTCTGTGGATCTCTTTCCGTGTTCGAGGCTGTAGAGAACATTTAGGGAACTGATCACATGCTAGATTGGTCTCTCCCCTTTTGATTCGCCCTCTCCTCCTCCTCATCACCTCTATCTCCCTCCTCCCTCTTCTCTTCTCTGTGTAACTCTGTGAACCTCTCCGGGTACCCCCCACTGTGGAGAATCTTTTCACCATTGACCTAGGTGTTTTATCATCACTGCTGTATGAATGGACAAGTCTTGAGGCTATTGTAAGAATAAGACTGAAAGCCAGAGGCAGGAGGCTTAAATCCAAGACTTGAGAACACCAGAAAACTCCTGACTCCAGGGAACATGAATCGACAAGAGCTCATCCAAAAGCCTCCATACCTACACTGAAACCAAGCTCCACCCAAGAGCCAACAAGTTTCAGAGCAAGACATACCAAGATAATTCTCCAACAATGTAGGAATATAACACTGAACACAAAAATACAGGCAGCCAAAAGGCACATCAAACCCATAGACACTTCAAAACTCACTATTGGACACTTCATTGCAGTCCAGAGAGAAGAGATTCAGCTTCACCCACCAAAACACTGACGCAAGCTAACCCTAACCAGGAAACCTTGACAAGCCAATCATCCAACCCCACCCACTGGGAAGAACCTCCACAATAAAGAGGAACCACAAACTACCAAAATACAGAAAGGTCACCCCAAACACAGCAATCTAAACAAGATGAAAAGGCAGCAAAATACCCAGCAGGTAAAGGAACATGATAAAATCCCACCAAACCAAACAAAACAGGAGAAGATAGGGAGTCTACCTGAAAAAGAATTCAGAATAATGATAGTAAAAATGATCCAAAATGTTGAAAACAAAATGGAGTTACATATAAATAGTCTGGAGACAAGGATTGAGAAGATGCAAGAAAAGTTTAACAAGGACCTAGAAGGAATTTTAAAAAGTCAGTCAATAATGAATAATGCAGTAACTGAGGTCAAAAGCACTCTGGAGGGAACCAACAGTAGAATAACTGAGGCAGAAGATAGGATAAGTGAGGTGGAAGATAGAATGGTGGAAATGAATGAAGCAGAGAGGAAAAAAGAAAAAAGTATTAAAAGAAATGAGGACAATCTTAGAAACCTCTGGGACAATGTCAAGTGTGTCAACATTCAAACCATAGGAGTCCCAGAAGAAGAGGACAAAAAGAAAGGCCATGGGAAAATACCTGAGGAGATCATAACTGAAAACTTTCCTAAATGGAGAAGGAAATAGCCACCTAAGTCCAAGAAATCCAGAGAGTCCCAAACAGGATAAATCCAAGGTGAAACATGCCAAGGTACATATTAATCAAATTAATGAAAATCAAACACAAAGAACAAATATTAAAAGCAGCAAGGGGAAAACAACTAACACACAAGGGGATTCCCATAAGGATAACAGCTGATCTTTCAATAGAAACTCTTCAAGCCAGAAAGGAATGGCAGGACATACTCAAAGTGATCAAAGAGGAAAAACCTACAACCCAGATTACTGTACCCAGCAAGAATTTCATTCAAACATGCAAGAAAAGTCAAAAACTTTATAGACAAGCGAAAGCTCAGAGAATTCAGCACCACCAAATCAGCTCTTCAGCAAATGCTAAAAGATCTCCTCTAGACAGGAAACACAGAAAAGGTTTATAAACTTGAACCCAAAACAACAAAGTTAATGGCAACGGGACCATACTTATCAATAATACCTTGAATGTAAATGAGTTTAATGTCCCAACCAAAAGACAAAGACTGACTGAATGGATACAAAAACAAGACCCCTATATATGTTGTCTACAACAGACCCACCTCAGACCTAGGGACACATACAGACTGAAAGCAAAGCACTGGAAAAAGATATTTCACACAAACAAAGACCAAAAGAAAGCAGGAATAGCAATACTCATATCAGATGAAACAGACTTTGAAATAAAGGCCATAAAAAGGGATAAAGAAGGACACTACATAATGATCAAAGGATCAATCCAAGAAGAAGATATAACAATTATAAATATATATGCACCCAACATAGGAGCACCACAACATGTAAGGCAAATGCTAACAAGTATGAAAGGGGAAATTAACAGTAACACAATAATAGTGGGAGACTTTAATACCCCACTCACACCTATGGATAGGTCAACTAAAGCGAAAACTAGCAAGGAAGCATAGACTTTAAATGATACAATGGACCAGTTAGACCTAATTGACATCTATAGGACATTTCACCCTAAAACAATGAATTTCACCTTTTTTCAAGTGCACACAAAACTTCTCCAGGATAGATCACATCCTGGACCATAAATCTAGCCTTGGTAAATTTTTAAAAATTGAAATCATCTCAAGCATCTTTTCTGATCACAATGTGGTAAGATTAGATATCAACTATGGGGAAAAAAAAAAAAACTATTAAAAATACAAACATATGGAGGCTAAACAACACACTTTGGAATAACCAACAAGTCACAGAAGAAATCAAAAAAGAAATCAAAATATGCATAGAAACGAATGAAATAAAACACACAACACCCCAAAACCTACGGGATTCAGTAAAAGCAGTGCTAAGAGGGAGGTTCATAGCAATACAAGTCTACCTCAAGAAACAGGAGAGAAATTAAATAAATAACCTAACTCTACACCTAAAGCAACTAGAAAAAGAAGAAATGAAGCACCCCAGGGTTAGTAGAACGAAAGAAATCATAAAAATTGGGGCAGAAATAGATGGAAAAGAAACAAAGGAGACCATGGCAACGATCAACAAGGCTAAAAGGTGGTTCTTTGAGAAGATAAATAAAATAAACAAACCATTATTCAAACTCATCAAGAAAAAAAGGAAGAAGAATCAAATCAACAAAATTAGAAATGAAAATGGAGAAATCACAACAGACAACACAGAAATACAAAGGATCATAAGAGACTACTATCAGCAACTATATGCCAATAAAAAGGACAATTTGGAAGAAATGAACAAATTTTTAGAAAAGTATAACTTCCCAAAACTGAACCAGGAAGAAATAGAAAATCTTAATAGACCCATCACAAGCACAGGAATCAAAACTGTAATCAGAAATCTTCCAACAAACAAAAGCCCAGGAGCAGATGGCTTCACAGCTGAATTTTACCAAAAATTTAGAGAAGAGCTAACACCTATTGTACTCAAACTCTTCCAGAAAATTGTAGAGGAAGGTAAACTTCCAAATTCATTCTATGAGGCCACCATCACCCTAATACCAAAACCAGACAAAGATGCTACAAAAAAGGAAAACTACAGGCCAATATCACTGATAAACATAGATGCAAAAACCCTTAACAAAATTCTAAAAAACAGAATCCAACATTTTTAAAAGATCATATCATAACCAAGTGGGCTTTGTCCCAGGGATGCAAGGATTTTTCAAATTCACAAATCAATCAATGTGACACACCACATTAACAAATTGAAAGATAAAAACCATACAATTATCTCAACAGATGAAGAGAAAGTCTTTGACAAAATTCAACATTCATTTATTATAAAAACCCTCCAGAAAGCAGGCATAGAAGGAACATACCTCAACATAATAAAAGCCATATATGATAAACCCATAGCAAACATTATCCTCAATGGTGAAAAACTGAAAGCATTTCCCCTAAAGTCAGTAACAAGACAAGGATGCCCGCTCTCACCACTACTACTCAACATAGTTTTGGAAGTTTTAGCCACAGCAATCAGAGCATAAAAAGAAATAAAAGGTATCCAGATTGGGGGGGAGGGGGGGGGCAGGAAGTAAAATTCTCACTGTTTGCTGATGACATGATCCTCTGCATAGAAAACCCTAAAGACTCCACCAGAAAATTACTAGAGCTAATCAATGAATATAGTAAAGTTGCAGGATATAAAATTAACACACAGAAATCCCTTGCATTCCTATACACTAACAGTGAGAAAACAGAAAGAGAAATGAAGGAAACAATTTCATTCACCATTGCAATGAAAGAATAAAATAATTAGGAATAACCCTACTTAGAGAAACAAAAGACATATATATAGAAAACTATAAAAAATCGATGAAAGAAATCAAATAGATGGAGAAATACACTATGTTCATGGAACGGAAGAATAAATATAGTGAAAATGAATATACTACCCAAAGCAATCTATAGATTCAATGCAATCCCTATCAAGCTACCAACGGTATTTTTCACAGAACTAGAACAAATAATTCCACAATTTGTTTGAAAATACAAAAAAACCTCAAATAGCCAAAGCAATCTTGAGAAAGAAGAATGGAACTGGAGGAATCAACCTGACTTCAGGCTATACTACAAAGCTACAGTCATCAAGACAGTATGGTACTGGCACAAAGACAGAAATATAGATCAATGGAATAAAATAGAAAGCCCAGAGAAAAATCCATGCACCTATGGACACCTTATCTTTGAAAATGAGGTAAGAATATACAATGGAGAAAAGACAACCTCTTTAACAAATGGTGCTGGGAAAACTGGTCAACCACTTGCAAAAGAATGAAACTAGAACACTTTATAACACCACACACAAAAATAAACTCAAAGTGGATCAAAGATCTAAATGTAAGACGACAAACTATAAAACTCTTAGAGGAAAACAGGAAAAACGCTCTCTGACACAAATCACAGCAGGATCCTCTATGACCCACCTCCCAGAGTAATGGAAATAAAGGCAAAAATAAACAAATGGGACCTAATTAAACTTGTAAGTTTTTGCACAACAAAGGAAACTATAAGCAAGGTGAAAAGACAGCCTTCAGAATGGGAGAAAATAATAGCAAGCGGAGCAACTGACAAAGAATTAGTCTCAAAAATATACAAGCAGCTCATTCAGCTCAATTCCAGAGAAATAAGCAACCCAATCAAAAAATGAGCCAAAGAACTAAACAGACATTTCTCCAAAGAAGACATACAGATGGCTAACAAACACATGAAAAGATGCTAAACATCACTCATTATCAGAGAAATGCAAATCAAAACCACAGTGAGGTATCATCTCATGCCAGTCAGAATGGCTGCTATCAAAAAGTCTACAAACAATAAATGCTGGAGAGGATCTGGAGAAAAGGGAACACTCTTACACTGTTGATGGGAATGCAAATTAGTACAGCCACGATGGAGAACAGTGTGGAGATTCCTTCAAAAACTGGAAATAGAACTGCCATACAACCCAGCAATCTCACTGCTGGACATACACACCAGGGAAACCAGATCTGAAAGAGACACATGTACCCCAATGTTCATCGCAGCACTGTTTACAATAGCCAGGACATGGAAGCAACCTAGATGTCTACTGGCAGATGAATGGATAAGAAAGTTGTGGTACATATACACAATGGAATATTACTCAGTCATTAAAAAGAATGCATTTGAATCAGTTCTAATAGGTGGATGAAACTGGAGCCTATTATACAGAGCAAAGTAAGTCAGAAAGAAAAACACCAATACAGTATATTAACCATATATATGGAATTTAGAAAGATGGTGATGATGACCCTATAAGTGAAACAGCAAAAGAGACACAGATGTACAGAACAGAATTTTAGACTCAGTGTGAGAAGGCAAGGGTGGAATGATTTGAGAGAATATCATTGAAATATGTATATTATCATATGTGAAACAGATCACCAGTCTAGGTTTGATGCATGAGACAGGGTGCTCAGGGCTGATGCACTGGGTTGACCCTGAGGGATGGGATGGGAAGGGAGGTGGGAGGGTCAGGATGGAAACACATGTACACCCATGGCTGATTCATGTAAATGTACAGTAAAAACCACCAAAATATTGTAAAATAGTTAGCCTCCAATTAAAATAAATTTTTTAAAGTACTAAAATATGTATGTATATATATATATATTTTTTCTTTCTTCAATGATATCACTGTCACACACAAATATACACAGATGCACACATCTGGAGTTGTTATTTGCTATGTAATGTTATTCTAAGAAAATTAAAATTTTAAGTTTTTAAGATGGATTTTACCATGCTTTGTTATACTGTACAGTGTCAGTTTGAAATTAATACATAATATGGGGAGTCACTAAAATAATTTTTTTCACAGCTCATACATGTGTTAGTATTTTATTCCCCAGAGTAGTGGAAATACTACCATTATTTTTATTTCAATCTTGATACATACACATTCTACCAATCCTCTTGGTTTACCGATGAGTAAGGAAAAGACTTACTCAGAGAAGGAAATGGCAACCCACTCCAGCATTCTTGCCTGGAAAATCCCATGGACAGAGGAAACCTGGTAGGCTACAGTCCATGGGGTCACAAAGAGTCAGACACGACTCCTCTTTCTTTCTTTTTCTTTTTCTTTCTTTCTAAGGAAAATACTGAAAGTGAAGGCAACTGAAGGGGACCTTCTTACACTTTTCTTCTGTGGCTTTGTTTAGAGAACGAGTAGTAGGCTAACACAGGGAAGAATCACAAGCAAGAAATGATAAATTGTTTGGTCACCTGTGTTTCTTAGAAACTCCATTGACTTTTTCTGTGTTTGAAGCAAATTCTGATTCAATGAAAAGTGTGGTATCCTCACATAGTGTGGTAGGCTATATAATGACCCCCCGGACCCACAAAGGTGTCTATCACCTAATCAAGAAACCTCTGAATATGTTCCTGCACATGGCAAAAGGAACTTTGTAGAAGTGATTTAATTAAGGATCTTAGGATGGAGAGATCATCCTGGGTTATCCAGGTAAACTCAAGGTAATTCTTTTAAGAGGAAGACAGAGGATAAGAGGATCAGAGAAAGCAAAGTGACAATGCTAGCAGAGAAGGAACTGGAAAATATTATACTACTGGCTTTAACGAGAGCAGGGGATGCAACCATGAGGCAAAGTATGCAGGTAGTCTCTAGAAGCTACTAAGCGTAAGGAAACAGATTCTCCCCTGTGACTTCCAGGAAAAAAAAAAAAAAAAAAGCCTTTGATTTTAACCTCGTAGGACACACTTCAGACTTCTGACTTCTTTATCTGTAAGAAAATGTGTATTGTTCAAGCCACTAAGTCTGTGGTAATTACAGAAGCAATAGGAAATTAACACACTAAATTCCAAGGGATTCACTTTGAGTCTCAAAATCCCACACATGGTGGGTCCACCAGAATTCTATACTCACCACAAAAGCAATACACATATGGGACTGTGAGGAATGGCAGACAAGTGTATTGTGTGTATCTCCTCTGTTCACGCACATACCCCATCATCCCACTGCAAGTTCACTACAAGTTCAAAGATAAAATTAAGAATTTCAAGAGAGTGATGAGAGGAAATTAAGCCAAGCATGGGGCCCTTTGAGCACAGGGTCCTGTGCAAATACACAGGCTGCTTGCCTGCCAGTGTTTCTTAGAAGGAGTAATCTCCAACAGTAAAACCAGCTGGTGGAAGTTGAGAAATATATAGTACTAATTGAAGTACTAGCCAGTACTCAAATCTGTTGTTTATTTTTAATTCAAATTTAGATTCTTTTTGGAATAAAACCAACTTTTCTCTGCTTACAAGTTTATTTTGGAGTTGCTAAAATTTTCTCACTGTGTTTCTCTCTGTTTTATCATGTTGTTCTCCTGTATTCTCTTTCCCACCGCGCTCCCCCTCCATTCATCTTGGTTGACCAGTCAGATGGACAGAAAGCATGAGAATGCTTTCTTTCTTGTGTCTTTAGTTGAAACCTTAGCAGCAGATAGTAACTGGCCCAAGTCTGTCAGATCAAACCTTGTTTTTATAATACAGGTTTCCAAGCCCTGCTCCATTGTTCTTTCAAATACATTCATATATGCACAGAATTTCCAAGTCTGAAGTCCAGAAAGATACGCTTTTTAAAGTTCTGTAATTGATCCTATCACTGCTGCTGAGAAACAATGAGAAACTCCATCATTTCAATGTTTCAGAGAACCAAGACTTAAAAGTAGGAAAGAGGAGAAAATCAGTAGCTTTGAGAAACATTCTCAGCAATCACCCAAATAGACGGTGAAGGCAACATAAGCCACATACAAGTTGGCTGCTAAAAGTTTCAGAAAACTTTCTGGCATCTTCAGTATAATGCAATATAAAGTGGCCAACAAAGCCAGGGAACCAAAGGGATAAAAAACAATAAAATGAAAGGACAGTTAAATGAGGAGACACAAAGACAATAAAATAAGATGTAAAAGGAGATAAATATAATCAAAAGATGTTTCAAAGAAACCCAAATCATAATAACCAAACCAAAAAAAAATGGCATTAATATCTTCTAAGGAGATTAACAATGAAGAAGTAAAATGAAAACAATGTGAGGAAGCATAGGATGTAAAGAGGGAGAATTAGAATCTAACTAACATTTATGAATATTTTCAAGAAACAAGATTATCTGTAATCAAAGAAACAACCAACACATAATTGAAAAAATAAGGTAAACAAAAATAAATAAATAAATACAAAGAGACCATTTTTTTTAGAACTTTTCTGGCAAATTTTTTAAATAAAACAATCAAGGAAAAAACTCTGTGGAAAGGCAGAGGAAACTAAAAAGATTAACCACTAATGAATAAAAACCAGGACTCCGATGGCTGTAAAATTACATAACAGAAAAATAATGAAGCGATATATATATATAATTTTCAGAGAAATAGAACTATAATCTAATAATTAGGCCCAATGTAATGTCATTCATTTTTTTAAAACAACAGAGAGACTCCCAGATGTACAAGAGCTCAAAAACACAACCTCTGCCCTTCTTGAAAATTTCCTGTGTGCTGTGCTTAGTAGCTCAGTAGTGTCCGACTCTATGTGACCCCATGGACTGTGGACTGTAGCCCACCAGGCTCCTCTGTCCAAGGGGATTCTCCAAGCAAGAAGTGGATTGCCATGCCCTCCTCTGGGGATCTTCTCAACCCAGGAATCAAACCCAGTCTCTAGCATCAAAGGCAGATTCTTTACCATCTGAACGACAGGGAAGCCTTAAAGATATAAAATAAAGAGTTAAAGAATGGGAAAGCTAGGATATAAAGACATAAGCAGTGCACTGTGAGAAAATTTTAACAAAGTTAAATGTAAATAACTGTAACTATTGTTAGTTGGAGCATCAGTTAGGTTCAGTTGTGTCCAACTCTTTGTGACCTCATGGAATGCAGCACGCCAGACCTCCCTGTCCATCACCAACTCCGGGAGTTCACTCAAACTCATGTCCATTGAATTGTTCATGCCATCCAACCATCTCATCCTCTGTCGTCCCCTTCTTCTCCTGCCCTCAATCTTTCTCAGCATCAGAGTCTTTTCCAATGAGTCAGTTCTTCGCATGAGGTGGCCAAAGTACTGGAGTTTCAGCTTCACATCAGTCCTTCCAATGAATATTCAGGACTGATTTCCTTTAGGTTGGACTGGTTGGCTCTCCTTCCAGTCCAAGGGACTCTCAAGAGGCTTCTCCAACATCACAGTTCAAAAGCATTGGAGTATAAAGTTGAACAAAAATGTCAGAAATAATTATCGAAAGAAGAGATATTGAAGGTAGCATCTATTCCAGTAAGAATGGCTGAATTTCAGATTATAGCATTGAGGAGGACTGCAACTTTACATTGCTGCTGCTGCTGCTGGTAAGTCACTTCAGTCATTTCCAACTCTGTGTGACCCCGTGGACAGCAGGCCACCAGGTTCCTCTGTCCATGGAATTCTCTAGGTAAGAACACTGGAGTAGGTTGCCATTTCCTTCTCCATTTCCATTACTAGAGAAGATAAAACTAAAGCAAACAACCACATTTCATAAGTCTAAGGAAACATTTTTTCAAAGATGAAGGACTCAAGATAAAATATTTGAGTGCAGTACAAAAAGCTTATATTTCTCCATTACAATACAAAAATTCTCAAACTGAATTAAGAAACATAATCTAAATATACACTTTCCAAGAGGCATACTTAAAATAAAATGACACTAAAATGTTTTTAAAAGATAGGCAAAGATTTATCAAAATGAGAACAAACTGCCTGTAACTAAAATGTAATAGAATCAAGAATTGATTGTCCTACATTAACAGGATTTTACTATTCCAGTAAATTCTTACTCAGGAAAATAGTTTCAAAATAACATTACTGTTTATTTTATGAACTCATTAAAATCCATTTATCCAAACAAAAGCCAGCTCAACCTGCCTCTTCTTTGGGCACAGCTCCCTTCTCAAGAAAAGAGTTAAGCAGGCAAACTCCTCTGTTATCAAACAACTGTTTACTCATTAAGACTTCCTTCAAAACTCTCATCTTGCTGTGTCCACCAATCCTAAATTATAATATCAAAAACTCTGCACAAATCTATTCAGGTTCCTTCGTTCAATATCCACCTTAACAAAACCAAAAAACGCCTTAAATATTCACCCATAGGTGCTTTCTATTTTATTGCCAATTAAGTAATAAACTCATCTTCAATTGAACAATATTCTTTAAGTGTTATTTTCTGAATTGGTCTCAAAAAGTTAACACCAATTATCAGTTAAACTAAATGATAATAAAAAAAATATTGGGTGTTATTTTATGTTGATAAAAAGATATCATTCACAACAGTATACACGACAGTCACAAACCCTTAAGAGCTAAATAACAAATTGTCAAATATAAATAAATTTCAGACCATTAAATAAAGAAATTGAAACAAAAAAGCTTCTGCACAGGGAGAATTTTTGACAAATCAAGTGGTCAAGAAAGAAGACAAATGGCAGACAAATAAAAATTGATAAGTCAGAGTGATAATTTCAGGCAAAAATCAATGTTTAGGCAAAAAAATAATAAAAAACTGATACATAGAATTTCCTACTGATAATTAAAATAATAATTTTTGAAAAGAATCGTTTATGTTTTCAATGAAGGTCTAGTTGATTTACATTATTAGTTTTTATACAGATTATACCCCATTTAAAGTTATTATGAAATAATGGTTATAATTTCCTGTGCTATACAATGCATCCTTGAAGCTTCTCTATTTTACACATAGTAGTTTATATTCCTTAATCCCATATTCTTATCTTGCCCCCTCTACTTCTTTCTCCTCAGTAGAAACCACTAGCTTGTTCTCTTTATCTGTGAATCTGTTGCTGCATAGAACTATCAAATACTGATCATACAGTATTTGTCTTTCTCTATCTGACTTATTTCACTAAGAATAGATTCTCTGTCTACAAGGCTGCAAATGGCAGAATTTCATTCTTTTTTATGGCTGAGTGAAATTTTATTGTATATATATTTTACTTCTTAATCAGTTCATCTGTTGATGGACACTTGAGTTGCTTCCATATCTTGGCTATTTTAAATAGAGCTGCTTTGAACATTGGGGTGCATGTATCTTTTCAATTTAGTGCTTTTATTTTTCATATATATGCCCAGAAATGGAATTGGTGACAGTTCTTAGTTTTATTTGAGGAATCTTCATATTACCTTTCCATAGTGGCTGTACCAATTCACATTCCCATCAATAGTGTACAAGTGTACCTACTTGCCATATCTTTGCCAATATTTGCTTTGTAGAATTTGTGATAGTAGCTCTTATGACAGGTGTGAGGTAATATCTCATGGTGGCATTATTTGCATTTCTCTAATAATTAGTAACCAAAGATCAAATTGCCAACATCAGCTGGATAATTGAAAAAACAAGAGAGTTCCAGAAAAACATCTATTTCTGCTTTATTGACTATGCCAAAGCCTTTGACTGTGTGGATCACAACAAAATGTGGAAAATTCTGAAAGAGATGGGAATATCAGACCACCTGAGCTGCTTCTTGAGAAACCTGTATGCAGGTCAAGAGGCAACAGTTAGGACTGGACAGGGAAAAACAGACTGGTTCCAAATTGGGAACGGAATACATCAAGGCTGTATATTGTCACCCTGCTTATTTAACTTATATGTAGGGTACATCATGAAAAACACTGGGTTGGATGAAGCACAAGCTGGAATCAAGATTGCTAGGAGAAATATCAATAACCTCAGATATGCAGATGACACCAGATGGCAGAAAGTGAAGAAGAACTAAAGAGCTTCTTGATGAAAGTGAAAGAGGAGAGTAGAAAAAGTTGGCTTAAAGCTCAACATGCAGAAAACTAAAATCATGGCATCTAGTCCCATCACTTCATGGCAAATAGATGGGGAAACAGTGGAAACAGTGGCAGACTTTATTTTTGGGGGGCTCCAAAATCACTGCAGATGGTGACTGCAGCCATGATATTAAAAGACACTTACTCCTTGGAAGGAAAGTTATGACCGACCTAGACAGAATATTAAAAAGCAGAGACATCAGTGCAGACCACCACACTCCTCATGTACACAGCGTCAGTAGCCAACTAATTAGAATCTCTGCATCCACACTCATTTCCTTCTAATTCATTCTCAATGCCCCAGCTTCACAAAGATCTTTTCAAAACACAAATCTGTTCAAGTCTGCCCTGGGCTTAAAAGTTTTCAAAGGGATATACAAGAGATTTCAATTGTTATTGAATTCATGTTATTTAGAAGCATGATTCAATTACAGTGCTTCAACTGGAAGTGTTAACATGAATATTCTTTACATGCTTCTTTATACTCTGTATGTGAAATATTTCTCACACAAGAAAAACAGCCAAAAAATTTTTAAAAACAAAACCTCGGGGGGAGGAGCCAAGATGGTGGAGGAGTAGGACGGGGAGACCACTTTCTCTCCTAGAAATTCATCAAAAGAATAACTGAACACAGAGCAAACTTCACAAAACAACTTCTGGTCGCTAGCTGAGGTCACCAGGCGCCCAGAAAAGCAGCCCATTGTCTTCGAAAGGAGGTAGGACAAAATATAAAAGATAAAAAGTGAGACAAAAGAGCTAAGGACGGAGATCCGTCCCGGGAAGGGTGTTAATAGAGGACGTTCCCAGACACCGGGAAACCCTCGCACTGGCGGGCCTGGGGGAAGTGTTTGAATCTCGGAGGGCAACCTGACTGGGAGAGGAGCAATAAATAAAACCCACAGATTACGAGCCTAAAAGCAACTCCCAGCAGAAAAGTACCCCAGACACCCCCATCCACCACCAGCAAGTGGGGGCGGAACGGAGAGGAGCGGGCGGCATTGCTTGGGGCAGGGTCCGGGCCTGAGTGCCCTGAGGACAATCGGAGGGAGCTTTTGTGAGTTCCCAGCTTGAACTGTGGGAGAGCAAAAAAGAGAGAGAAAATTAACCGGCCCGAACACACTGCCGGCTGTTCGCAGAACAAAGGGACCGAGATTCTGGATGGCCGACATCCGCTGGGAGGGTCGCCGCGAGACACAGGGCGCAGGCACCCGACCGGCGCGGGCGGGGACTGGGGCTGGGGACGCGGAGGGCAGAGGGCGCACGCACCGGACTGGCGCCTGTGGAATCTGAGACTGGGACCACGGAAGGGAGTGGGCGCGCGCACCCGGGGAGAGTGCGCCCATCAAGCGTCAAGCCCCTGGCCGCCTGGACCGCTCTGACGGGGAAGGCACAAAGAGCAGGCGCAGCTTTCTGTTCCTACCTTTTGCGGAACACCCGAGGGCTGGAACCACGCGCAGCACGCGGCGCGCTCCATATAGAACAGCCGGAACGTGAGCAGCGCCGGCCCGCCCCGCAGCGCCAGCCCCTCCCCGCGGCGCGACAGAACTAGCTACCTGAATAAGAGTCCACCTCCACCTGCCTATGCCAGGGCGGAAATGAGGCCCTGAAGAGACCGGCAAACAGAAGCCAAATAAACAAAGGGAACCGCTTCAGAAGGAACTGGTGCAACAGATTAAAATCCCTGTAGGAAACACTGACCACACCGCAAGGGGCCTGTAGATATTGAGAAGTGTAAGCAGGAACGAGGAGCTATCTGAAACTGAGCCGAACCCACACTGACCGCAAGCTCCAGAGAAATTCCTAGATATATTTTTACTTTTTTTTTTTTTTAAGTAAGAAAAAAAAAATTTCTTTATTTTATTTTATTTTTTCTTTTTTATTTTTTCTCTTTTATTTTCCTTTAAAATTCCCTATTACACCCCCATTACTCCTTAACTTTCATTTTCATAAATTCTTACGATTTTTTTAGTTAGGGAAAAATTTTTTTTCCTCTTTTTTTTCTCTTCTATTTTTTTTTCTTTTTTTTCCCCTTCTTCTCTTCTATTTTCTATTTTTCTTTTTCTCTTAATTCTTTTAAAGTCCTCTAGTTCTCCTCTACTACTCCTTAATTATTCATTTTCAATACACTATAACCTTACAAAGAAGAAAGGAAAAAAAACAAGAGAAGCCCTATTTTTAAACCGAACCTCATATATATTTCTAAAATTTTGGGGGGGGGTGTTTTTGTTTTTGTTTTTAATATAGTATTTTTAAGAGTCTAACCTCTACTCTAGATTTTTAATTTTTGTTCTTCAGTATATGATATAAACTGTGAACATTTACGAATCCAATATTCAGTTTCCATTTTTATTCACAAGTGTGTTGATTATTCTCTCCCAATCTTGACTCTCTGTTTTCTAGCTCAGAACACCTCTATTTCCTCCTTTCCCCTTCTCTTCCCAATCCAATTCTGTGAATCTTTGTGGGTAACTGGGCTACGGAGAACACTCTAGGAACAGACGACTGCGTAGATATGTCTCTCTCCTCTTGAGTCCCCCTTTTTCTCCTCCTGCTCATCTCTATTTCCCTCCTCCCTGTCCTCTTCTTCATGTAACTCTGTGAACCTCTCTGGGAGTCCCTAACAGGGGAGAATCTTTTCGCCATTAACCTAGAAGTTTTATTATCAGTGCTGTATAGTTGGAGAAGTACTGACACTACAGGAAGAATAAAACTGAAATCCAGAGGCAGGAGATTTAAGCCCAAAACCTGAGAACACCAGAAAACTCCTGACTACATGGAACTTTAAGTAATAAGAGACTGTCCAAAAGCCTCCATACCTACACTGAAACCAACCACCACCCAAGAGCCAACAAGTTTTAGAGCAAGACATACCATGCAAATTCCCCAGCAACGCAGGAACATAGCCCTGAAAGTCAACATACAGACTGCCCAAAGTCACACCTAACACATAGACCCATCTCAAAACTCATTACTGGGCACTCCATTGCTCTTCAAAGAGAAGAAATCAAGTTCCACGCTCCAAAACACTGACACAAGCTTCCTTAACCAGGAAACCTTGACAAGCCAACCATCCAACCCCACCCACCGGGTAAAAACTCCACAATAAAAAGGAACCACAGACCTCCAGAATACAGAAGGCCCATTCCAGACACAGCAATCTAAACAAGATGAAAAGGCAGAGAAATACCCAACAGGCAAAGGAACATGACAAGTGCCCACCAAGTCAAACAAAAGAGGAGGAGATAGGGAATCTATCTGAAAAAGAATTTAGAATAATGATAATAAAAATGATCCAAAATCTTGAAAACAAAATGGAATTACAGATAAATAGCCTGGAGACAAAGATTGAAAAGATGCAAGAAATGTTTAATAAAGACCTAGAAGAAATAAAAGAGAGTCAATTAAAAATGAATAATGCAATGAATGAGATCAAAAACACTTTGGAGGGAACCAAGAGTAGAATAACGGAGACAGAAGATAGGATAAGTGAGGTAGAAGATAAAATGGTGGAAATAAATGAAGCAGAGAGGAAAAAAGAAAAAAGGATCAAAAGAAATGAGGACAACCTCAGGGACCTCTGGGACAATGTGAAACACCCCAACATTTGAATCACAGGAGTCCCAGAAGAAGAAGACAAAAAGAAAGGCCATGAGAAAATACTCGAGGAGATAATAGCTGAAAACTTCCCTAAAATGGGGAAGGAAATAGCAACCCAAGTGCAAGAAACCCAGAGAGTCCCAAACAGGATAAACCCAAGGCGAAACACTCCAAGACACATATTAATCAAATTAACAAAGATCAAACACAAAGAACAAATACTAAAAGCAGCAAGGGAGAAACAACAAATAACACACAAAGGGATTCCCATAAGGATAACAGCTGATCTATCAATAGAAAACCTCCAGGCCAGAAGGGAATGGCAGGACATAGTGAAAGTAATGAAAGAGAATAATCTACAACCTAGATTACTGTACCCAGCAAGGATCTCATTCAGATATGAAGGAGAATTCAAAAGCTTTACAGACAAGCAAAAGCTGAGAGAATTCAGCACCACCAAACCAGCTCTTCAACAAATGCTAAAGGATCTTCTCTAGACAGGAAATGCAGAAAGGTTGTATAAACGTGAACCCAAAACAACAAAGTAAATGGCAACGGGTCCACACTTATCAATAATTACCTTAAATGTAAATGGGTTGAATGCCCCAACCAAAAGACAAAGATTGGCTGAATGGATACAAAAACAAGACCCCTATATATGCTGTCTACAAGAGACCCACCTCAAAACCAGAGACACATACAGACTAAAAGTGAAAGGCTGGAAAAAAATATTTCACGCAAATGGAGACCAAAAGAAAGCAGGAGTCGCAATACTCATATCAGATAAAATAGACTTTCAAATAAAGGATGTGAAAAGAGACAAAGAAGGACACTACATAATGATCAAAGGATCAATCCAAGAAGAAGATATAACAATTATAAATATATATGCACCCAACATAGGAGCACCGCAATATGTACAGCAAACGCTAATGAGTATGAAAGAGGAAATTAATAGTAACACAATAATAGTGGGAGACTTTAAACCCCACTTACAACTATGGATAGATCAACTAAACAGAAAATCAATAAGGAAACACAAACCTTAAATGATACAATGGACCAGCTAGACCTAATTGATATCTATAGGACATTTCACCCCAAAACAATCAATATCACCTTTTTCTCAAGTGTACACGGAACCTTCTCCAGAATAGATCACATCCTGGGCCATAAATCTGGTCTTGGAAAATTCAAAAAAATTGAAATCATTCCAGTCATCTTTTCTGACCACAGTGCAGTAAGATTAGATCTCAATTACAGGAAAAAAATTGTTAAAAATTCAAACATATGGAGGCTAAATAACACGCTTCTGAATAACCAACAAATCATAGAAGAAATCAAAAAAGAAATCAAAATATGTATAGAAATGAATGAAAATGAAAACACAACAACCCAAAACCTATGGGACACTGTAAAAGCAGTGCTAAGGGGAAGGTTCATAGCATTACAGGCTTACATCAAGAAACAAGAAAAAAGCCAAATAAATAACCTAACTCTACACCTAAAGCAATTAGAGAAGGAAGAAATGAAGAACCCCAGGGTCAGCAGGAGAAAAGAAATCTTAAAAATTAGGGCAGAAATAAATGCAAAAGAAACTAAAGAGACCATAGCAAAAATCAACAAAGCTAAAAGCTGGTTTTTTGAAAAAATAAACAAAATTGACAAACTATTAGCAAGACTCATTAAGAAACAGAGAAGAACCAAATTAACAAAATAAGAAATGAAAAGGGTGAGATCACAACAGACAACACTGAAATACAAAGGATCATTAAGAGACTACTACCAGTAGCTCTATGCCAATAAAATTGACAACTTGGATGAAATGGACAAATTCTTAGAAAAGCATAACTTTCCAAAACTGAACCAGGAAGAAATAGAAGATCTTAACAGAACCATCACAAGCAAGGAAATCGAAACTGTAATCAAAAATCTTCCAGCAAACAAAAGCCCAGGACCAGATGGCTTCACAGCTGAATTCTACCAAAAATTCAGAGAAGAGCTCACACCTATCTTACTCAAACTCTTCCAGAAAACTGCAGAAGAAGGTAAACTTCCAAACTCATTCTATGAGGCCACCATCACCCTAATTCCAAAACCAGACAAAGATGCCACAAAAAAAGAAAACTACAGGCCAATATCACTGATGAACATAGATGCAAAAATCCTTAACAAAATTCTAGCACAGAATCCAACAACATATTAAAAAAATCATACACCATGACCAAGTGGGCTTTATCCCAGGAATGCAAGGATTCTTTAATATCCGCAAGTCAATCAATGTAATACACCACATTAACAAATTGAAAGATAAAAACCATATGATTATCTCAATAGATGAAGAGAAAGCCTTTGACAAAATTCAACACTCATTTATGATTAAAACTCTCCAGAAAGCAGGAATAGAGGGAACATACCTCAACATAATAAAAGCTATATATGACAAACCCACAGCAAGCATCACCCTCAATGGTGAAAAATTGAAAGCATTTCCCCTGAAATCAGGAACAAGACAAGAGTGCCCACTCTCACCACTACTATTCAACATAGTCTTGGAAGTTTTGGCCACAGCAATCAGAGCAGAAAAAGAAGTAAAAGGAATCCAGATAGGAAAAGAAGAAGTGAAACTCTCGCTGTTTGCAGATGATATGATCCTCTACATAGAAAACCCTAAAGACTCTTCCAGAAAATTACTAGAGCTAATCAATGAATATAGTAAAGTTGCAGGATATAAAATTAACACACAGAAATCCCTTGCATTCCTATATACTAACAATGAAAAAACAGAAAGAGAAATGAAGGAAACAATACCATTCACCATTGCAATAAAAAGAATAAAATACTTAGAGTATATCTACCTAAAGAAACAAAAGACCTGTACATAGAAAACTATAAAACACTGATGAAAGAAATCAAAGAGGACACAAACAGATGGAGAAACATACCGTGTTCATGGATTGGAAGAATCAATATTGTCAAAATGGCTGTTCTACCCAAAGCAATCTATAGATTCCATGCAATCCTATCAAGCTACCAATAGTATTTTTCACAGAACCAGAACAAATAATTTCACAATTTGCATGGAAATACAGAAAACCACGAATAGCCAAAGTAATCTTGAGAAAGAAGAATGGAACTGGAGGTATCAACCTGCCTGACTTCAGGGTCTACTACAAAGCCACAGTCATCAAGACAGTATGGTACTGGCACAAAGACAGAAATATAGATCAATGGAACAGAATAGAAAGCCCAGAGATAAATCCACGAAACTATGGACACCTTATCTTTGACAAAGGAGGCAAGGATATACAATGGAAAAAAGACAACCTCTTTAACAAGTGGTGCTGGGAAAACTGGTCAACCACTTATAAAAGAATGAAACTAGAACACTATCTAACACCATACACAAAAATAAACTCAAAATGGATTAAAGATCTAAATGTAAGACCAGAAACTATAAAACTCCTAGAGGAGAACATAGGCAAAACACTCTCCGACATAAATCTCAGCAGGGTCCTCTATGACCCACCTCCCAGAATATTGGAAATAAAAGCAAAACTAAACAAATGGGACCTAATGAAACTTAAAAGCTTCTGCACTACAAAGGAAACTATAAGTAAGGTGAAAAGACAGCCCTCAGATTGGGAGAAAATAATAGCAAATGAAGAAACAGACAAAGGATTAATCTCAAAAATATACAAGCAACTCCTGAAGCTCAATTCCAGAAAAATAAATGACCCAATCAAAAAGTGGGTCAAAGAACTAAACAGACATTTCTCCAAAGAAGACATATAGATGGCTAACAAACACATGAAAAGATGCTCAACATCACTCATTATTAGAAAAATGCAAATCAAAACCACAATGAGGTACCATTACACGCCAGTCAGGATGGCTGCTATCCAAAAGTCTACAAGCACTAAATGCTGGAGAGGGTGTGGAGAAAAGGGAACCCTCTTACACTGTTGGTGGGAATGCAAACTAGTACAGCCACTATGGAGAACAGTGTGGAGATTTCTTAAAAAACTGGAAATAGAACTGCCATATGACCCAGCAATACCACTTCTGGGCACACACACCGAGGAAACCAGATCTGAAAGAGACACATGCACCCCAATGTTCATTGCAGCACTGTTTATAATAGCCAGGGCATGGAAGCAGCCTAGATGCCCATCAGCAGATGAATGGATAAGGAAGCTGTGGTACATATACACCATGGAATATTACTCAGTCATTAAAAAGAATTCATTTGAATCAGTTCTAATGAGATGGATGAAACTGGAGCCCATTATACAGAGTGAAGTAAGCCAGAAAGATAAAGACCACTACAGCATACTAACACATATATATGGAATTTAGAAAGATGGTAATGATAACCCTATATGCAAAACAGAAAAAGAGACACAGAAGTACAGAACAGACTTTTGAACTCTGTGGGAGAAGGTGAGGGTGGGATGTTTCAAAAGAACAGCATGTATATTATCTATGGTGAAACAGATCACTAGCCCAGGTGAGATGCATGAGACGAGTGCTCGGGCCTGGTGCACTAGGAGGACCCAGAGGAGTCGGGTGGAGAGGGAGGTGGGAGGGGGGATCGGGATGGGGAATACGTGTAACTCTATGGCTGATTCGTGTCAATGTATGACAAAACCCACTGAAATGTTGTGAAGTAATTGGCCTCCAACTAATAAAATAAAAGTTAAAAAAAAAGAAAAAAAGCAGAGACATTTGGATAGCAGCCATCCTGACTGGCGTGTAATGGTACCTCATTGTGGTTTTGATTTGCATTTCTCTAATAATGAGTGATGTTGAGCATCTTTTCATGTGTTTGTTAGCCATCTATATGTCTTCTTTGGAGAAATGTCTGTTTAGTTCTTTGGCCCATTTTTTGATTGGGTCATTTATTTTTCTGGAATTGAGCTTCAGGAGTTGCTTGTATATTTTTGAAATTAATCCTTTATCTGTTTCTTCATTTGCTATTAATTTCTCCCAATTTGAGGGTTGTCTTTTCACTTACTTGTAGTTTCCTTTGTAATGCAGAAGCTTTTAAGTTTCATTAGGTCCCATTTGTTTAGTTTTGCTTTTATTTCCAATATTCTGGGAGGTGGGTCATAGAGGATCTTGCTGAGATTTATGTAAGAGAGTGTTTTGCCTATGTTCTCCTCTAGGAGTTTTACAGTTTCTGGTCTTACATTTAGATCTTTAATCCATTTTGAGTTTATTTTTGTGTATAGTGTTAGAAAGTGTTCTAGTTTCATTCTTTTACAAGTGGTTGACAACAAAGGTCCATCTGGTGAAGGCTATGGTTTTTCCAGTGGTCATATACGGATGTGAGAGTTGGACTATAAAGAAAGCTGAGTGCCAAAGAATTGATGCCTTTGAACTGTGGTGTTGGAGAAGACTCTTGAGAGTCACTTGGACTGCAAGGAGATCTAATCAGTCCATCCTAAGGGAAATTAGTCTTGAATAGTCAATGGAAGGACTGATGTTGAAGCTGAAACTCCAATACTTTGGCCACCTGATGTGAAGAACTGGCCTATTGGAAAAATCCCTGATGCTGGGAAAGATTGTAGGAGGGAGAAGAAGGGGACAACAGAGGATGAGATAATTGGATGGCATCATCGAATCAATGGACATGAGTTAGAGTGAACTCTGGGAGTTGGTGATGGACAGGGAGGTCTGGTGTACTGCAGTCCATGGTGTAGCAAAGAGCCAGACAGGACTGAGCGACTGAACTGAACTGAGTAGTTAACAACATCTCATTGTGGCTTTGATTTGCTTTTCTCAACCTGGGTGTTCATTGGAAGGACTGATGCTGAAGCTGAAACTCCAATACTTTGGCCACCTCATGCGAAGAGCTGACTCATTGGGAAAGACCCTGATGCTGGGAGGGATTGGGGGCAGGAGGAGAAGGAGACGACAGAAGATGAGATGGCTGGATGGCATCACCGACTCGATGGACATGAGTTTGAGTAAACTCTGGGAGTTGGTGATGGATAGGGAGGCCTGGCGTGCTGTGATTCGTGGGGTCTCAAAGCGTCGGACACAACTGAGCGACTGAACTGAACCAACTGAACTGAATAATTAGCTACAAGCATTTTTCAATCCTATTGATCATCTGTATGTCTTCTCTGGGAAAATACCCAGTCAGGTCTTCTGTTCTTTTTTAATTGGACTGTTTGATTTTTTGATACTGAGTTTCATGAGCTGTTTATATATTTTGAATATAAACTCCTTGTGAATCACATCATTTTCAGGCATGCTTTGTTTCATCAATGGTTTCTTCTGTTGTCCAAAAGCTTTAAGTTTATTTGTGCCCTTATTTCTTTTGCTTAGGAAAATGACCCTCCCCCCAAAAAAATTACTGTAGTTTATATCAGAGTGTTCTGCCTATGTTGTCTTCTACAAATTTTATGATTTTGAGAATTATACCTAGGTCTTTAAACCATTTTGAGTTTGTTTTTATACATGATGTAAGGAAACATTCTAATTGCCTTTTACATATAGCCATCCAGTTTTCCAAGCACCACTTTTTGAAGAGACTGTCTTTACTGTATTCTTGTCTCCTTTGTCATAAATTAACTGACCATAATGTACAGGTTTGTTTCAGGCCTATCTATTCTCTTCCATTGATCTATGTGCCTGTTTTTGTGCCAGTATCATGCTCTTTTGATTATTGTAGCTTTCTGTTATGGTCTGAAGTTTGGGCGCATGATGCCTCCAGCTTTGCTGCCTTTTCTCAAGTTTTCATTGGCTATTTGGGGTCTTTTATGATTTCCAAATAAATCTGTTCTATTTCTATGAAAAAATGTTTTGGGTATTTTCATAAGGATTGTACTAAATCTGCAGATTGCTTTAGATAGTACAACCATCTTAACAATATTAATGCTTCCAAATTAGGAACACAGATGTCTTTTCATGTATTAGTATCATCTTCAACTTCCTCTATCAGTGTTTTACATTTTGTAGATTATAGGTCTCTTACTTCTTTGGTTAAGTTTATTCCTAAGGATTTTATGCTTTCTGATACATTTTAAATGAGAATTTTCCTAATTTCTCTTTCTGATCGTTCATTATTGTTGCTATTATTCAATCACTAAGTCATGTCCAACTCTTTTCAACCACCTGGACTGCAACACGCCAGGTTTCGTTATCCTTCACCATCTCCCAGAGTTTGCTAAGATTCATGTCTATTGAATCCGTGATGCTATCTTACCATCTCATCCTCTGCCTCACTCTTCTCCTTTTGTCTTCAATCCTTCCCAGCATCAAAGTCTTTCCCAGTGAGTCAGCCCTTCACATCAAATGGTCAAAGTATTGGAGCTTCAGCTTTAGCATAAATCCTTCCAATGGATATTCATGGTTGATTTCCCTTAGGATTTTCTGGCTTGATCTCCTCAAAGTTCAAAGGATTCTCAACTGTCTTCTCCAGCACCACCATTTGAATGCATCAGTTCTTCAGCATCCATCCTTCTTTATGGTTCAACTCCCACATCCATACATGACTGTTGGAAAAACCATAGCTTTGACTATACGGATCTTTGTCAACAAAATGATGTCTCTGCTTTTTAATACTCTGTCTAGGTTTGTCATAGCTTTCCTTCCAAGGAGCAAGTGTTTTTTAATTTCATGGCTGCAGTTACTGTCCACAGTGATTTTGGAGCTCAAGAAAATAAAATCTGTGACTGCTTCCACTTTTTCCACATCTATTTGCCATAATGTGATGGGACCAGATGCCATAATCTTAGATTTTTGAATATTGAGCTTTAAGTCAGCTCTTTCCACTCTCCTCTTTCTCCCTCATCAAGAGACTCTCTAATTCCTCTTCACTTTCTGCCATTAGAGTGCTATCAGCTGCATACCCAAGGTTGTTGATATTTCTTCTGGCAAACTTGATTCTAGTGACTCTTCCAGCCTGGCAGTTCACATGATGTACTCTGCATATAAGCTAATAAACAAGGTGACAGTATACAGCCTTGACATACTCCTTTCCCAATTTGTAACCAGTCTGATTACAAGTATTCTAAGTATTTCTAATTCTAAGTATTTCTTCTTGACCCACATACAGATTTCTCAGGAGACAGGTAAGGTGGTATGGTATTCCCGTCTTCAAGAATTTTCCACAGTTTATTGTGATCCACACAGTCACTTTAGCATAGTCGATGAAGCAGAAGTAGATTTTTTTTCCTGAAATTATCTTTCTTTTTCTGTGATCTAAAAGATGTTGGTGATTTAATCTCTGGTTCCTCTGCCTTTTCTAAATAATCCAACTTGTACATCTGAAAGTTCTTGGTTCTTGTTGAAGCTTAGCTTGAAGGATTCTGAGCATTACTTTGCTAGCATGTGAAATGAGTGCAATTGTGTGGAAGTTTGAACATTTATTGGCATTGCCCTTCTTTGCAATTGGAATGAAAACTGACCTTTTGCAGTCCTGTTGCCACTTATGGGCCTTCCAAATTTGCTGGCATATTGAGTGCAGCACTTTAACAGCATCATCTTTTAGGATTTCAAGTAGCTCAGCAGGAACCCCATCACCTCCACTAGCTTTGTTCATAGTGATGCTTCCTCAGGCCCACTTGACTTCACACTCCAGGATATCTCGTTCTAGGTTATTAATCATACCATCATGGTTATCCAGGTCATTAAGATTTTTTTTTGTAGTTCTTCTGTGTATTCTTGCCATTTCTTCTTAATATCTTCTGCTTCTGTTAGGTCCATACCACTTCTGTCCTTTATTGAGCCCAACTTTGTATGCAATGTTCCCTTGGTATTTCTAATTTTCTCGAAGAGATCTCTAGTCTTTCGCATTCCATTGTTTTCCTCTATTTCTTTGCATTGTTCACTTAAAAGGGCTTTCTTATCTTTCCTTGCTATTCTCTGGAACTCTGCATTCAGATGGCTATATCTTTCCTTTTTGCCTTTGCCTTTCACTTCTCTTCTTTTCTCAGCTATTTGTAAGGTCTCCTCAGACAACCATTTCGCTTTTTTGTATTTTTTTCTCCCATGGGGATGGTTTTTATCATTGCCTCCTGAACGTTATGAACCTCCATCCATAGTTCTTCAGGAACTCTATCAAATCAAATCCCTTGAATCTATTTGTCACTTCCACTGTGTAATCATAAGGGATTTGATTTAGGTCATACCTGAATGGTCTAGTGGTTTTCCCTACTTTTTTGTCTGAATTTTGCAATAAGAACTAACAGTAAGAATTTGATAAAGACAGGTGTTAGTTATTGTTTATATATTTGGTAGAATTCTCTTGTGAATCCATCCAGTCCTGGAATATTTTTCTGAGTTTTTTGTTACAAATTCATTTTTACTTTTACTGATCATTCTGTTCAAATTTTCTGTTTCTTCTTGGTTCAGGCTTGGTAGGGTGTATTTTTTTAGAAATTTGCCCATTTTTTCTAAGTTGTCCAATTTGTTGGAATATAACTGTTCATAGTATTGTCACAAATTTTTGTACCACTATAGTGTCAGTTGTTATTTCTTCTCTTTCATTTCTTACTTTATTTATTTGGATCCTTTCTCTTTTCTTCTTGGTGAACCCAGCTAGAGGTTGATCAATTTTGTTTATCTTCATTAAAAAAAAAAAAAAAACAGCTCTTGGTCTCATTGATCTTTTCAGTTGGCTTGGGGGGAGGTTTTTTCGGTCTCTATTTTATTTGAATGACTGATAGTCATTTAAGGTTAAGCATATTCTAAAAAATCTACATTTTTTGCTCTCCTCCCTCTACTTTTGTGCTTTCAATATCATGTTTTACATCTTCATATTTAGCTGATATTTTAATGTAGTTATAGATGTTTTTACATTTTTTTCTTTTAATCTTCATGCTGGCTTATTAAACGGTTGACCTTTGGTCCTTACTCTGTATTTGCCTATCCTATTGTGATTTTCCCTTTCTTACAGATTTTTATTTCTTTCCCACTTAGAGAAGATTCTTTAACGTTTCTTTTAGAGTAGGTTTAATACTGAGGAACTCTTAGCTTTTGCTTGTTGAGTTCTTTTTCTCTCCTTTGATTCTAAATGATAACCCCACTGATTAGAGTGTCCTAAATTGCAGATGTTTCCCTTTCAGGACTGTGAATATATCATGTCACTTCCTTCTGGCCTGCAAAGTTTCTGTGGAAAGTTCAGTTGATGGTCTTAGGGAGATTCTTTTGTGTATGACTCTTTGTTTTTCTTTTGCTGCTTTTAAAATGAAAAAGTAGTACTTGCTACTTTTAAAATTAAAACCAAGGAGATGGTTTTGATCACCATCTCCTGAACAATGTTAGGAACCTCCATCCACAGTTCTTCAGGCACCCTATTAAATCTAATCCCTTGAATCTATTTATCTAACTTTTGCCATTTTGTTATGTCTTAGTGTGGGTCTGATTGGGTTCATTTTATTTGAGATCTTGAGTGCCAAATAAATGCCAAATAATTCCTGTGACTGGATATCTGTTTTCTTCTTCTGGTTTGGGAAATCCTCATTAATTTCCTCAAATACATTTTCTTTCCCCTTCTGTATCTCTTCTCCTTCTGGGACTCCTATAATATGAATGTTGGTCTGCTTACTATTATCCCAAGACACTCTTAAACTGTTTTCATTTCTGTTAATTTGTTTTTCTTTTTGTTGTTCTGAGTCAATGATTTTCATTATTCTATTTTCCAGATCACTTGTGCATTCTATAACTTAGTTTGCTATTCACTTCTTTATTATTTACTTTAGTTAATGAATTCCTCACTTCTGGTTGGATCTTTTTATATTTCTATTTCCTTGTTAAAACTTTCACCATGTTCATCTATTCATTTTCCCTAATTCAGTTAACATTCTTATTACCAATGCCTTGAATTCTTTACCTGGTAAATTACTTATTTTTGTTTTATTGTCTATTTTTTCAGGGGGTTTCTCTTGCCCTTTCAACTAAGATCATTTCCTCTGCCTTTATGAATCTAGGTGAAACAGTTAACTATTGCAGTCTTGAAGCGGTGTTATTTTGTGTGAGGCATTTCTATACAGACTGCCTGTGCTCAATGCCTTTGGTAGCACAGCTGGATTTGACATATATGCAAGTCACATCTTTCCTCGGGGTGTGCTGACAGCTCTCACCTTAGTGGAGGTGACGCTGGAGATGAAGGAGCTCGAGTAGGAGCTAGGTAAGAGGCGGGACTTCCCCTCTGCTGTCTGGACTTCACTGCCTGTCAGTGTCTAATCCCAGGTTGCTAGAGCAAAAGCTCTGAAGGTCATGCCCAAGTTGCCTCTGTTTTCATTAAGGGTGTAGTTTCCTCTCTTATATCTCTGATACCCTCATCCCAGAGTGGGAGGGTGGGGGCACTGAACCAAGAGGGGTCCCGTGAGAGCTTTCAGCTCATGTTGGCCATAGAGGTCCAAGCTATCTCCAATGCACTGCCTATGCAGGCACCAGAAATTGTTTCTCTCACTCTGCTCAGATATCCTTTGTTCCACCCAGCCTATCACTCTGCACAGACTTTGCCATGCCCACTCTGTTGTAGAAACATACCTCAGGACAGGCAGAATCTGCCTGGACTTTGGGCATATACTGGGGAATGAGCAGTGGAAGAGTGGCTACCACCAGAGTTCTGGGTTCCTTCGGAGCACTGCTTGAGTAAGCACCAACAATGGCCACAACTGCCCCTTCAGACTCCACTCAGGACCAGGTCACCCCTGTGTCCCACAGCCAAATCTGCTCACTGCTGAAAGGAGCAACCCTAGATCTAGCACCACGTGGAGCTGTAACGTGGAGTAGACTTGCAGCATTCACTCAGCTAAGGATGGGACTCAGATGGGGCATGCACTAACGCAGTCGTGGGAAACAAGTTAGCCAGCTCCGTGGTTTCAATCCACCTTTTCCATGTAAGCCAGTGTGCACACACTCCTCACAGGAAGAGTCCAGGCTCTTACGGCCCTCCTGTTAGTCCCAACAGTCCTCCCACCAGTCAAGGGGGCTTGCTTTTGCCAGGTAGGTCCCCAGGCCTGGGGCTTTCACTCCCCAGCTTGAAGCACTCACTCCGCCTGCTGGGCCTCTACTTGTGTATTCTCCTGCTTGCTCTGAGTCCCCTCCCAGGGACATAGGTCCCAATCCAATCACTTACAGTCCCTCCCTATCCAATTACATGTAAGTCTTTCCTGTAGCCTTGGTTGTATGAGAGTCTTTCTGCCAGTTCCCACTTAGTTTTTGGTGTGAATTATTCCATGTGTAAATGGATTTAATATATTCATGTGGGGAAGTGAATTCCATATCCTCCTACTCCACCATCTTGTTCCAGACTCATCTAATAATTACCAGTCTACAAATATAGATTAAACTCTGTGGCTTACAAAAGAAAATAGTATCTTCCCAAATGTATCTAGAGAAGTGATTTTTTAAAAAACTGAAATTATACCACTCCCATAATAGAGAAATCTCGAATTCTCAAAGCAATGCTATTCAAAACATGGTCAGTGGTCACAGTGCCACAGAGCAGGAAATTAATAATTTATTTCAGCTAATCAAAATGAAAATGTAAAACATCCACCTATACAGTTATTAACTTAAAAAGCAAATTAAAATAACAATTACACATCATGTAGGAAAAAAAAAACAAAATAGGAGAACTATTAACCAATGCTTATGGGTTATAGCCAAAGCTATTTTCATCATAATAAAAGCTTACTATTTTCCATAAATGGCTGCTAAGCACATTACATGCATATTCTTATTTAATTTTAATATCTCATTAAGGGAGGTATCATGACTATCTTTAGTTTATATACACTGAAACTGAGGCTTAGAAAGCATAACTTTGTAAAATGATATTGAATTTATTGTGGGAATTGATTAACACATCTTCTAAATCAAAGTTGGAAAACCATGTACATAATCATTGCAATAGATGTCCAAAAAATGTGCTTAGTAAAATTCAGTATTCATTCCTTATTTTAAAATTTTAAAGCAATTTCATGAATTAGAAATAGTATTTTTAGCATTACTTATTAGAATACGTTATCCATGTAAAGCCAAGGGCAACATCATACTTAAAAGTGAAACCCAAAAGAAGCATTTCCCAAAGTTTTTGTCATACAAGATGTTCTTTGAAAAAGATCAAGGATTCTGCACTAATGTAAATGTGAAGAACCTGAATACTGTAAACCTTCCTTCCCTGTGTCACAATATATGGGCATACTGGCCCTGGGAATCCCTGAAGTTAAAGAAAAATAAACTTTGTTTAACCTTGTGTCTAAGTTCAGTTCAGTTCAGTTCAGTCACTCAGTCGTGTCTGACTCTTTGAGACCCCATGAATTGCAGCACACCAGGCCTCCCTGTCCATCACAAACTCCCAGAGTTTACTCAAACTAATGCCCATCGAGTTGGTGATGCCATCCAGCCATCTCATCCTCTTGTCGTCCCCTTCTCCTCCTGTCCCCAATCCATCCCAGCATCAGGGTCTTTTCCAATGAGTCAACTCTTCACATCAGGTGGCCAAAGTATTGGAGTTTCAGCTTCAGCATCAGTCCTTCCAATGAACACCCAGGACTTATCTCCTTCAGGGTGGACTGGTTGGATCTCCTTGCAGCCCTAGGGACTCTCAAGAGTCTTCTCCAACACCATAGCTCAAAAGCATCAATTTTTCTGCACTCAGCTTTCTTCAGAGTCCAACTCTCACATCCATACATGACCACTGGAAAAACCATAGCCTTGACCAGATGGACCTTTGTTGGCAAAGTAATGTCTCCGCTTTTTAATATGCTATCTAGATTGGTCATAACTTTCCTTCCAAGGAGTAAGCGCCTTTGAATTTCATGACTGCAGTCACCATCTGCAGTGATTTTGGAGCCCAAGAAAATAAAGTCTGACACTGTTTCCACTGTCTCCCCATCTATTTCCCATGAGGTGATGGGACCAGATGCCATGATCTTAGTTTTCTGAATGTTGAGCTTTAAGTCAACTTTTTCACTCTTCTCTTTCACTTTCATCAAGAGGCTTTTTAGTTCTTCTTCACTTTCTGCCATAAGGGTGGTGTCATCTGCATATCTGACGTTATTGATATTTCTCCCGGCAATCTTAATTCCAGCTTGTGCTTCTTCCAGCCCAGCATTTCTCATGATGTACTCTGCATATAAGTTAAATAAGCAGGGTGACAATATACAGCCTTGACGTACTCCTTTTCCTATTTGGAACCAGTCTGTTGTTCCATGTCCAGCTCTAACTGTTGCTTCCTGACCTGCATACAGGTTTCTCAAGAGGCAGGTCAGGTGGTCTGGTATTCCCATCTCCTTCAGAATTTTCCACAGTTTATTGTGATCCACACAGTCAAAGGCTTTGGCGTAGTCAATAAAACAGAAATAGATGTTTTTCTGGAACTCTCTTGCTTTTTTGATGATCCAGCAAATCACAAAACACTGGTCCAAAGTGTCATCTGTAACACTGGTCCAAAATATCAAGCAGAAGGTTGAATGCTTAAGAATTGATGCTTTTAAACTGTGGTGTTTTGGAGAACACTTAAGAGTCCCTTGGACTGCAAGGAGATGAAACCAGTCAACCCTAAAGGAAATCAATCTTGAATATTCATTGGAAGGACTAATGCTGAAGCTGAAGTTCCAATACTTTGGCCACCTGATGCGAAGAGCCAATTCTTTTGGAAAAGATCCTGATGCTGAGAAAGATTGAAGGCAGGAGGAGAAGGGGGCAACAGAGGATGATGGTTGGATGGCATCACTGACTCAATTGACATGAGTTTGAGCAATTTCAGGAGATGGTGAAGGACAAGAAAGCATGACATGCTGCAGTCCATGGGGTCGCAAACAGTCAGACACAATTGAGGGACTGAACAACAAAGTATTATCTATTAACATTCTGCTTAGCATTAGGGGAAAGGCATTCCTTTTAAACTACAAAACCAAACAAGGATGCCTATAATCAACACATTTATCAGTATTCTAGGTCTGTGGTCTACATGATGAAACAAAACAAAAATGAGTCAGGTCATACACTATGAATACTCCTGTTAAATGTACACATAAAAATGACTGAAGGAAAACACACCAAAATGATAATATTAATTATCTCTGTGTGATCAAATGACAGCTGATTTTACTTTCGCCTTTGGATTTCCTATATTCTCTACAATAATCACATATTATTTTATAATAATAAAATATTTTATTAAAACAGCATGTTGAGACTCTCCAAACATAGAAAGTTTTCCCAAAACAAATCATGAAAACTAGATACTGTCAAAAAACTGATAAAACCAATGCTAAGCACTTCTGAGACTATCAACTGAAACCTGTTCAATTGGTCTCGTATCCTAAGCCCACTTTGTATATAGAAATGAGTACAATTATCAGCAAAGAGAAGTTTGTTACAAATAATAATGAAATAAGCTGACCCAAATAACCAAGAATTAATTCAAGTAGAAAACAAAGCAAAGTCAGCTGAAAAGGGACCAATAGCTTAACAAAGAACAAATCTGGAATTGGGTGATCTGACATTTCCAAAAGGAAGGAAAAGAAACCATAAAAATATAGCATCTGAAAAGAGAAGAATCAAAAGACATGCCAAATTTGAAGCCTAATTTGCTTCTATCCTCACTCATTTTTGCATTGTTTCTTTATCTATTGCCAAATTAGTTGTTAGCACTTCAACTAGAGAAATATTCATTGATTTCTTTTCTACATATTGGTATAATAACTAGAGTCAGAGATTGTCAACTGGCAAATTAATTACAAAATTAATCTACAAATTACTTAGAATTAAGTGACAATTCAGAATGAAAGGTTAAATGGGTCAAGAGGTATGGTTTGGGTTACAAAAGAAAATAACAATATGGTCTTTGTTTTTAATGAATTATAATTGACTTTCAGGTAAGAAAAAATTCCTTAAAACCACTAGGAAAAAAGTGTCAAAGACATGTAAGTACTAGTAAAACTTGACATTAAAGTGAGCATTTCCTATCTCCATTTTATCTGAGACTCAAAAGATTCAGAACAGAATAAGAGACTGCAAGTACTCCCACATTTCAAAACAAGTGATAAGTCAACTACATGAAAATTACAAGATACTAATAAAATAGAATACCAAAGTGGGTAGCTCCCTTCTCCAGAGAATCTTCCCATCCCAGGGATCAAGCCCAGGTCTCCCACATTGCAAGCAGACTCTTTACCAGCTGAGCCACAAGAAAAGCCCAAGAATGCTGATATGGGGTAGCCTATCCCTTCTCCAGTAGATCCTCCCAACCCAGGAATCAAACCAGGGTCTCCTGTATTGCAGGTGAATTCTTCACCATCTGAGCCACCAGGGAAGCCCAAGATACTAATAGTTGAAAAACAATTTTGTAAACCTTACCACCGTGACCTCCTAAAATGTACAAAAAGAACTCAAGTTAAAGCAGGAAAAAAGAAGACCATTTCTCTGGAAAAGAAAGTTAAAATCCTATGCACCACCATGTTCACTGCAGTGTTATTTACAATAGCCAAGATATGAAAATAACCTAAGTATCTATCAGTGAAGGAATGGATAAAGATATTGTCAGTTAAACATATACAAGAAAATATTACTCAGCCTTTAAAAAAGAATGACATTGTGCCTTTTTTGACATTGATGGATCTTGAGGGCATTACACTAAATGAAATGTCAGACAAAGAAAGATAAACATTGTATAATCTCTTTTATGTGAAAATCAATAAATCAACCAAGCTCACAGATATAGAAAACAGAATAGCGGATGCCAGAAATGGGTGTGAGGGGAGGGTGTGGGAGAAATGAGTGAACCACATTTGCTTTTGTTTTTGTATAAATACATTGAATTTTTTAAAATTCTATGACTTTTCTCTCCATTATCCCCCATTCTCATGAGGAAATGGAGGAAGGACTTTGGGCACCTATTAGAGAACTGAATATTTATCCCCCAAACAGTGACAGACTTTATTTTCTTGGGCTCCAAAATCACTGCAGATGGTGACTGCAGCCATGAAATTAAAAGATATTTGTTCCTTGGAAGGAAAGCTATGATAAACCTAGACAGTGTATTAAAAAGCAGAGACATCACTTTACCAACAAACATCTGTAGAGTCAAAGTTATGGTTTTTCCAGTAGTCATGTATGGAAGTGAAAGTTGGACCATAAAGAAGGCTGAGTGCCAAAGAATTGATGCTTTCAAACTGTGGTGCTGGAGAAGGCTCTTGAGAGTACCTTGGACATCAAGAACATCAAACCAATCAATCCTAAGGAAATCAATGCTGAATATTCATTGGAAGGACCAATGCTGAAACTGAAACTCCAATACTTTGGCCACCTGATGCAAAGAGTTGACTCAGTGGGAAAGACCCTGATGCTGGGAAAGACTGAGGGCAAGAGGAGAAGGCAGAGACAGAGGATGAAATGGTTGGACAGCATCATCAATGCAATGGGCATGAGTTTGAGCAAATTCTAGGAGATAGTGAAGGCCAGAGAAGCCTGGCATGCTGCAGTCCATGGGTTCCCAAAGAGTCAGGCCCAACCAAGTGACTGAACAACAACAAAAGTTCAAAAGACACAAGAGTTTAGTGTTTGACCCATCTCTGGGAAATGTTAGGGCAAAAACGACTGTAGCAACCCAGACATGAGGTGTTACAGGAATTAGCTACTTCTGTTTTACAAAGACAGAATATTCCTAAAGCATTCTAGTAATTTCATTCTACTGCTCTATTTCCATCTTTATCCATCAGTTGATCTTGAGGTATCCTATTCTCCTGTTTACCTACTTTCAGTTCACTTCAGTCAATTCAGTTCTGTTCAGTCACTCAGTCGTGTCTGACTCTTTAAGACCCCATGAATTGCAGCACACCAGGCCACCCTGTCCATCACCAACTCCCAGAGTTTACTCAAACTCATACCCATCGAGTCGGTGATGCCATCCAGTCATCTCATCCTCTGTTGTCCCCTTCTCCTCCTGCCCCCAATCCCTCCCAGCATCAGGGTCTTTTACAACGACTCAACTCTTTGCATGAGGTGGCCAAAGTATTGGAGTTTCAGCTTCAGCATCAGTCCTTCCAATGAACACCCAGGACTGATCTCCTTTAGGATGGGCTGGTTGGATCTCCTTGCCATCCAAGGGACTCTCAAGAGTCTTCTCCAACACCATAGTTCAAAAGCATCAGTTCCTCAGTGTTCAGCTTTCTTCACAGTCCAACTCTCACATCCATATATGACCACTGGAAAAACCATAGCCTTGACCAGACGGACCTTTTTGGCAAAGTAATGTCTCTGCTTTTTAATATGCTATCTAGGTTGGGCATCACTTTCCTTCCAAGGAATAAGCATCTTTTAATTTCATGACTGCAGTCACCATCTGCAGTGATTTTGGAGCCCCAAAAAATTAAGTCTACACTGTTTCCACTGTCTCCCCATCTATTTCCCATGAGGTGATGGGACCAGATGCCATGATCTTAGTTTTCTGAATATTAAGTTTTAAGCCAGCTTTTTCACTCTCCTCTTTCACTTTCATCAAGAGGCTTTTTAGTCAGTTCACTTACTCAAATATAATTCCATGCTCCATCCCTTCTACCACTACCATGCCTCAAGGAATTTCATATAAACAGGAAAAATGCTTTTCTTTCATCCTATATGCTTCCATTTTTTCTGCCCATCCAATAAAGATTGAACTTATTTTCCATCATTTAAAAGCTCAAGGATATTATTTACATTCATGAAGTGGTTTTATGAAGGCTTCTAATAATATGAATGATCTTCTCCATTCAAGGTTATAAGTGTTTTTCTTCATACTGTAGACTAAAAAAATTAATCACAACCTGAAAGTACAGTGTTGTTTTATTTGGTATGAATGTTAAGGACTCTGAGTGAGGAAGACAGCATCTTAGTAACCCTGAGAAAACTGCCCCAAGGAGGTAGAAGTGGGATTCAGGCTATATACAAGTTTGCAACAAAGTGGACAGCCTGTACATCAAAGAATATTGTTCAAGTAAGGAAAACCTGATATCAAGTTAAAGAATTTAATATCCTTCTATGTATGGGAAGATGTAAGCCTCTGGGCTCACTGAATTCATTCCTTTTATATGTACCTCAACTATCTGGGGCCAAATCCAGTTTGATTGTTGATTGTTTACATCCTAATTCTTTGTTCACTGCAAGGGATGCCAAGTTTGGAAGATGGCTGCTTCTTGCATCCCCCCAAGCTCCAGCAATCACCGTGCAGGGTTGTAGCATCTGTTGGATCACAGGCATTGTGTTCCCTTTTGAGAGCCCTTGTTCACATTTGGAGGCCCCAAATCACTGATGGCTGTGACATTTCTTGCCCACTGATATGGCAGGAAATATTTCATTTCACAATACAAAATATGAAAATGGCTCTGATTCCATATCAACTTCTTCACCAGATCATAGGGGGCTTTCTGAATGGTTCAGTGGGTAAAGAATCTGCCTGAAATTCAGGAGACACAGGTTCTATCCCTGGGTTGGAAGATCCCCTGGAGAAGGAAATGGCAACCCACTCCAGTATTCTTGCCTGGAGAATCCCATGGGCAGAGGGGCTTGGTGGGCTACAGTCCAAAGGGTCACAAAGAGTTGTATGCCACAACTAAGCACACAGGCATTGAATCACTAGTTCAAATAAGATTAGATTTAATCACTTGTTAAAGAAAAAATGTAAGAAGTACCTTATCTATTCTTTCTTCATTTCAGTTACGTAAATACCCTTGTCTGTAACGTCAGAGAGTAACACAGAAAAGTGATAAAAACTCTCCCAAAATTCAAAGATAAGTAACCAGCTCATGTAAACCACATTCTTTTTACCTTTGTGGTTTTATTTTGTACACTGTCAAGCCAAGAAGGAATCAAATACAAACACTTCTGACAAAATTTTACTTCAACCAGTTTGCATTAAAGTACTAAACTGGAAAATCAGAGAGAATGGTAATTTCATTAAAACAATTATAAATTAGAGATACGAGTGTCAGAAACACAGATTAAGGTGACATGCGGGGTTTTGCTGTTATTTTGAGGGTGTGGGTTTGTTGTTTTGAGATCCCATGATTTCAATTGCTAAACCAGCAATGCAACTGCAGAACAGAACTGCCAGAAACCTTTCAGAACTGAATTTTGGCATCACACAGATGGTCATGTTAGACAATTGAAGCGTCAGAAACTTCTATCTTTCCAGAAACCTATGAACTGAGCCAGGCTTTCCTTGTGGCTCAGACAGTAAAAAAAATCTACCTTCAGTGCAGGAGACCTGGGTTCCATTCCTGGATTAGGAAGAAACCTTGGAGAAGGGAATGGCAACCAACACTCATATTCCTGCCTGGAGAATTCCAGGAACAGAGGAGCCTGGTGGGCTACAGTTAATGGGGTCTCAAAGAGACCCTGAGCAGCTTTCATATGACATGACATGAACTGAGCCATTCTCTAGTATAAGCTCAAAAGCCATAAATTTGATCCACTAACCATTCTGGAAACATGAATACCACAATTCACTGAAAAAAAAAAGCATATACTAGAACATGAAAATATTTAACATTCTATAACAGAACTGTCCACATGACTCATTTTGCCAAGGGTTTAAAATAATTTAACAGCATTCAATGCACAGCAGACCAAAAGGACTTTTCTAAAATCACTATAACTACTTTTACATTTACTTTAAGAATTCCAGGGGTAGATTAATTCAAAAACAAAAATATTTTTCAAAAACTTTTATCTTTGACCTGAACTCTGAGCCTGTAGGTTGAGTAAAATTTTTTTAGCTTTGAAATAAAATTGACAAACAAAAATTGTATAATGAGTGAATTTAACTCAGAAGACCATTATATCTACTACTGGGGGCAAGAATCCCTTAAAACAAATGGAGTGGCCATCATAGTCAACAAAAGAGTCCAAAATGCAGTACTTGGATGCAGTCTCAAAAATGACAGAATGACCTCTGTTCGTTTCCAAGGCAAACCATTCGATGTCATGGTAATCCAAGTCTATGCCCCAACCAGTAATGCTGAAGAAGCTGAAGTTGAACGGTTCTATGAAGACTTAAAGGACCTTCTAGAACTAACACCAAAAAAGATATCCTTTTCATTATAGGGGAATGGAATGCAAAAATAGGAAGTCAAGGGATACCTGGAGTTGCAGACAAATTTGGCCTTGGAGTACAGAATGAAGCAGGTCAAAGGCTTACAGAGTTTTGCCAAGAGAATGCACAGGTCACAGCAAACACCCTCTTCCGACAACATAAGAGAAGACTCTACACATGGGCATCACCAGATGGTCAACACCGAAATCAGATTGATTATATTCTTTGCAGCCAAAGATGAAGAAGCTCTATACAGTCAGCAAGAACAAGACCAGGAGCTGACTATGGCTTATATCATATACTCCTTATTGCCAAATTCAGACTTAAATTGAAGAAAGCAGGGAAAACCACTAGGTCACTCAGGTATGACTTAAATCAAATCCCTTACAATTATGCAATGTAAGAGACAAATAGATCCAAGGAATTAGATCTGATAGACAGAGTGCTGAAAAACTATGGATGGAGGTTTGTGACATTATACAGGAGGCAGTGATCAAGACCATCCCCAATAAAAAGAAATGCAAAAAGGCAAAATGGTTGTCAGAGGAGGCCTTACAAATAGCTGAGAAAAGAAGAGAAACTGAAGGCAAAGGAGAAAAGGAAAGATATACCCATTTGAATGCAGAATTCCAAAGAACAACAAGGAGATGTAAGAAAGCCTTCCTAAGTGATCAATGCCAAGAAGTAGAGGAAACTATAGAATGGGAGAGAATAGAGATCACTTCAAGAAAATTAGAGACACCAAGGGAACATTTCATGCAAAGATGGGCACTATTAAGGACAGAAAAGGTATGGACCTAACAGAAGTAGAAGATATTAAGAAGAAGTGGCAAGAATACACAGAAGAACTATACAGAAAAGATCTTCATAATGCAGGTACCCACAATGGTGTGATCACTCACCTAAAGCCAGATATTCAGGATTGAGAAGTCAAGTGGTCCTTAGGAAGCATCACTATGAACAAAGCTAGTACAGGTGATGGAATCCCAGTTAAGTTATTTAAAATCTTAAAAGATGATGCTGTTAAAGTGCTGCACTCAATATGCCAACAAATTTGGAAAACTCAACAGTGGCCACAGGACTGGAAAAGGTCAGTTTTTATTCCAATCCCAAAGAAAGGCAATGCCAAAGAATGTTCAAGCTACCGCACAATTGCACTCATCTCACACACTAACAAAGTAATGCTCAAAATTCTCCAAGCCAGGCTTTAACAGTACGTGAACCACGAACTTCCAGATGCTCAAGCTGGATTTAGAAAAGGCAGAGGAACCAGAGATCAAATTGCCAACATCTGTTGGGTCATTGAAAAAGCACGAGAGTTCGAGAAAAACAACTACTTCTGCTTTATTGACTACACCAAATCCTTTGACTGTGTGGATCACAACAAACTGGAAAACTCTTCAAGAGATGGGAATACCACACCACCTGACCTGCCTCCTGAGAAATCTGTATGCAGGTCAAGAAGCAATAGTTAGAACTGGACATGGAACAACAGACTGGTTCCAAATAGGAAAAGGAGTACATAAAGGCTGTATATTGTCACCCTGTTTATTTAACTTCTATGCAGAGTGCATTATGAGAAATGCTGGACTGGAGGAAGCACAAGTTGGAATTAAGATCACTGGGAGAAATATCAATAACCTCAATATCAATATTCAATATCAATATTGAAATACTCAATTTAATATCAATATTCAATATCATATTGAAATATCAATATGCAGATGACACTACCCTCATGGCAAAAAGTGAAGAACTAAAGAGCCTCTTGATGAAAGTGAAAGAGGAGAGTGAAAAAGTTGGCTTAAAACTCAACATTCAGAAAACTAAGATCATGGCATCCCATCCCATCACTTCATGGAAAATAGATGGGGAAATAATGAAAACAATGAGAGACTTTATGTTTTGGGGCTCCAAAATCACTGCAGATGGTGACTGCAGCCATGAAAGTAAAACACACTTGCTACTTGGAAGAAAAGTTATGACCAACCTAGACAGCATATTGAAAATCAGAGACATTACTTTGCCAACAAAAGTACATCTAGTCAAAGCTATGGATTTTCCAGTAGTTTTGTATGGATGTGAGAGCTGGACTATAAAGAAAGCTGAGAACCGAAGAATTAATGCTTTTAAACTATGGTGTTGGAGAAGACTCTTGAGAGTCACTTGGGCTATAAGGAGATTCAATCAGTCAGTTCTAAAGGAAATCAATCTTGAATATTCATTGGAAGGACTGATGCTGAAACTGAAACTCCAATACTTTGGCCACCTGATGCAAAGAACTGACTCATTGGAAAAGACCCTGATTCTGGGAAAGATTGAAGGCAAGAGAAGAAGGAGAAGAAGACAGAGGATAAGATGGTTGGATGGCATCACCGACTCAATGGACATGAGTTTGAGTAAACTCCAGGAGTTGGTGATGGACAGGAAGCCTGGCGTACTGCATGGAGTCGCAATGAGTCAGACATGACTGAGAGACTGAACTGAACTGAAAGTGAAGAAAAAACTTTTCTCTTTATGGAGATATAGCAGACCATAATATGAGAGAAGAAAGGACCAGAGGCTGTGTGAGTAGGCAGAATAAAGGGGTGTGGACAGAACAGAGTGAAATGCCTCAGAGGCACACATATCTCTCAGGAAAGTCTATAAAAGGCTTAGTCACTTGGTACCAACTAAAACCTGCCTCAAAGTATTGCTAATTCTATTTCGGCCTATCAACTGAACCCCTTCCCAGGGAACAGAAGGAGGACAGAAAGAGAAGATACTATTGGCCCAATTATCCCACTCTTTATAAGCCTTCAGGGGCAACAGGAGCCAAACTGGTCAAGATTAAAGAAGTCTTTACTATCCTTAGCCTCCTGTTCAAAGACAAAATCCCTCTTTTAAGAAATTGATCACTTCCTCCTACAAGTCTCTCAATGTCCTCAACTGTCCCCACCCTTCTTGCTTGTTGGGGGGGGGGGGGAGGATCTTATAAGCTTGTTAGCAATAGCAACAATTTTAACATCATTATAACTTCACTGACTACAGGCTGCTTTCACTCATACCTTAGCTCTTTGGATCCTTACAACTCAGGGGGGTTATTAGCCTCTCTGCTGACAGGTGAGAGACCTAGCAAAGGGTGTATGAGTAATCTGCTAAATGTTAAAGGTAAGAATGGGGCCCCATTTTTCTGGTTTTAAAGCAGTACAATATTGTGGTTAGATTGTGTGTTCTGGAATTGGACTCTATACATGAGCCCTGGCAACATTCAAATAATTGTGCAATTCCAAGCCAGTCACTCAGTACCTCTTAAGTCAGTTTCTTCACCTACACAAATGAGAACAATTCAAGACTTTACCTTATTGGACTGCTGGGATTATTAACTAATGCATGTGACATGCTTAGTATAATGCCTAGAATATGTTAAGTACTCACTAAGTGTTTGGCTTTACAGCCATTATCATTCCTTCTATACTTTAGTATCTCAGGCTTAATGTGAATTTCTACAAAAAAATGAAGCCTTAATCTAGTAAAAATCGTCTCACTTTTATAGCATCATCAAACAGAATAAAGGTGGTTGGTTTGGGCCTCTTTTTATATTCTTTTTGTGGGTTTCAAAAGGCACAGAGCTAAAAACCTTCTTGGAATCTCTGAAAGCTTAAGATGTAGACAGCACTATAGATTCATAGACACAGACTTTTGTACATAAAATAGTACTAGCCTAGGTATTTTAAGAAGAAGCTAACTTCATATGAGGACTCGGACACTCACAAAATCTTTAGAAGGGCTGGACATGTGAGTATAAGAATGATTGAATTCAAGAGTTTATTTCTAGGGCTGCAATCGAGAACCAGGAAACTGCTGCTGCTTCTGTGAGAACTACCTGATGACATTCAGGAAGCTGCTGACTAAGTCCTGAAACCTATATCCAGACACCCTGCCTCTGCCTCCAGACACCCCTGAGTTAGCAGATGGCAATTAGAACCCTGAGTCTGGCTGCCACAACTGTCTCATAGATCCATGATATTGTCTGTCTCCACAAACAGTACCAGGAACTATGCATCTGTCTCCACAGCTCAAATCAGTGGAACCTTGCTTGCATGAAAAGTCCTAAGAGCAAAGGGGGCTGGCAGATGTGATTTTAAGCTTTTCAGGCCCTCACAGGTAGTTGGAAAGAGTTAGAAAGTGATACCCAGCAGAGCCCCTCTCTATGGCTTCTCCACATCTTTATATACCATTTGATATAAAATAAATTCTAAATAACAATAGTAAAAACTACATTTTCCCCACCTAATACAACATAAACATTGCATATAGAAACATTAACTAGTTTATCCTTTCCACAAAAGAGGGATCCAAAGATTTCAGCCATTGGTTCTCTATCTTTGGATGATGTTTCTTTTTCTTTTAGTTCAGTCTCAGTATGCCTTTGATATTCTGTTACCTAAGGACCCAGCTATAAATTTAACTATCATCACTCAACATCAAAAAACAAACATTCCAATTAAAAATGGGCAGAGAGACCTGATTAGACATTTTTTCAAAGAAGAAGTACAGATGGCCAACAGGCATATGAAAAGATGTTCAACACCACTAATCATCAGGGAAATGCAAATCAAAACAGTGAAATATCACCTCACACCTGTTAGAATGGCTATTACCAAAAGACAACAAATAACAAGTATTGGCAAGGATATGGAGAAAAGGAAACCCTCGCACTCTATTGGTAGGAATGTAAATTGGTGCCACCACTATGGAAAACAGTATGGAGAGCCCTCAGAAAAATAAAAATAGATCTATCATACAATCCAGAAATTTCACTTCTGGGTATTTATATCAAGAAAACAAAAAGAGCAAATTGAAAATATACATGCACCTATATTGTTTATCACAGCGTTATTTATGATAGCCTAGATATGGAAACAACATAATCATCCACAGATGAATAAATGGATAAAGAGATTGTGGTATATGTATACAATATAATATTATTCAGCCAAAGGAAAAAAAAAAGACTGTAATATTGCCATCTTGTGACAGAGAATGGGAGAGATGACCCAGCCTTGAAGTTAGATGCATAAACAATGCTCTTATCAAGTTAAGAACAAAGAGCTTCTCATGCCCCCTGCTTGGGGAGAAAAGGAGAAAAAGAATTCACCATAATTACAGATGCATGCCAAAGACTGTTGATTTGCTCCAACAAAGAAACTAATTGGAATCACCACTTGATTAAAATAATAGGCTTTTATTCTCTAAAGTCAGTCTATATCCATTCTATCTCTGGTGGTAGCATCAATCTCTGTGATTCTTTCCCCCAGAGATACAGAAATGCTTTTGATTTACTACTTTTAAAAGTAGGGGCAGATCCAATAGTTTTCACGTGGCTTTTAATACCAAAAGTACCCTTATTACACTTATCATCTGATCCTCAATAAGATTATTTTAACCTGAGGACCATAGTGTTTTCTAGATCTCTAAGGATTATCAATATTTTAGAGTCATTAATCAATGATCCTTAAAATAACGTTTTTTTCCAATGTTCAAGTGTCATGAAAATGGCAAAACACTTGGGAAAGTCTAAGAAAAAGATTTATTGAACACACTAACAAAAGTATTGCAGGTACACTTTCAAAAGGAACCATGAGTCAAGAAGCTGTGGGTGCATGAGCTCTCTCCAGTCTGAGATTTGAATAGGGGTTCTTGTCTCTACATCTTGTCAACTCAAACCAGTTCCCATTCACTAGATATAAAGACTTTATTTTAGATGTTTGAGCTATAAAGATAAACAGGATCCCTACAGTTTGCCCATTGATTTAACATGGAAAATGTAATTGTTAGTCACCACAAAGGTCCCAGTCAGTCAAGTCATTCTGATAATTATCCTTACTCTGCTCCCTACTGAACTAGTTGAATTGTGCTCCCCTCTCCAAAATGTTTACTTTGAAGCCATAACTCCCAGTATCTCAGAATGTGACTATATTTGGAGGTAGGGCCTTTAAGAGGTTATTAACTTAAAATGAGGCCATTAAGTTGGACCCTAAACAATCTGACTGGTGTTCTTTAACCAGAGACACCAGGGTTGCATATTAACAATGCTGCACCCAATTCCAATGTGTGGGGTTTCTCCTCATGATTACCAAGCAATTCTCCAATGCTAGACAGGTATCCTAAAATTCAAACTCAGTTATGACACCATCCATCCAGAGATAGCATGAGATTCCACAGGTTAAGAGCTTGGTCCTCCAAGATTCCCACCCCACCCCTCCCCGCCCCAACACATACACACACACTTCAGATGCTTTTCAAAAGTTCAGGTTGTCACCTGGGTTCTAATTAACTGGTTATAGATCCAAGATTCCAACTACCCCCTGCTAGGGTTCAATTAATTTGCTAGATTGGCTCACAGAATTCAGAAACATTTTACTTACTAGATTACCAAAGTAAAAATGTTAGTCGCTCAGTCATGTCCGACTCTTTGCAACCCCATGTGTAAGCCTTTTCCTTTGGATCAGACATTGTAATGCTCCTGCGATATGCTAAAACTGGCATATTAAGGTGACGAGGAATGGTTGGGATGCTTTCTGAGGAAAGCTGACATGCCCTCTCAAGGCAATTGCCTCATGAAAGACCATTAAGTTGTCCACCAGATATAGGACCAGTCCCAGAGGTAGGAAGGAGAGGCTGCATCGAAGGGGAAGGGAGACTCAGAGGAGTTTGGGTGCTCAGACTACTCAGATTCACTCAGGCCTACTCAAATGTCCCCCATCCCAATTCTTAGTGTCCCAGTGAGAGGGTAACAGGCAGGAAGGCCAGGAGTCTCCAAACGGAGGAAACAGGCTGCAAGAGTCTCTTAAAATTCTGTGTTGCTATGACGACACCTGGTTCCACCTGAACTTTTCTCAAACCTTGAGCTAACCAATGCATTTTTCTTATGGAAATGTTTTTCTTAAGTTAATGAAACTATGTATTTGCTTTGGAATTTGCCTTTCTACAAAATGGTTCCACCTAACTTTTTTTCCTTTTCTCAAACCTTGGGCTAATAATAGCTCAACAAACCAGTATTCATATCAATTGTTTTATGGCTGGGGGATGACACACCTCATGCCATCCTATCTCAAAAATGCATACTGTGGGAGAGGGGCCTGGTGAAATTCCATCAGCCTTGAGGTGTCTCTCTTATCTGGTTAGTAGCTTTCTAACAGACATAAAACAGCTTGCTAAAACTAGCAAGTGGGGGCACTCTCTGTCCCCCTTCTGATGTCTATGTCAGAAGCTTTCTCTGTCCTTTTTTCACTTTAATAGAACTCTGCTACACAAAAGCTCTTGAGTGATCAAGCCTGGTCCTGATGCTAAATCTTCAGAGATCATGAATCCAACCCCGTTTACTGTAAGCTTTCACCAGCCCTGACCCTGAAAAAAGAAGACTTGGAAAGGCTATGAATTCAACTTTTGCTATAATTTAGCAAGTCAAAAGAGAAGACTGCAGTATTATCAGCCTGCAACTTTAATAAAATTTTTTTAGAGGAGCCACAGAAAATTCCTGATCACAGCCACACCACCCCAGTCTTTGCATTTCTTGTTCCTATCATAGAAGTCTCTAGTGGAAATCCCTCAGTCTTCCAGAGCCTACATTCCATGGGCACTTTTTCCCTGGGGACCCAAGGTTCAAGAACTCTTGCCACTGTATGCCACTGACTACCAGGATACAGTCACCTGGTAATACCAGAAATATCATTTAAATCTGACCAAGTCAAATAATCAATCCAAATTCTCATCAGTCAGAATTTAGGACAAAAGCTAGACTTACTACTTTGATGCAAACGTAATTTCAGTTTTTGCATTGCCAAATTTGCTATTGGATATTGGAAAATTCTTAAATGTGGTTATGTTAAATATCATTTTAATGTACATTTCTTGCTTAATTTTTAAAATAATGACTTGCTTGCTATTGATTTTACACATATTTTAGACTATGGAAATGATGTTAGACAAAAGGCATATTTGAGCAATTTTTTAATTCAAACTCAAAATGGGTCGTAAAGCAGCAGAGACAACAAGGCATTTGGCCCAGGAACTGCTAATGAACTTACAGTGCGGGGGTGATTCAAGAAGTTTTGTAAAGAAGACAAGCACCTTGAAGATGATGAGTGTAGTGACTGGCTCTTGGAAGTTGACAATAACCAATTGAGAGCAATCATTGAAGCTGATCCTCTTACACCTACAAGAGAAGTTGCCGAAAAACTCAACATCAACCATTCTATGGTTGTTCGGCACTTGAAGCAAATTGGAAATGTGAAAAACTTGCTAAGTGGGTGCCTCATGAGCTGAGCAAAATTATGAAAAAAAAATTGTTTTGAATTGTTGTCTTCTCTTATTCTTTGCAACAACAAACAATTTCTCACTTGGATTGTGATGTGTGTTAAAAAATGGATTTTATACAACAACATGCAATGACCCAGTTCAGTGATTGGGCCAAGAGGAAGCTCCAAAGCACTTCCAAAAGCCAAACTTGCACCAAAAAAATCATGGTCACTGTTTGGTGGTCTACTTCTGTCCAGTCTGATCCAGTACAGCTTTCTGAAACCCTGCAAAGAGATCTGAGAAGGATTCTCAGCAAATTGACGAGATGTGCTAAAAACTGCAATGCCCAGAACCAGCATCGGTCATCAGAAAGGGCCCAATCCTCTGTGACAATACCCAGCCACATGTCACACAGCCAACACTTCAAAAGTTAAATGAATTGGATTACAAAGTTTTGCCTCATCTGCCATATCCCCTTGACCTTTTGTCAACTGACTACTACTTCTTCAAGCATCTTGACAACTTTTTCAGGGAAAACGCTCCCACAACCAGGAGGAGGCAGAAAATGCTTCCCAAGAGTCTGTCTAATTCTGAAGCATGGAGTTTTATGCTACAGGAGTAAACAACCTTCTCATTGGCAAAAAATGTATTGATTATAATGGTTCCTATTTTGATTAATTTAAAAATGTGTTTGATCCTAGTTATAATGATTTAAAATTCATAATCCAAAATCCCAATTACCTTTGCACAAACCTAATAATATTTTTAACAGATTGGAATTTCGTATAGAAAATTAGATGTTTACAAAGCTCTGATAAAAACTGGAGTATCAGGAGTCAGGGTGATGTCACTGGAGATTTTGAAGTTAGGAACACTGAAACTCCATTCGTGAATCAAAAAATTGCCACTACTATTTCCACAACTCTCTTTTGACACCCCCATAGAAAGCTATGACTGACTCTGAAACGCTGATCTAAGCATTATAGCTGCCTTCCTACACTCACATCTCCATGATCTTGCTTGCCAGCTAAAATGGCACCAGGAATGTGACCTCTGCCTCACTTTCACCTTCCAAATTTCAAATTTCTCAAATTTCCAAATTTCTCTTATGTTGCTGTCACAGCATAATTTTCTTCCAGGACCACAGCCACAATAGATTCTTTTAAAAATGTATTTTTAATTTTCCAACCTGTGTAATTCAGGAAGGCACATAAGAATAAGCAGGACACCTGAGTCACAATAGACTAAATCCAGCAGAATTTTTTCCTGGTCATCCAGAAGTTCTCTTCAACCCAGGAGGATAGCTTTTGCCTTCTCCCCAGCATCATCTTATCCAGGGCTACCCTGATAAGAACAACAGTCTTAGATGTGAGGGTTTCTTATAAGTTAGGGGGTCACTGGTTTTATAACTGTTTTTAGGTTTTCAAACATCTCTTTCCCAGCCTACAAAAAAGAGTACAGTCAACCCTTCACCAGCTCACAAAATTGCTTTGTTTTGTATGCTGGCTTGCAAGCCTGGACTTGAGTACTAGGACTTATTTTGTGTATTAGAGGAAAAAAAAAATTAGAAAGAGGCTGCCACAACAAAGCACCAAAAATTGGTGCCTTAAAGCAACAGAAATGTATTCTCTCACAGCTCTGGAGGCTAGAAGTACAAAATCTGGCTGCCAGCAGTGTCATGCTAATCTTTGAGGCACTGAGTGGAATCAGTCTTTGCCTTTTGCAAGCTTCTTGTGGCCACCCTTGGCACCTGTTGACTCATGGCTTCACCACTCCAATTTCTGCTTCTGTCATCACACAGCACTCCCTCCATGAGCCAGCACATCTCCTCTTCTTATAAGGGCCCACTCTAAACAGTATGACCTCATCTTACAGCTCTAATTACATCTGAAAAGACCCTATTTTCAGATAAGGTCACATTCACAGGTGCCAAGGGGTAGCAGACACAGTTCAACTCATTACAGAGACAAAACGTAAGTCTCACATAGTCAGAATAATTAGCATGAATGTTCTCTGAGAATTTTAAGAAAAATGGCAACTGATGATATGTCAGACTTCAAGTGTGATCATGGGCTTGAGTAACCTACATTCATATATGCAGTTATGGGGTCACACAGAGTTGGACACAATTGAAGTGACTTAGCAGCAGCAGCAGCAGCATATAAATAAAAGACAGGCGTATAAGATGTCAAAATTGTAAACTGATTTAAAAAGAGATCACTCCTAATGAGAAAAAGGAATTCTTATCTAGATGATATAACCCTTCTCATGGCACTAATCTCATTTAAGATAAATATAAAATTTTCTCTAAAAAGAGATTGATCAATTGTGGAAATATGGACATCCAAAAAGATAAGATTTTAATTATTCTATTTTTGTACAGATCGTCTCTATAAATTCCTAGCTTCCAAATCTAACCTTAGTGTACTAAAAAAAGGTACAGAGTCTGTGATTCATGTATTCACTCAACAAGTATTTACTGACCACCTACGAGGTGCTAAGTATTGGATCTCAGAATTCAAGTTTAAGTAAAGCATGGTCTCTGCTCCCAAGACACCTTGTGACAGTCTAGGAGGATGAATAAGTGAGTCAATATACAATTAGAGGGCCATTCTATAAATGCTACACAAATGTTAAATATAGGGTGATATCAGATCAAGAGAACAGCTAAATAACCCAAGTTGCAAGTGGGGTGATCAGAAAAACCTTTGTATCCAAAGGAAGCAATTCTAGAACTGAATTATAAAGAGTGCAAAAGAGTTCACAAACATGTTTCAGACAAAGGAAACAGTATATACAGATACAAATTGTAAGCAATGCTCAGCACATTCTCTGATCTTCCAGAAGTTCAGTATGACTAGAATAAAAGGGGAAGTGGGGATGGCAGGGGGCAGGAGGTGGGGAGAGGACAGAGGTAGTTATTCCTTAATCAAGGCCCAAATTATGAGAAACTTACATGACAAGGGCAATGAGAAGGTGATAAACTTAATCAGTATTCACCAGTTTCATTCTTCTCTCCTCTGAGCGCAAGGAAGACCATACTTTCCACCTCTTGGGGCTAAAGCGGATGGCAGAGATGTCTTTATAACTAGTTCTGATCAGTGGGCTGCAACAGAGTGATATATGTCACTTCTGGTCCAAAGCCTGGAAAAGCAGTGTGACCCTCCATGCACTTTCTACCCTTGCTGCAGCCAGCAGCAATATCCAGATGGCAGGGCCTCCACCAGCCTGGATCCTCAAGCAGCTATAAGGCAGAGCATGGACCCCATCTTTCCTAACCTAGGGGACATGCAGAATGAATAAGACTTAAACCTTTGTTTTGTGAAGCCATTGAGGTCTGCAGCTAATTTGTTATCATAGCCTAACCTAGCATTAACCTAACTAAGGGTGCAACTGCAAGAAAATTTCATCAGGAGAATCACTTAAAAAAACTTGCATTTTAGAAGTATCACATTGGCGAGGAGGTAGAATTTACCGGGTCCAAGGTTGGATACAAGGAGACAAAGGCTATCCCAATAATTTGGAGTCAGTGGACACTGTCTCTCACATTAGCCTAATTTATCTCTTTCCAACTAAACTTTAGGATACCAAGCACTGGGTAACCCCAGGCCACAGCATGACAAATGAGGCTTTCTTGGGCCCAGTACTCCTCCATCTTCACTGCAGAGATTCCCTGACAAACTCTTGTACTCATGCAAATTTAAAAAAAAAAGTCTCGTTAGGATAAGAAAACCTGTGCTAGTAGAAAAGGTGCACATGACAACTTGCCCTAAATTACTCTGAAAAATCCCTTCTTTTGTGAAGCACTTACTCTGAACATGTTAGCATTCTGAAATGAATAGAACAGAAGAACCAGAGGGAAGAAAGCCCTCAGGTACCATTCACTGTCCACCTGCCCATAAATTGTTCAAAAATCTGGCCACGCTCTCCCTGAGCATCACATGAAACATAAATAAGTTACTAAGATGAAGGTACCATAGAAGCCAATATAAATGACCAATATGTTTGGGTGTTTGGTGCTAGCAAATAATAAAAGTGCACCATGGTGACACCCTACACCATTACTGAACCAGCTGGAAAGAGCATATGTTTGAAGACAACTCCAGTCTGGGACTGAGATCTCCAGACTACTTGGCTAGTCTGATGGTAAGACTTTAATGACCTTGAACAAACCATCCACCTTCAATGTCTCATTTTCTTTCACTAACGTAACAATGAGAAGATTACGTTTCCCCTCAGAGAGCTCACCTGAGAGGCTGTAACAGAAGCATTTATTAAGAATTTCAAATCTCTTTCATACACAGAGCCTGAAGTTCAAAGCAGTTTCATATATGCCCAGCCAGGGAGCCATAAATGCATTTGGTCTATACCAAGGGATGATTCTGCCATGTGTTACTGTTGAGAAATGAAGGACTTGAATTAAAAATGCATAACTTAATCAAGAGAAAACTGCTAATCAGTGGGAAATACGCAACCTTGATGTTATGGGACTTTTTTAATGTTCATGTTATTAGAGCTGCCACGATTTCCCATGAATCTATTGAAATGAAAATTAATGGAAGGAGGAAGTTTTGAAAGATAAAATGGGATCAAACCCTGAAGTCCTCAGGAGAGTCTGGCCCTCCTTAGAAGCAAATGCAGAGAAGTAAAAGCAGTATGAATCACGGAGGCTAATTTTTCAGCCTCTTTTTCCACTTGAAAATTACAGATTTGCAAGCTACGTTGTACACTTCAGAGCTCAATAAACCGTGCGGTCATTCTACTGAACCAGGGTGTATGCAGTGGTAGACTATAAAGGCTGCCTGTAATACAGGTTTGTCATTCATTCTCTGACTTAAGTGTAGAGCTGGCAAAAATCCCTAAAAATTTTAAGTGATCTTCTCAGGCCTTCCCATGGGTCAATAATTAGGTGCAATCTTCCAAACAAGACTTTATGAGACACAGCAGGAATCCTGTTTGAATCCCATTCATTTGTGAAGGAGCACTTTTGACAATTCCATTAGAATTTCAGCACCAGCAGAATCTTTCAGAGGTTCGGGACTGGGACGGGTTTGGTGGATGTGGATGTGGATATGCATCTTTTTCTTTTATATTGTGTTTTGCTAACAGAAAATGCAGAATAATAGAAAAGAAAAAAATGGAAGAGCAAAATGGTGTCTCAGTAGCTCTAGCTGGAACCATCCAGGCAGCCACTGTGGATTTGGAGGGACATGACATCAGCAGCTGTCAGGCAGGATTGATTTGAAGAGAAGTGAACACAGTTCAGTCCATAGCAGCTCTCCTATTTTTGAAGAACATAATTTTAGAGCTGTAAATTTGAAAAGCCGACTTACCACGATAACTCTACTAAAGTGTTTTTGTGGGCAGCACTGATGAGAATATTCGTGTGAGCTTTCATTAGCTGCGTATGCAGAGCTCCTCTAAGTTCTAACTCATTGCCAATTTAGTCTCCCCCAGGGAGGATCAGGATCACTGGCTCTGGTACGTTTAGTTGTCCTTTATGTGACTCAATAAGTGCTTATTGAGCACCTGCAGTGTAAGTTCAAGGCACTTAGAAAACAGCTAAAAATGAATTGCAACGCAACACTTCAAATTCAGAAGCTATTCTTCATCACTGAAGCTTTAAAAAATATCTGTCTGGGAGAATGAAAAAGAGCAACAGGAGTAGATAGGCAAAAGAAGTTATCTGGAATCTAAAAAAATAAATAAATAAAAACAAATAAACTTATTTACAAAACAGAAGCAAACTTGGGATTACCAAAGAGGGTAGGGGAGAGGACTGATAAATTAGGAATTTGGGGGAAACATATCATACGTCAGTTCAGTTCTGTCCAGTTGCTCAGTCGTGTCCGACTCTTTGCAACCCCATGGACTGTAGCACGCCAGGCTTCCCTGTCCATCACCAACTCTTGGAGCTTACTCAAACTCATGTCCATCTAGTAGGTATATAAATTACTATATATAAAATAGACAACAAGAACCTACCATATAGCACAAGGAACTGTACTCAATATTTTGTAACAACCTGTATGGGAAAAGAATCTGAAAAGATTATATGTTTCTGTATAACCGAATCACTTTGCTCTACATCTGAAACTAACACAACACTGTAAATCAACTGTACATCAATAAAAATGTTTTAATTTTTCTAAATAAAAAATAAAAGAAATATATATGCCCTGATGGGAGTGATGAAACAAGAGAAGATAATGAGGGTGATTGATAGAAAAGTGGGGGTCTTGAGTTGAAAAGGACTAATTTTTACGGTTTGCTAATTGCTGATCCTGATATTAAATAATTCATCTTAAATGTTGTTATCAAACTCTGCTTTAAAAAGTGATGAAAATAATATACAGAGCACCTTGCTTTTAAAAAAAAAAATCACTGAGCTACCAGAGTTAAAGTAAAATTGGACTTTCTCAGTGGTCAAGTGGGTCTTCCATGCATTGGTCACAGGGCCATATTTAAAGCTACAAGGACTTCATCAGTGTGACCCATACCTTCTGCTTTCCATCTTTCTATAATGATACCTTATGAAGGAGATTTTAGTTAACTATGCAGGTTTGTTGGAAGAAGCAGAAATTATTCAAAGAAGCATGATTCTTTTGTCACTGATAATATTTCTATTTCCAGGACACAAGAAGTGCCTAGAAATTATATTGCCCCTGTAGTCCTAGTTCATCCCAACTCATCCAGGAGAAACGGGACTGTATATCTCAGGCCTAGATTCCAGAATTAGGAAAACAATTGACTTTCTCCACCTAAGTGCATGGTAAATGAGACAATATTAATGACTATTTAATGATTTCTTATAACATATTACACTGGCAATGTGTAATCCTGGAAGAAATTGATATTACATTTTTGCCTGTATTGCATTTTGCAAAGTAGTAATAGAAAAAATTTATCTTATCATATTCCACAAAACAAACTTTCATACTTCCTTTTCATTTTAAGTCGTTGTGTATTTAGGTTTTGTTTTCCCAATAAAAGGTCCTAGAGCACAGGAATAAGACTCATAGCATAGAATTATGCATATAGCAGCTATATTAAAACATGATTTATTCTTGACTAGTCAAAGAAAGTATAACCTATGTTAGTTAAACCTAACACAGAACATGTAATCTTTTTTCAATTTAAAAAGTAGGTCAATGTCTGTTACAATTTACTCTGCTTTCAAGATACTTTTTCAATTCCCACCTAGGTTATTTTATCATTTCTCATGGTATTTTGTGCTTTATGAAGAACTTTCCCATAGTAATTCTAGGAGGCAGAAATTATTCTTGTTTTATAGATGAGGTTCCTCAGATATAGAAATGATAAATATCATGTCTGAGATAACACAACAATGAAGTAGTAGACCTAGAACTGAACCCAATGTGCCTAAGTTCTGAAATGTTTGTCCTGAACTCTTTCCTCCTCTCTCTCCCTCCTTCCTTCCTCCCACCTATCTCTATATCTTTCTTCCTTTCAGTTGCTTAATGATATCTTTTTTTTAACATTTATAAGCTGTAAGAATTCTAGAGGACTTAAACTTATTTTTCCTTTAATATCTTATCAGAAAATAAGAAGAAAAGAAAAATAAAAAGAAAGAAAGGGAGGAGAGAAGCAGGGAGAAGAAGAGGGAAGGAAACTTTCTTGACCCAGCTTTTCCCTCTGGCTACTGTCCTTAGAGAAGATCTTGAGAGTCCCTTGGACTTCAGGGAGATCAAATCAGTCAATCCTAAAGGAAATCAGCCCTGAATATTCTTTGGAAGAACTGATGTTGAAGCTGAAGCTCCAATACTTTGGCCACCTGATGGGAAGAGCTGACTCACTGGAAAAATTCCTGATGCTGGGAAAGACTGAAGGCAGGAGAAGGGGACCACAGAGGATGAGATGGTTGGATGGAATCACCGACTCAATGGACATGAGTTTGGGCAAGCTCCAGGAGATGGTGAAGGGCAGAGAAGTCTGGTGTGCTACAGTCCACAGGGTCGCAAAGAGTAGGACATGACTGAGCAACTGAACAACAAAAACTGTCCTTCTCTTTATAGCAAAATTCCATGAAAGAGCTCTTTATATTCACTTATTTTCAATCCTTCCCTTCCTTCCTCTCCCCTTCTCTTCTACCAAATATCTCCTCCATTTGTGCCACTGATACTGCCTTTGTTAAGGCCAGCAAGACCCTCCACATGAACAATTCTCAGATCTCAGATCTCACAACACTGAATACTGCTGGTCACTGTCTCTGCTTTCTTCACTCCACTTCTGAGCCAGTTCCTTTATTTCCCTCTTTCCTCCCAGGATGTGTGTGTGTGTGCTAAGTTGCTTTAGTCATGTCTGACTCTTTGCAACTCTATGAACTTTAGCCCACCTGGTTCCTCTGCCCATGACAGTCTCCAGGCAAAAACATTGGAGTGGGTGGCCATGCCCTCCTCCAGGGGATCTTCCTGAGTCTCTAATGTCTCCTCCATTCGTAGGTGGGGTCTTTACCAGTGGGAAGCCCCACCTCTCAGGTTGCTTTCTGTCAATTTCCTTTGCTACTTTCTCATCATTTCTCCAACTTTCAAATTTGGAATTTCCAGTGACTTGGTTTTTGCTTTTCTATCTTACAATTCCATCTGGTCTCACTGCTACACATGCCATGTGCTAATGTGTGCTAATAACTACCAAATTTCTGTCTCTATCCAAGACTGCTCCCCTGAACACTAGTCTCATATGTCCAAAGGACTATTTGACATCTCCTTTTCAAGGCCTAGGGCTTCCCTGGTGGCACTAGAGGTAAAGAACCTGCCTGCCAATGCAGGAGACATAAAAGACACAGGTTCAAACCCTGGGTCAGGAAGATCCTCTGGAGAAGGAAATGGCAACCCACTCCAGTATCCTTTCCTGGAGAATCCCATGGACAGAGGAGCCTGGTGGGCTACAGTGCATGGGATCACAGAGTTGGACTTGGCTGAAGCAACTGAGCATGCACACACACTTTTGGTGTCTAACAAACATCTCAAAGGGAACACAACCAAAACCAATCTTTTGCTACTTGAATTCAAAATCTGCTCACCCCATAACATTCCCCGTCTCAGTATCAGGTCCAAACCCTTGAAGTCATCCTTCACTGCTCTTTCTCACTCTACACACACAATTCACTAGCAACTCTTATCAGCACTACTATCAAAATAGGTGCAGAATCTAAATAATTCTTACAACCACCTTGGTTGCCACACTGCTCCATGCAACCATGCCATCTTGCTTAGATGGTTGACACAATCTCCAAGCTAGAAGTCCTGCTGTTGCCCTGAATTGTCTTTGTCTATTGTCAAAACTGCAGCCAAAGTGATCTGTTTAAAATACGTCAGTTTATGCCACCCCTCTGCTCAAAACCCTCAATTTCCCATCTCACCTGGAGCAAAGTCCAAAGTCCTTACAGAGACCTTTGTACACATCTCAGCCCCCCAGCACTTCTCTGGCCTCATCTCCCTGTGCTCTACTTTCCTAACACTGGTCTACTTATTCGTATTCCACAAAGACACCAGGCACCTTCCTACTTCAGGGCCTTTGCCCTTACTGGTCATTCTTCCTAAAATGCTCTTCCCACAGAGATCTTCATGACTTGTTTCTTCACTTACTCAGATTTTCCCTCAAATGCCATCTTCATAGAGAGAGGGCTTCCTGAGCACTCAATCTGAAATTCACAGCCATACACACATGCTTCCTCCTCCAGTTTAGTTTTCTCCTTAATGTTTGTGACTATCTAACACGTTGCCGCTGTGCTGTGCTTAGATGTTGAGTCATGTCTGACTCTTTGCAGAACCATGGACTGTAGACCACCAGGCTCCTCTGTCCATGAGATTTTCCAGGCAAGAATACTGGAGTGGGTTGCCATTCCCTTCTCCAGGGGATCTTCCCAACCCAGAGATCGAATCCAGGTCTCCCACATTGCAGGTGGATTCTTTACCAGCTGAACTACTAGGGAAGCCCATCTAACATACTATATCTGTTCAATTTATCTTGTTCAAGATCTTTCCCATTTAGGTTATTCCAAATGGAAAGATTTTTGTCTGTTTTGTTTCACTGTTATATCTCTAGCACCAAAAATAATAGTCGACACCCAGTAAATGCTGTAGAAGGTAACAGAGAGGAAGGAAGGAGGAAAAGAAGGAGAGATGGAAGGAAGGAACATAGAGCAGTAAGGATTGAGAAGACCATTAAAGCACACATTCCCCTCTCAAGGTAAAAACAGCAACTAGCTCCCTCTTGACGTTTAACTTATGGGTGGCATAAGCCTACCCTATTGCTTCCCACGTGTATTCATGTGTGTACTCAGTCACTCAGTCATGTCTGACTCTTTGCAACCCCATGGACTATAGCCTGCCAGGCTCCTCTGTCCATGGGATTTTCCAGACAAGAATGCTGGAGTGGATTCCCATTTCCTTTTCCAGGGAATCATCATCATTGAAGCCGAGTCTCTTGCATTGGCGAGTGGATCCTTTACCATTGAGTCACTTGGGAAGCCCCAGTAAACTGGACCAAGTAGACCTAGATAAAAAGAAACCATCGACCAAAAAGAACAAGTGGCATCCTCTTAACTAACTGCACTTTTTAAATGCCCATATGAACAAATTAAAATATTAAGTGGTTTCGAAAGCTTTTACCTTGGTCAACAAACTAGGAGCACAAGCCAATACTCAAGCTGCCCCTTGACCTCATGCTGTGTTAAGCTCAATGCTGGCTCTACATAAAAGTTAAATTGCAGATATACCTCTTCTATTTTCCCAAACTAGGTTTTGATTTATCTTACTGAAGGTCTTTAGCGTCTGGAATTTTCCCAAATGAACTGAAATTCCTCTATCAGTAAAACTACTGCTCATTACCTATGTTAATTTCATCTCTTTCTCTGCATTCGATAATCCCATCTGCTACAATCCCAGCTGTGAGGAAGAAGAACAAGAGTCTCAGCAGACCTAATGCAGAGACACTGTGGTTAGCAATAGTTCCTTCACAGGGAAAAAGAAAATGTGTAACTCAAAATGGACACAGTTAGACCCACCTAGAATAACCAGACAAAATGACATCCCAATGTTAATCACTCAGATTTTAAATGTTAAGTGTTCATTATTTTAAAATTTTGCATTTGTATTGTATTTGTACAACAGCATAATGTCCAGTCTAATTTACTGATAAATTCATTGTTATAAATTTAGTTATTATATCTTATAATGCCCTATCTTATAAAACCAGATTCTGCATCCAAATGCTTATGACGTAATTCCCAACAGAAAGGAGCCAGATGCACATACCAAATCTCTGAATATGAGTTTGCAGAACTTAAGAAAATGGCAGGTGTAATATGTCATATGGTAGATGTGCCAGAAAGGTGAGCTTCCTCTCTGCCCTTGAAGAGAGCAGCCAGGCCTGGTCGGGCTCATCTGTACTCCGTTCACAAAGTTGCTCAGCAATTTCTTCATTAAGAGAAACCACACCTGGTGCTACATCCCTGCCCCCTGCTGCCTTCTGAGGGCCTTCCTCGTTCTCTTACTCTTAGAATCGAATGATAAACCAGGTTGTAGTGGTTCACAATGACATTTCAGTTAGGGGAAAGAAAGACAGGGCTCTTACAAACTTTACCCCTTCTCTTAGAAGATCTCACTTTCTCTTTTTGTTCTCTTTCTTTTTCTCTTTATCTTTCTTTGTCTCTCTCCCTCCATTCCCCTCCCCCTTGCTCCTTTGGCACCAAGGAACAAGGTAGACACTAATGATGTTTAAAACTAATCAATTCTTTACCATTAATATTTTCACAAGTGAGATCACAAAGACACTCAGGCAAAAAACAAGAAGTGTCCTAATGTGTCTTCAGTATGGGATTGCCAGATAAAATAACAGATGCCCAGATGAGTTTAAATTTTAAGTAAATAACACATTTTTTAGTATGTATCCCAAATATTGCATGATATGTATTTATATTCCAAAAAATTTATATGTACATATTTCTATGAAATTCACATTTAACCTGGCATCTTGTATTATACAGGATATGCTAAATCTGGCAATCACATTCCCCACCCCCACCCCCTTCCTTCCCTCATCCCCTCAGCTCTTTCCTCTGAAAACTCATTTGGGGAAGGGGACTATCCAATCCAGCCAGGTGGGGATAGCAATCCAGGCAAGCTTCCCAGAGGACATGAGACCAAACTAAGTCAGGAAGAATAAGCATTATACAGAAGAAAGCTAAGAAAGAGAAAGAGGAGGAGAGGAGATTTCCAAGCAAAGGGAATGAAATGATTAATGGCACAGAGAAGCATGAAAATCCATGCATATTACAGACACCACAAACTGTAATGTTACGGGGGTATGAAACATAGGACAAGAAGCAGCAGTGATAAGAATTACAAGATAAGCGGGAGTAGACCATGGCCAGTGTCCCAAGATCAAGCACCTATTGCTGCCGAACTCTTGAAATGCTTTAAGCAGGAGACTGATGTGGCCCACTTGCTTTTTAAATAATTCCCTCTAGACATCATGTAAAAACTACTTGAAAGGAGGACAGAATTGAAGGCAGAATTACTTCTCAGACTGGAGACAATGAGAAACTAAATTGGGGTTGTGTGAGAGAGGCGAAGAGTCAGAAGAGAGACTGAAGGGGAAAGTGGGTCTTGTTCTGATGGGCGGGGCCACGCTCAGTAAATCTTTAATCCAATCTTCTGCTGAAGGGCGGGGCTGTGTCCCCTCCCTGTTGTTTGACCTGAGGCCAATCAATGGAGGAGGTAATGAAGATAATGGCAACCTCCTTCAAAAGGTACCATGGACACTCTGCTGCACTCAGTGCCCCCTGCCCTGCAGCAGGCCACCACCCAACCACGCCTCTACCAGAGACTCCTGGAAACTCATGGGCAAGCCTGGGTCAGTCTCTGGGGTCACCGTTCCTTTCTCCTGGGTCCTGGTGCACAGAAGTTTCTGTTTGCGCCCTCCAAGAGTCTGTTTCCCCAGACTGTAGGTTCTGGCAGTGGGGTTAATGGTGATCTCCTCCAAGAGGGCTTATGCCATACCCAGGTCTACTACACCCAGAACCTCTGCTCCTGAAGCAGTCCACTGCTGACCCATACCTCTCAAGAGACACTCAAACACAGTTCTGTCTCAGTCTCTATGGAGTCTCTGGGTCCTGGTGCACACAAGTTATGTTTGAGCCCTCTGAGCATCTCTGGCAGGTATGGGGTTTGATTCTAAATGCAATTTCACCCTCCCACAATTTTGCTGCACGCTTCAGCACCTCGCAGCCACTGCTCCAGCACCACGTAGTTCTGTATTACACACTTGCTTATGCCTGATGTCTGTGGTCATTTAGCTGCTTCTAAATAGGCACCTTTGGAAACTACATTAGCTCCTTTAAGCTGGAAGAATATGCTGGAGCAGCATGCTTCCTCGATCTTGACTTTCAGATGCTGAAATTATGTACCTCAAAGGCTCATTTGAAAGTGATTGGTTAATGAGAACATTAAAAGTAATAAGCAATAGTTGTCAAATTGGAATGCTTAGCACAGGATGGAAACAAAGTTTCGCTGATATCTCTCAATTAAACAGAGTTCATTATTGACAGTTGTCTTTAAAGCAAAAGTCTGATATTTAAACATTACTTTTCTCATTTACTTGTACTTCCTATGAAAAATATCAGATCCCAGACATATAAGATAGAACTGCCCTTGGGGACAAGTATCCCTTCCACCTAAGGGAAAGAGAAAATGAAACAGGAAGGAGAAAAGGATATCATTGGTCATAGTGTACAGTTTTGTGCTCTCTAGATAGAAAAGAAAGAAACTGGCAAGCCTATCAATGAAAGGCAAAATGGGGCTGAATGGAGGACAGAAAAGAGAAAAGAGACTCATTCTCATCATCACCTACCAAAAGCCAGCAGAATTGCATTTTCAAGGTCTTGTACTGTTACTTACATGGCCATTTCTCTATTATCCAGCACTGGCAAGAATAGTGCCTTCCAGTGTACTAAGTATCCTAACTGCTAATAAAAACTTACACATCTCTAGTGGACTAAGCTGGCAGAATATTTTAAATACAATATGACATTTTAAGTCCCTGAAGTCTGTCAAGTCTCCTGAAGTTATTAGAAAGGTAATATTACATAATCCCATTTTACAGATAGAAAGGCAGATGCAAAGGGGCTGTGCCCATCTATGAAATGAAAAAGGTGTTGCTGAGTTTTTCACTCCCAAAATTCTATGAGCCTATGAGTACTACACAGATTAGAACCCAGGGTTTGTGATTCCACGATCTCAGTTCCCTCATAATATCACAACACCAACTAATATATTTGGCTCCTGTGGATTGCCAATATTCATATAATCAGTAAAATGCACTGAGTGATAATTTTACCTCTAACTGATGACAGGAAAGTATAATATATCACAGTTACTATATATATCACAGTCAATATATCCCAGTTACTCAGAAACATCATTATAAGGATCAGTAACACTTGTAGGTATATCAAAGAAAAACTCAGTTTTCCTCTAATTTTTCTCTTTTACCATCACACTATTGCCCCACTTCTGATGCCAGATATGTGGGATCTTTCCCCACACCAAGCAATTCTCTGTGATACCAGCCAGGCAAGTATACTGGAGTGGATTGCCATTTCCTACTACAGGGGATCTTCCCAACCCAGGGATCAAACCCGAGTCTCTTGTATCTCCTGCATTGGCAGGCAGATTCTTTACCACTGGTGCCATCTGGGAAACCCTCGGATAGTCAGTAAAATGCACTAAGCAAGAATTTTACCTCTTACTGATGACAGGAAAGTATGTCAATATACCACAGTTCCTCAGAAACATCATTATAAGGATCAGTAATACTTGCAGGTGTTTCAAGGAAAAGCTCCATTTCCTCTAGCTTTTATCTTTTACCTTCACACTACTGCCCCACTTGCAACACTTCTGAGGCCAGATATGTGGGGTCTTTCCCCACAACAAGCAATTCTCTGTGATACCAGCTGGGTATCCTACAATTTAACTCAGTTCTGACACTGTCTACCTGGAGATGGCATCTGATCCCAGAGGTTAAGCATTCCATCCCACAAGACTGCCTCCCTCCCCCACTTTAGATGTCAATCACAAATCCGGGTTGTCACCTGTGTTTCTGACTAATCGAGTATACATCAGACCTTATGCCTCCTTAGGTTCAGTTAATTTGCTAGACTGGCTCACAGAACTCAGGAAAACAGTTCACTCACTATTTACCAGTTTATTATAAAAGGACATGATAAAGGATATATTTGAACACCCAGATGAAGGGATATAGAGGGCAAGTTATGTGGGAGCTTCCATGCCCTGTCTGGACACATTACCCTCTCAGTACCTCCACCTGTTCACCAAACTGGAGGCTCTCCAAACCCATCCTTTTGAGATTTTTACAGAGGTTTCATCATGTAGGTATGGTCAGTTATTAACTCCATTTCCAGCCCATTGTTCCTCTCTGCAGAATGAGAGATATGGGATGAAAATTTCAAGCCTGCTCTTTCTAGTGACCAGTCTCCATCTAGGAGTGACCCAGGAATCAGAACAAAAGACATTACTATTACCCAGGAAATCCCTAGAGGTATTGGGACTCTGTATCAGAAGCCAGAGTCAAAGAGTTGAACAAAAGTAAAATAAATAATATAACAAAAGATGGTCCTGGAGCTCTCTACCAGGATAATTTCTTCTATTCTCTCATATGAGGACTTCATTCTCATGATCTAATTATCTCCCAAAGGCCCTACTTCCTAATACAATCATACTGGGCCTTAAGATTTCAACATATGAATTCTGAGGGGACACAAACATTCAGAGCGTGGAAGTGAGCTCAAATCAAGCACATCAGCAGGACTACATTTTTTTTAAGGCTTTTCCAGCTTCTAGAAGTTGTCCCCAATCTTTAGTTCATGGCCCCCTTCTTTATCTTTAAATCCAGCAGTGTAGCCTTGGCAAATCTCTCTTTAACCTCCCTCTCCTGCCTCTTTATTTTACTTGTAAGGACCCTAATGATTATTTGGGCCTAAATAGCCCAGAATAATTTCCCCATCTCAAAATTCTTAATCATATCAGCAAAAATCCTTTTTACCACATGAACTAACATATTCACAGTTCTGGGAATTGAAATTTGAACTTCTTTAGGGAATCATTATTGTACCTGACACAATGACAAGGAAAACTGGCAAGAGAATCTCAGTGAATCACTACACTATTTAAGAAAAAAATAAGATTCCTTTGACCAAACTGTATCATTATGTTCTTTAGAAAGGGCAAAGCTTCCTACTTTCCAGTCATTTCAAATATTTAACTGTCTTCCACAAAATCTTAACTTATTCCCAAAGAAATAACATGAGCCATAGAAAGAACACGTCTTTCTATGGTTCTTAAAATGTGCAGCCTTAAGCCAGCAAACCTTAACTTCTGTTTTTCAAAAGTCAAAGGCATGACTAAAATCATTGCTCTGCCATGTAATCAAAGGTCTTAGGACAGAAACTAAAGTCTTTTATTGTGACTCTATGCATTGTCCACAGAACCGAGCAGTAACCTCTACAGAAGAAAAATATCAGAGTTACAAAGAACAAAGATTATCTGCTTTACTTTCTACACCCAGGCAGGTAAAGGAATCTATCCTGGCCTTAAAGTTCCCCAGAGGTTTCTAATTTTTCTGAAATGAACATTTGCAGGGGTGTGTGTGTGTGTGTGTGTGTGTGTGCATGCGTGCGTGTGTGTGTGTGTGTTAGTTTGTTTAAAGATCTTCAGAGGAGAAAAAAATAATTTACCTCAGTAACCTTTTCAAATAGGGAATAGCTTTGATTTTCCTTACACTGACTAATCTCTATGTGGCTGTCAGAGTATACTATTTAAGTAGAAGGCAAGAAAGAGGTCAGAAACCCATCTTTCTCTTGCTCAGAATAGCAATAGAAAAAGAGAAGAAAATACCAGAACAGTTTTTTACCAGTCTCTTCTTTCTGATACAGAAAATTTCAGTTTAAGGAAGAATGTATTTTAGTCCTTTCACCAATTTCATTCAGGTCCAGAGGTAATTTAACAAAATCTTGAAAAGTGTACACATAATGTGTTCAATGAAAAATACATAGACATAAGTATAACTGTTAATCATAATGGCATAGCCATAACTCTCATTCCAAATGTCTATATTCTTCAGATCAGAGATAAGGTGTATGCATGGCTGAAACTGGGGCTCTGGACTCTTAAAACAGGTTTCATTACCTACTGTCTATATGATTGTGGGCAAAGGACTTGACCTTTCTCGACTTAATTTCCCTGTCTGCAGAGTGTAGATAACAGTACCTACCTCACGGGGTTATTGTGAAGTGCTTAGTACAATACCCAGTAACTACTAAGAGCACAATAAATGTTAGCCATTATTATGATCTAAAAGTTACTCCAGAATTGGAAAGAGATATATCAAAAATAAATATTCATATGAATGCCAAACTCAATCCTGAAAGTGAAAGTTACTCAGTTGTGTCTGACCCATGGACTGTCTGTAGAATTCTCCAGGCCAGAATACTGGAGTGGGCAGCCCTTCCCCTCTCCACGGTATCTTCCCAACCCAGCGATAGAACCCCAGTCACCCACATTGCAGGCAGATTCTTTACCAGCTGAGTAACAAGGGAAGCCCAAAAATTCTGGAGTGGGTAGACTATCCCTTCTCCAGTGGATCTTCCCAACCCAGGAATCGAATTGGGATCTCCTACATTGCAGGTGGTTTATTTACAAGCTGAACTATCAGAAAAAGTTAAGGGAATGCACATGAATCAATAGGTAATTAGTCAAATTTTTGTTCAAGTCTTATTTAGGCACTGTTGAGCCACCTCTCCTTGATCTATTCCTCTCATTGAGAAATCTTCTGTGAAAAACTTTCATTAACTGTTTCATTGCTTTGATACCCTGAGTAGAAGAAATTGATAAGGCATAAAAGGACTAAGAGCTGCTAGGTTTTTACAAAGGAGCTATCCCTTAAACATCCCAGGATTGCAAAATAATCACCAACCCCTAGGTATTGGTTGGTTGGTTCCAGAAAATCAAGTAAAACCAGGGTCTTTCTGACTTATAACCTGGTGTGGCTCAGAACAAAATCAACATCCAAATGCAACAAAACTGTAGGAAAGAGGCCAGGCACATGAAAAATGATCAATAAATACTGTTACATGAAGGACGGGAAAGAGGCAGAGAGAAAGGAAGGTACAGGAGGTGGGAGGGAGGAAGGAAGAAAAGAAGGGCTGACTCCTATTCTGCAGAGATAGAAGATGACTCATGGCCAATCTCGGCCCTTCTTGTTCATTCTACACTCCACTTTTTCCAGCTTCACCCTTCCCTCTCTCTCTCTCTCTCTCTCACACACACACACACATACACACACACACACAGAGTCTAGTCTTAAATTTATAGGACTCATCCAGAAACTGATCTTGGGTGTGTGACCCATGCCCACACAAGCTGTTCAAGTTTCTACAGTTGAATCTGAATCACTCTGCCAAAGCAGGCTTCCTCTGTAACAGAAACCCAAGTCTATCTCTCCAGCAAACAGTCCCTGACTTAGCAATGGCCCATTCACACAAATGACTGCCATCACTCTTGTCCTATGCTCTATTTTACTGAAACATAAAAGCAGTCCAGAAAACACTTGTGTGCTCAGAGAGAAACTATTAGTTTAGAAGAGAAAGTGGAAAGAGTTATATAAAGGTAGAGGGAATTTTAATGGCTCTCATCCTGGGAACAGCTTCCCAAGAAAGTCAGTCTGGCCTAGCCAGCCATCTTCTGCCTGATATTATTAAACCTGCCTGTTTGTGTATTGTCTCAACTTGTTCTTTTGCCTAAGAGTCTATAAATTAGATATTAATTTGGGTTATTAAGCATTCTCCTTAGCAATGCAAATTCTTCCCAAAAAGTTAATAGACTTTCGATCATGAACATGTTCATTTTTAACTCAATCAGATTGCCTTCCTTTGAGTTCCTGGAAAGCATTTAAAGAGTTCTGCAAAAACACCAACCCAAAGAGATACACATATCCCAATATTCACAGCAACATTTCTTATAATTGCCAAGCTGTGTAAGCAAACTAAGTTGTCCATCAATAAGTGAATGAATAAGTATATATACAGTGTGTATATATATACCTATACACACAGATACAATGGGGCATTACTCAGCCATAAAAATAAAATGAGATATTGCCACTCGCAGTAACATGGATGGACCCAGGGGGTATTATACTAAATGACGTAAGTTGGACAGAGAAAGACAAATATTTTTATGCTATTATTTATATGTGGAATATAAAAAGCAAAACAAATATAACAAAACAAACAGACTTACAGATACGGAGCATAAACTGTGGTTACCAGTGGGAAAGGGAAAAGGGGAGGGGCGTGATAGAGATAGTGAATTAGGAGGTACAAACTACTATGTATACAATGGCTAAGCTACAAAGATATATCGCAAAATGCAGACAATATGGTCAATATTTTATAATAACTTTAAATGGCTTATAATCTAGTATGGTTTAGCCTCTTCACTGTTCACTTGAAACTATCACAGTTAATCAGCTATTATTGTTTAGTTGCTAAGTCATGTCCAGCTCTTTGCGATGCCATGCACTGTAGCCCCCCAGGCTTCTCTGCCCATGGGATTCCTCAGGCAAGAACACTGGAGTGGGTTGCCATTTCCTTCTCCAGGGGACCTTCCTGACCCAGGGATGGAACTCATATCTCCTGCATTGGCAGAAGGATTATTTACCCCCAATACAAAATTTTTTAAAAATTCTTTAAAAATGGAGTATAATCTATAAAAATATTGAATCATTCTGTCATGTATGTGATACTAGTTTGATATTATAAATCAACTATCCTTCAATAAGATATTTTATTTTAAAACCTTTATTCTGGAGAAAATATGAAGGCAATTTAGGGGCATTGGGAACAGTTTTTTTCATTTCTTTATCTACTTATTCCTTCATCCAGACATGCTGAATGCTTCTAGGTGCCAGGCCTTGTTTGAGGCACTGGAGAACTTAGTGACTAAGGGTAGCCATATGGGGGGTGGGGTTAGGGAACGACAACGCAGGGCTTAGACAGAATGAAGGCAACAGAGTCTATAATGGGAAGTCCTGAGAGGCCAAAAAAGTGTTAAATTGAGGTAAGAGAAAGAAAAAGGAGGGTGGCCAACAAATTTTATCTGTTTGAAAAATTTGTCTCATCATGGAAAGAGAGAAAATATGTTTTCCTTTCTTCTCTGAATAACCCACTGTCTCCAGGACACAAAACATACTATAAATCATATAACTTAGCCATCTTCTGGCCTTATGATAAAAATTCATTTTGAGTGGAAAAGAGTACAGCTCCAGAACCATGATGATTATGAATTCTTTTCAGATATGTATATTGTGGGTAACCTCAGATATTACTGAAGACTATGAGATTGAATCTCAAATGCGAAGCACCAGAAGGTTCCATTCCTGCTGCATCACACTTAACTGTTTTGTTGTCTTCCTTACTGACTGTTTCTCGTGTATCACTCGTGCCCTCCACACACCTGCCTCCCACTTGCTTCCTATCCCACCTGCTGCTCTGCAGCTCCACTCCAGACAGTCCAGCCTCTGCAGGCTGTGTGTGAAACAGGAGAGAAACGGAAGTCTGAGAAATTCTCCTGAAAGAAAAGTACAAGAGTTTCAACGAATGAACCTTGTGACATTTATTTTAATGTTCAAATATTTTCTCTGCTTTGTTCTGGGTAACTGAGGATGTCAGATAAATGACTTCTGGTTAGAAATACAATGTTGCAATTTACCATCATAAAATGGGAAGGGAAGTTCACAATGGAAGAACTGATTCATTCAAGCAGTGATCAAGATATACTTTTCTTACCTTCAACTGCTTTTGCTGTATTCACTGCCTTTGCTGTATCCCCATTCTATTAACAATGAGTAACAATTGATCTATAGGAATGAGCAACCTCAGTGAGGTCTAAGGACAAAATTCAGTCTTCAATTTTTAGGTGAAAAAGACCCATCAATACACACCTTGTATTATATTTGAGGTATAGAGAGAAAGTTTTTCTTCCCAAAATATGTTTCTTATCTAATTGCTGATTCTTTGTTAAAGCTCAATATGCTTTAAAGTTTCTTACTTCTTATATGAAAGTGATTATCCCCCTCTCTCAGCTCCAAAGTGTATAGAAAACTCTGGGGTCAAATTTCTCAGCGTAAAGGCCCTTCTCAGCCTTGCAGCATCCCTGAGATGCCTGGGAAAGGGTTTGGTCAGGCCGTTTAAGGGTCACATCCTCCTTCCCTCTTCCACACTGGAGGCTACTCATCATTCCTTTGTGGAGCCACTTGCCCTTAGGTATCTTGTAATCCCCTTCTTTGCCACTGACTGTACCTCACACTTTGAGTTTTGGTTCCAAAGACACAACATTTCCATAACATTCATTTGAATGAATGCTTGTATGCAGCTTTAAAATTTTCAGATAAAGTGCTTTCATGTGCTTTATCTCATTTAATATAAAAGGCTGTGTGGTACTGCAGCCAGAGTGTATGCCCTGGAGCCCCGAGTTCATAATCCCTGCTCAGTCACTTACTCGCTGTGTGACCTCGGCTGAACCAAGGCCAGGCTGAGCGCAGTAGGTAAACCCTCTGTTTCAGCTCATACCCCATAAACAAGATGGCCTTGGCTTCATATCAGAGTGTGAGGAAGAGATTAGGTTCAAGAATCCTAACATTCAAAATGTTCAGAACCATAAGTTAGCTCTCACTCTCCCCTCTCGCCACCTTCCCATAACAATTATTAAGTCTGACTCTTCTATTTCTGTACTTCTTTTATCTCCCCTTCACAGGTCTCCCTATATATCCCATCCCCTCTTCTTCCTAGTTCAACTTCTGACTTCCCAGAGTGTAGGGGATATAAAGTACAAGAAACCTTGCAATCTTGTAATTCATGCAATCTTGTAATTGAATCTTCTAATTCAAGATGGCATCAAGCATTCATGAGAAAACAAACTGTGTGGGACAATAAATACAAACAAGAAGAGAATGGAAAACCAGAGGAGAGGGAAATCACATCCAGCTCAGGTTGTCAGGGAATACGTAAAGGAGGATGTGATTGATCTGAGCCCTGCTTTCATTCATTCATTCATAAATGTTCATCCAACAAATGTTTACTGAACATCCACTTTGGTGCTGGGAATAATCTTCACTTCTCATTACAAATTAAATATAACACTTCATGTATGAAGTAAGTTTTTAAAGATCCTTGAGACTGAAAATTTTATGACAAATGAAAGTCATTACCTATACTAAGAACACCAATAAAATTATTGTTAAATAGTCACTGTATTTTTCTCAAGACAGTCACAAATCTAAAAATAATAAACATGATGTAAGAGAAAGAAAACTACCACAGAGGCAAGGTGGCTAGCAAAACTGACCTCAGGACTAAGGCTGGGGAGGATGCACCCCATTATTTAGGTCATTATATTTACTTCAGTTTCATTTGCTTATTGAAGAGTCACTCCTTCTTTACCCCTCTCAATTTATTTCATAACCAAGAAATAAAAGCTGAATGGAGACTCACTGACATCATCAGCTCCCCTCTGATCCACTAGTCCTGGGTGTTCACAGTCTGAGTTGATTGGCTGGATCGAGGGCCGTATCAGCTATTAAATACTGTGAAGATCACACTTGTACAGAAACATGAGCTAAAATACTAAGACAGTGAATATCAAAGAAACACTCCTGCATTCATCAAAAATGAAAATGTGTCTCTTGTTCTGCATTCCAGATGGCCCTTCTCATTGAACCTTCTTTTGCTTTATAAACTCAAGTTCTCTTCTCCTCTCCATCCCCCTCATCAAACACTGTCACAGACAAAAAGCTGAAGCTTAGTCAGATAAGGATGAACAATTGGTAACAATTAATATCCCATAACTTTCAGCAACCCTCCAAAAACAATTGCTATAGTAAGCTATTTATTGAATAAATGCTTATGGAATGAGTAGATCTACTGAAAGAATAATAAATCAACATCCTATAGATAGGAGAATTTTCTGGGCAAGTAGCAGTCTTTTCCAGTGTCTGAAAATTCTCAAGAACAGTTCTTCAATAATACAGCCAATATAGCCATGGGTTTTTTTCCTGTATTCTTTGTTGTTCCAGGTTCTCAACCCAATTCAAACACTGTCTGAGCCTCATTTGCCAGAAACAGTTTTAACAGCAGTCTCTTCAGTCTGACTCATAAAAAAGAGCAAAACAAGGCCAGTACAGCTAAAACTGCATCAGGAATATAAGCTGCAGCAAGAACCCCATGAGTTCACTTCAGGATGGGGCAGAAGGCAAGAGGAGGCTGATTGATGGAGGCCACAGGCTGGGATCTTGGCTAAAATCTTGGCTGGTAGAAGCTGATAGAATGGACCACAGTGGAGACAGAGACCCAATTTCCTATCTGCAATAACAGACTACTCTCCAGAGGAAAGCCTAAGCAAGTTTGCAGCTGCTTGGGCACCTTTTGAAATCCCTGTAGTAACACCCAAGACATCCACCCATGATAAAGTCACCCCTCCATGATAAATGTCACCCCCTCATGATAAATGTCACCCCTCCATGATAAATGTCACCCCCCCATGATAAATGTCACCCCTCCCCTGCCATCACTCATAATCTCCCAGCCCTGATTAACATTTCTTGGTGAGCAATCATCTCTCACGTATTCATTGTCTATCTCCTCCAATAAAAATGCAAATCCATAAGAACAGGGACTGTTTTGTCCACTGCTGTAGAGCCAATGCCTTAAACACAGTAGATACTCGGATAAGTGTTTCTAGTTGAAATTAACACAGAACACATTACCTAAGGCATTGACCACTAATGCCAAAGAAACTGACGTTGAACAGGTCTATGATGACCTACAAGACTTTCTAGGGCTAACACCAAAAAATATGTTCTTTTCATCATAGGGGACTGGAATGCAAAAGTAAGAAGTCAAGAGATATCAGGAGTAACAGGCAAATTTGGCCTTGGAGTACAAAATGAAGCAGGGCAAAGGCTGACAGAGTTTTCCCAAGAGAATGCACTGGTTATAGCAAACTCCCTCTTCAAACAACACAAAAGATGACTCCACATGGACTTCGCCAGGTGGTCAATACCAAAATCAGATTGATTATATTCAGCCGAAGATGGAGAAGATTTATACAGTCAGCAAAAACAAGACCAGGAGCTGACTGTGGCTCAGATCATGAACTCCTCATTGCCAAATTCAGACTTAAACTGAAGAAAGTAGGGAAAACCACTAGACCATTCAAGTATGACCTAAATCAAACCCCTTATGATTATACAGTGGAAGTGAGAAATAGATTTAAGGGATTAGATCTGACAGAGTGCCTGAAGAACTATGGATGGAGGTTTGTGACACTGTACAGGAGGTGGTAATCAAGACCAACCCCAAGAAAAAGAAATGCAAAAAGGCCAAATGGTTGTCTGAGGAGGCCTTACAAATAGCTGTGAAAAGAAGAGATGCTTAAGGCAAAGGAGACAAGGAAAGATATACTCATTTGAATGCAGAGTTCCAAAGAATAGCAAGGAGAGATAGGAAAGGCTTCCTCAGTGATCAATGCAAAGAAATAGAGGAAAACAATAGAATGGGAAAGACTAGAGATCTCATCAAGAAAATTAGAGATACCAGGGGAACATTTCATGCAAAGATGGGCTCAATAAAGGGCAGAAATGGCATGGATCTAACAGAAGCAGATGATATTAAGAAGGGGTGGCAAGAAAACACAAAACTGTACAAAAAAGATCTTCATGACCCAGATAGCCACCATGGTGTGATCACTCACCTAGAGCCAGACATCCTGGAATGAGAAGTCAAAGGGGCTTAGGAAGCATCACTACAAACAAAGCTAGTGGAGGTGATGGAATTCCAGTTGAGCTATTTCAAATCATAAAATATGATGCTGTTAAAGTGCTGCACTCAATATGCCAGCAAATTTGGAAAACTCAGCAGTGGCAACAGGACTGCAAAAGGTCAGTTTTCATTTCAATCCCAAATACAAGTAGTGCCAAAGAATATTCAGACTACCGCACAACTGCACTCACCTCACACGCTAGCAAATTAATGCTCAGAATTCAAGTGAGACTCAACTGAGAACTGCCAGATGTTCAAGCTGGATTTAGAAATGGCAGAGGAACCAGAGATCCAATTGCCAACATTTATTGGATCATTGAAAAAGCAAAAAAGAGTTCCAGAAAAACATCTGCTATATGACTATGTCACAGCCTTTGACTGTGTGAATCACAACAAACTGGAAAATTCTTAAAGAGATGTGAATACCAGACCACCTGACCTGCCTCCTGAGAAATCTGTATCCTGGTCAAGAAGCAACAGTTAGAACTGGACATGGAACAACAGACTGGTTCCAAATAGGGAAAGGAGTAGGTCAAGGCTGTATACTGTCACCCTGCTGTTTAACTTCTATGCAGAATACATCATGTGTAATGCCAGACTGGATGAAGCACAAGCTGGAATCAAGATTTCAAAGAGATATATCAATAACCTCAGATATGCAGATGACACCACCCTTATGGCAGAAAGCAAAGAGGAAATGAGGAGTCACTTGATGAAAGTGAAAGAGAAGAGTGAAAAAGCTGGTTTAAAATTCAACATTCAAAAAACAAATCTCATGACATTTGGTCCCATCACTTCATGGTCCCATCACTGCATGGCAAATAGATGGGAAAACAATGGAAACAGTGACAGACTTTATTTTCTGGGCTCCAAAATCCATGCAGATGGTGACTGCAGCCATGACATTAAAAGACGTTTGCTCTGTGGAAGGAAAGCTATGACCAATCTAGACAGCATATTAAAAAGCAAAGACATTACTTTGCCTACAAACGTCCATCTAGTCAAAGCTATTGTTTTTCCACTAATCATGTATGGATGTGAGAGTTGGATTATAAACAAAATTGAACGCCTAAGAATTGATGCTTTTGAACTGTGGTGTTGGAGAAGACTCTTGAGAGTCCCTTGGTCTGCAAGGAGAGCAAACCAGTCCATCCTAAAGGAAATCAGTCCTGAATATTCATTGGAAGGACTGATGCTGAAGCTGAAACTCCAATACTTTGGCCACCTGATGCGAAGAGCTGACTCATTGGGAAAGACCCTGATGCTGGGAAAGATTGAAGGCAGGAGAAGGGGATGACAGAAGACGAGATGGTTGGTTGGCATCACTGACTCAATGGACGTGAGCTTGAGTGAACTCCGGGAGTTGGTGATGGACAGGGAGGCCTGGCGTGCTGCAGTCCATGGGGTTGCAAAGGGTCGGACATGACTCAGCGACTGAACTGACCTGACCTGAAGGCACTGACTCAGTGCATTACATTCTTGGGTAAGATCTCTCCATCGAACAGAAAATAACCTCTTTTCCACTATCACCAAAGAACTTTTTGCTGAGCTAGCCCACCACTACCTTTTTAATATTTATTGAATATAGTTGGTTTGCAATGTGTTTGCAGCACTGTGTTAATTTCAGGTATACAGATAGATATAAAAAGTGATTCAGATAGTGATTCAGATAGTGATTCAGCTGTATTTTTTCAGATTCTTTTCCATTACAGGTTATTATAAGACACTGCATAGAGCTCCCTGTGCCATACAGTACATCCTTATTGGTTATCTATTTTATATATAGTAGTTTGTATCTGTTAATCCCAATCTTTTTACATACTTCCTGGGAAAAGCTTTGAAGAAGGAGACTTTGTCCAGGAGCCTGTCCTTACTCACTAGACCATCTCCCAACTTAACTGGACCCTGGAATTAGAGTTTCTTTCCTTTTATATACACTTGTCCCTTTCCCCACATTCATCCCCTTTCAAGACTTGAGAGGGAAAAAGGTAGATAAAGGAGGGTAGCTTAAATCAGAAATGGTGCTGCTTGAGTCTACCCATCAAGCGTGCTCTGTTAGCCTCATGGTATGATTCTGTGTTTGAATCACACATCATCCATCCCATTCTCCAATATCACATCTAGGCTGAATTAATCAAACTGTTGAGGAAAAAGTTGCCCCCAAAAGTTTAGGTGTCTGATCTCTGGGGTTATGTCAGATGTCCTCCAGGGGTTTTGATTTCTTTACCTCTAAAATGAAGGTGGTGTTGTACCAGTAGTCTTCAGAGGGGCCTTCCAGCTCTAACATATATGAGAGTTATCTGTCTGAAAGTGACACCAGAAAGTCAGAAACCAGCCTCAACTGAGTGTTGGGAGGCTTAACATTATGTTCGGGATGTGAAAACGGGGTCCGTTTGAAAACAATCTATCAGATTTTCAATTGAAACTCACACTCTCTACCTAAGTCAAATGTCATCCTAGAGCTAATTTGTGAACCTTGATAAAGTTTGGGCAGTAAGAGCTTCAAAAATATTATTTCAATGGAATCATTTTATATGTTAACTTTGAAAATGTCAACAGCAGGGGCCAAGTGGAGGCGCTCAGGAGGTCCATGCATTTGCCATTTCAAAGGCTTAGCTGTCAGTGCAGGGGTGGGGGGCAGCCTGCTGTGCTCCATGTTCTGTGTAAACGTTTCCAGAAATATTTAGCAGATAATAAGGCTCCCACTGGGGCCGTGGGTTCAAAGGCACCACATTGAGCCACCTACCATGAAAGATGAGGATGCCAAAGCTGAGAGTGCTCTGGATTTCAGACTGGGTACCCACTTCCTCTATAGGACTTCTGAACACACAGAGGCAGGGGAAACCACAGAAGCCCATCTTAAAGGGAAAGCACTTTGTGTGCGCCAGAAGAAAATAACACCGTGGTCGATGTCTGAGTAATATTCAATAGCCTTCCATCATGCAGCACGTCTGTGAAACAGTCTGACAACTTGAGAATTGAAGGCCAGAATTCACTGCTTGCCAGACTAACACCCATCAATTTGAAAAGCTCTGAAATCCTTCTTGACTTTATGCAAGAAAACTGGTCATGGTTAAAGTGACAGTGGTCTTTTTTTTCTCCTACATCATGAATCTGAGAATAATAGTTCTTAGCTCTGAATTTGACTAGAAATTCAAAAGCAAACAGATAAAATTAAGACATAATAATTTTAACTAATTTATAAGAGGAGAAATAGCATATGGTGTTTATCCACTTTAAATTCTCTAAAGAGTGAAACACATAAAAATACTATTGTACTTTATGAGTACTAACGAGACTATTCATTGATTCATATATTATCCACACGTTTTTTTTAATAACATACTATGTTCTAGTCAAGCAATGTCCCAAGATTTGAGGATTTTAAATGTCTGAGATCAAATTCCTGTCATTAAGAAGCTTGCAAATTAGTACAAGAGAAAAATGTGTACACAAAAATGTAGTAAACAATGCAGTAAATACCATCACGGTAATAAAACAGTGTGCTATTGGAGTCAGAGGAAGGAGTCACCTTCCAACACTGCAGAAGGAAAGCGGAGGCGAGCAGCAGCTTCGCTAAACCTATTGAAACCCACACGTAAAACATCAGTGAAGGTAAATATACCTGTTTACTCTTAGCTAACAATAGCTAAAGAAAGGTTTTTTTTGTTGTGAAACCTCTTCAGGCATTTTTTTTTTTCAGTTTCATATCTTTGGAAGTGAAGTTCTTTGTTTTGCCCCCTCTCCCACTAAACAATGAATACCACTTTTTAGTCATCTTTAAAAGAAAGTATTTTGAAATAAATGTGTTACATCTAAGAAACCCACCCAGGCCTGGAAATTTCCCGCTGAAACCCTCTCATGCACTTGCCTTTTACTGACCTCTAGTGGGCATGTGCTGCTATGGCATCGAAAACCAAAAACTTTATACCCAAGATCATAATCCTCTGAACTGTATTCAATGAATTCCTTCATCAATGTTCCCTTCCTCGGCCCAGATACTTACTTTTTCCACTCTCTTTTTATGCAACTGTCGGCACAAACTTGGATCCAATGCAAGGTCATGACGTAGAAAATATCCCTTCACACATGGAAGTATAAACAAAAAACTTTTTCCACATAGGCCTGATTACAGAATTCTCTTACACAAGACAGTGAATCTTAATGCTATACTTTTTCCACTCTCTTTTTATGCAACTGTCGGCACAAACTTGGATCCAATGCAGGGTCATGATGTAGAAAATATCCCTTCACACATGGAAGTATAAACAAGAAACTTTTTCCACATAGGCCTAATTACAGAATTCTCTTACACAAGACAGTGAATCTTAATGCTAATTATTAGAGCAGAGAATCCCATGGGGTTTCAGCCAGAAATTGTATTTTAAAAAAAAAAATTTCTTTTTATACATCTTCCTTTCCAAATAACTAATTTTCCTACCCATCCTTATCTTGCCTGAAAGAAAATTACATTCAGCCCAACTTTCAGCTCAAGAGTTTATTGCTAAACAAAAAAAATGCTCCGTGTGATTTGTGAGGCAATTGAAAGGGGAAAACTCCCTCATCTATACCCACTAGACATCAGCTCCTTTGTTCCTCAGCACCATTTCTCCTGAACTGCTTTCCATAAAGAAGAAATAAACTTGATCTAGTAAGGCGTTAATAGATTTGATTAGACTTGTACGGCAAAACGCTGGGTCATTGTGTCAGCGAGGGTATTCTAAATGTTAATGCGCAGGCTGCTCGCCACTCAAAAGATTGGAAGCTGAGACAAGACTATGATAAAGACCTCAGTGTTACAACTTTGCACGACCCGAAAATAGATAGGACCCTTAAAATAATGACAATACAGTAACTTTTTTAAACTGAGGCAAAGAAAAAAGCACCATATGTAGGAATCACAGAACTCAGGTCAACCAAAGGCTAGAAAAATAAATCTATAGTGGTAAGACTGGGACTGCTTGTAGGACCAATGGGTACCAGGTAATATCAAGACCCTAGTTCACGTCACAGCTGAGTGACTAAGCCAGCACGGCACATGTATAAATATATCCCCTTCCTCCCATCTGACTGGTACTTTGAGCATAGCTCAGTCTAGCTAATGGGTACTCTCCAAATGGTCTCAGCCTAGAAAGTAGTTTCCGCTCAGCAGTCTAGTTACAATTCAACAAAGCCTTGACATAGAAGAGAACGGGTGTGCTGTGGGTACATCAGAAATTACATGAGAACTTAGTAGAGTTTTGCCCCAGGGATTTTGCCATTCAGTAGAAAAGCTGACAGTAAACTTTTGCCTGTCTGAGGTCAAGCATAGCCCTGCTCCCACTTTCAGTGATATAACAGTGGATAGATATAAAGTATAGATCAATGCTCCCAAATAGATTTCAAACAACCTTTATATAGGTATAACGTTTTTAGCCCATTATTTAAAAACCCATTGTGAATGCAGCTCTGAAAGGAAGAAATGCATTTTAACTAAGGGTATTAGCAAATTAAACCTGAAAAAGCCTTTATGAAGATCTTAGGTCCCAGAGATACTCACCCTTTGACAGATCATTGAGTAATTATGGCTCATTATGTTGAAAGGAAGGCAGTTTGGTGAATGGCTTAAAAGGAAAGAGACCTCCCCGACCGATTAAGAAAAAAATGTGAATTCAAAGTCCTACAAAAGAAATCAAGAGATTCACAAGTCACTTGCTTCCTTTTGGCTTTAGAGGCAAAAAATATAGCATGCTCTTCCACCCAAATAGAACCTCGTATTACATTTTGTTATATTTAAGCTCAATACAGATAACCCAAGTCTTCTCACAGGGCCCCTGTTGGATCAGCCAATAAACTAAGAATGTGCTTAAAGTCCAAGCAAAAATGAGCACCAACAGGAGAGAAAGATTTATGAATTCACAGAGAATTTAATATGTGATATTTCAAAATAAGGACCAGAAGTTATCATTATTATTAGCAGCATAGTATAATTGTTAAGAGAATGAACTCTAGAGTCAGTCCACCTAGAACCACATCCCAGCTCTACCATGAACTATAAAATGAGCATAAAAATAGTGCCTACATCATAAGTCTGCCATGAGAAGTGGAATGAATTAATGTATGAAGAGAACTTAGCAGAGTGTTTGACTCTCAAATGCTGTGCAAGCATGCAGTTATTATTCTGCAGTTAAAATATTATTTTTTAATTTCAGTACCAAAGGGTGAAAAGGGGGCATAGCCTCAAAACCTTACTTTGCTTAGAGCTTCTAAAGCCAGACACTGCCTTGCCCAGGATAATGGCACATTCACACGCTATAGATAGTGAACATTTTCTTGAAACCCATTGAAATTAAAGGAAAAATTCTTAAAATCACAAAGATTTTTCAGCTCTTATGTGCCTATCTTGATCCAACAGAAAAATCTTACACTTTAATAGGACAATAATTAATATTTATAGTACAACAACAGAACCAATTCACACTGAACTTTATTATCTGCTAGCTGCTGGTGCTGCTGCTAAGTCGCTTCAGTTGTGTCCGACTCTGTGCGACCCCAGAGACGGCAACCCACCAGGCTCCACCCTCCCTGGGGTTATCTGCTAGAATCTCTATCAAAAACTGTTTCTGGCACCAAACAATGGACAAATCATAGACCATGTAAGGACAGTGCATCCACACTTCCTTATGAACAGAATTTTCTAGTGGTACACCTGAGAGGCTATTTCTACTACTTCTTGTTATGGAATTATTTAGCAGAAAGAAACTTGATGCTAGAGATGATTGGAGACCATCAGATGTGAACTGACTCGGCCTATGGCCAGACCAGGTGAAATTCAAAGTGAGTTTCCCTCGTTGGTGTTGAACACAGATGGAATTTGGGGTAACAAAGCCAGCACTGACTTCCAAGACCTGGCATTGATAACTGAAAGCTAGAAATTCATACATGCTTCATGATAATGATGCGCAGAACAATTGCATCAACAATAATGGTAAGCAGAACAAGAATATACTATTTCTTCCCTGCAGACTCATTCAAAACAAGTCTATTCCCTCTTTCCTCTTCAAATGAAGATACCTATCCTTAGAAAGACACACCTCCTCCTGTTGGCCATTTCTGACATGCTTGTTATTGAGTCCTTCAGCCATCTCTGACTCAGTCTCTTTAGAAAAAGTTCTAACGTTTCTGTATTTAAAAGTATGATACTGTGATCTGAATGTGACTCTCTAAAGATAAATAAAGGAAGACACTCTTCTCTCATTGCGTGTCACAGATTTCTGAAAACCCTGACTTTGCTTGAATTGACAAATTTTAACTATTTACATACAAAGTTTAACTGTTGGTTAAAATTCTAAGATCCTTTTAGTAATTCTGGTGCTCCTGTCCTTAACACTGGTGTTTTCAGTAACCATGGGGATTTCTTTAATCCAAGTTCTAAAAGCTCAAGTTCTAAAAACCAGTTTTGAAAATCCAGATTAATTGCATAACATTCTGAACCTCAATTTCATCTTAAAGTGAGATTATAGTTTCTCCTTTCAAAGCTGTATTAATTTGTTAAGGTTGTCATAACAAAGTACCACAGACTGAGTGGTTTAAACAATGGAAACTATTTTTCTCACAATTCTGGAGGTCCAAGGTACTGAGGTATTGACAAGTGTTGGTTTCTTTTAAGGCCTCTCTCCATGACTTGTAGATGGTCACTGTCTCCCTGTGTCTTCACATGAGCATCCCTCTGAGTAGGTCTGAGTCCTAATCTCCTCTTTCATAAGGTTACCGATCATATTGGATTAGAGCCCACCCTAATGACCTCATTTAGCCTTAATTACTTCTTTTAAAACTTTCTCCAAATACAGTCACATTCTGAGAAACCTCAGGTTAGAACATCAATTTGAGGAGCTGAGACACAATTCAGCCCATAACAAAGCTGACTGTGTAGTGAAAGGGTAGAGTGCTGGAGTCACATGGAGCAAACCCTCCGTAACTGCTTGTCAGATGCCTGAATTAGACAACGGCCCTCCTTCCCCAACCTCTGATAAACTCTTCTCTAATTTGTTTTGTTTCTTGTTGCTGTGAAGGATAGGGATCAAATCCTAATTATTCTTCATTGCCTATAGAGAAATTCCATTGACTCATACAAAGAGTTGATCAAGAAATCCCTCTTAAATGGAATTGAAATAAATTTAACAAATTTAATTGCATCAACTGAATGTTCTCCTTGCCAGAGGAGAGAAACTAAGAGCCATTACAAAGACCCTCATTCCTATCCATGCTCCAGTTCTTTCTCACTTCTATTACATTTATTTTCCGTTCTTTCCTCTTCCACAGCCCCTGCTGCTGTTCCTCCTTGTCATGTCCTACAATAGAGCAAGCTTATCAAACATCTCCCCATCTCCTAACCTCTTTGTGTAGCCATTGCTTTTCTCCTTCCGCATGCACTTGCCAGGATGTTGAGTTGCTCTATGTTGATGATCAGTGGCTAATTTCCTTTTTATCAGGAATAAAGGAACCCTTAATTGCCTCTCGCAATACCAGTGGCATAATCCTGACACTAACACATCACAATGAACAGGAGGCCCATTAATAAACATGCAGTGCTGTGAAGAATTTCACTGATCCCTCTCCAGGTCATTAAATCTATACATGTTTGATGGGCAATAAAAGAGAAATGTAGAATGATAATGGCAGCTGTAGGAGGCTGCTGCTCCCCTAGTCTGCCTTAACCATAAGAAAAGACAGGAAATGATTCATGTATTTTTTTAAATATGTATATATTCTACTCATTATTGCTAATTTTGAATGCCTATGCATATTTCACTGGCAACTAATTCATAAATAAAACTTGAAGCAGGAACATGGAATCCAGTTTGATTAAACAAGAAAGAGTGATGTGCTCTAACGAAAAGTTTTTGTGTTGGGGAGACTTGGAGGGCAGGTGCTAATCATAGCCCATTTATGCCTGTCACTTTCATGGTATAAATAAAGGATGTTGCCATGCATCGATAAGCGAAGTAAGATCCTAATTCCAGAAACAAATCATCAAGTCAATAAAGATAAAACAGCCTTACAAGTTTATTCTTTAAAGCTAAGAAGCAAAGAAATAATTCATATTGTATAAGACAGGTTGAAATTACTTTAGACATTTTATTTCTATTTCTTATCTCACAGATAAAGTCAAACATAGACTATATATCATAAAATAGAATGTTTAAAACACCTAATGCTAAAAATTGGCAAACTCTATCACAGTCCACAATGAGGGCCAGCATTGACCTAACACAGCCAAAAACACTGCAGTAAACCTTTGGCCAATTGAACAGTCAATGTTTGTGATTCATATACTCTTCAGTAATCACAAAGTTCCATGATTTACAGTAATTTTAAATTTTGCTGAGGCTGAATTTGAGTCACATCACCCCTCCCCTGCCACAAGTCTAATAGATTGAAATAAATCACAGAACTGGTGAATTTACCTGGCCGCTTGACATTTGTTATTTTTCAACCCTGATTTTTTTTTTTAATTCTCCTACTACAGCGAGTCTCACAAAATACTTTTTTTAAAAAGATAACAACTTAATGGGAGATAAGGGAATGCAGTTGATACCAGATCTGACCCTGAAAAGAAATCCAGATGATAAGGGTAACAACGGAGTGTTGAGAAAGAGGTAACGCTTGCCAGTAAATTACAATTTTGATGGATGACACTTAATCTAAGTAAAGTATGAATTTGGTTGAAGATTGACATGAATGCACTCACTCTAGCCATTATTTTAAACCCGAAAAGATGAAACCTGAAACTATTTGAGTGGAAGCTTGAGCGGGAATAAAGGTGATTTATCCAAGTTAGAGAGAACACTGGCAGGTCCCACATATAACCTCTGGAGCCAGATATCCTGGATTGTTCCAAACTCCATCACTTTTTATTGGGAGGGCTATTGTAATACTGTGAACACAGCCCATATGATAAGAAACATCATTTAAAACCACTGACCCTGATTCACTGAAACTCCAGTTGCCAGTTTTAAGGATATTATGCAGACATTGTTGGTGCTTTTCCCATATCCCCCAGTCACCTGCAACTTTGCTGGGTGGTTTCCATGTACTAATGACTGAGGACCCCCACCTCAAGCTCCTGGGCTTCTGCCTGTGGTTTTCTTGTGTCAGAAGAGCATTCTCAGCCAGAAAATACCACAGAAGTAAGATGCTCAGGAGCAACTGTCAACTAGTGGACAGAATATCATAGGTAACTATACTAACTGCTTTCCCCTCGGTGGGACAATTCTGTGTGTGTTCCAGTTTCCTAAAAAGTTCCCTGCAGAACTAAAACCTACTTGTGCCCAAAATAGTAACCTACACATTAATGCAGGATTGCTTGGCTTTTCTCCTTTTCCTGTCTCATTTCCCTGGTCCCTTACCATATTCCTCAGTCGTCTCCAACTCTTTGCAACCCCATGAACTGTAGCCTGCCAGGCACCTCTGTCCGTGGGGATTCTCCAGGCAAGAATACTGGAGTGGGTTGCCATGCCCTCCTTCAGGGGATTTTCCCAACTCAGGGATCGAACCCAAGTCTCTGGCATTGTACACTGATTCTTCACCATCTGAGCCACCAGGGAAACCCATATTTCCTAAGATCTTCCCCCAAATAAAATATATATACCCGGAACCTTGTCTTGGGATCTGCTTTTGAAGACTTCCTTCAAAAACAGTGTATTTTGCTTTTGAAAGAAATCTAAACTGAAGTACATAAATCTCCCAGCTTTTGGAAATCCCATATTCTCTTTCCCTTCCACAGCATAATACTTATAGCAAAAGGCTCTTGATCAATCACAAGATTCGATTATTCTCTTTACATTCACTCTTATCTATGAGACTAAATCACAAGTCCATACCACTATTTCAAATGTATCTTTGTGGGAACCTAACCACAAGTTGGCATAAAATTTAGTTTCTATTGCCTCCTCTTCAAAAATTAAGAACCCACAAAGATTTATCAAAACTTCTCATCCTTTCTCTTTGTATGTCTTATCAGTAGGTTAATGATAGATGTGAACTGTGGTGACATAGTAAATGAATGTTTGGCCATTAAGGATGTATTTTACAGGTAAGCACTGGTCCTAATGATTCATCTTTAAACCTAGGAACAATGTTGGTGTCTCTGAAACAGGGGTACTAGCAGTACCCACCTGAAAGAACTGATGTGAGGGTTAAACGTGATCATCCATGATTGTTGTTGGTAATGTCTGTCAAACTGAAGACTCTCAAATGATACTATCTATGTCGTCAATATTATTATTAAAATTTAGAAACAGGTTTGAGTGGATTGTTTAACCACTTTAGTTACTTTCATTACATTGTTTGTTAAGAATTACCATACTACTGATTCCATGCATTTCTGTAGTATCAGTTGTAATATTTCCTCCTTCATTGCTAATTTTGAGTTTTCTTCTTTTCTTTGTATAGCTAAAATTTTATCAATTTTAACTTTTTGAACAACTAGCCCTTAGTTTCGTGAATCCTTTCTAATGGTCTTCCAGTCTCTATTCATGTCTGCTCCTAATTTTATTATTTCCTTCCTTCTGCTAACTTTGGGCTAAGTTTGCTCTTCTATTTCTGGTTCTTTGAGATCGCCTTAATTTCTTACTATATTATGTTCATTCCTATAAACTCTCCTCTCACTGTTTTTGCTGCATCTCACAATAATTGATGTGTTGTGCTTTCATTTTCATCTGTTTTGAAATAATTTTTTATTTCCCTTTTGATTTCCCCTTTGACCCAGTTATTGAATAGAAGTTATTCACTAGAAGTTATTGAATAGAAGTGTGTTGCTTAGTTTTCTTGTGTTTGTTGACCTCTCTTTCCTCTCATTGATCTCTAATTTCACAGCACTGTGGTTAGGAAAGACAGTTGGTATGGTTTCAGTCTTCTTAAATTTGCTAAGATTTGCTTTTTGGCCTATCATATGAACTGTACTGGAGAGTATTCCAGCTCCACTAGAAAAGAATGTGTATTCTGTGATGCTGAATGAAATGTTTTGAATGTGTCTATTAAGTCTATTTGTCTTAAAGTGTGGTTCAATGTTGAAAACATGTTCAGTTGCAATGTTCCCTTATTGATTTTGTCTGGACAATAGAGCCATTGCTGACAATGGAATATTGAAGTCCCCTAAAATTACTGTATGGTTTTCTATTTATCCTTTAAGATCTTTTATTAATTAGTCATTATATTTTAGAGCACAAATGCTGGAAGTATATATATTTACAACAGTTATATCTTCTTGATGTATTAACCCCTTTATCATTATATAATTGTATATATAATGTATATGCATTACGTATATAATATATAATGTATTATATATACAATATATGATATATATATATAATATGTAATATATATATATACACACATATATAAAATAACTTTCTTCGTCTCTTACTGCCCTTCTTGACTTGAGGTCTATTTTGTCTGATGTAAATACGGCTATGCATTCCCTCTTTTTGCTTTCATTTGATTAGAATGTCTTCCATCCTTCCACTTTGAGCCTACATGTATCTTTAGACCTGAAATGAGTCTATGAAGAACATATAGTTGGATTTTGTTTATTTATCCATCCAGCCACTCTATGACTTTTGATTGGTGACTTCAGTTAATATTTAGCTTGATTATTGATACGCAAGAATTTACTATTGCCATTTTATCTTTTTATTTTGCCTTTGTTTTGTTTTCCTTACGCTTCCGCCGTCCTTCGTGAGTTGATGGTTTTCCATAGTGATCTGTTCAGTGTTTCCTTTTTCCCTTTTGTGCCTCTGCCCTAGATTACTGCTTTGTAGTTACCATGATGTTTACATAAAACATCTTGTGAATGAAAAATGTTGCCTGGCGTATCAGTAAACAAAGGGTGCTGCAGCCATCAAGCCCCTGATGGTGAGCCCTGAGAGAAGTCAGGATGGAGACAAGTGGGCTGCCCACTACCAAGCCCTGAACCACTGCAGCCAACCCCAGTGTTGTACCCTGAGGGGACTCGGGATGGGAAAGAACAGGATACTAGCCCTAGATAGCTAATGGGGATATCAAAGGAATGAGTTCAATGAATGGAGATTTCTGCACCTTCCCATACACAGAAAAGCGCTAAATGCATTAACTTGAGCTGTTTGATTTCCTTTAACAGTAATCTTTTGATGTTCTGACTACCTGGTTTTTGTTGCAAAATTCCTATATATCCTGGCTCCTCCTTATCTTTTTGGAGCAGTTCCTCAGAGCTACCTGAGAGGCTGCCTCCTGGACTTGAAATTCTCAAAATGTCCACCAATAGAACATAATTTCCAACTTTTAGGTTGTGTTTTTTTTTTTTTTTTTTTTCAGTTGAAAATCTCATAGATCAAATGGACCTTTTTCGATGGAGAGCCATTTCTTTTCATTCACCTATAAAGTTTCCATCCCTTTACTCTTCCCCTGTTATTTTTTTTAAATTTATCCCTTTTATATTTTTGATGTCACACATTATCTTTTTATGCTATGATTTTATTACCAAGTTGTAGTAGGTATGGTTATTTTTAATGCTTTTTTCCTTTAAGCTTTTTGCTCGTTAGTTTAACACACTATTCTTTAAAAAGATACAGTATTCTAATTCTGACTAGCGAATTATTACCTTAATCATCTTTTCATTTCAGCTTGCAGAGCTCCTTTCAACATTTCTTGTAAGGCAAGTGTAGTGATGGTAATTTCCCTGAACTTTTGCTTGTCTGTGAAAGCTTTATTTCATATATGACAGATAACTTTGCTTAACAGAATATTTTAGGCTGGTAGTTTTTATCTTTCAATACTTTAAATAAGTATTCCACTCTTTACTAGCTTGCAGAGATTTTGCTGAGAAATCTTTTGATAGACTTATTGGGATAACCTTTGTAGGTTACTGTCTTTTTACCCCTGGATGTCTTTAAAATTCTTTATCATTGACCTTCATTAGTTTTAATATAATGTGTCTTGGAGAAGGTCTTTTTGCATTGAGACAAGATGTTCCATTAACTTGGTGGACTTGTATATCCAGTTCCTTCCCAAGTTTAGAAAGTTTTCAGCTATTATTTCTTTAAAAATGATCGCTACTCTCTTCTACCACTCTTCTTCTGGGATACCTATTATTCTTGTGTTGACTCTTCTACTGGAGTCAGATAGTTCTCATGGGTTTTTTCATATTTTAAAAATATTAGTTCTCTCCTGTTCCACCTGAATCATTTCTACATTTCTATCTTAAAGCTCACTAATTCTCCCATATAACCTGCTGTTTCCAATGCATTCTAATGCATTCTTCATCTCATTTATTGAGTTCTTCAACTTCAGAATTTCTGTTTAGTTCTTTCTTAGACTTTTAATCTCTCTAGTATTCTTCCTATTTATTAATCTTATTACTGAGATCACTGTATTGCCTTTCTGAGTTTTCTTGTAGCTCACTGGATTTCTTTATAACAGCTATTCTAAATTCTTTATCAGTCAGAGCATGATACTCCATGTCTTTGGGTTTAGTTGCTGGAAAACTGTCATTTTCTTTTAGTGATGCTATATTACCATGATTTTTCATAGTATTTGATAAAAAGTGCCTCTGTTGATGCAGTTAAAGTAGCAAACACCACTCTTATTTAGGCAAAGATCTGTTTACTTTGATTCTGACAATTCAACTGGTTGGTATTTAGGAGCATTCCTTTTGTTTTTTAAAAGATGGTGGTATAGTACAAGTGTTTGGTTTCTTTTAGGAAAGGTGACTTACTACTAAGGTTGGAAGCTACATTTCAAAAAAAAGTAGCAGGAGGGCAGGACTTGGAGGTGTGTACTTAGCACTTGGGGCTTTGGCTATGCCAATGGCTTAGTGGGGTGCTCCTCAAGTTGGCAGATCTCAAAGGTCCATGGGTGGTCCCATTACCTCCCAAGGCAGACAGCAAGAGACATTTCTCTTCAGTTCTCCTTGTCTGCCTACTTCCCTTTTTTTTTTTTTTTTGCCTCCCCTCACTCAGTGTCGTCTCCTCAGAGAGCAACTGGTTCCTCCAGCTGTAGCTCACGTGGCAATGCAGACACCCTACTCACCACCTTCACCCTCCACTTCCTCTGGCCAAAAAGTCCTGCTGCTTCACTGCCTTCTCTGCCATCATGAGTTCCCCCCACCTCCTTCACTCTCCCTCCACCTCCATAGTTCAGTCCACCCACTTACAGGTGCACAGATGGATGAATCTCTAGGGTTTCCTGGTATGCTGTACAGAGGTGCTATTTTTCAATTATGGATGCATCAGTTCAGTTCAGTCGCTCAGTCGTGTCCGACTCTTTGTGACCCCATGAATCGCAGCACGCCAGGCCTCCCTGTCCATCACCAACTCCCAGAGTTTACTCAGACTCATGCCCTTTGAGTCGGTGATGCCATCCAGACATCTCATCCTCTGTTGTCCCCTTCTCCTCCTGCCCCCAACCCCTCCAAGCATCAGGGTCTTTTCCAATGAGTCAACTCTTCGCATCAGGTGGCCAAAGTATTGGAGTTTCAGCTTCAGCATCAGTCCTTCCAATGAACACCCAGGACTGATATCCTTTAGGATGGACTGGTTGGATCTCCTTGCAGTCCAAGGGACTCTCAAGAGTCTTCTCCAACACCACAGTTCAAAAGCATCAATTTTTCAGATCGGGGGGGGGGGGGCGGGGGGAGAAAACACCAACATGATGCTGACATCCCACTTCAAGATAGGTTTCTTCACATTGTTTCTAAAATCCAAATAAAATTATTTGAATTGCTGGTGGGAATGTAAATTGATATAATCACTATGGAGAACAGTATGGAGATTCCTTTAAAAAACTAAAAATAAAACTACCTACCATGTGACCCAGCAATCACATTCCTGGGCATATATCCAAATAAAACCATAATTCAAAAAGATACATGCACTCCAATGTTCATTGCAGCACTGTATATATAATAACAGGACATGGAAGCAACCTAAATGTCCATTAACAAAGGAATGGATAAAGAAAATGTGGTACATGCATATAATATTACTCAGCCATAAAAAAGAATGAAATTGTGCCATTTGCAGAGACATGGATGGACCTAGAGTCTGTCATAAAGAGTGAAGCAAGTCAGAAAGAGAAAACAAATATCATATATTAAGGAATATATGTAGAATCTAGAAGAATGGTATAGATGACCTTATTTGCAAAGCAGAAATAGAGACACAGATGCATAGGACAAACATTAAGGATACCAAGGAGGGGGTGATGAATTAGGAGATATTGATACTGTGTATAAAACAGATAATTAATGAAAACCTACTGTGTTGCACAGGGAACTCTACTCAATGCTCTATGGTAATAAATGGAAAAAAAATTTAAAAGAAAAAGAAGATATATGTAATCATATAGCTGATTCACTTTGCTGTGAAGCAGAAACTAACACAATATGGGAAAGCAACTATATCCTAATAAAAATTAATTTTAAAAAGTATATATGCAATATATATATTTTACAAGCTTACATGTCTTATTTTTCTGAAAAGCTCATTTTAAATTGATGGTTCATCAGATAATAGCATCTTAAAAGTGAACATTAAAAACATTTTAATTTAAAAATATCCCAAAATGAGTGTTATAGTACATGCTGTTAGTGTTGATGACTGGGGAGCCCAAGAAACTTCTGCGATATATCACTGATGAAGATGAAGTTCCTACTACTCTTGATATATGACTATGTCCACAATATCACAGCTCATGTGTGCTAACTGATGTTTTAAGCCAAAAAGGTCACACATCAAGAAACAGACTTGACGTGGGATATTAAACTGTATCTACACATAAATTTCAATAAATGAACCATTTTATAATCCATTTGTGGAAAAAAATCCATTGCTTATATTTGGCACATAAGCAGAAGCTTATGTTTAAATGAATTTAGTGTCCACAGTCTCCCTGTCAATATCAAGTCATAAGGTAAGATTCTTTTTCTTTTAATGCATTGAAATTTTTTATAAGTCACCACTGTGTACATTGGAATCATTTGATAACTGGTGAGAAACCTGGGTAAATTAGTTACTTAAAAAACAAAGTACATGTATAATGAGCTAGACTGACAAAACTCAAGGATCTATACTCACTTTGGAAAACCCTAAAGAAGAATGATACTTCATCAAGTAATCACACACACATATTTTCAAAACTAAACAATGGTCAAACAGTTGTTCTACTCCAGATATGTCTATAGATCAACAAACCTCCTATTGTTTATTAAAAGTTGTTTCTATTTATCTTATGTGTTTAACCTATGTCTTTAAAAGGTTGTTTCTATTTGTCTGATGTGTTTAAACTATGTTTACAATTGGAAGAATTATCCCTAAAAAAAAAAAAGAAAAATAGGCTGAACAAGACAACCAAGTCTTTGCAGTTCTCAGCTTCTTTGACTCTGCAGGTAAAGTTCTTTACAATGCACAAGTCTTACAAATAGTAAGGAAAAGTTGGCAAGTTCCTCAGGGAAAGGAAAACAGCTAGATATGGAAAGTGCTAGAAATAGAGTAAGCATAGTCTAACTGAACAAACTCCAGTCATAGGAAAGTCAAGGGAAATATCCCTGCCTTATTACAAGGAGAGTTTCTAAGAAAACTCAGAAGGACCACTAAAAAAACAATTGACCAAATTCTGCTTCTGCAGTTATGACTAATCCCTAAAGATGAGCAGTCAATCTGATGTGACAACTTTTGACCTTTCCCATCAAATACATACTAATAGTTTCTAATACCAAAGTAAAGTCAGAACCATTTGCCTGAGTTTGAATCCTGACTCCGCCGCTTCCTAGCTGTTGTGATCTCAGGAAATTCACTCAGCTTCTCTCTGCAACAATTTATTTTTAAAATTGATGCAAGTATATTATCTGTCTCGTGGGGTTGACATAGATTAAACAAGTCAACACATGTTAATGCTTACAGTGGTCCCTGCCACATTCAAAGAACTAGGGTTTTCTATAGCTAAATATATAGATGTTTTATTCCTTTACCTTTGCTTCAGTTGGTATTTTCTCTCCTAGTTTAGCAGTGTTTGTGAATTAGCAACCATTAATTCACATTTTGGAGAAGGGAATGGAAGTCCACTCCAGTATTCTTGCCTGGGAAATCGCATGGACAAAGGAAGCTGTCGGGCTTCAGTCCACGGGGTCAGAAAATGTTGGATACGACTGAGCGACTAACACAGTCCTTTCTCTAACACAATCCATATTTACTCTGTAAAATAATGAATACATAGTATAGAAACATAATATACACAATATATTTGCATTATATATATTAATACATTTCATCCACTAAAAAAAAAAAGATTTGAAAATCTGCCATTTGTGACAACATGGTCAAACCTTGAGGGCATTATGCTAAGTAAAATAAACCAGACTCAGAAAGACAAATTTTTTATTTGCCAAACTCCTAGAGGCAGAGATAAGATTGGTACTTGCCAGGAGCTTGGCTGGGGGAAATGGGGAGATGCTGGTCAGAGGGTATAAACTTCCAGTGATAAGAAGATTAAGCTCTAGAGATCTAATACACATGGTGACTATAGTCAACAACACTGTATTGTATACTTGAAAGTTACTAAGAGAGTAGATCTTAAATATTCTCATCATAAGAACGAGAACAACAAAATGGTAACTATGTGAGTTGAAGAATGTATTAACTTTTTGTAGGAATATTTTGTAATAGGCATGTATCAAATCATCACACTGTACACATTAAATTTACACAATATTATATGTCAGTAAAGTTGGGGGAAAAGTAATATAATAGAATATATTTTATTTATCCTTTTGTCAAGTAATTTATAACTTCTAAATATTTAGACTTATAGTATTATAGGCCTCAATGTCTTTTACTTCTCTGGGTCACACACATGTAATCAAGGCCATGCCCCCTGAGTAGGGGAGGGTAGCCATGCCACTGTCTCATGCACATTTCCAATTAACTATGGGATTTCTATAGCCTAATCCAAGGGGTTATAAGCTAGACTTGAAGACCCAAAAGGCAAATATCATATCTGTTTTACTCATTGCTATATACCAAGTGTTAGCAAAATATATCCCACAGGCCAAATCCAGCCTGCAGCCTGTTTTTGTACCATCCATGAGCTAAAAAGGCTTTTACATTTTTAAATGGTTGGGGAAAAGTCAAAAGAATACTATTTCATGAACAACTAAAAATTATTTAATACATGAAACTCAAATTTTAGTGTCTATAAATAAAGTTTATCAGCCACACTGATTTGTTTATGTATCATGCATGGCAGATATAATGATATAACGGCAGAGCTGAGCAATTATAACCAGAGATCTTATGACTCTCAGCCTAACATTTGCCCCCAGCCCTTCATAGAAAAAATTACAGACCTCTGCTACATAACCAGTGCTTTTCAGAATATCTGGTACATAAGGTATTCAATAAATGTTTCTTACCTGAATGAGTTAGAGGATAAATGAAAGTCATCTAGTAACAATTCATGTGAATCACTGTCAGATGTCATAATTGTAGCCACTTTTTAGAGGAAAGGGCTTCCCCTCACATAGCATAGAATTAAATGTCATAACCACTTGCTTTAAGCAACAAATTTTGAAATAGAAATTTGATTTAAAAAGTTGTCTGGTGCACTTGGAAATACAGAAAGTGTCTCCAAGATGCCTCACAGTATAGCAAAATGGACAAAATGGATAAGTTTACTGAGGTCCAGGGCTCAGAGACTTCATGAAGGTTGAAGTTCAAACTTGGTTGATCTTAAAGAGAACCAGAGAGAACCATCTTAGGAACAGGATGCAGGAGACAGGAATCCCATTAATTAATTTACCTCATAAAATACAACTGTTATTCCCCTCAGAATCCTAGCATATTCTCCCTCTAAGGAAGACCTACCTGGAAGAACAAACTATGAACATGATATTAGCTGGTTCAATGGATTAGCAACATGAAACTGGACTGCCTATTGTACTTGCCTCCAAAGAGTTGGAGGTGATTCTGTGTGACCCAAGCCTCTTTTTCTGTGGTCAGTGCTCAGGTGAAGATCACCAGCCCCTGATGATTGATATTCTCCTCTTCTATGCTTCCATGGCTGACCTGCCTCCCCTTATCTGTGGCATATTCATTACATACATGTATTAATTTTATTATGCTACCATCAATTGTAGAAGCCTGGGACACATTTTGACTTCAGTTGACTTTGCCTATTTCTACTATAATGTATAATATATGTGTTGATTTTATAAATTAACCTAATGTAATAAATATTATTTTCCAAATTGCTGCAGAAGAATGACAAAAACCTCACTACATTATACTGTCAACTAGGTATGTAACACACACACACAGAGTATGTGTGTATTTTCTACATATGACCCATTCACCACATATATACATAAGAACAAAAACTTGCTAACTTTAATTACTCTCATATACATCTAGAAGAATATTTTGTTGCATTTGGCTTTGAGGCTCTCAAGTGATTAATACTGGATTTATATAAAGTTGCAACAACTAACTTTCAAAAGGAAACACATTACAACTACCATAAATGGTGTGTTAATAATTATAAAAAGTCATAAATGGTTTTATAAGTAGCAAATTGCAGTTAGAACACTAAATGATGATAAAATCGTTGTGGGAGAAGCCAAGGCATTTAAGCAATTACTTAAGTGCAGTGATGAGCTAAGTGTAGTTTCATATTTAAAAGCAGCCAACATGAAAAATAATTTTAAATAACTTTAGCTAAAATTTCCCCAGTGCTTTCTGCGTGCCACACATTTTATGTGCATTGCCTTTTATTTAATTCTCATAGCTCTGTGATATAAATGGGCTTCCCTGGTGGCTCAGAGGTAAAGAATCTGCCTGCCAATGCAGGAGATGCAGATGCAATTTCGAGCCCTGGGTCAGGAAGATCCCCTGGAGAAGGAAATGGCAACCCAGTGCAGTATTCTTGGAATATTGGAAAATTGGAAAATCCCATGGAAACTGGAAAATCCCATGGACAGAGGAGCCTGGCGGACTACAGTCCATGGGGTCACAAAAGAGTCGGACACAACTTAGCGACTGACCAACAGTGATATAAATACCATTTTCTTTATTTTTCCTGGTAATAAAACTGAGGCAGTATTGTGAAAAGATTATACTTTAAGTGCTTGAGTCAGAGTATTTCAGTTTAAACTATGGCTCCACTACTTATAACTGTGCCATCTTAAGCAAGTTATTATCCTCTCTGCGCTCTACATTTCTCATTGGTAAAATGAGGTAATATTTGTAATTACCTCAGAACATCTCACATTCTAGTAAAGTAATGCTCAAAATTCTCCAAGCCAGGCTTCAGCAATACATGAACCGTGAACTTCCAGATGTTCAAGCTGGGTTTAGAAAAGGCAGAGGAGCCAGAGATCAAATTGCCAACATCCGCTGGATCATCAAAAAAGCAAGAGAGATCCAGAAAAACATCTATTTCTGCTTTATTGACTATGCCAAAGCCTTTGACTGTGTGGATCACAATAAACTGGAAATTCTGAAAGAGATGGGATACCAGACCACCTGACTTGCCTCTTGAGAAATCTGTATGCAGGTCAGGAAGCAACAGTTAGAACTGGACATGGAACAACAGACTGGTTCCAAATAGGAAAAGGAGTACATAAGGTTATATATTATCACCTTGCTTATTTAACTTATATGCAGAGTACATCATGAGAAATGCTGGGCTGGAGGAAGCACAAGCTGGAATCAAGATTGCTGGGAAAAATATCAATAACCTCAGATATGCAGATAACACTCCCCTTATGGCAGAAAGTGAAGAAGAACTAAACAGCCTCTTGATGAAAGTGAAAGAGGAGAGTGAAAAAGTTGGCTTAAAACTCAACATTCAGAAAACTAAGATCATGGGATCCAGTCCCATCACTTCATGGCAAATAGATGGGGAAACAGTGGAAACAGTGGCTGACTTTTGTGGGGGGGGGCTCCAAACTCACTGCAGATGGTGACTGCAGCCATGAAATTAAAATACACTTACTCCTTGGAAGGAAAGTTATGACCAACCTAGACAGCACATTAAAAAGCAGAGACATTACTTTATCAACAAAGGTCCGTCTAGTCGAGGCTATGGTTTTTCCAGTGATCATGTATGGATGTGAGAGTTGGACTGTGAAGAAAGCTGAGTTCCGAAGAATTGATGCTTTTGTACTGTGGTGTTGGAGAAGACTCTTGAGAGTCCCTTGGATTGCAAGGAGATTGAACCAGTCCATCCTAAAGGAGATTGGTCCTGAGTGTTCATTGGAGGGACTTATGTTGAAGCTGAAACTCCAATACTTTGGCCACCTGATGCAAAGAGCTGACTCATTGGAAAAGACCCTGATGCTGGGAAAGATTGAGGGCAGGAGGGCAGGAGGAGAAGGGGACGACAGAGGATGAGATGGTTGGATGGCATCACCGATGGCCATGGGTTTAGGTAGACTCCACAGTTTGTGATGGATAGAGAGCCTGGCGTGCTGTGGTTCACGGGGTTGCAAAGAGTCAAACACAACTGAGTAACTGAACTGAACAGAATGTTGTCATTAAAGAAAAAATTAGATAAAAAGATAAAATAGTGAAATAATTAGTTGAACATAGGCACATAATTAGAGAAGGAAATGGCAACCCATTCCAGTATTCTTGCCTAGGAAATTCCATGGACAGAAGAGCTACAGTTCATGGGGTCACAAAGAGTCAGACAGGACTGAGAAATTGGGCACACACACGGGCACATAATACCTACTTGAGAGATGCTTGACATCATTAAAGAAGTTAGATAACATTCATGAGATCACAAAACTTACAAGTTATAGGAGCAGGATAGGACCTGGGTTCATTTCATTCAAAACCCATACTCTTGATGTCTAAACTCGAAGGCCTTTGTCTACTTAACAACTGATGAATTTACTTTAAATGATTCTAAGACATCTTAAATTCTATTACCCTTCTTCAAAGATCTCCAGATTGTTTTCAGGCTTTTTTCCCCACCTTCCCTACCCTCAAATCAATGTCTGTAAGAGGAAAGGAAGGAAAGTGGCAAGGAAGGATGTGCATTTTCTATGGGTGGAGTAGACACCACAAAAGATAACCTAGCTTGAAGTGGCTGTTGCGCCTTTCCCTAACATCTTTCCCTAGCGAGTGAACAGCCTTGCAGCTAAGGGGCTGTGCACAGGGAGCGATTATCAGGAGCACCAATGCAGGCAGAGTGGGAGCTGAAGGGGAGCCGCCACAGTGACAACCAAGGGTCACAAGAGGACCACATACAGCACTAGTTGTTTGAAAAAAATCTCTTGTCCCTTTTCTGTAATTCATCCCCATTCCCAGCTCCCCTCATCCCCAACACTCTCCCAGCCCACACAACACTGAAAGGGTAAAGTGACAGACCTGGGTTTGGGGAAGGAAGCAAAAATAGATCACGCTCCTACCCCAGTGTAAGTGACAGAGGCCAGGCCAGAGCTAGCAGAGGGAAATAGTGAGTCACACAAGAGAGAGGATTTCTAAATTAGTCTACACCAAATCCTTGATACCTTCAAGTGGCTGGCAAGTTATGGAATCCCCCCCTGAAAGTCAATAAGGAGTGGAAAAGGGAGAATCAACCATATAGGGAAAGGTACTGACTAGAGTAAAGCAAAACTGTTTCGTGCTTGTACCCTACCAAATTCAGGCATTTTAATTAACTGATGGGATAACTATATAGCTTTATAAAATTATCAGTGTGTTTATTTGCTTAATGTGCATATTTCTCTCTAGACTACAAGTTCCACAGGGGCAGAGGTTACTCTCCCAGTAGCAGTCCAGCACTTGCACACAGCACTTCTCACATCAATATTTCTTAAATAAATAATTGAGTCTACAGAAGATAAGTCTCTTGAATTTTTCATTTTAAAGTTCTCAACAGCTCAGAATAATCCCCCCCCAAAATGTACCTTGTTGTATTTACATATGAAAGATATCCTAATTATCAGATGAGTTCATTAAAAAATGAGACTTTGAGGCAGGAAAACATTTTTGAGGAAAAAAAGAGAGAAAGGAGAGAGAACTTTCTGCCAGAGGTGTCCTTTCCTCTGGGAATGTTATTTTCCGTGTGATATTCCTTGGAAGGAGAGGACTGTGGAAAAATAGAATAAGATCCGTCTGATGGGGAAAAAAGTCTCCAATAAGTAGCTGTTGCTTGTTCCAGAGAAAAGGCAAATGGGGTGGGAGGGAAAGGGAGTTACTTTTTCCTATACTTTCCTTCTCGTTATAATGTCTCTCAAGGTGATATTTCATCCCAGAGTGATCGAAGTCCCTGAAATTTCAAGAACAGGCAGGCCTTCTTTTACAAGCAACAGTAAAAAATTTTGAGCAGCTAAGCATGTTACTAGGGAATTAATAATAAATCTGTACAGATTGATATTCCCCTGAGATAAAAGGAGAGAGAAAATATTAAAAAACCAATGCTCTTGGCAAATGAAAAACTAATGGAGTGTTTATTTCTCCAGGGAGGGAGGGACGCAGTGCTTGCTTTTATTCCCAAGATTGAAGGCTGCCAAGTGGCCTAACGGGCAGGGAGATGGTCATGTGATTCTATGAGACCATTAATGCTGACAGACCAAAGCATATTGCCAAGGAAAGAGCCAAACAGACTTGGGTCAGAATGCCACTTTTATTGCTCATTAGTTGTGTAACCTCAGCCGAGTAATGTAGTGTCCTTGAGCCTTAGTCTTTGCAAGAGAAAATGGGGATAACACCTACTTCCTGATGTGTGGAGAATGAAACAGGAGTATCTGCCTACTGGCTAAGATCTAGTAAGGACTCAAGAAATTCCTATTTTTTTTTCCCATTATGTACATTTTTATACTTAATTTTCATTCAAAAGAGCCTCTTTACTCCACATAAACTACCTATTATTTCACATACTACTCTACTTTGATAATGCAAGATCCATAATCTTGGAATATCTTTCTTATCCAACTTCATCATATCTGATTCAATAGACATCAGTTCCTTAAAAGTACCGATCATGCTTCTTTGGATTTCATCCCAAAAGATGAAAAGTTGGATTTCACCAACTCTCAGTCCCCACTGCCATTAGTCACTGGTGGATTATAAGATCTGTGAAGCCAGATCTATATTTTTTTCACCATTTTACCCCAGTAGCTAACACAGAACTGATTACTTGGAGGTTCTCAGTTGGAGAAGGCAATGGCACCCCACTCTAGTACTCTTGCCTGGAAAATCCTATGGATGGAGGAGCCTGGTAGGCTGTGGTCCATGGGGTCGGTATGAGTTGGACACGACTGAGCAACTTCACTTTCACTTTTCACTTTCATGCATTGGAGAAGGAAATGACAACCCACTCCAGTGTTCTTGCCTGGAGAATCCCAGGGATAGGGGAGCCTGGTGGGCTTCCTTCTATGGGGTTGCACAGGGTCGGACACGACTGAAGCGACTTAGTAGCAGCAGCAGCAGCAGGTTCTCAGTAAATGTCTATTACCTGAATGGATGATTGTAAGATATACTAACCAAGACAAGCTAACTGCTGTACCAAACTATCTCAACATCGCAGTGTCTTAGGCCAGTAAATGTGTATTTTTTCACATACCCACAGTTGAAAGTAAGTTAGCATGGAACTGAGCTCTGCAGAATCATTCCAACAGTGGGATCTTTTCATCTAGCATTTCACTTCCTCCAGGCCCTCCAAATCCCCCACTGAATCTTCTATATCCACCCAGTAATTAAAGAAAGAGGAGGGCTTCCCTGGTGGTCCAGTGATTAAGAATCCGCCTTGCATTGTAGGGGACACCACTTTGATCCCTGGTCCTAGAAGAATCCACATGCCTCAGGACAACTAACCACGTGTGCCAAAACTACTGAAGCTGTGCTCTGGAGCCTGCAAGCCCACAACTACGGTGCAGCCACGACTGAAGCCCGCATGTTCCAGAGTCCATGCTCTGCAACAAGAGAAGCCACCACAAGGAAAAGCCCACACACTGCAACTAGAGGGTAGACCCACTTGCCACAACTAGAAAAAGCCCACATGGAGCAACGAAGACCCAGCTCAACCAACAACAACAAAAATAAATAAATAAAATATTTTTTTGAAAAGCAGAAAAAAAAAAAAAAAAGAAAAGGAATCCAATAAGAATTTCCAGGAAGATTACAGGAGCCAGGTCTGGAAGTGACTCATCACATCCCTTCACATTATGTTGACCAGAACTCAGATGTATGGGCTCATCCCCTGCTAGAAAATGTAATACAACTATGTCCTCAGCAGGAAAAGGGGAACTCCTAGTCAGGCTCTCACTTAACAAGTCAGACCATATCTGTTGAGTGACTAAGTGACTAGCATTAAGAACTGGGCAGACAGCTATCATCTAACAATTACAGTCATGGTTTGGGAACAAGATTCTAAGATCACAGAGGCTAAGGAGGAAAGAAAACAATAAGGTAGAAGAAACCAGAATCCAAAATAAGGGACCAGAACTAAATACAAGGCAAAAGTTCTACAGGCCCAAAGACAAAGGCTGACATCATAGCTCAATATCATCAAATGTCAACACCAAAACAATGGCAGTAAAGGTAACTATTCAAGTTATACCTGCTTCAAGTTCACAATATTCTAGAAACTGAGACAGGCTGGGTTTCATGTGAGATCATATGCCTCAATGTGCAGATTTAGGAATTTAGAGGCAGGAATTTGTCAGTAATGCAAGTAACCAAAGCCATAAAACCTGCACTAGATATGATGGGGAAACATATGGACCCTCCAGAGCCTTAATCTCCTGGATTCCTTGTTTCCTCAGATCAAGGGACAGATTCTAGAAAGATCATGCTTTTCTGGAAGGGAAAGGCCTTATCTTAATCAGTTTGAGCTGTTATAACAAGATACCCATAGACTGCTGCTGCTGCTAAGTCACTTCAGTCGTGTCCAATTCTGTGTGACCCCATAGACAGCAGCCCACCAGGCTCCTCTGTTCCTGGGATTCTCCAGGCAAGAATACAGGAGTGGGTTGCCATTTCCTTCTCCAATGCATGCACGCATGCTAAGTTGCTTCAGTCATGTCCGACTCTGCGATCCTATGGACAACAGCACACCAGGCTTCTCTGTCCACAGGATTCTCTAGACAAGAATACTGGAGGGGGTTGCCATTTCCTTCTCCAACCCATAGACTAGGTGGCTTAAACAACAAACACTCCTTTCTCACATTTCTGAAGGCTGGAAGTATGAGATCAGGGTGCAAACATGGTTGGGTTCTGGTGCAAACCCTCTTCCTGGTTATAGAAGGCCATTTTCTTGCCACGTCCTTCCTCACATAGTAGAGAGCAGAGAGAGAACCAAGCTCTCTCATGCCTCTTGCTAAGAGGGCTCCACCCTTATAACCTGATATCACCCACAAGCCCCAACTCCAAATACCATCACATGGAGGGTTAGGCTTCAATACACAAATATCGGAGGGGGACACATTCAGTCCATAGCCGACCTTATCCTGGAGGACAGGTAACAGATGCCCTGCATTTACCAAGGGGGCAGGGACCTGCATCTCCAGCTGTCATCTTAATGAGGTCCCTTTGCTTGAACGAAAACAGGACCAGCACTTCCTACACAACTGCCCTGCGCCTCTGCCCTCGATAGAACAATGACAGGATCGCTCTCCTTTCTCACTTTTGGGTTTCCCTTTTCAGCACATTCCCCCCCTCCCCTGCCAAGCACAGTAATTAGTGGGCTTAACTGTAAATTTGTTTTGATTAATTAGTCTCAAAGCTGACTTGGCATGTATTGAGACAGTGGAGAGGGTTCTAGATTTATTTAGTGTTCAGATCCCTGCACTCTCTGGGATGCCTCTGTCAGCAACAAAACTTAAAGCTCAAAACTGTCTATGTTAAAAAATGCTTTATGTACCTAATTAACTATTTGTCACTTTGAGGTAAGTCCAAAGATAAAATCTCACCATCCTGTGTAAGGTGATGGATGTGTATCTTTTTATAGTGCCATGGACCAGGAAACTCAAGAATCAATTTCTAGACTTGGGAACGACGACAAAATTGTCTAATGTATTAATTTGTGCTGTGACACATTACTCATGATGTAACCTTCCAAATGGCTTCTAAAATCTTAAAGCCCCCCACCAAGGAAGTTTTCTTAGGTTTCTACCTCCAGGAATCAATGTAAAAACTGAAGCTGGTAGTATTTAGCCCAGCAGAGCTGAGTTGAGTCATAAGATTTGTGGGAAGAGAGTTCAACTAATAGGTTGAAAGCCTGAATTCAGACATTATTCCCGCCAGTAACTGGCTGATGAGGAACCTCAGACAAACAACTGAAATGAGTTTAAAAGTAAAATAGGGAATATTTTAGCTCCTATAACTAAAACGTCCAAGAATTGGTCTTTAGACCCAACTGACTCAAGGAGGTTGAATCATGTTAACAAACCTCTGGATATGTCCTGTCCTTAGCCTCTCTTTACTTTTGTTTCTAGCTTTATTCTGCAGACAGCATGTCAGAGATAGCTAGGGCAGACAGTCCATGGCAGTTCCACGTGTAGCAAGTCTTATAGCTGTCAGTCCCATTAGAAGAGAGTGCTTCTCTCTTTGAACTTCCATAAGCAAATCATTATACTAGTCTCTGACTATCTCATTTGGGTCATGCACCCACCCCTGAACCAATCACTGTAGCAAAAAAAAAAAAAAAGAAAAAGTAAAGGTGTTATTGTTCAATTTGGTCTGACTCTTTGGAGTCAGTGGACTCCATGGACTATAGCTTGCCAGGCTCCTCTGTCCATGGAAATTTCCAGACAAGATTATGGGAAGGGGTTGCTATCTCCTTCTCCAGGGGATCTCCCCACCCCAGGGGTCAAACCCTCACCTCCTACAAGTCTCTTGCATTGCAGGCAGATTCTTTACCACTGAGCTACCAGGGAAGCCCTAGGATAAAATAAGTGGAATCCTACAGGCTATGTCTTATATCCCTTCCTATGGTAAGATACAGAGGGGGGAGGGGATTGAAATTTTCATAGAATTTTCATAGCCATATGCAATTTGGAAATGTTGTCCAAGAGATGAACGGTCAGATGCTATTATCAGATGCAAAGGAAGGATAGGATGGACAGACAAAAACACCATTAATTTGCACTATCACTTATTTAAACCAATAACTTATTTGATCTGAAAAATAGGCATAAGAATGTCTCCATTCACTTTACATGGGAGCATAAAAATAAATCACAAAAAAATGGCTCAAAAAAAGAACTTTAGGGAATAAATACACCTGTTGTATATTTCTATTGATATAAATTTGTATTAACACTTTGGAAGACAATTTGGAAAAAGTCTTGTAAAACTAAATATTCATAAACCCTACAACCTGGAAATTTCACTTCTAAATGGTAGAAACAAATATTCCGTCTGCTCCCTATGGTTCTCACTATTCCTCTGTTGCATTAGGTTTGGTCATATGGCTACTTCAGGTAAAGGAAATGTAGAGAAAAGTCACCTGTCACTTCTGAGATAAGGCACCATAAAGCCCTGGGCAGTTCCATTGTGTCCCTCTTCACTTCCTAGGAATTGAAGTTCTTTAAGACACAGCCAATGAGGAGTCTGGTGGGCTACAGGTCATAGAGTCCCAAGGAGTCGGACATGACTGACCATGCACATATATGTAAAATGATGGTGTAACCTCAGCCCCTGAGGCTCTGCCACCAAGAAATCAACCTTTGTTGTATGAAGCCATCTATGTCTAAGGGTTGATTTGTTATCACAGCATTATCTGCTCATCCTGTCCGACATAATACAATCCTCAAAAGAAATATTCACACAGGTACAGGATAATCATAGCAATTACCTTTTTTTCAAAGATTTTTTTGATGTGGACCATTTTTTAAAGTCTTCATTGAATCTGCTACAATGCTGCTTCTGCTCCATGTTCCTGGCCCTGAGGCATGTGGGATCCCAGTTGCCCTGCTGCTGCTGCTGCTAAGTCACTTCAGTCGTGTCCAACTCTGTGCGACCCCATAGACGGCAGCCCACAAGGCTCCTCCATCCCTGGGATTCTCCAGGCAAGAATACTGGAGTGGGTTGCCATTTCCTTCTCCAATGCATGAAAGTGAAAAGTGAAAGTGAAGTTGTTCAGTCATGTCCGACTCTTAGTGACCCCATGGACGGCAGCCTACCAGGCTCCTCCATCCATGGTATTTCCCAGGCAAGAGTACTGGAGTGGGGTGCCATTGCCTTCTCCGCCCAGTTGCCCTACTAGGGACCAAACCCGCATCCCCTGCCCCCATTGGAAGGCAGAGTCCCAACCACTGGACCATCAGGAAAGTCTACTAAAAATGTTTACACAACTCAAATGCCTACTGACAAATATGATGCATTAAGGAAAAAACACAGTATATTTCATAGTAGAATATTATACAGCCATAAAAGATATTGCTACAAGCAACATTATGTGTACATTTTAACAACATAATGCCAAGTGAAAAAATCAACTCCTAGGAGAATGCATATTTGGTTTAGTGCCCTTTATACACTCTACCACGTGTAAAATAGACAGTGGGAACCTGCTTACAGCACAGGAAGCTCAGCTTAGTGCTCTGTGAGTTACTTAGATGGGTGGGATGGGGGGAGAAAGGAGACCCAAGAGGGAGGGGATATATGTACACATATAGCTGATTCACTTCCTTGTACAATAGAGACTAGTACATTGCAAGCAATTATATTCCAATAAAAACAATACATTTTGTTATTTTAAAATAATAAAAGTTTTCCCATTGAAAAAAAATTTAATTAAAAAATAAGCAAAGAAAAATATATTATCTAGGCACACAGGTAATTATGTTTTTAAGCAAGAATATGATCACAAAAATCAGTATTATTTACCTGGGGAGATGAGACAGGAGATAGGAGATAACACACAGGTAAATATGGTTATTGGTAATTGCAGTGGACTGAATATTTGTGTCCCCACCCCCAGACTTCATATTGGTTTGGTCTGAATCTAGGAAGATAAAGATGGTATTTGAAGAATGAGACTCAGAGCTATAGAATCTTATCAAGGGAACTAATTCCTCCAAATTTTAGTTTGCAAACTTGCCTCCTCCATAGAAGGGGCAGACATTGCCAAGCCTGGAACACTGTTGGAGTCTGTCTTGGGCTAATCAATCTCCTAAACTTATGCCCATTTTCCCTAATGCTGACCCTCTCAGCCTGTTACTTTAAGATGCCATTTATCATCATACTTTCCCAGTATCTCACCTACCAAAACATGGCTTTAACAACAAGCCTGAACTCTTTTTCTCTCCTCTCCACACTCTAAACACTCACCCAGGGCAATCTCAACAAAAAACAGCTTCAATACCCTCAACATGTTGATACATTCCAAATTCACACAATTCTTTCCTGAAGAATGGAACAGTAACTCGGCTCATTTATCATCTCCATTTGGTGTCTGAGAAACACCTTTAAATCAAAACATACAATATTCACCTTTAATCCCTCCCTCCCAATTTTTATTCCTTCTCCTCTTTGATTAATGCTACCACTAGTTACCCAGTTTCCAGAATCATGGATCTGAGGTTCATCATAGGCAATACCCTATCTCTAGATGCCTTGGACAATGGTGTCACCTTTCTCATGGGACCATCACCAGTGACCAGGTCAAAATGAAAGTCTAGTGGAGACATGTGGACTTTAAGACTCTTCTTAAGGACATGTGAGTCACCCCCAGGAGTCCCCACAAGCAACCAGGAGGGATTTTAAAAAGACCAGGTTCTAGAGTATGAGGTAGAACTATGAACCAGGGGAATTTAAGTTATGTAATTTTACCAATAGACTGGTAAGACCTAGACATATTTAAATTACATAGTTTGATATTTGTTTCTTCCACTATATTGTAAATCTCTAGAAATTATGGATTGCATTTTATTAATCTTTACCTCAGTGCCTTCCATGGTATCCAGCATATTGTAGATACTTGACAATACTATTTAAGTGAATAAATCAGTACACCATGTAGCTTCATTGGAGCTGTTTACATTTGTATGATTGAGGAAGTTTGGTGTCACGGTGAGCCTTCCCCCGTGTCTCTGATCCCAGGAGGAGCCCATACATCAGGATCCATCCCCATAAAAGCATCTTTCAGAGCAGGGCTTTCCAATTGCTTGTCAGCAAGTCATCTTGCCTTATACTTAACCCGTTTTCTAGCTCCACAAAAAATAAGCAAACAACATAAAAAGGAACGGGAGATGCGACAGTTCAGGAACAAATCACTCACTCTGTTTTGGAAGCATTTGCCTCAAGCATTTGGCAGTGTGATTCATAACAAATTTTTTCTCTCTCCTTTTTCTTTTCTTTTTTTTTGTTTGAAGCATCAATGAATAATATCATAAAAAGAAGCATGATACTTTCATAGAATGTAAATGAGGCGAAATAAAGAGGATGTTGTTTCTACTAGAATCAATATTTACCAGTCTGGTTAAACTTTATAGAAACCATGATGAATGGGTGCCTGCTTACGGTCAGGGGAGTGTAGTGTGGTGTATCTGTTATAAGCTATCCACTGGAAACTGATTATTTTCCCTCTTCTATAATTCTAGAGTTGTTTTTTTAAAGCACGTTCATTTATTTACCTTGTGGGATTCCACATTTTTGTCAGGTCATTTCCTTTATGTTATAAGAACCAATGTCAGATGTTCATTGTGGTGACACTTGTAAAGCCACCCAGTGGAATATAATGAGGCCTGCAGTCAATAAATAAATAATGTTGACCTGAAAAGAATAGTGAAAGCATAACTTCTCCCCACTAGTCACTACTGACTGTTAACTGCTCTACAAATGCCAGGAAAAGAATACCGTGCCCATGGCAACCCAGCAGTTGAACTCTAATGGTGAAGTTCTTTTTTTTTTTTTTTCAGTCTTGGAAGAGGGGCAGATGTGTGTTCACATGCCTCCCATAGTTAATAATAACTTCTAAATCTGGCATTTCCTGATAATGCAACAAGCTTATAAAATAGCTTTCATCCAAGACCTTAAAAAGACCTAAAATCAAGCAAGTATTATCAGCATTTGAAGGATAAGAAAACCCCCAAAGATTATTCAGCTCGCCCAAGGTTAGACAGAAAAACTTATGAAAGCAAAAATACAGCTCAAGGTAACCAACTCCCAGTCTGCTGTTCTAATTAGACAATCCTCTCCTGGGCTGGACTCGGAGCTCTGCCTTAGGTTCTCAAAAACTTCTGATAGATCCGTAAGTCCAGGGAACACTCCCCATGGGCAGCTGTGGTTAATTGAACACCTTGCAACTTAGAAGTTTCTGTTGTTAGCCTCGTTAATTAGTTTAAAGCATTTCTCACACACACACAAATTCTCAAACACATGAAAATTAAGGAGTTTCACCTTCTTGTTTTATAACCTCGATAATTAAGATGTTAGAAACAAATTATAGTGGAAATGAATGTATCACACCTCTACTTACAACTCAGTAGAAAGTAAAGCCACCAGCTGTATTTGTTACCGAGCCCAAGCTCATTCTGCTCACCTGCCCAACAGGCTAACAAATCAGGAGAGGAGTTGTTGGAATAAGGAATAACGACTTTAATCAGAAAGCTAGCCATGGGAGATGGCAGAGTAGCTTCTCTATCTTCCCTCAGTCCAAATTCAGGCTCCTTTTGTATACAAGAGGGGGAGGGGGAGGGACCCACTGCAACACTGACCAATAGCTGAGCTGAACCACTAACGGTCACGGGTTGACACTGACCAATAGCTGAGCTAACCACTAACGGTCACCGGTTGACCCTTGATCACCAACGGTCACTTGCTTGGGGGAGGGGCTCACCGTGGGATCACTATGGAAGCTGCGCGGGGCTTCTCTAGTTGGCGCCTGCCTGGCTCCCAATGCACCCCGAGCAGAAAGGTGTGACTCCAGAAAGCGGCAGGGTCCAAAGAAGCACCTGGCCGCTCCAGCATCGTGATCCTCCAGCCCTGCATGGAGCGAGGCGTGCAGGCACAGGGTCTGAGGAGGCAGGCGCCCTGGGCTCAGCCTGCCGTTGGCCGCATCCCAGAGAGCTCTTGATGGGCTAGGTCGATATGGCAGCTGGCACCCCGAGAGCAGAGCTCCCACCTGCCAGCTTGTGCAGTGGGTGGGCAGCAGGAGCGGGCCAGCCTGGTGGGTTAGGTGCAGCATGGAGCAGAGAGGTGTGGCAGAGTGGCCCCTGCCTCCGCAGAGCATGAGGGCAGTGCCAGGGAGCGGGGAGGGAACGGACCAGCACGCCTCGGGGTCGGCAGGGGAGGCCACAACTACATACTGAGTTAGGGTAACTGCGAAGAGGCTGGAGGTGCAAAAGCCATCCACAAACACTCCCTTCATGATGCAGAGAGTGTTTCGAACAAAGTAGCAGCAAAGAAAACAGGAGTAGGGCTTCCCTGGTGGCTCAGTGGTAAAGAATCCACCTACCAATGCAGGAGACATGGGTTCGATCCCTGGTCCAGGAAGGTCCTAAGTGCCACAGGGCAACTAAGCCCCTGGTCACAACTATTAAGCCTGTGCTCTAGAGTCCAAGCTCCACAACAAGAGAAGCCCCCGCTCAACACAGCTAAAGAAAAGCCCGAGCAACAGCGAAGACCCAGCACAGACAAAATAATAATAATAATTAATAATAAAGATAATAAAATATTGCTTACAACCGGCAAAGCACTCAAGAACACTAAGTGATAATGTCTTAGACGATTTTCCTTTCATCTCTGTGTTGCTGCCATTCCCTACACCGTGACCACCTCTCCTTTCTCATCTCTCCAACACATTAACTCCTCAAAGACCCAACTTATGAATCACCTCTTTCCTGAATGCTTACCTGCCCTCTCCAGATGCTGTCTCATGCCTCCAGTCTAAAATATAGCCCTCTCTGCTCCCATCAGAGAAGGCAATGGCACCCCACTCCAGGACTCTTGCCTGGAAAATCCCAAGGACGGAGGAGCCTGGTAGGCTGCCGTCCATGGGGTTGCAGAGTCGGACACGACTGAGCGACTTCACTTTCACTTTTCACTTTCATGCATTGGAGAAGGAAATGGCAACCCACTCCAGTGTTCTTGCCTGGAGAATCCCAGGGACGGCGGAGCCTGGTGGGCTGCCGTCTATTGGGTCACACAGAACCGGACACGACTGAAGCGACTTAACAGCAGCAGCAACTCCCATGGTCTTCCTGACTTCTATTAACCACCCCTCTTCCTATACTTAAATGGCCTCTCGTACATTAGACTGAGCTCCCAGAAAGCAGGAAAAATGCTTTCGTTGGTAAAAGTGGGAGAGAAGTCAGGAACTATTTCTCATCTCCTGTGATCTGGCTTGAGACACAGAGGGATTTTAGGAAAATTGTCCAAATCTGGAAAAGGGGATTTCAGCTTCAACAGGTAAAGAGTTTAGAAGTTGTAGCTCTAATTATCCTTACAACAAGGAGAAAGCTAAGCAAGCTGAAAATCAATGACTTTTCTTGAACCCAGCAGAGAACGGAGGTTGCAGAGAAAACTGCCATCCCAAAGTCTGGAGAGACAGGTGAAACCAGAGTTACAACTAACATCTGCTTACCTGTAGTAGAAGCCACCGGAGCCATTAACCAAAGGGAACACTAAAAAGGCAATTTTGATGAATTGTTGGAGGCTGAGTGTGGGCCAGGGTGATTGGCATAAACTCCTGTGAGCGGCAGTCTTAAAGGACCCACACACCTTTGTGGGTTTTCTCTCTAGGAATCTGCCAGGTTCTGGTAAGAGCCAAGAAAAGACCCTATTGTGGCTTTGGCAGGGACAAGAGGAAGGTAACTGTAACCAGAGTGAAATACCCAGAGCATTCTCCTTACAAAGACCTAGAAAATTTCTAAGGGAAAAGATGAGACTATCACACTGGGGAAGGCCTTTTTCCTGACTCCAACACCCTCTAGCCTTGTTGTATCAAATAAGGGGTAAAAGTAACACTGAAGCAAAAATGAAAAATACTTCTGATAATCGTAGCCCAGGCCCACAAAAAGATTAAAATTTATTTTAAGATTGTAAAACACTTTCCTTGCCTATCCCTTCGCACCACATCGACAGAGCTCCAGTAAAACGGTAATGGATTACAGCGAAGACGGCTGTGAGGTGAAAACTCTTACGTAAGGAGTTCTTAGGGAACAACAAAGACAACAGGGGTTGTAAGACAAGGACATTCAAGGAATCTGAAGACTGATACAGCACAGCTACAGCAGACTAAACAGTCCGTCTCCCAGCCATATGAAAAAAGGAAAAAAACCTATTTACCTCAGTTTCCAAAACTTCATACAACAGGTAAAACTTTCAACAAAAAATTGCAAAACATGCCAAAAAGCAGGAAAAATCAACTTGAAGGGTTTATGAACATTAAAACCAGAGTCAGATCTGATACAGATTTTGAAATTTGTCAAACAGGGAATTTAAAATATCCATGATTACTATGTTAAAATCTCTCACATAAGAAGTAGACAATATGTCAGATCAAATGGGTGATGTAAACAGAGAGATGGAAACTCTAAGAAAGTAACAAAAGAATACGTTAAAAATCATAAACACTACAAAAATGGAAAATGGCTTTGATGAGCTCACCAATAGACAGGTCACAGACAAGAATCAGTGAGCTTAAATGTGTTTAAATAAAAACTTCACAAACTTAAATGCAATGAGAAAAATGAATTTAAAAGAAAAAAACAGAACACCCAAGAAACATAATTTCAAAAGATATGACATATGTGTAATTACACTACCAGAAGGAGAAGAAAAAGAGAACAGAGCAAAAGAAATATTTGAGGAACTAATGGCTAACAATTTTTCAAAATTAATGACTGACACCCAACCAACACATCCTGGAAGCTCAGAGCACATCAATCAGGATAAATACCAAAAAACTTTACACTGAGAATATCATATTCAATTTACAAAAAACAAAAGACAAAGTCTTGAAAGAAGTCAAAAGGAAAAAAATCTTACCTACAGAAGATCAAGGGTAAGTAGTATAGCAGATTTCTCAGAAATCATGCAAGTAAGAGGAGAACGGAATGAAATATTTACTGATGACAGAAGAAAACTAAAGCTGAAAAATAAGAGTATTACTTTATTAATGAGGGGGTGTTACTTTTTAACAACTTTTTAATGTACAATTGATATATATTAAACTGCACATCTAAATTATATAATGTAATAATATTTGAAATGTGTATATGCCTGTGGAGCCATTACCACAACCAAGGTAATAAATATATCCATCACCCTCTCAAAGATTTGTCTTGTGCCTCTCTGCACTTCCTCCTTCCTAGGCTACCTTGCCTCTCCTCCCCAGGAAATCTGTGATCTGCCTTCAATCACTATAGATTAGCTTGCTTTTTCTATAACTTCATGTAAATGGATTCATACAGTATATTCCCTTATGTGTGGCTTCTTTCACTCAGCATAATTATTTTGAGAATTATCCACATTGTAGTTTGTATCAAAAGTTGATTTCTCATTATTGTGATCATGGATTCTATTTATGCATATTCCACAAATTTTCTGTTCACCTATTTGGCTATTTGAATTGTTTCCAGCTTAGAGCTATTATGAGTAAAGCAGCAGTTAGCATTCATGTAAAAGTCTTTTTGAACATATACATTTTCATTTCTCTTGTGAAAATACCTAGTATTAAATAGTAAAATAGATGGATTATGCTGTATGTGTACGTTCATTTAAGAAACAGCCAAATTGTTTCACAAATTATTTGTAACACTTTTCAGTCTTGTAAGCAATGTATGAAAGTTGATCTCCTCCACACCCTCACCAACATTTGATATTGTCAGTGTTTTTAATTTCAACCATTTTAATAGGTTTGTAGTGGTACCTCATGGTTTTAATTTGCATTTCCCTTATGACTGGCCAGCAGGAAGAGCTAGCCAGCAGCCTGAGCAGTACACAGACAGCATCAAGGCCCTGGGGCGGTGTTAGTCACTCAGGCATGTCCGACTCTTTGCGACCCCCATGGACTAGAGCCCACCAGGATCCTCCAGCCCTGGGATTTTCCAGGCAAGAGTACTGGAGTGAGCTGCCATTTCCTTCTCCAGGGAATCTTCTCGACCCAGCCCAGTCTCCCGCATTGCATGCAGACTCTATGATCTGAGCCACCGGGAAGCATTATGACTAATAACGTTAAAGCACTTTTTCTTGTACTTTATTTATTCCCATGTTTCTTCTTTAGTCATATATTTGCTCAACTCCTCTGCCTGTTTTACATATGTTTTTGTTTTCTAATTGAGTTCTAAGAGAGCTCTTTACATGTTCTTAACACAAGTCCACCATCAGATCTATGATTTGCAAATGTTTTCTCCCAATCTGTGGCTTGTCTTTCATTCTTTTAAAAGTGTCTTTCAAAGAGAAGTTTTAACGCTGCTTAAGTCCAATTGATCAATTTTGTCTTTTATGAACCATACTTTTGGCGTCGTATTTAAGAAATTTTGCTCGACTCATGGTCATAAAGTTTTTTCCAAAGTTTTTTCCTAGGAGTTTTATAGTTGTAGATTTTGCATTTGGTTTTATGATCTATTTTGATCTTGTTTTGTATATGATACAAGGTATGGTTTGAAGTTCTTTGTTTGGTGGGGTGGTGTGGCACACGCCTGTTATGCCAGCACCATTTGTTGAAAAGTCTATCCTTTCTCTGCTGAATTGTCTTTACACATTTGTCAAAAATCAGTTGGCCATATACGTGTGCAATATTTGTGTGGGTCTGTTTCTTGACTTGCTATTCTATTCCACTGATGTCTTTGTTTGTCTTTACACCAGTACCACCTACTCCTGATTACTTAGCTTCACAATAAGCCCTGAAATCAGGTGTCAGTCCTTCAACTTTGTTTTCCTTTTTAAAGTTTAATATACAACTGGCTATTCTAGGTCCTCCGCATTTCCATATGAATTTTAAAATCAGATCATCAATGTCTATGCAAAAAAAAAAAATCTTGCTGGACTCTTATTGGATTTCATTAAATCTGTTGATCAGTTTTGGAAAGCTTTACTTCCTAACAAGAGTGAGTCTTGGGACTTCCCTGGTGGTCCAGTGGTTAAGAATCTGCCTTGCAATGCAAGTGACTTGGGTTTGATTCCTGGTCAGGGAACTAAAATCCCACAGGTCACGGAGCAGATACGTTCCAGCACCACAACTTTTGAGCCTGCACACTCTGGACCCTGCACTCTGCAGTGAAGGGCACATGCCACAACTAAGACCCAATGCAGTCATAGAGAAGTGTAGAAAAAAGTAGTGAGCCTCCCAACCCATAAAAACAATATATCTAATGAGGTCTTCTTTAATTTCATTAATTTGCAGATCTCAGTATACTCATATTGCTTTTCTTTTATAATAACAGATTTATTCCTAGGCATCTTATGTGTGATGCTATCATAAATAATACTACTTAATTTGAATCTTTAATTGTTGTCAAAGTATATAGAAATACAACTGATTTTTGGATATTAATCTTGTACCTTGCATATGTGGTAAAGTTACTTAATACTTCTACCATTTGGTGTTTTTTTTAACATTCATTAAAGTTTTACTCTCAGAAAAAAAGGAGAGTTTTACTTCTTTCTTGCCATCAGTATGGCTTTCTCCCCCTTGCTTTACTGCCCTGGCTTTATTCTACTATAATGTTGAGCAGAAGTGATGAGAGCACAATTCCTTGTCTTGCTGCTGAAGTAGGTGAGAAAAAAGTCACTGTTATGTTTGATGTTAGATGTGAGTTTTTTGGTAGCACCCTTTATCAGATTAAGAAAATCTTTATTTATTTCTGTTTTACTCAGCAGAGATGTTAAATTTTATCAAGTAATTTTTGCATCTATTGAGATAATCATATGGATTTACTTTTCAATTTTGTTGATATGATAATTTAATTGATTGATTTGGGGATATTAAAACAACTTTGCATTGCTAAGACAGTCTCACTTAATCATGATGTAGATGCTTATGCTATATTTTTCAATTTAGTTTGTTTTGTTTAGAATTTTTGCATCTATATTAATGAGGGATATTAGCCTATAATTTTCTTATAATGTCCTTGTCTTGTTTTGGTACACTAGTTATGATGACCTCATAGATAAGTTAGGAAGTACTATCTTCTTCTCAATGTTCTACATGAACTTGTGTAGAATTACTATTATTATCCTGGGTTAAAATAATGGAAAGTTACAAGTCTCTAAATGTGCAACCATAGAGAGATGGTTCCATAAATGTGATTCATCTATACAAAAGAATATTATGCAGTCAATAAAAATACTGTTTAAAGTATTTTCAATTATATGTAAGTTTAGTTAATGGGATGGGATGGTGGGCTTTTGATTGCTGATTTAGGGGACTTGTTCTTATTTTGCTATTGTTGTTTTGTTTTTCTGTAATAAAACCATAACAATATAATCTAGTAAAATGATTTTTTAAAGATACAACAGTGTTCTGCCTCCCCATGACTGAGAATTCAATATACCTTTGGATTAAATTTGGTTTTTTTATGTTGAACATGATCATTAGTTATATAAATGTAAAGGAAGTATTTCCTTGAATAGCCTTGAAGAAAACTGTAACACTGTGACATTATCTGCATTCAGCTGATTTTTACTTAGTTTTTTTCTTTTTTTAGTGTCTGTGGTTGAACAACTATCTCTGTCCCTATTGTGTTTATACAGGGAGGGAAGGAAAAATCCCTGTAGAACTTATGTCTTATCTCTGTATACATAACTAGACACTGTAAATTGCTAGCTGCTTTTGTAAAGATGTATGTTCTTATTCAATTTCTTATGAGTGATGTAGGGTGAGAACCACGGCACTGCCCAAGAGACATTTATGAATAATATTTGATGCAAGAAAAACAGAAAGTAAAACAACTGAACTTTTGATGTCCTTTATGTAATGTTAATTAAGATTAAATCACCCCAAACTAGCCCATCTAATGTAACTTTCTTGCAGTAGTTTTTACACCACTCTGGATGGGATAGGGTTTCCTCTAAATGAAGCAAGTACTTTCTCTCCAGTCATGCTGGGGAAATGCCACTTAGGATGGGAAGTAAGAATTAGGAACTTAGCTTAGACTGAGACAAGGACCTGAACTCAAAGATGGGGACATTTAATGAAGCGGATACCTGTCCAGTGCAACGGGCAGCAGGAGGCAGGGAGGGAGCCCCCTGCAGGACGCTGAGGGTACATAAGTTTCCAGAGGAGCCTTCGCGGCCACCTTACATTAACCCCTGTGTTAGACTAATGGTTCCATATTAGTATTATTCCAGGAGAGTCAGCAAAATCTTGCTCCAGGAGGCAGCTGGGTTTACGCTGTGAGACATGAAGGGAAAGGCCTGGGAGTGAGACACAAAAGGAAGAGTGCTGTCTGCTTCCTGGAGGCCCAAGTTGAGGGAGAAACTGCAGAAACTAACAGAAGAAAGTCCAGAAGAGCAGTTGATGACAGAGACAGTGACAGGCTGAGTGCAGGTAGCTGGAGATGACGATGAGGATCCTGTGACCAAATGTATGTGGGAGAGCAATGGGGAATTCTTAAGAGTGTGGGTGGTTTGAAGAGAAAGAAAGTATGAGATCATGTGTAGGACAGAATAAAAAGGAGAATTAAGTTATGAAACATAGTTGTGCTTAAATCCTGGCTTTGCCGCATATTAGCTGAGTGACCTAGGGCAAGTAGTTTAGCCTCTCTGACCCTTATTTTCCTTATTTGTAAAATGGGTATAGCAGTAACACTACCATAAATGGATCGTTCTGAGGAGGACGTGAATTAACACACAAAAAGGGGTCACCATAGCATTTAATGATGGAAATATATTCATGATGTATTCAATGAAAAATGTCACAAAATAGTATGTAGATTTTAATCACATGTGAAGTGACTTAGCAGCAGCAGTCAATACACAGAGATAAATAAAGAGAAATTATGGAAAAATATACTCCAATATCTCTGGATTGGGAGATTATAGGCCCTTTTAATTTTTCCTTTTCACATTTCTGCTCCTGAAGTTACCTATAGTTAACTTTTGTAATTTTATAATAACTTTTATAAAAATATATATATATATATTCATCATGTAATAACAGAGCAGTGTAAGATTTTGGAAAGTTGAATGATAAAATCAGATTCTCTAATTATGCCCCCAAGAAATTAACTTTAAAGCTAACATGCCCTAAGAATTCACGGAAAAGGAATTTCCACTTGTTTGTTTACTATATGATATTTAAAAGTTATAGTACTCGCTGTTACCCTTTTAAGATGCCCTTTTTTAAGGTGACTCCATCCTTATCAGCAAAGGAGTCCATGCTAGACTCACTCTCAGGGACTAGGCAGGGAATGAACAGACCTTTAAAGATGGTCACCTAGGGACCTCCCTGGTGTTCAGTGGTTAAGACTCTGCACTCCTAATGTGGGGTGCAAGGGTTCAATCCCTGATCAGGGAACTAAGATCCTACATGACATGCCACATGGCCAAAAAAGAAAAAGATGATCACCTGGTGACACAAAAGAGGCTATATGTTAACCTTACCTTTTTGAAATACTGCACAGCACTGGCCACTTAGTATTGGATAAAAAATAAAGATACTGTTTATACATCGGCTGCCTGCATATTCACAACAATCTTATAAGGAAGGTACTACCTTTGCCAAAATGTTCAGTGAGGCCCAGGAAGGTTAAATAATTTGCCTAGACCACACAGCCAGGAAAGGATCAAACCAGTATCCAAACAAAAGCCAGTCACCCAGTTGCTCTCAGGCTTTCAACCACAGGAACTCAGAAGCCCGTGTGCACACACACTCTACATGGGAAGTGAAAGAATGCTCAGCAGACATTATAACCCATGATTCCCAAGGTTCTTCCAGCACTTACCTGCAGACTTCAGAATTCTATATTAGCTTACAGTTTTGAAGCTAAATGGAAAAGGAAGGAATACTATCAATAAAAACATTGAAAAACAAGAATGGCAATCACCTTCTTATGCAAACAGTCTAAAGCCATATATTACAGTGCTCTGTGACAATGTAGAGGGGTGGGATGGGGGCGCTGGAGCGAGACTCAAGAGGAAGGTGATATTTGTATACTTATAGCTGATTTATGTTGTTGGACAGCAGAAATCAACACAACATTGTAAAGCAATTATCCCCAGTTAAAAATAAATTTTTTAAATAAATTAAAAATAATAAAATAAAAATAACTTCATTTTTTCTTAAAAAAACTGCATAAATTTAAGAACTAAATATTACAGCAGATCTACTTTTATTTTCCTTAAAAACAAGACAATAGACCCAAAATGGAGTCACTTATGCTAAGCCCCATGTCACCAAACCAAACTTAAGATCAGTTTTGACTTTCCCAGAAATGGAATCTTAAACCAGTCAGTCAGGATAATGTAATCAGCACCAGTTAGGTAATCTGCCTGATAAACCCTTACAATCCCCTAAAGGAAAGTGACTTTGCCAAAACCAACTTCTCTTTGTCTAGTATAACTTCTTCATTTTCGTTCACTCCTGACTATAAAATCCTTCATTTTGTACAGCTCCTAGAAGCTCCTTTCTCTCTGATAGACAGGATACTACCCAATTCATGAATCATTGCATAAAGCCAATAAGATCTTTAAAATGTACTCAGCTGAATTTTGTTTTTTAGCATTGTGATTATAGAATGTAGTACCATTCATTCATTTGCTCATTTATCCCACAAATATTTACAGAAGGCCATTATATTCCAGATACTGTGTGGCAGGCATAGAGAGTGTCTCAATGGCTCACTTGGAGGTGAGTTATTATTTCAAACTCCTCAGATCACCACCCTCTGAGATTCAGCATTAACAGAAAGAGAACCACACCAGCCTCCACACACAAGCTTCCCTCTGCAGTCACGTTCACATAGGCACAGGTTCTCCCATGTGCCCTAAACAAGGCACAGATTCTGTAGTCTGCCCTGTTAACAGTCATTAAAATTTTATATCCATCTCTAGGAATTATGATGGAAGCAAATACACGTGTACGGATAGGGTTCCAGACAGGTTACTCCCCAGACATGGCAAAGTGAATATTTTAAGTGGAAGGAGTTTCAGAAAACAGTAAAAGCAGGAAGGTACAAGTTTCTCCCCAGAAACAGATCATATAACCTTCATGTGGGAGGTGCCCTCCCTACACACAGAGGGAAGGAGCATCCTCATCTCCAAAGACAACTGAACACCAAGAAGACACAGAACCAGCAGGCCTTGCTGCGTTTCCCCCAGTTCACTGCCCTTGCCTCATACTCTGACTCATCACACGTCTACATGAAGGCCTGCTTTTCACCAAACCTAGCGTAAATACGCAAGTGTGTTTCTTAGGGTCTGCGTTTCCTCAATGAAGTCTCCCATGTCACATAAAACTTACATAAATCTGTACACTTTTGGTTACTTGTCGTTGTCTGTTTAATTTTTAGACCCAGTCAGGGAGCCTAAGAAGATGTAGAAAAACTTCTTCCTCCTTCAATATACAAATAGAGGGGATTTTAATGGAAAGACACTGATGACCAGCAGATATGCGCATAACCTGAGTGCCTCTTTATCTCCAATGATTTTTTTTTAAGGGTCTATGAAAATTACCGTCTTCTGTGAATGATAAATCCAGGTCTGGTTTTACACATTGAGGGCACTGTGTTTGCAGGGGGATGGTGTCTTTCTCTCTTCAAATGCAGGGAAAGCTCCCTTGGAACACAGCTTGCATCCTTTATTGTGGAAGGCCTCCTTGGTGATGGAGTCATTATCTTGCTCAGCCCTAAGAGAAAGTGTCCCTTCTTTCCTGTATTAAAGTGCCTGCTCCTTGACTCAGCTATTAAAATGAGGGAGCAAATAGCTCCTTGTTCTAATTTTCCTTATCAGCCTCCACAGGGCCCATTTCGGGCTGTCTGTAAAGTGTTAGAATGCAATTGTGTGCTTGAATAAAAAGGAGAAACTGAATTAGAGCCTCTTAAGACCATTATATTGTCTTATTTAGTGACACTGTTTGCCTCTTCATTACTAAGCAATGAGCTAAGTGTTCTTTCTGAGTAATAATGACACCACATTTAACCACCACTCTCCTCTTTGCAAAGCACTTTCGCATGTGCTATCCCCTTTGATCCATGCAACAACTCTGGAGCAGATCAGGATGGTGCTCTAATCATCAGCTTACAAAGGAGGGGACTGCATCAGGGTTAAGGTATAGCTTTAAAACTTCAAAGCCAGGATTTAAAAGCAGATGAGCCCGGAATTGGAGCACAGCTCATCTAGCCTTAGTTGGATGCCACAGGTCATCTTCCCAGTTCATCAGAAACTCAACACTGAGCCTCCCTGCCACCTCTGGGTAGACGCCCTCTGCCCTAACATATATGATTAGCCTTTGAGAGGACAGAAGCGAGGGAAATCAGGAGCACATTAGTGGACAAAACATATTTGTTACTAATCCATACATTATGGGGAACAGGCCACCTTTAAGGGGTTTAAGTTTTTGACCAGCAACCTTAATTGTGGGTATTAATGTGAATATTCTCATAATCTGCTTAGATACTCTATTGTAAGTTAGGAAAGGTCCACATTTTTTAGAACATTTCCGCATTGTCACAAATAATCTTTGGTTGCAAATGACTCTAGCAGGTACATATGTTTCTTTCAAAGGTAAACCTGATCCTGGAAATATTTGTACAGACCAACTTTATGACAAACTATATTTCATAAGGAGTTTTTCATATCTAATACAATTCCCCAAAGAGGTTATTTTATGATGCAAATAATTTCTCCTTGACTAACTACATCAATCAATTTACATTGTAAGTAGAAGGTTATATTCAAGCAGAAAAGCACATATAAGACAGTTAGATATTTCGGTTGCTTCGTTTAAATCAGCTTTAGTCTTTGCTGAGCACCTCCTGTGTGCCAGAAGTCTCTAGAGATTGGGATTTCAAAGATAAAAATACAAACCCTTGTGCTCTGGTTGCCCACAACCCTAGATGGAAAAGAAACTAACTAGGAAGATGTTCTAATTCCCCCATTTGATGGTTTGCAAATGCCCAGCAATTTCTAAAAATAATTGTGTCGTTACCAAAAATGAGTTGCATCATTACCAAAGATAGCATCTTATCTAAAATGCGAAGCTTTGGCAAAGATCGACATGGTAATAGTCTGGTTGGATGTTGAAAGGCCAAGGCAGAGAGTAAAAGGGCCAGGGGAAGACGATCAAGGGGAGATGTGATGTAAGACCTCCACGCACCACCAGGGGGCTCTCCCTTCACAGGAGCCAGCGCCTTGTCCCGCAGCTGTTAAAAGGTCGGCTGAAGCATATTTATGATTTTAAGAATTTATCTGAGCGAAAATTGACTAAACATGAACAGCACCAAACTGCAAGTGGTTAAGAATGTCCCTCTTACAGGAGCTAGAGGAAAAACTTTTACAGAGAAGAAGGGGAAGCAAAACAAGGACATTATTTCCTTGGCTATGTCACAAGCAGTTCTACTATTTGGGAAATTTTTGTTGCTTGTTTGTCATTGGTTGCCCTTAGGTTTTGATTTCTTAACCTGGAGGCACTGTAGTCTAAGCCTTGGGGTCTCTTACACGGGCTGCTAAGGTATCAGTCTAATGGCCTCCTTGTTCAATTACCTTAACACAAGCGTGTTTATTCTACTTGGGAACGTCTTTGGAAAGGCTCAGAGAAACGTCTCAGGAGCTACTCCCCAGGGTGGTTCCTGGAAGAGAGAAAAGTGAGTGAGCTTATGTGCCAGGCTCCCCCCGTTTTTATAACTTTATTTATTTTGGGCTGTGCTGTGTCTTCGTTGCTGCTCAGGGGTGCTCTCTAGTTGTGACCGTGGGTTTCTCACTGCCGTGGCTTCTCCTGTCGTAGAATGCAGGCTCGAGGGCACGCAGGTTTCAGCAGCTGTGGCTCCGTAGCCTTAGTTGCTCCGCGGCATGTGGGATCATCCTGGACCAGGAATCAAACTTGTGTCTCCTGCATTGGCAGGCAGATTCTTTACCACTGCAGGCTTCTATTTTTTATTGATCAAGGTTCACCTCCATGGCAATCTATAATAGATGGTGCAAATCAGTCCCTTCTGTTCACTAAGAAAGACAGTCACCACTCCCATGAGCTGATGTTGTGTACTAATTCAAGCACAGAGGGAATACCTGGTGAGGTGAGGGTGAGGCAGCAACTGAAAAAAGACAGGGGAATGAGTCGGATAGAAGGATGAAGAAGGGAGGAAAGAAGACTCTGAGAATCATATTTACCATTGATCCCAATACAGCATACCTTCTCATTTCTTTTTTTCAGACAAAGTACATAAAATAATTGCATGAATTTCCCCCAGAACATGCTAACTGGAGACTATAGGTGAGAATGCTTTTTTATACGGTCTTAAGGAATCAGGTTTCTCTCCTTGAAACAGTTTCCAGTGTACGGTCATTAGCATTATTTATTAATATCTATAGCTTCCACTAAACAGTAAGTTTTTGATAACAAGGATCACATTTGATTTTTATTTCCATTATACCCTCGAGTAGCTGCGACTTAGTAGGAGCTCAGCAAATGAATGAATAAGTGAATGAGTGAGCTGAGGGCTCCAGATTGAATCACTGAGTTGTAGGCACTCAGTTACACCTTGGCTAGCTTCTCTGGTGATACCATTAAGTAGGTGTAAACTGTATTTATTCTTTGTCTTATTTTTTGAATAGTCTGTTTCAGCAGTGTGTAAACATTAAATGGTCTTGTTTTTTATTTCCTCTGTGTGTTAAGTCCTCCTCTCCTCTTCTGTTTTAGCTCTTGGCATTTTTGAGCAAGAAAAAAGAAGGAAAATGCTTTCGTTTTATTTGTGGCTGCTGCTGTAGTCTCTCTAATACATGGATGCCCTCTGGTGGCAGGTGTCTAAATGCTGGGGCTCTGCTGGGGAGTGGTGTGTGTGTGTGTGTGAGTGAGTGGAGGGTGGGGCGTGGGGGGTTCTGCCAAGGCCTCTACACTTCGGAGTCCCTTGATGTGGGAGATCCAGTCCAGCTCAACTTCCCCCCATGACCCTGAGCCCCTATTTCTGGTTGCCTATCCCTCAGGTTCCTGCAGTCGCCTCACTTAGCAATCAAACCTTTTAGACAGATGAGGGCAAAGTACTGGCAAGAGGGCTCAGGCCAAGCTACTCCTAGTGTACTTGTCAAGGAGGATCCTTTCACACTGTTGTGGCGATGTGACGTGGTGATTCCTCTCCACATAAACAAAGGGAAGGGAAGGAAGCGAAGAAGGAGAGGGAGAGAGAGAGAGTGGAAGAGGAGAGAACAGAAGGTGTAAAACTGGATAAAATTATCAAAAGCAACCTTTTCAGGGAAATAGACATCCTCACTCTGAGCTATGATCTTTCCTATTCCTCTCCTCCACCTGATTTTCTGGACTTGGTCCTTTGCCTTCAAATCACCGCCAGGTGATTAGAGGCCTGCAGCTAATGTAATTCCTGTGGTGCTGATGGTATTAATGAGTGCTGTAATGGTTTAGCCTATCCAGATAACATATTTGCAATTTACTGGTTTCTTCAAAGATTTACCTATAAGGAAGAGGAAAAAAAATTATAATTTTGAACGCTATTGCAAATCAGTGAGGGAGATATATTAGAAGAAAAAGGTAATGACTCTTTCAGTTCTTCTTAAATCTATCATTAATCTAAGTTGCTGCCTCGTCTCTTTCCTAAAAGCACTGCAATGATATTTGTAGAGTTAACGAAAATTATAATAATTTTATAAGATTTTGTGACACATTTTAAAGTAATTGGAGACCTCCTGATGTGCCATAAAGTCAGGAATTTAAATTCACTGCACTAAATAATTAGATAGTTTGTGGAAAGCTTATGCATTAAGGGACATCCAAAATGAGGCCAAATACCCAAATTCTTCCTCCAGAACCTTGGTTTTAAACATTAAATCATTATGATATGCTCTTACAGTAGCTGCATGTGACAACTGGGTATAACCGCTAGAAGTTCTGTAAATTAGATGATGTGCTATGTCTTTATCTGCAACAGTTAAACTTTTAATCCAAACTGGAGTTGTTTAGCTTGCAGGGTCAGAGCGCCACCTGCTGGTGCAATATGTAAATTCACACACATTTCCTTGATAATGAATGTCTCCCCAGTCTTTTGAAAAGTTCAATTTGCAGAGAAAGATAAATATCATATATTACTTGTGTATGGAATCTTAAAAATGATACAAATATTTACAAAACAGAAATAGACTCGCAGACATAGAAAACAAGCGTATGGTTACCAAAGGTTGGGAGGGGAGATAAATTAAGAGGTTGGGATTAACAGATACACACTACTGTATATAATTGACAAATTGCAAGGGGGCTTTCCCAGCAGCTCAGGGGTAAAGAATCCACCTTCCAATGCGGGAGATGCTGGTTCAATCCCTGGGTCAGGAAGATCCCCTGGAGAAGGAAATGGAAACCCACTTCAGTATCCTTGCTTGGAAAATCCCAAGGGTAGAGGAGCCTGGCGGGCTATAGTCCACAGGGTCGCAAAAGAGTTTGGCATGACTTATCAACTAAACAACAACAAGGACTTACTGTATAGCATAGGAAACTAACTATATTCAATATTTCATAATAGCCTATGATGGAAAAGAAGCTGAAAAAGGATAGATATATATTCATAATTGAGAAGTTAACTATATTTCAATATTTTTAAATATCCCAGAAAAAGAAAGTTTGCTTTATACCATTCCACTTTTATGGAAGACCTACATTTAGTATCTGTTGCTAATGGAAAGAAATCCAAAGAGGATTTTTACCTTCACGAAAGAGGGTAAAAAGCAAAAATAGCGTTGTTTCTTTTGCAGTGAGCACTTAGGGAGGCAGCTGGTACCCCTAGTAGGGAGAGTGGTTCCGCCAAGCTCCTTCCCTGGGCATTACATGCAACATCTCAGCATCAAGCCCCCATAGCTGTGGACTGTGTCTGCGAGCATCTGTGCTTCATGTGGGTTTATTTCGTGTGTCTGTTAGCAAGATGTGTCTTAAGGTTGCTTCATTTTATGCCATTTCAGCTTAAAAGGGTTTCAAAGGAACACTCAACTTTTCAATAGCAGGGAACCTGTCCTCTGGTTAGATTTTTTTATTACCAAAAATCAAAACAATAAAATTTAATTTCAGAACAAAAATAATGAACATAAAAATGTGTTCATCCTTTTCCTGAGATCATTCAAAACCTTCTAAGTTTCTAAAAACCCACTGAACTCAGAATTAGAAAACCTGGCTCTACCAATTTCTAGCCAGGAGACGATGTACAAGTTTTTAACATCACTGAGCCTCAGGTTTCTAATCCATAAAATTTGGGTTAAAAAACTGCTCTGGATGAAACAAGATGACACAGCATGCTGACAAAGGAAGAAAATATGCTGAAGGTTGAGAAGTGAATGTAGAATGAGGAATTTACTCACGTTGATCACTAGTCCTGCAAGATAAGATCTGTGGCTAGTTGAAAAAAGAGAAGTTACTAGTAAGAGGATCACAGACATCATACAATGAATATAGCCTGATGGGGAAAAACTAAAACCTAGACTTGGAAAAAAGATGAAAAGACAAGAGACCAGAGATCATAATGAAGTGAAAGAAAAGGTAAAAAGGGGAGAGAAAGGTCCAGAAGGATGCAAGATGATGGTCAGTGATTCATCCCAGAGCATCCAGAGGATGACAATGTCACAAATGCAAATAAAGGTAAATGTCACAGGATTACAGGTACCACAAGACTGGGCATTGGCTCTGTTGTCCAGTGGATGCTGATGGCTGCAGGAAGACAAGACCACCAGCAGGAGCCAACATCCTTATGAAAAGCAAGGGTGAGATCAATTCAACCAAGAGCAATAGAGAATGATGTAAGGGGGAGGCATCAGCACCCAGACAGGTGAGATTTTTGCTGGAGAAGTCTCTCCCTCCTTGTCTCCCTCTCTATATATACATATATGTATATATAGAGAGACATATTTATATATATATGAATTAATACACATATATGACTTAACAGAAAGACTTCCTTACAGGAAGTCTTACAGTTGTTTTAAGCTTTACTAATTCCAAAATTATAAATGCTACCAACTTCCAAAACACATCATTTAAGGGTTTAACTATTTAAATTTTATTCACCCCTATTAAGTTTTGTGGGTTTTGAATACAAACTTCTCATTTTAATTTGCAGTTTCAGTCAGCATTTGCCACCTTCAGTAAAAAGGACTGAATACATTTATTCAGTCAAGTTGATTCAGACCTACTAAGATTCACAAGAGTCCCCATCATGGCAGAGGTGACTGTGGTCCCTACTTCATTTGATACAGGAAGGCTGAGTCTCCTTTCCTTCTCAGTATGACCATCTTCATCTAGCAACACATTTTCATACCTTCAGATATACACAAGTATACAGAGACCAATTCAAAAGCCTGGGATATGGGAAAGCTTCCAAGTTTGTTCCTGGAGGTGCATAAAACAGCTGGTCAGCTATTAAGATGCAGCACCATTTCAATTTCCAAAAATAAGGTTCTACTCCTGGGGAAATACTGCTAAATGTCCCAGGAAATGGCATAGATTCCCTGGCTTTCAACTTGTCCTTTCTCCCTTGTAAAAGAAGTCAACTGTGTTTAAAAAAAAAACAACATATTTTAATAAAATTGCAATCAATTTTACTGTATGTAATGTATACGTTAGGTTGTGTCCATATATTGTTCATATATTATGCAATGTATGAAACAAATTTTCTTCAAAAGTACAAAAATTGTGGCTATGCTATTTTTAGCTTGTGTTCAGGGGTGGAAGAGTAGAATAGCTAAAAGCAAGGACTCTGGACACTACCTGGGTTTAAAATGTTTCTTTTACTAACTGAACTAGGTAATCTCTGGCTAATTAACCACTTGAGCCCCAGTTTCTTCTACAGCAAAATGAGGATGGTAATAATACTCCTGGTAATAATAACCTGGCCTGGCTCAGCAATAAATTGAAGTGGAAAGTTAAACCTAACTTACTCTTGAATCTTCTTTCTTCCAAATTCACTCAAGAGTTATTCCCTTTCCCTTGATCTCTTCTCCCTATATATGAATTTGGGGCTAGAATGTAAGACAATTAACTTCATTCAAATTTCAGGGAGATCTTAGTATGTTTGAGCTCTGTGTCTACTCACTGTAATCAACTTTAAATGTTAGATTCTAACATCAGAATGTCACATTCTCTTTAAACCAAAAAGAAATGTGGATTTATTCTCAGCAAGCCAAATCTTCATTCCTTGGTATTCCCTGAACACAAACAAACTGGAGATTTTTTAAAGGTTAAAATACCTTTGGAAACTGTAACTATTATGCCTTGCTTTAACTAATTAACCTTTCTATTGAACTAATGACAGGGTTAATTAGCTCAAACAGATAAACAATTTAGTTTGGAGAAGGAAAAAAGCGTTGGAGATTAGAATCATTCTTTTGCCATCTAGTGGTTTCATTCTGGTAAATAGATCTCTATAAAAGCTAGATGATACATTGTTCATCTATATAATTATTATATCTCCTCATGGTAAAAGAGCCTGCTGATGAAAGTGAAAGTGGAGAATGAAAAAGCAAGCTTGAAAGTCGACACTCAAAAAGTTAAGATCATGGCAGCCAGTCCCATCACCTCATGGCAAATAGAAATGGAAAAAGTGAAAACAGTGACAGATTTGAGGGGGGCGGGCTCCAAAATCTCTGTGGACAGTGACTGCAGCCATGAAATTCAAAGATGCTTGCTACTTGGAAGGAAAGCCATGACAAACCTAGACAGCATACTGAAAAAGCAGAGACATCACTTTGCCCACAAAGGTCCATAGAGTCAGAGAGATGGTTTCTCCAGTAGTCATGTAGGGATGTGAGAGTTGGGCCATGAAGGATGAGCACCAAAAATTGATGCTTTTGGATTGTGGTGCTGGAGAAAACTCTTGAGAGTCCCTTGGACTATGAGGAGATCAAACTAGTCAATCCCAAAGGAAATCAGTCCTGAATATTCATTGGAAGGACTGATACTTGAAGCCGAAGCTCCAATACTTTGGCCACCTGATGCAAAGAGCTGACTCACTGGAAAAGACCCTGATGCAAGATTGCAGGCAGGAGGAGAAGAGGGCAACAGAGGATGAGATAGTTAGATGGCATCACCAAATCAGTGGACATGAATTTGAGCAAACCCTGGGAGATAGTGGAGGACAGAGGAGCCTGGTGTGCTGAAGTCCATGGAGTCACAGAGTCGGACATGACTTACTTAGCAGGTGGACAACAACAAAATAGTATTTAAAGCTGCCATTTAAAACTGCTAGATGATTGCATTTGATCCTTTTTCTAAACATGTAAGATACTCAAATGCTTACCATTGATATCCCTCTGAAGGAAAGAATGCTTTCATATACAGTTGGTAATAAATGAGACAAGATGATGTAAAGAATAGCTCAGTTCACAAAGAAAGACTGAAACGTGTTCAGCTCTGTGGGCATCTTACTAATAAGCTACATCCTCTGCAAGTGTATAATTTCTAATTTTTATCAGGACATTTAAGGATATCCTTGGAAGACACAATGAACACAATTTAGACTGTTTAACTTGCAGATAGAGTATTGTTGTTGTGATACTGTTGTTAACTTTCCATTCTCACCTCATGATGGCCACTTCCTTCACATCCCTCACTTCTTTCTGTTAAGGAGAGAACCTGGAAGTTACCCTTGTCTGCAGAGACCTCTGCATTAGCTCAGAAGACACAGCCTCAGGGTATCAGTTGAAGGTCAAGAAAAACATTAGATTCTCTAAATAGTGGTTCACTTTTATTTCTTCCAGAGACTTGAAACATCCTCTTATTTACATAGCACATATAAAACAAAATTCTCCTGTTTCCATGGCTTCATAAAAGGACTACCAGAGATAAGCTTTGAAGTTAAAATAGAACCCACAGCTAAAACAAGCAAATCTATAATTCCACCAAAACTCTAAATGCACATTGGATTACAGGCACATCCATCCTTAAATAATGACTTAGTGTATCTCATAGATAATGTTATAAATGAAATCACTAGAAAAGACTTCCTAACCTGGACTAAAGTAAATGGCCATTACCTAGCTACTAAAGTAAGTGGTCAAGCCACTTATGACTGCCTAAGACTGTGTCTTCATTGCAAAACCTAAGGACTATGTAATTATCTGAATTCATAAATTCCATTGTAATAAAATAAAACAATCTGCTGAAGAGAGGAGAGGTAGAAATGATGATGGAGAGGAATAAGGCAAATGATTTTCCTGAAATACTCTTACCGGGAGGTAGCCCTGATGGAACAGAAAGAGCACCCGGGCTCTGTTACCAGCTCTACCACTTATTTGTTGGTGACCTTGGGAAAGAACCTCATATTTGAAGGGCAGTGTTCACTCATTTCTGTAAATAAACAAAATGGATCTCAGAAATCCCCAACAAATCTTAAACAAACAAAAATATGTGCTGACTGTGAAGGATCCTGATTTCATCTGTAATTACTATGCACAATCCCCATCTTTCCCAACCCTCCCACTCCCTCCATTCCCCACCCATTCTGGAAAAAACTTTCCAAAAATATGCATGCATAAGAAGGGCCTTAATCCAGTTGGGCTGAGAGTGGTTGCAACATAAATGGGAGGATTCAATATGCTAATATTGGTAGTGAGTGAAAGTTGTCTGACAGATTACAGAACAGAAAGACAGGCTGCCAACAGCAGCAGTGTAGGGGGGGTGTAGGCAGGGTGGGAAGGGTGAAGAATGACAGCGACGTGAAGGACACAGAGAGTCTTCTCAGAAAACAGATGATCCAACAGAGAGTAAAAATGAAGGAACTTGGTAACACTTCCAGGTAAACTCTTTGAATGACTAATTAACCTCCTCTATTGAATAGGGATTGGTGATTAGAAAAGGTTTGAAAGTCAAAAGTCAGAATGGGAAAACAGAGCACTATATGGTTATCCTCTTTCCCCACCCCCGCTGCAGGGAGCTGAACGAGGCTGTGTGCCAGAAAAGAAGCAATTCAGAGAAATTTCTAGAAATGAAATTCCAGGAAAGAGCCAATACTACTCTAGTCAATAAATTCAACAAGTGTGTGTTAACAGCCTACTTTTTGCCAAGAAATATTCTTGCAGTAAAAGAAAAAATTTTAAACCCGTTTCTTTGTCCTCATGGAGCATTTTAGTAAGGAAGGACTGACCACAAGCAGTACCAATTTTTAAAATTCACGTGTGAATTAGAAAGTGCTATGGGGATTGGTAGACTACTGGTGGCTCAGACGGTAAAGCGTCTGCCTGCAGTGCAGGAGACCCGGGTTCGATCCCTGGGTTGGGAAGATCCCCTGGAGAAGGAAATGGCAACCCACTCCAGTACCCTTGCCTGGAAAATTCCATGGACTGAGGAGCCTGGTGGGCTACAGTCCATGGGGTTGCAAAGAGTCGGACACCACTGAGTGACTTCACTTATGGGAATTGGGGATTCTCCGGCAGTCCAGCTGTTAGGGCTCCACTTTCACTGCTGAGGGCCTGGGCTCAGTCTCTGCTCTGGGAACTAAGATCCCACAAGCTGTGCGGCACAACCTAATCAATTAATCAAGTGCTACGGGGATATATAAAGTAGGATATGGGTTCCGGGGTGGGATGGGTAGACTGAAGTTTTTAACTGGGAAGTCAGGACTGGAAGGCTTCAAGGAGGTGGCATCTGAACAAAGACTAGGTAGTGGTGGTGGGGGTGGGTTCTGTGGCTGGCCATCTAGGGAAAGATGGTGAAAGCAGAGCATGCCACATGTCTTCCAGGACCTGCAAAGGAGCCAGGGCGGCTGGACGGAATGAGCAGAGAGGAGAGATGTAAGAGAGGAAGGCGAGAGCTGGTGTAGGGGCATGTTGGAAGCCACCGAAAGGACTTACACTTTGACTTGGAGCGCCTGGAAAATGAGCAGATTGTTTGAGCAAAAGTCTGACTTGATTGCTTTAGGGATCTGGGCTCAGTCTGGCTTGGTTTGTTTCATAAAATTCTTTGTATAGAAGAAGGGCAAACATAAAACAAAACTGAGATCTCCAAATCAGTTCACTCTTCATTCAATTAACAAATAACTGTTGACCGATCAAGGGCTTTCCAGGTGACACAGTGGTAAAGAATCCACCTGCCAATGCAGAAGACACAGGAGATGTGGGTTCCATTCTTGGGACAGGAAGATCCCCTGGAGTAGGAAATGGCAACAGACTCCAGTATTCTTGCTGGAATATCCCATGAACAGAGGAGGCTGGTGGGCTACAGTCCATGGGGTTGCAAAGAGTCAGACCCAATTGAGCAATAATACTTTTACCAGTGAATTTAATGAAAACTTGACGTTAGAAATTGAAATTGTATTACTAATGATCTCACTTTTTGCATTGTTAAGTTTATGATAGTTTACATTATAATCTGTAACTAAAATTACATCTCTGAGATTTTACATAGATTTATTTTAAAACCAACAACAAGCATCCCTTAGAAGATAATTGTAATCTCATAATTTGCAGCATAGAACCAAGAGTAACAACCAGAGAGCTGTATGACTTAAGACATACTGATCCGTACTATTTCTGCTATCTTCTGTGTTCATCTTTGCAAATTTTTTTTCAGTAGTACAATCTCAGTTTTCTTCACATGAGGTCTATTGGTCATAAACTTTGACTGTTTTCATTCTAACAGTCTATCTTATCTTCACTTGACTGTGTGACTCGGATATATTCTAAGTTCAAAAATCTTTTAATCTCAGACTTGGAAGGAATTTCCTTGGTTTTACACTGCAAAGTATTGCTAATGAGCTGTCTGAAGCTGATTCTTCTTCCCTTGTAAGGATCTTTTTTTTATTTGTCTCTGAAAGCTTTTATTTTTATTTATTTTTTTCTTCTTTTTTTTTTTTTCATTTATTTTTATTAGTTGGAGGCTAATTACTTTACAATATTGTAGTGGTTTTTGCCATACATTGACATGAATCAGCCATGGATTTACATGCATTCCCCATCCTGAACCCCCCACCCTCTGAAAGCTTTTAGAATTTCCTTTTTATCCTTAAGAGTTCAGAAAGTGTTATCAAAATGTTTCTAGATACATCTTTAAAATTTTTTCTCCTTGCCTCTTAGAGGATTCTTGCAATATGAAGACTTTCTTCAGATCAAGAAAGTTGTCTTCTGTTGTTGCTTTTCTCCTTTCCACTATCCGTTCCTTCCTTACAGAATTCCTATTTATGCTGTACCCACTGAATCTATCTTCTCTGTTCCTTAGCTTGTCTATCACATTTCACATTTTTTTTATTTATCTCTGTCTTTCAGAATGCCAATTACTTTGTTGACTATGTTCTAGTATTTATCATATCTACTGAATGTTTAAATTTCTAACAACTGACTTTTCCCAATTGTTTTTTTTTCCCCCCCCACCAATAGCCATGCTTGTTTTATGGATCAAATTTCTTCTTTCATAATTCAAAGACACCAACTGAATTTTTTTACTTTTTTTACATTTTCTTATCTAGGTTGTTTCTGTCTCTTCCAAGATGGTCGTTGCTTCAGTTCATCTTGATCTTTCTTTTTCAGGCTGTATTTTTTCCTCCTTTTATGGGTTTATTCTGCACTTTGACTGTCTCCTTAAAAATCCATTCATTTGAAGAAGAAGGTAGGTGTCACAGAAGGGCATGGCATTTATTTTTAGGCAGGCTTCTCTGTAGGGTGAATACCCTGCGAGCAGCCAGCAGGCCAACAGGGGTTGCCATTTGACAAAATAAGGACATAAAGTATTTTAGAATTTTGTACCCATGGATGCAGCTGTCTGTCCTTTAAACTCTCCTCAAATCTATTTTTGAGGACTTAAGCTCTGTTCAACATCTTTCTCAGGGTACAATACCCAAACCAGGAACCTGTTCAAGAACTGACTCCATAATATTGAGATAGTCTGTCTGGTACGTAACAGAAATACCAAAATTACCTAGCTGATTACTATTATGACAAGTTTTTTGAGTAGCTTTGGGTTTACAGAAAAGAGTGTAAAGTACAGAGAATTTCCATATGCCTGTTCCCTTCCTGATATATATACCAGTTTCCTCTATTATTAATGTCTTGTGTGGTGTATTTGTTACCATTGATGAACTATTTATACCTTGCATTTTTTATTGAGCAGTTATTGTCTATGTTTGACACAGAACATTATATTAGTTTCAAGTGTACAATATAATGATTTGATATTGGTTCAGTTCAGTTCAATTCAGTCGCTCAGTTGTGTCCGACTCTTTGTGACCCCATGGACTGCAGCATGCCAGGCTTCCCTGTCCATCACCAACTCCCAGAGCTTGCTCAGACTCATGTCCATCAAGTCGGTGATGCCATCCAACCATCTCGCCCTCTGTCGTCCTCCTCTCCTCCTGCCTTCAATCTTTCCCAGCATCAGGGTCTTTTCCAATGAGTCAGTTCTTCGCATCAGGTGGCCAAAGGATTGGAGCTTCAGCTTCAGCATCAGCCCTTCCAATGAATATCCAGGATTGATTTCCTTTAGAATTTGATGGATTTGATTTCTTTGCACTCCAAGAGACTCTCAAGAGTCTTCTCCAACACCACGGTTCAAAAGCATCAATTCTTCTGTGCTCAGCTTTCTTTATGGTCCAGCTCTCACAGTCATACGTAACTACTGGAAAAACCATGGCTTTGACTAGACAGACCTTGGTCGGCAAAGTAATGTCTCTGCTTTTTAATATGTGGTCTAGGTTCGTCATAGTTTTTCTTCCAAGGAGCAAGCATCTTTTAATTTCAAGGCTGCAGTCATCATCTGCAGTGATTTTGGAGCCCAAGAAAACAAAGTCTGTCACTGTTTCCATTGTTTCCCCATCTATTTGCCAGGAAGTAATAGGACAAGATGCCATAATCTTAATTTTTTGAATGGTGAGTTTTAAGCCAGCTTTTTCACTCTCCTCTTTTACTGTCATCAAGAGGCTGTATTTGTATATATTGGAAAATGGATCACTTCAGTAAGTCTAGTAAACATATGTCACCAGACACAATTTTCTTATGTTGAGAACATAAGATTCACTCAGAAAATTTCAAACATGCAATACAGTATTATTAACTATAGTCACCATTTGGTACGTTATATTCCCAGGGCTTATTTATCTTATAACTGGAAATTTTTACCTTTTGACCCTCTTCACTCATCTACCATCCCCTACCTCTGGTAATGACCAATCTTCTTATCAATGGGTTTTGTTTTTGCTTTAGATTCTACATATAAGTGAAATCACACTGTATTCATTTTTCTTTATCTAACTGATTTAGCATAATGCCCTCAAGGTCCACGTTGTCAGATAGCAAGGTTTCCTTCTTTTTTATATCTGAATAATATTCCATTTTATATGTATGTATATGTACATATATATGTGTGTGTGTGTCTCTGTGTGTGCGTGTATATATATATATATACCTCTCATGTCTTCTTTAGTAACTCAGATAGTAAAAAATCTGCCTGCAATGCAGGAGACATGGCTTTAATCCCTGGGTTCAGAAGATTCCCTGGAAAAGGGAATAGCCACCCCCTCTAGTATTCTTGCCTGGAAAAGTCCATGGACAGAGGAGTCTGGCTGACTACAGGCCACAGGGTAGTCAAGAGTTGGACACAACTAAATGACTAACACACACACACATATAGATCACATCATCTTTATTCATCCACCAATAGACACTGAGTTTGACTCTATAGCTTGAACCTTGTAAATTATGCTGCAATGAACATGGGAGTGCAGATATCTCTTAGAGCTGGTGTTTTATTTCCTCAGATAAATATTCAGAAGCAGAATTTCTGAATCATATGTGGTTTTATTTTTAATTTTTTGAGGAGTCTTCACACTGCTTTCCATAGTGGCTACATCAATTTACTTTCCTATGAATAGTCAAATAAGGAAACTAACAATTTTCTTTTCATTTATGTTCCACGTGTTGACTTGATTACAGAGTAATCAGGATGCCTGAAAAAATAACTACCTATGAATCCAGAAGGGCAAGGAATATCAGAATAATAATAGCATCAGAAGCCTGGAAAGATTGAGGAATTAAAAATGTGTGTCTCATTATTGTAACAAAATGTGTTTCTGATATTTTTCTGCACAAATTTTACACATTGAAACACTGTTAAACCTTCATATGTGTGCTCTATGCAATAAACTTTGCAGGTAAAGCAAAAAAAAAAAAATGTGTGTCTCATCTATCATAAACTTGGCAAAGGAACAAAAAACAATTTGGTAGGCATGTAGTGAGCTTGTCAACTTCACATGCCAACTACTGTCCTAGTGCTTTATACAGTGATTTTTTACTGATTAAACTTAATATAAACCAAGAACTATGACATAATACTTAGACCCACTTTCCTAACAAATCCTTTAAAATTGAGAACAGAAGACTATTTCCTTAACAATGTAAAGAATATGAAGAATATTTATCTTAAATCAGCATCCCCCTTAACAGTGTAAAACTAGATACTTAACTTTTGAAATCAGGAACAAAACTTTGCTCTGATGCTTCTGGCCAAAGCACTGAAATAGAAAACCTAAATAAATGTATAACTTTCTTATAAAAGAGAAAAAATACACAGACATGCACACATACACATACAGACACACACAACACATACACATACACACATATATACATGTATATATTCTTTGCAAGTAATTTATAGACTGAATTTATATTTACCATATAAGTCTAAGAAAAGCAGCTGAAAGTTTATCAGAATTAACAAGTTCAAGAAAGTGATTAGATATTAAATACGGGAAATCAATTATTCTCTACTATCTCAGCATTAGCATTAAAATATTTCATGAGAAAAAGTAATGTTTCTTTTTTCCAGTTTTATTGTGTTATAATTGACATATATCATTGCCTTAAACTGTACAACCTGATTTAATACCCAACACCTCACACAGTTACAAATTTTTTTCTTGTAATAAGAACTTTTAAGATCTACCTTCTTAGCAACTTGTAAATATATACAATAAACTATTATTAACTATAGTCACCATGCTATATTTTATATCCTCAGAACTTGTTTATCTTATAACCAGAAATCTGAACATCTGATCGCCCTCACCCATTTTGTTGAGCCTTTACTTCCCCCTCTCCACCTCCCCTCATCCTCCACTCTGCCTGTAGCAACCACCAATCTGTTCTCTCTGAGTCTGACTTTTTAGATTCTACATAAAAGTGAGATCTTGTAACATTTGTCTTTTTCTGTCAGTTTTATTTCACTTCGCATAAAAATAATCTGTCTTAATAAAAGCAACAACAAAAACAAAATTAAGTGTCAAATGGTAAACTGCTAATAAGGCTCCAATTATTTAACCTTCCTGTATCCATGCCGTTTGCCACGTGACTTCACAGCTCCTCTTACCAAAGAGGTGGAGGCACTGTATTTCCCCTCATAAAATCTGGACTGCCCTTGGTGACTTGCTTTGGCCAAAAAAATAAGTCTAGGGGTTTTAGAAACTTTAAATATTTTTTCTTGCTTGCTCTTTTCCTAAAAGGAAAAGAGCCAAAAGAACATACCTGGGACAGCCATCTACCCTGCTAGAAGAAGAAATATGCACAGAATGGCCAAGTTATACTGATCACTCAGGCAAAGTCATCCTAAATCAGACAACATTCAGGGGACACCCCACTTCAGATACAAGTGGCCCAGCCAAGACTAGCAAATTTACCTAACCAATCAACAACTAACCATAGACAAATATGAAAACTCAGTCAAGACCATTCAAATCAGGTCCCAATTAGCCAACCCACGGAGATGCATTAAGAGAAATATCACTGAAGTTTTGCAGTTGTTACAACAGTGCTATGATGACAATAGATAATACATACTATTTTAAAATATCACTAACATAGAAGCAATGCCACTGGCTATGCTATTAACTGCCTCTCTTGAGACTCTGACCCTGTGTCCCTAAGGATGAGTATTTAGAGTATTCTTGTCTCTTGGGAGAGAGTTGCCCAAAAAAGAGGCATTCCGGAAAAGATCACCTTGGGACTTGGCATGAAAAAAAATTAAATTTTACTATATTAAGTTATTGATATTTTTGTGTTTTTTGTTACAGCAGATAACCTATCCTAAATAATATAATGGGTGTGTTCGGTCATGTTCAACTCTTTGCAACCCCATGGACTGTAGCCCTCCAGACTCCTGTCAAAGGGATTTTACAGACAAGACTACTGGAGTGGGTTGCCATTTCCTTCTCCAGGGGATCTTCCCGACCCAGGGATTGAACCCATGTCTTCTGCATCTCCTGCATTGGCAGGCAGATTCTTTACTGCTGAGTCACCAAGGAATCTCCAAATAATATAGTACCTAAGATCAAACTGACTTTCACAATCTTCTGTTTTACTTAAATTCAATAACAAAACACTCTGAGCTTAATTATTCCCTGCCTTGCTTATATTCATCATGTCCTCCTTGATTCAGACCTTTCAATACATAATGAATTATATACAATATATAGAGATTATATCCATATTATATCATAAATATATTAATTATACATATATATGTTCTTTGAAATAATTTATATACTGAATTTATATTTATAATAATATATATAACATGCTTATTATAAATATAAATTCAACATAAAATATTGAGATAATATAACAATAATATAATAATAATGTGTCCTTGAACTTACACATTCTTTTTTTTTTTTCATTTATTTTTATTAGTTGGAGGCTAATTAGTTTACAATATTGTAGTGGTTTTTGCCATACATTGACATGAATCAGCCATGGGAGCTTACACATTCTAATGTATTGCCTAACACAATAATAGTTGGTAAATCATTAAGTCCTTTGGGTCAAGGGGACTGAGAAGTACCAACTTAAGCCAAAAGAGTGGGTCTAGATCAAACCAAAGATAATTTTACTGAGAAAGTAGCTATTGTACACTTACTAGATGCCCAGGCATAAAATGAACATTATTGGAAGATACAAAGAATTATGCAGAATTGTCCTTATGTTGGCACATGTATAGGTTATTTTCCTAAAAAGATGTAAGCTTCTTATAGGCAGTTACTGGGCCTTACGTATCATTTGTTTCATAGTTCTAAGCATTAGGCAGTAAACCACTAGCAAGACCTATGTGTACAGTTTTTCACTAGATATGGTATCTCCTACAAATCCTTAGAGTGGCTTTCATTAATTTTGAATCAACTGCAAATAATCACAAAACATGTAAAATTTAAACTAAAACCACTACAGTATTGTAAAGTAATTAGCCTCCAACTAATAAAAACAAATGGGAAAAAAAAGGAAAAAATAAAATAAAATAAAATTACTCATTAGGAAAGAAAGTAAATTGAAAGAACATTTGGATTGCAATTTATAATGTGCAAATTCAAATCAAAGTAAGTAGAGAAAAAGAATCTATGGCGTTTTTGACACTGCCTTAGCTATGATTTCTTGGATATGACACCAAAAGCATACAAAATAAAAGCAAAAATAAACAAGTGGGACTATTTCAAACTAAAAATCTTCTATATGATAAAGGAAACAATCAACAGAATGAAAAAGTAATCAACAGATTGGGAGAAAATATTTTCAAAATGTATGTCTGATAAGAGGTTAATATTCAAAATACATCAAGAACTCATACAATTCAATAACAAAAAAATGGACAAAAGACTCAAGAAGGCAAATGGCCAATGAGTATATGAAAAGATGTTCAGTATCACCAATCATCAAGAAAATAAAATCAAAACCACAATGAAGTATCACCTCTCACCTCTTAGAATTGTTTTTATCAAAAAACAAAAGACAATAAGCCTTACAACAATGTGGACAAATTGGAACCCTCGTACACTGTTGGTAGGAATATAATATGGTGGAGTTGCTACGGAAAACAATATAAAATTCCTGAAAAAATAAAAAACAGAACTACCATATGATCCAGCACTTCTTTGTATATATCTTAAGGAAATGAAAGTAGGATCTCAAAGAGATATCTGTACCCCTTGAAGAATTATGTTCCTTGAAGAATTATTTACAGTAGCCAAGATATGGAAACAAAGAGCCATCAGTGATGAATGGATAAGGAAGATACAGTATATACATTTAAATGGAATACTATTTAGTCTTTAAAAAGAAGGAAATCCTTCCATATGCAACAATGCAAATGAATCTAGAAGACATTATGCTAAGTGAAATAAGCCAGTCACAAAAGGACAAATACCACATGACTCCACTCATGAGGCATCTGAAGTAGTAGTGGATTTTGCCAAGGTCTTAGGGGTGAAACAGGGAGTTGCTGTTCAATGAATATAAAGTTTCACTTATACAAGATAAACATGTTCCAGAGATATACTGTACAACACAATGTTATTAACATGTTAACAAAATTAAATTGCGCACTTAACATTTTGTTAAGAGGGTAGATATCATGTTAAATGGTCCTACCACACCAAACAAATGAGCACAAGGAAACTTTTGGAGGTGATGGATATGTTTATTACCTTGATTATTGTGAATTCATGGGCATGCATATACATCCAACTCATCAATTGTATACATTAAATATGTGCAACTTTTTAATATTACAACTCAATGCTGCTGCTGTCCAGTCACCAAGTCATGTCTGACTCTTCACGACCCCATGGACTGCAGCACACCAGGCTCCCCTGTCCCTCACCGTCTCCCCGAATTTGCCCAAGTTAATGTCCACTGAATCGGGAATTTCATCCAACCCTCTCATCCTCTGTCACCCCCTTCTCCTCCTGCCCTCAATCTTTCCCAGCACCAAGCTCTTTTCCAATGAGTCGGCTGTTTGCATCAGGTGGCTAAAGTATTGGAGCTTCAGCTTCATCATCAGTCCTTTCAAAGAGTATTCAGGATTGATTTCCTTTAAGATGGACTGGTTTGACCTCCTTGCTTTCCAAGGAACTCTCAAGAGTCTTCTCCAGCACCACAGTTCCAAAACGTCAATTCTTCAGCACTCTGCCTTTTTTATTGTTCAGCTTTCACATCCATACATGACTCCTGGGAAGACCATAGCCTTGACTAGACAGAACGTTGTCAGCAAAGTGATGTCTTTGCTTTATAACACTGTCTAGGTTTGCCATAGCCTTCCTGCCAAGAAGCTATCGTCTTCTAATTTCATGGCTACAGTCACCATCTGCAGTGACTTTGAAAGTCAAAGTGTTAGTAGTTCAGTCGTGTCCGACTCTTTGCGACTCCATGACTGTAGCCTGCCGGGCTCCTCTGTCCATGGAATTCTCCAGGCAAGAATACTGAAGTGGGTAGCCATTTCCTTCTCCAGGGGCTCTTCTGGATCCAGGGCTCGAACCCAGGTCTCCCACATTGCAGGCAGATTCTTTACCATCTGAGTCACCAGGGAACCACCGACTTTAAAGCCCAACAAGAGGAAATCTGTCACTGCTTCCAACTTTTCCCCTTCTATTTGCCATGAAGTGATGGGACTGGATGACGAAATCTTAGTTTTTTAATATTGAGTTTTAAGTCGGCTTTTTCACTCTCCTTCTTCACCCTCATCAAGAGGCTCTTTAGTTCCTCTTTGCTTTCTTCCTTTAGAGTGGTAACATTCGCACATCTGAAGTTGTTGATATTTCTCCCAGCAACCTTGATTCCAGCTTGTAGTTCATCCAGCCTGGCATTCTGGATGATGTGCTTTGCATAGAAGTTAAATAAACAAGCTGACAATAACAGCCTTGTTGTACTCCTTGCTCAATCCTGAACCAGTCAGTTGTTCCATACGGGGTTTCTAACTGTTGCTTCTTGACCTGCAACCCGGTTTCTCAGGTGACAGGTAAGACAGTCTGGTACTCCCATCTCTTTAAGAGTTTTCCACAGTTTTTCATGATCCATATAGTCAAAGGCTTAGCATGGATAACCAGAGCCAGACATTCTGGAGTGTGAAGTCCAGACATTCTGGAATGTGAAGTGGGCCTTAGGAAGCACTGCTGCCAATAAAGTTAGTGGTGGTTTTGGAGTTCCAGCAGAGCTATTTAAAATCCTAAAAGGATTACAACTTGATAAAGCTTTTTAAAAAGTGAAAAAAATTCTCCTGTCATCCAATTAACCTGGAGTGTCTTATTAACCTAGGGTGGTTGAAACTGAAGAGGCAAGACACTGCAATAGCTGATAAGTCATAGGTATTTTTAAAACGCTCAGATAAATGAATTTATCTAAACTATTAACAGGTGGCAGAAAAAATATTGAGGAAAAATAAAAGAATAAATGTAAAAGGCTGTAAAGGTTATAAAAGACAGAGTCAAAGGAGAATATACATTGTATGGGTTGCCAATGGTGAAAGCAACATTAATGCAAGGGTTGAGAAGATAAATGGAAAAACAAGGACAAGCTGTTTTCAGAGTATAAATATCCTAAGGCAAGGTTTTATAAAACAACATTTGGCAGTTTTACAAATTGAGCATAATCATACCATACAACCCATGCATCACATTTCTAGGTAGTTGACCGAGGTGAAAACTTATGTTCACACAAAACCTAGTCTCAAATGTTTATAGTAGCTTTATTCATAACTGCCAAAAACTGGCAGCAACCAAATGTCCTTCAGTAGGTGAATGGATAAAAAAACACTGATGGTTCCATACAATGGAATTGTTTACAAGTTAAAAAAAAAAATTATTTATCAAGCCCCCAAAAGGCATGTAAGAATCTCAAATGCCTATTGCTAAGTGAAATGACCCATTATAAAAAGGTTATATACTATATGATTCCAAGTACATGACATTCTGAAAAATGCAGAACTAAAGACTATAAGAAGATCACTTTTTGCTAGGCTTCAGGCAAAGGAGAAGGTGGTTAAAGAGGCAAAACACAGGGAATTTTTAAGTCAGAGAAGCTATTCTGCATGATTCTGTAAGTGGTGGATACATGACACTATGCATTTATCAAAACCCATAGGAATTTATAGTACAAACAGTTAAATAAAATATATGGAAATTTTTAAAGAATTATTTAGGTCAGAATATCTCCAGATAGAATGCAGATGTGACAAAACAATCTAACTGTATTAGAAATGCATCAAACAACTTCACTGGTGAGAGAGATATGGGTGCTGACCCAAGTAACTCTGGAAATGAGTGGAGTCTATTAGACTAAAGGCAAAATAATGGTGCATAAGCATTATATTATAGTTGACTGCTCCTTCATGGATCACAACCTTGGTCTGGCAAAGGTGCTTGCATAACTCAATGAAGCTACGTGCCATTCTTTAGAGGGTTACCCAAGATGGACAGGTCACAATGAAGAAAGAGTTCTGACAAAACGTGGTCCACTGGAAGAGGAAATGGCAAACCACTCCGGTATTCTTGCCTCAAGAACCCCATGGACAGTGTGAAAAGGCGAAAAAGACATGATGCCAGAAGATAAAGCACCCAGTTGGAAGGTGTCCAATATGCTCCTAGGGAAGAATGGAGGGCAATCACTAATAGATCCAGAAAAAATGAAGTGGCTAGGCCAAAGCGGAAATGACACTCAGATGTGGAAGTGTCTGGTGGTGAAAGTAAAGTCTAATGGTGTAAAGAACACTATCACACAAGAATCTGGAATATTAGGTGAATGATCAAGGTAAACTGAATGTGTTCAAGCAGGAAATGGTTAAGAGTGAACATTAATGTCTTTGGAATCAGTGAACTAAAATGGATAGGAATGAGTGAATTTAAATCAGATGACCATTCTATCTACTACTGTGGCCAAGAATCCCTTAGAAGAAATGGAATAGCGTTCCTAGTCAACAAGAGTCCAAAATGCAGTACTTGGGTGCAACCTCAAAAATGACAAAATGTTCTGTTTGTTTACAAGGCGAACCATTCAACGAGAGAGTAATTCAAGTCTATGCCTCAACCACTGATGCCAAGTAGCTGAAGTTATTACCAGTTCTGTAAAGACCTATAACACCTTCTAGAATTAACACTAAAAAAAGAAGTTCTTTTCATCATGGGAGACTGGAATGCAAAAGTAGGAAATCAAGAGATACCTGGAAAAACAAGCAAGCTTGGCCTTGGAGTGAAAAATGAAGCAGGGCAAAGGCTAACAGAGTTTTGTCAAGAGAACACGCTGGTCATAGCAAACGTCCCTTTCCAACAACCCAAGAGACAACTCTACACATGGACATCACTAGATGATGAATACCTAAGTCAGAATGATTAGGTGCTTGGCAAAGATGGAGTTCTATACAGTCAGCAAAAACAAGGCCTGGAGCTAACTGTGGCTCAGATCATCAGCTCCTTCTTGCAAAATTCAGGCTTAAATTGAAAAAAGTAGAGAAAACCACGAGGCCATTCAGTTCAGTTCAGTCGCTCATTCATGCCCAACTCTTTGCGACCCCATGGACTGCAGCATGCCAGGCCTCCCTGTCCATCACCAACTCCCAGGGCTTGCTCAAGATCATTCAGGTATGACCTAAATCAAATCCCTGATAACTATAAAGTGGAGGTGACAAGTATTAATAGAATTAACAGATTAGGTCTGGTAGAGGGAGCATCTGAAGAACTATGGACAAATGTTTGTAACATTGCAGAGGAGGCACTGACTTAAACCACCCCAAAGAAACAGAAATGCTAGAAAGCAAAGTGGTTGTCTGAGGAGGCTTTACAAATAGCTGAGGGAAGAAGAGAAGCAAAAGGCAAGAAAGGGAAAGATATAACCAACTGAATACAGAGTTCCAGAGAATAGCAAGGAGAGATAAGAAGGCCTTTTGAGATGAAAAATGCAAAGAAACAGAAGAAAACAATAGAATGGGAAAGACTAGAGATAACTTCAAGAAAACTGGAGATATCAAGGGAACATTTTGGTTTGGATGGGCATGATACAGGACAGAAACAGTAAGGACCTACTAAAAGCAGAAGAAACTATGAAGCGGTGGCAAGAATACACAGAACTATACAAGGTGTTAATGACCTGGATAACCATGATGGTGTGATCACTCACCTAGAGTCTGACAGTCTGGAATCTGAAGTCAAGTGGGCCTTAGGAAGCGTTACTACGAATAAAGCTAGTGGAGGTGATGGAATTCCAGCTGAGCTATTTAAAATCCTAAGATGATGTTGTTAAAGTGCTGCTACACTGAGTGTGTCAGTAAATTTGGAAAACTCAGCAGTGGCCACAGGACTGGAAAATGTCAGTCTGTATTCCAGTCCCAAAGAAGGGCAATGACAAAGAATGTTCAAAGTCCTGTACAATGCACTTATTTTACACACTATCTAGGTTATGCTCAATATCCTTCAAGTTAGGCTTCAGCAGTATGCGAACCAACAAATTCCAGATGTATAAGCTGGGTTTCAAACAGGCAGAGAAATCAGAGTTCAAATTGCCAACATTTATGAGATCATGGAGAAAGCAAAGGAGTTACAGAAAAAGATACTTCTGCTTCACTGACTATGCAAAAGTCTTTGACTATGTGGATTACAACCATCTATGGAAAATTCTTGAAGAGATGGGAATATCAGACCACCTTAACTGTTTCCTGAGAAACCTGTATGTGGGTCAAGAAGCAACAATTAGAACTGGACATAGAACAATTGAGTGGTTCAAAATTGGGAAAAAGAGTACAAGGCTGTAGATTGCCACCCTGCTTATTTAACTTTTATGCCACGTACATCATGAAAAACGAAAGGGCAGATGAATCACAAGCTAGAATCAAGACTGCCAGGCGAAACATGAACAAATTCAGGTATGCAGATGATACCACTCTAATGGCAGGAAATGAAGATGAACTAAAGATCCTCTTGATGAGGGTGAAAGAGGAGAGTGAGAAAGTTGGTTTGAAACACAACATTTGAAAAACTAAGATCATGGCATCCAGTCTCATCACTTCACGACAAACGAAAGGGTGAAAAGTGGAAGCAGTGACAGATTTTATTTTCCTGGGCTACAAAATCACTGCTAACAATGAGAGGAGCCATGAAATTAAGACGCTTGCTTCTTGGAAAGAAAGCTATGACCAATGTACACAGCATATTAAAAAGCAGAGACATCACTTTTCTGATGAAGTCAAAGCTGTGATTTTTCCAGCAGCCATGTATAGAAGTGAGAGGAGGACCATAAAGAAGACTGAGCACCAAAGAACGGATGGTTTTGGAATTCAGGGGAGAAAGTGTTCTCAGTGAATTTAGACAAAGTGTAAGTTGAACTTTAGTAACAGCCAGATGGGCTTTAACTTTCATTCATGTTTAAACTTCCACAGCTAAGAAAATATGACAAGTGCAATGCTTTATTCCATTTTTGACTGGTTGTGAGCATGTGAAATGAGAGCAATTATACATTAGTTTGAACTTTCTTTGGCATTGCCCTTCTTTGGGACTTGAATGAAAACTGACCTTTTCCAGTCCTGTGGCCACTGAGTTTTCCAAATTTACTGACACATTGAGTGAAGCAACAGGTATATTGTTACTCTGCTTACATAATTTCTATGCAGAGTATATCATGCAAAATGAAGGTGTGGATGAATCACAATCTGGAACCAAGGTTGCCAGTAGAAACACCAACAACCTCAGACATGCAGATGATACCAGTCTAATGACAGAAAATGAAGATGAACTAAAGAGCCTCTTGATGAGGGTGAAAGAGGAGTGAAAAAACTCACTTGAAACTCAAAATTCAAAAAACTAAGATCATGGCATCCAGTCCTATCATTTCATGACAAATAGAAGTGTAAACGGTGACAGATTTTATTTTCCTGGGCTCCAAAACTCACTGACAGATGTGAAATTAAAATATAAAAATGTTCCCAGTGCACCAGGCCCGAGCACTTGTCTCATGCATCCAGCATGACAAAAACCACTACAATACTGTAAAGTAATTAGCCTCCAACTAATAAAAATAAATGAAAATATATATATATAAAAATTTTGTCCCCTCTTTCCTCTTTCCCCAACTCCCATTACACTTGTTGGAATGCTTGTATCATGGGTTTTCGGGGTTCTGTTCATTTTTTCAATCTGTTTAAATTCGTTGTATACTTTTTTTTAGAATTCACCTTTTTTTTTTAGATTTCACTTTTTCCATTTATTTTTATTAGTTGGAGGCTAATTACTTTACAATATTGTAGTGGATTTTGCCATACATTGACATGAATCAGCCATGGATTTACATGTGTTCCTCATCCCGATCCCCCCTCCTACCTCCCTCCCCATCCCATCCCTCTGGGTCTTCCCAGTGCACCAGCCCCAAGAACTTTCTATTGATATACATTCATATAAATGATCTCTACTATCTCAAAATATCTATGCTATTTGCTGTTGAGCCCATAATTTTTATTTTTAATTCAGCCATGCTTTTCAACTCTATAAGTCTGATTATTTTTTAGTCTATATTTCTCTATGGATTATGTTATTTATATATTTTTTTTGTTGACTCACTTTAAAATTTTATGTTTTTTTGAGCTTATCTATTAATTCTTTATTGAAGTCTTTGCTAATCTATCATCTAAGCCCATGCAGACTCAGTTTCCATTAATTGCTGCCTTTTCCTCTTAGTACGTTTCACACTATTTCTTCCCATTTGTGGTTGAAAACTGGGCATTTTAGTTAATTTATTATAGCAACTCTACACCATGTATCAAAGTAATGCTCAAAATTCTCCAAGCCATGCTTCAGCAATATGTGAAGCATGAACTTCCAGATGTTCAAGCCGGTTTTAGAAAAGGCAGAGGGACCAGAGACCAAATTGCCAACATCCACTGGATCATAGAAAAAGCAAGAGAGTTTCAGAAAAACATCTATTTCTGCTTTATTGACTATGCCAAAGCCTTTGACTGTGTGGATCACAATAAACTGTGGAAAATTCTGAAAGAGATGGGAATACCAGACCACCTGACCTGCCTCCTGAGAAATCAGTATGCAGGTCAGGAAGCAAAGTTAGAACTGGACATGGAACAACAGACTGGTTCCAAATTGTGAAAGGAGTACATCAAGGCTGTATATTGTCACCCTGCTTATTTAACTTGTATGCAGCGTACATCATGAAAAACTCTGGGCTGGATGAAGCACAAGCTGGAATCAAGATTGCCAGGAGAAATATCAATAACCTCAGATATGCAGATGACACCACCTTTATGGCAGAAACTGAAGAAAAACTAAAGAGCCTCTCGATGAAAGTGAAAGAGGAGAGTGAAAAAGTTGGCTTAAAGCTCAACATTCAGAAAACTAAGATCATGGCATCTGGTCCCATCACTTCATGGCAAATAGATGGGGAAACAGTGGAAATAGTGGCTAACTTTATTTTGGGGGGCTCCAAAATCACTGCAGATGGTGATTGCAGCCATGAAATTAAAAGACCTACTCCTTGGAAGGAAAGTTATGACCAACCTAGACAGTATATTAAAAGCAGAGACATTACTTTGTCAACAAAGTTCTGTCTAGTCAAGGCTATGGTTTTCCAGTAGTCTTGTATGGATGTGAGAGTTGGACTGTGAAGAAAACTGAGCTCTGAAGAATTGATGTTTTTGAACTGTGGTGTTGGAGAAGACTCCTGAGAGTCCCTTGGACTGCAAGGAAATCCAACCAGTCCATCCTAAAGGAGATCAGTCCTGGGGTTCATTGGAAGGACTGATGTTGAAGCTGAAACTCCAATACTTTGGCCACCTGATTCGAAGAGCTGACTCATTTGAAAACACCCTGATGTTGGGAAAGATTGGAGGCAGGAGTAGAAGGGGACGACAGAGGATGAGATGGTTAGATGGCATCACTGACTCAATGGACAAGAGTTTAGGTAAATTCCAGGAGTTGGTGATGGACAGGGAAGCCTGGCGTGCTGCAGTTCATGGGGTCACAAAGAGTCAGACACGACTCAGCGACTGAACTGAACACTGTGTATCAAGATGCTAAACAGTGTATTAAAAAGCAGAGACACCACTTTGCCAACAAGGTCCATCTAGTCAAAGCTATGGTTTTTCCAGTAGTCATGTACGGATGTGAGAGCTGGACCATAAAGCAGAGTGAGTGCTGAAAAACTGATGCTTTCGAATTGTGGTGCTGGAGAAGACTCTTGAGAGTCCCTTGGATAGCAAGGAAATCAAACCAGTCAATCCTAAAGGAGATCAACCATGAATATTCATTGGAAGGACTGATGCTGAAGCTCCAATACTTTTGGCCACCTGATGCAAGGAGCCGACTCACCGGAAAAGACCCTGATGTTGAGCAAGATTGAGGGCAGGAGGAGGAGGAGGAGGCAGCAGAAGATGAAATGATTGGATGGCATCACTGACTCAAAGGACATGAGTTTGAGCAAATTCCAGGAGAAAACAAAGGACAGGGTGGTGGGCTGCAGTCCATGCGGTCACAAAGAATCAGACACAACTAAGCTACTGAACAATAGCTGCCATAATGAATTCTCCAATGGATCTGAACAAAACAATTTGAAAACCTTCTGGAAAGGATCCCATTAAGAACATTCGTGATTCATCGTTAAGAGGTCAAAATATCAACATGAACACAGAAGTCTGGAAGAATTTGATCACAACCCTCATGGATGACTGAATGGTTCAAGATTTTAGTGGAGGAAGGAACTGAAGATGTGGTGGAAACAGCAAGAGAACTAGAATCAAAAGTGGAGTCTGAAGCAATGTGATAATTGCTACAATGTCCTAAGATATCCTAAGATCAAGATTGCTTAAGGATGAGAACAGAAGGGTGTTTCTTGACATGGAATTTATTCCAGGTGAAAATGTCAGAAAGACTGTCAAAATGACAGGATTGTTTAAAATGACAACAAAGAATTTCGAATTTTATCATTGATAAAGCAGCAGCAAGATCTGAGAGGACTGACTACAATTTTTTAAGAAGTTCTTCTATATGGAAAACTATCAAAAAACACTGGCATGTTACAGAGAAATCATTTGTGAAAGGAATGCAGCAATTGATCAGTGTGTTTGTTTTTTTTTTAATGGGGCAATATCATTAACTGGCTTAAGGCAGTTAAGCTGTGCCTTAATACAGATGTTGGGGCTTGCCTATGGTGCTGTTAATGTACAAAGACTGGACATTCTGCTAGCTTTTCTTGTGCAATGACACCAGAAAGTTAACAGCTAAGTGGATGCTGTACACAAGCTCATCATCCATCATCTTCACATGGCCAACAGCCACTAACAGACACAGCATCTTCTTCATCTGAAACTTGATCATGGACTTTACTTCATCAACTTTGGCCATCATGTTCTCATTCTGGGTCAGCAAGGAAGGGAATTTGCCAATATTATTCAGGTGTGGGCCCAGGATTTGTGGGACCTGCTTAAACAGAGATTCTGGAGTCAAAAAGTCATACTTGTTGGATAGCTTCTTGACCCATTTTCTATTCTTATTGAGTTTCTTCAGTGCCTTGATGTTCATGTGGGAGATTTATCCACAGTCTTAGACTCATCACAGTGCTGCTGGTCTCCCAGAACATATACAGAGAACTTGGTAAGGGGAATGAACTTAAGCCTGACAGTGCTGAGAAGTGTTTGTCCTTCTGAGGTCACAGTTCTTCAGGCTGATCTGAAGACCCACCATTTCCAGAACATTTTGATACTTGTGTTGATTTCCATGCAGGACTTCCTGCACTGTCTCCATACAGAGTGTCACAGGAGACTTCACTGCTCATGGTGCCTTGTGCCACAATAACTAGAAAAAAGTTGCTGTCTTATTTTTAAAAATTGCCACAGCCACTCCAAACTTCAGCAACCACTACCTTGATCAGTCAGCAGCCATCAACATCAAGCTAAGACCCCCCACCAGAAAAATGATGATGACTCATTGAAGGAATCAATAATGGTTAGCTTCCTTGAAGTATATGCATTAATTTTTAGACATAAAACTACTGCACACCTAAAAGATGATAGCATAATGTAAACATAACTATTATATACACTGGGAAATCAGAAAATTCATGACTCACTTTATTACAATATCTGCTTTATTGTGGTGGTCTGGAATCAAACTCATGACATTTCCAAGATTTGTCTGTATATCCTCGAGAGCAGTGATTTTGGTATTCATGTTATTTACTATGAATATGGGCAACACTACAGGTGATGTGTATATCTGTAAAAATTAGAAAATACATACATACAGACGTTTGATGTTTACTGAAACAAATATACAACACAGAAATTTTAAAACTTAACAATTACAAATATACCCATCTCAACTGTACAATGTGTTTTATATGTATGTATGTATGTTTATATATATACACATGTACTTAAACTTTGCTTCATCTTTCAACTTTTTATCTGAGTAAAAAGAAGAACACTTTCCTCATTCAGGAGATTTTTGATGTTATAATAATTACCTAGAAATAAAATAAGAAAGTTAAAAATTACTTCCATAGGAATCATTTCCTTTTGATTAAATATTTAGTCATCACTATGTCAGTTACAATATATAGTGTCAAAAAAATTAACTCATCTAACTTCAAATAACTTTTATCTAATTCTACAAACTGAAAAATCTAACAGTTAACCACCACCTATGATCTAGATAAAGCTTGAAAAAACACAAACAAACTTCACATCATTCTAATAATGAATGCAAAAACAAATTAGACAAAGGTGTAGGTAGGGGAAAAAAAATCTCTCTCTGAGCCCAATCATGTTTTGGGGTTGTTGTTTTTAACTGAAATATAGGTGATTTAGGTGATTTCCAATGTTATCTTAGTTTCAAGCATACAATAGTGATTCAATTATTTCTGTAGACTATAACCTATTTGAAATTATAAAATATTTTCTAGACAGCCTTGTATCTTTTTATTTTCCTAGCAGTGTGTACCTCATTCCTCTTCCTGTCTCTTGTCCCTTCTCTTTTTCCCTCTCTGCTGGTAACCACTAGTTTGTTCTCTATGACTCTTGTTCTTGCTTTGTTATATTCATTTATTTTTTAGATTCCACATATAAATGAAAACAAACAGTACCTGTCTTTGTCTAACTTACTGAACACAATTATTACGTCTTTGGAACCACTATGGATTCCTCTAAACAAGACATAGACAATATATAGATAAGTATAAAAGATACTTATAAAAGATAAGTAGAGTATAAAAGTAAAATAAAATTTCAAAGTTAAAAGGCAGCAAATGTAACTCAAATAAATGAGATAATAAATAACAGCAAATGCAAAATACACATGGACAGCTGCGCATAAGGCAAATTTATAGTGCTGAGTACAATACTGTGACTTTTCTTAAGACTTTTTATTAGAAATTCATACATATTAGGATTAACTTAGTTAATGAGTTTCAACTGTTCACAACAGTGTTGGCACATATAAAGGACTACATAAACTTGGCTATTATTATAGCTTTGTTTTTTCATTAGAATGTAAGCTCCACAAGGGCAGGGATTTTTTGCCTGTTTGTTCATTTATGTATCCCGCTTTCAAAGCAATGTTTAGTAGACTCTTAATCACATTTGTTAAATGAATGAATGAACAAATTAAAATTCCTACTTCAAAGACTTTTGCTCTTCAACAGCTGATGAAGGACACTATTCTGTATGTTTAAAATAACCAACTAAAAATTGTTTGATTACATAATGTCCTTGCATAGGGGAAATAATTTTCCTTCTACACTGGAGACAACATTATCTTCCAACTAAGTATTTTTATATTCAGCAATTAGCAACTCTTATTCAATTTTCATGTATCAAAATACATATATACCAACATTTATCTAAACAAAAAAATTAAAATATGCACCAAAACGTTTGAAATCAGTTGCATCATGCTTCATTTTGACCATTGTGGTTTCCATTTTCATGGTGTTCATGAGCAACTATACAAGTATTGAGCTATGTGAAAGAAAAAGTTTTTAATTACTCTTACCTGAAGGAACATAGAATGAATCCCCAGTGGTTATTATATAAGGTGTTTCATGTAAGGTACATAAAAGGTGACCAAGATTAACATAAAAAACCTGGAAAAATAAAAATTAAAATCTCAATTTCAAATTGTAATACAACAACTACACTCCAAAGAAACTTAAAGTAAACATTGAAGGCAAAATAATGGTCCAATCTAGTCACATAAACTTTACGTGAAAGTGAGTAATTTTCCTAGTGGAAGCAGAGGGAAGATTAAGCAGAGAAGTTAGAGAAATCTGAAGCATGAAAAGTACTTTCACTGTTGCTGGTGCTGAAGATAAGACAGTCATGAACCAAGGAGTGTAAGCTATTTCTAGACACCCTGGCCAGGAACCTCAGTCTTACAATGACAAGTAACTGAATTCTGCCAACGAACTGAATGAATTTGAAAGCAGGTTCATTCTAAGAGCATTGAGAGAGGACTATAGATCTCTGGACATCTTGATTTTAGCCTAGTGATACTCTAAGCAGAGAACTCAGTCAAGCCCACCCAATTTCTAACTTATACAACTATGAGATAATACATGAATGCTGTTTCAATTGTGTAGTAATTAAGTAAAGCAGTAATACAGGAAACTAATACAAGAAATTTCTTTTGTTATTATTTACTGTTTTTTTAAATTCAGAACCACTGTAAAGAACATCACTTAAGAAGAGTAGCTAGGTTTTACGTATACCTCTATAAAGGTTACATGCTTTGGTATATGTAACTTAATCTGACTGATGAATCTAAAAGATCAATAAAAAAATTTTTTTAAGTACACTTAAAGCATCAAGATTAAGAAAGTAAAAGAGGATAAATGTAGTGCTCAATTGTACAGGCTTCCATAGTCAAGCAGGGCAAATTTTACATTTTACAGAGATAGCACCTGATAATAGTCTGTTTTATTTTGACAACTAAATACAAAATGTAGGGCCCTCAAACTTTGATATTCAAATTCTGAGATTCAGCCATCAAGAATATTTGCCTCAGAGAATTATGCCTCCTGCTCCTTCTTTTCTTACCACTTTTGTTCATTTAATGTATGCATCTATCAGTGAGACAGCACTATCTTAAGAGCTTTTCACAAATGAAGAAGATGAGGCACAAAAGAGTGTAAATTTCCAAGGTCACAATGTAAATGGAAGAGCAGGAATTTGAACTCGGGTACCTTGACTCCAGAATCCATGCTCTTAGTCACTACAATAAACTCCCTCAAAGGAAAAAAAAGTTCTTAAAGTGGTTCTAAAGGTACTTTTATAATTTAATAAAAGAAATAAATGTTTATTATATACCAAAAATAGCCTTAAAAAAAAAAAAGTTAACACACACTATACCCAGAGGTCAAGTACACGTTTCTAAATGTTGTTTGCATGTCTATTCAATTTGGCTCTCTAAGCATACCTCTCCCCATTTCTGTAAACATTTTACTAAGAATGCTTTTGAAATACACAAAAACAGAATGACACTCTCCCACAAATAAATATCAAATCCCAATAACCCTCTCTTTTCAAAATCTGTTTTCCCTATCACATATTATTTTGAAATGAATGCCCAGCACCATAATCACCTGTAAGGATTTCAATGTGTACTGAAAGATCAAAGTCCTCTTTTAAAACACAACAACACTGTTGTCACACGTAAAAATAAATGAATATTTAGTATTAATATTAAATTTGAATTTGAATATTCAAATTTTCAAATGTCCATGGAGATAATCAATGTCCTGAATTTTGTATTTATTATTCTCTTGTTTTCATTACAGTTCTTACCAGGCAAAAATGGATCTTTAAAAAATAACTTTTTTATTTTGTATATTTCTGAATTTATATAAATAGAATTAGATTGAATGTATAACTCCTTGATTTGTTTTTCACTCAGAGTATGGGCATTTTTAGTACATATTTATTTGCTTCTTATGTTTTTGCTTCTGTAAAATATTTTTTTTTTAATAACATATCTGCTTCCTATTGAGTTATCATTCTCTTTGAAATTTTAAAATATTTACATTCTGGATACTAATCACTTGTTGGTTATCTATATGACAAGTATTTTGTCCTAGTTTTAGCTTAAGCTTTCTTTGCTTAAGCTTTCATTATAGTCTTTTGAATAAGAGCTGTTGTTAATAATTTAATCAAATAAAATTTTCTTTTTCATTTGTTTCAATTGGGATTCAACTAAGAGGCAGTGCTTAATCTATGGTCAGTGCTTGATCTATCTTTTAAAACACTCAGTCTATGGCATGGTTCTCAATCTGGGGGTGATTTTTCCCCTCAGGGGACAAGTGGCACTGTCTGTGGACACTTTTAATTGTTACAACTAGAGCACTCCTGGAATCTAGTGCAGAGAGGCCCTAGATGCTTGTGAACATCTTACAAGGCACAGGGTAACAAAATGTCGACAGTGTCATGGTTGAGAACCCTGATCTCTGTACATTCCACTTGGTTGTCTTTTTTATCCCTTGCATCTTATTTAGTAAGTAAATCAAGCAGCAAAATTTGTTTTTAAAATCTTTACACAGGTGGATTTTGCTGGGTAAACCCAGGGTGTCATTTGTAAAGTCTGCTATTCTTCGCTTCCTATAAATTGGCTGCTAGATCCAAGGACTTAACTTCAGGTGGTGTTATGTACAGGTTTTGTTTTGTTTCTTAAAGGAGGTGGGGAAGACATGACTATTTCATATGCAGTGTTGTATTCTTCCATAGGAGGCACATAATGTTTGGCAGTGTTCTTTTTAGATGTTAGTGTACAATGATGCTAGATCCATCAGTTTATTGGGTGTTGTAAAATGGTAATATTCCATCCTAACATTCCTTCTTCTATTAACTGGAATATTTCTAAAAGGGTAAACTTCCCTTCCTCTATTATTTGGTTACCTAGTAGTACAGTTTATATTAAAACAGCAGATTAAATGTTTAATTATTTCCCTTTATTTGCCATATTTGTTGTCAAAGTGAGTTGTCATAGTATTTGCCAACAGCGATGAAATAAGTTTTTCTTTTTGTAGTAGTCTTACAAATTCACGGATTTAGATATAATTGATATTTATCAACCCAGTGAAGTTATTCTTATTGATACTCAAGTTTTCACATCTTTGTCCAGAGAAAGCATTTTCAAGCTGGATTCTGAAACCTTATGACCCAATTCTAATGGTTTTTGATAGTTTGCTATCAGATATGATAAAATAAGTTTATTTAGTCCCAGGACTGGGATCAGACATTTCTTAAGGAACTCTGGTTCCTTTAAGTGTGTTGTGTCACCTTTTGGTCTTTTAGTTCTGGAACAATTATTGTCTACTTTTTCAAATATTTCTCCCTTTTGTTCATTTGGGTTTTTTCTAGATTCTGTTTTAACCTGTTCTTCCATATCATCTAACTTTAATATCCATTTCTTAATATCCTCTTGTCCTCTAGGAAAGCCCCACAACAAACTCTCACAGTTAATTTGTTAATTTCTCTGTGGTTTGATTTTACTAAATCTACCACTGCTACTTTCTCCCTTATTAGTAGTTCTCCATCTTGCCCTTTTGCTTCTCAAAAGCATATACTTAAAAGTGTGCTTCACTCTTTCAAAAATGTAAAAATATTCCCGTTATTAAAAAATTTAACTCTGATTTTCATTATAAAAAGTTAAAGGCAATATTTAGAAGAAATAAAAATAAACTATAATCACCTACTAACATGTTATATTTCTATAGTTCCTTCAAATTTCTGTCATTTTTATTTTAGTCAGAAAAAACCAAAAAGAATTTTCTATCTTGTAATTTGCAAGATAAACATTTAAGGATTAACCTTTAAGGATAAACATTTAACCAAACTGCAGATAGAAAATTTTTCCAATACAATTATTCTTCAAAATGTTTCATACATTACCTGGAATATTTAAGTGCTATATAACCGATTAAAATATGTGTGTGTGCTAAACTGCCTCAGTCGTGTCTGACTCTTTGCGACCCCATTGACTGTAGCTCGCCAGGCTCCTCTGCCCAGAGGATTTTCCTGGTAAGAATACTGGAGTGGGTTGCCATTTCCTCCTCCAGATTATTATATATAATGGTTTATTTCATTACTAAGTCAAAAGATACATATAAGCATTTTCTTCCCACATTTCAGTGGTTTCCAATGTCAGAAATCACTCTCAATGTTAAAATAAGTAACTATGTTCAGGTTCCCTAGCTTTTATTTTCCTAGGAAAAAATTCTGAAATGACATTCATAACTGAAAGTCTACAAATCAGTTATAGGTTATAGTTATAAATCTACAAATTATAAATCCAAAAATGTCTACTAAACTCAGTAATTATAAAGTATGCCTTATTTTTAATATGGATTCCTTTGAATGTTAGGTTAAACATTTTCAAATATTTACTAGATATTCAATATTCCTCCCTTCTAAAGGAATAAAAACATTATATCTTATTAATACTATTAATAGTATTAATACTATTAGTTTAATGATGACATTTCATAACACTTATTTTCATTATTAACTGTTTCTTAATGATTACACAGGGATTATCTACTACTTCAGTTAGTTTAATATGTTATTTTTACTCTTTTAATATGACCTGGAGATCTGCAACACTTTAAGACTGGATTAAAGAAAACCTTTAAATACTTTAGATCTGGACTCCACATGCCATGTGGCGGTGGCGGTCTAGTTGCTAAGTTGTGTCCAACTCTTGTGACCCCAAGGCCTGCAGCCCACTAGGCTCCTTTGTTCATGGGCAAGAATACTGGAGCGGGTTGCCATTTTCTTCTCCCGAGGATCTTCCTGACCCAGGTATCAAATACGTGTCTCTCGCACTGCAGGCAATCTCCTGCACTGCAAGCAATTCTTTACCACTGAGCCACCAGGGAGAAGGAAATGGCAACCCACTCCAGTGTTCTTGCCTAGAGAATCCCAGGGACGGGGGAGCATGGTGGGCTACAGTCCATGGGGTGGCAAAGAGTCGGACATGACTGAGCGACTTCACTTTCACTTTCAGCCTTTCCTTTCTCCAGGAGATCTTCCTAAGCCAGGGACAGAACCCAGGTCTCCACACTGCAGGCAGATGATTTACTGTCTGAGCCACCAGAGAAGTCCAAGAATACTGGAGTGGGTAGCCTATCCCTTTTCTAGCGGATCTTCCCAACCCAGGGAGCGAACAGGGGTTGCTGCATTGCAGGCGGATTCTTTACAAGCTAAGCTACCGGGGAAACCCAGGTACATTATTTAGTACTTATTGAAGTAACTAGTTCCCAGTCTCAATGTGCTGTTAATCAGTTACATGATTTTGAAGTCTTTTAAATGCTTTATTTCTAAACTTCATGATTGGAGAAATGAGATTTAGACTTAATCTCAATAAACCTCTCCAGCTCTAAAATTCTAATGACTTGTTTGCAAATCTAATTTTGAAAATACTTTTAAGACTATTCCCTAAACTTCTAAATCTCAAGGCTACTACAAGTACTTTTAAATATCCTTCGGTTGACTGATTTTAAACAGATGAAAAAAACTAAAAAATTACCTATGTACTATAGTAACAATATCATTTCTGAGAAAATATATTTTCAATGCTTCATCAAGCCCAATAACTCAGAGTTGTGCCAAGATCAAAACATATATATCAATATATGGAGAAATGTACTCACCAATGTATCGAGGCCTACATGCTGCTTTCCCTTTTCTTGATTTGGTCCTAATATCAATTTTCCAGTAGAAAAAAATGGTGTATCCAATGTTTTATATACTTTCAACTCATCATGTTCAACACAAAATTGGTATGTATCTCGTGGCCTTATAAGATCTAAAGGAGAAAAATTAATATAAGTATAAAGTAATAACAATGACATTGATATAGCATATACACACATGTGTGTGCATGCTAAGTCACTTCAGTCAACCAACTTTTTGTGACCCTGTGGACTGTTAGTAGCCAGCCAGGCTCTTCTGTTCACAGGATTCTCCAGGCAAGAATACTGGAGTGAGTTGCCATTCCCTTCTCCAGGGAATCTTCTCAAACCAGGGATCAAACCTGCATCTCTTATACACATTCATAAATAAAAACATAAACCTGTCCTAGAAAGATAGATGTGATTAAGAGCACTGACTCTGGACCTAGAAAGGTGACATCATATCTTTGTCTTCCAAGCTGAATGACCTTAGCCAAGTTGCTTATCCTCCATCTCACTTTCTTTTCTATAAAATGTGATAAAAATAGTTTATCTATATTAGAGTTGGGAATATCAAATGAGTTAATGTGTATAAAGCATTTAAAACACTGGTACAAAGTAAGCATTCAGTAAGCTTTGCTAATAATATTATTTTATTATTATTAACAATGGCGGTATTATTATTTCCCCCATAATAACTCAGATGGAAAACAAAATCAGCTAAGAGACAAGAAAAGATTCCTTATTCTTAAAAAGTTCAATATAACATAGCCACACTACAAATGTATCATCATCACACCAATAAATTTACTTTTGTGACTGATTAAGTAACAATATTTTCTATTTATCAGGTAGAGGCTCTAAATAACCAGAGTTCTAGCTGTAGCTTCCAAATTACTATATCATTTTTTAAATTTCCCTTTTACTTACAAACTTTTCCAGACGTATAATTAATACATTTTTTATCATCAGCTTCCGACTGTACTCCCACAGACGACAGGATAGAGACAATACATATGCTCAGCAAATGAAAAGTGATGAATTCTTGAAAACACACCTTTTTTACTAATACAGTATACCAATGTTTTCAGTTAAGACACTTCACTAAAAAAAAATTCTCTGTACTTTTCCCTCTATAGCCAAATCAACAACTGAATATAGAAATATCTTTGCTACTTAAGATATCAATGGAACCTATTCCACAGTCAAAATTTTAAGTGTAAACTGTCTCTCTGCTTTGACATACTTATCTTTTGATTTAGGATAAATAGTCCTCAGTACTCACTAGTACAGTCATGACAGTTGTTAAAACACTTAAGTATTTCCTATATGTAAATATTGCCTGGCTGGGAATTAGTTGAGTGTCCATTACTTAACCCCACCACACTATAGCCCATCTCTTAGGACCTCCAATGGTATCCTAGACACTAAATGTTTAGTACCTGTTAAGTGCAGGAGGAGGCTTTTGGACCCTATGTCTGCCTTAAACATGACATTTGTTTGACTGACTGATGTCCTTGCTACATAGCACCAAGGGCTGTCTAAACCCAGCCACAATCCCTACCTGATCTCTGAGATCAGGTAGGGAGTATATCCAGTGTATCCAGGAGTCTGCCAGTTAGTTTGCTACAATTCCCCCTGAATGTGCTTCCTGATAATTCAGTTGGTAAAGAATTTGCCTGCAATGCAGGAGACCCCAGTTCAATTCCTGGCTTGGGAAGATCCGCTGGAGAAGGGATAGGCTACCCACTCCAGTATTCTTGGGCTTCCCTTGTGGTTCAGCTGGCAAAGAATTCACCTGCAGTGCAGAAGACCTGGGTTCAATCCCTGGGTTGGGAAGATACCTTAGAGAAGGGAAAGGCTACCCACTCCAGTATTCTGGCCTGAAGAATTCCATGGACTACAGTCCATGGAGTCGCATAGAGTTGGACACAACTAAGCGACTTTCACTTTCACTTTCACCCTCAACAGCCCTTGTCCCCAAGTATCCTCCTGATCAAAGAAGGCCTGGATCCTACTAGAGGAGGCAACATTCCTGATGGTAGCACTTCTATCACAGAGGACAAATGCATGGTACTCTATGTCCCTGGAGGTTGTCTACCATCAACTTCCCCACAGTAGTCCTCATACAGGCTGCTTATTTGAATCAGACTTGCTACTGGACTTTGGCTCTGAAAGATCTGAGGAGAGAAAGGGAAAGTAGAAAAGCCAGCCTTCAAGAAAACAGTTTGTTCTTACTAGATATTAAATTAAGCATTCTCAGAATCAATCTGAGCTTACCCATAAGAACAGTCTCTCGTGTTTCTGGGTCCTTTACCCTTGTTGGCTGCAGAGGATCTCCCAGAGGTATATTCAGATTTACCATGAATTTATTCTCTGCAAAAGAAGTATCACTGAAATACTATTTACTTAAAACTCTTTTCCATTAAAAAAAAATCTAGTATGAAACAGAGCTAAGGACAAGTTTGTAAAGGAGAATGGAAGAGGCATATTTCTTCCTGTTTATCAATGACCACTTTGATGCGTGGACAAGATAAGTTTCATTTGACAGTGCAATTTACCCATGTGGAAATGTTTTACACTATGATATTAATGATTTTTTAAAAAGAATAAAATTAGTTTACTTTCAAAATCTGAAGAAAAGTAGGCATTAAAAAGAGAATTTACCCTTAAGTACTATTATATTCTGAAACCTTTAGAGGTATATTTCAAAATCTGCAAAGAGCTATTTTTCAAAATACTGTTATTTAAAATAAGGAAAAAGTTCATACTTCTTTCATCATTTTCAAGACAGATTCTTTTCCTATTAGCTGTTGTAATGACTCTTCCCAAGTTTCCTTTTGCTTTCCTTTTAGATGATACTGTGTCTGGGGACAGTATTCCACCAATCACAAATCCTCCTGAAATTTAACCCCAGAAAAGGTAAATTATCATACCTAGCAAAGTGAAAATCTTGAAACAAAATTCATTACATTAATACAGCACATTTCCTTTCAAAGCACAGAAGAATACATTATTATTACTACTCTACAGCTAATTCAAGTAACACAAATAGCAACCAATTTCACTTAAGTCTCTCTACTATCCTAAATCTGGTGGCTCAGTCAGTAAAAAATCCACCTGCAATGCCGGAGACCCGGGTTCAATCCCTGGGTCAGAAGATCCCCTGGAGAAGGACATGGCAACCCAATCCAGTAATCTTGCCTGAGAGGATCCTAGCAGGCTACAGTCCACGGGGTCACAAGAGTCAGACACAACTTAGCAACTAAACCATCACCACTATCCTAAATCTAGACATACTGATGAAACATAACTGAATGATCTCTATTGCTTGAAATAAATAGTCATCAATGGAGGTATAAAAAATGAAGGACACAAAGATTAGCAGTGAACTATTTATAGTAATCCACATGTCAGTTTAGTCCTTTGACTCAGAAATATCGATTAAAAAAAAGGAAGTAACTTTAATATAACACTATTTTCTCTCACCCTCTATAATTTTTGTACCGAAATATGATAAGAAAATGGAATGAGAAAAATAATGGGGAATATTTAATCTTTTCCAGTTAAAATTTTCTCATGTTCTGATCTAATGTTTCATTTTATGCAATTAGAAATCTTATTGAATTGTATAAAAATAACGTGCTCTATGCTCAGTCGTATCTGACTCTTTGCTACCCCATGGACTGTGGCTCGCTACGCTCCTCTGTCCATGGAACTTTCCAGGCAAGAATACTGGAGTAGGTTGCCATTTCCTTCTCCAAGAGATCTTCTTGAATCAGAGATCGAACCTACTGCATCTCTTGGGTTTCCTGCTTTGGGGGTCAGATTCTTTACCACTGGGCCACCTGGGGTAAGTGTTAGTCACACAGTCATGTCCAACTCTTTGCAACCCCACGTACTGTAGCCCAACAGGCTCTTCTGTCGACCGAATTCTCCAGGCAAAAATAATGGAGTCGGTTGCCATTTTCTTCTCCAGGAGATCTTCCCAACCCAGGGATCAAACCTGGGTCTCCTGCATAGCAGACAAATTCTTTACCATCTGAGACACTAGGAAAGCCACCTGGGAACACTCTATAAAACCACACAATCACTTCAAATTGGTAGCAAAGAGAAAAAAAAAAAAAATCAGCATCTCTATAGTAATCAGAGAAACCTGGACTTGACTCTATTCTTGTCACACTGTTGGAGGATGATGATTAAATAAGGTAATGTTATACTTGTAGTGTTATACAGACTTGGCTTCCCTGGTGGTTCTGCCTGCACTACGGGAGACCTGGGTTCGTTCCTCAGGTCAAGAAGATCCCCTGGTGGGCTACAGTCCATGGGGTTGCAAAGAATCAGACACAACTGAGTGACTTTCACTTTTCTGGCACAACACATATCTAAATAAATTAGAGCAATTATCATTATTATTTTTTAATTTGAGACACCAAAATACAAATTTTACCTGATGGCCTTCCCTGATAATTTATTCGTTCCCCTCGCCAGTATTCCAAAGGTTTTGATCGTGTTCTCACAGTTCTTCGAACATTTGGTGTATTGGAGGGCAATACTGTAAAAGACATCACACAAAAATATACACATGTGTTGAGCTGGACAAAACTCCAGTGAAAAGACTGATATTACTTTCTAGAATAGGAATGCTTCTAGACAAAACACTAAAGATACAAATTTTAAGATATATTTGGGCTAGTAAAGAAATGCCAATGAAAAAATATACTACTAGATTGGAAAGATGTAAAAATTTGGTAACATTCATGGTTAATGATGTTAAAGGTACACGGAAATTCTCATATATTCCTGATAGAAATATAAACTTAAGACAATCTGACAATACCTATAATTGTAATACTCTGAGATGGCAATTTCATTTTTAGAAAATGAATTTGCAAAATATTCATAAAAATGGGCAGATCTAGGTATAAAAACATTCATAGTAGTACTGTGTATACTATGGAACCGAAACAGAAAGGAACCGAAAACAGAAGTCAAATTGAAAACCATCTAAATGTTCCCAATAGGAAATGTGTTACTCAGGGTAGTCATAGACGCATGTGTTTGTGTGTATACACACGTATCTACACATTTTATCTTACCAATGCAAAGTTCTACATGCTAAGTTTGCTGGCTATATAATCAACTTTCTATGTTCTTTCTTGTTTCTAGTTTGCTGGATTTCTCCAATTCTGAAAGCGGTTTATCAAAATCTCTAACTGTATTGCTTAAAATCTCCTTGCTTTTTCTCAGGTTTTTTTTTTTTTCCTTTATACATTTTAGTTGCTAGGCTGTTTGGTACATAGTAGTTTATAATTTTTCTATCTTCTTCAATAAACTGCTTATTTATTATTACAAGCCCTTTATTCTGTTCACATTTTTAACTTAAAATTTCACTTCACCTAATATTAAAAATGCATCACTACATTCTTTCTGTTTATATTACTCTACTTAATTCTTTGATAATCTTTTATTTTAAAACCTGTTTTACATGATATAAACATATAGGTCAGTTTGTATTGTTTAACCAAATCTGTTAGTCTCTATCTTACTAGAGGAATTCAATCCATTCATGCTTATTTAGTATAACAAATATGGTTCTTTCTATTCCTTCCATTTTACTTTAGATTTTCTTGTTATTTTACATCAATGATTCTTTTTTAACCCTCCTTTTCATTGGTTTGTTCAGAATATCATTTCTTTCCTCATACTCCAAACCTTGGTCATTTCAAAGTTTTACTGTGCTTTTTCAGTCTAATTTACCTTCCTATTCCTGCCATTCAAATCATACTCATTTCTCTATGATTATATTAAAAACTATATTCCTTACCAAGACATCATCTTCTTTCTTCTCTCACTTAGTAAAACAAAACTTTTAGGCTACTTTTATCACCCCTCTGCCACTCCTACTCATTATACCAAGTTTTGTTAAGATAGTGCAGATTTCAAACTATCATTGCAAAAATTCTTACTTAGTACTTATAAATCCTCAATCATACTAGCATTAAGTAGTAGACACACCCTCAGGTGTGAACAATGAGATGCCCCTTCCCGAGGATACATGTGGAACTTATGATATACTCAACTGAATACGGCAAAAGGAAAGGGAAGTCACTCCTGTGATTATATCATGATTCTACACATAAGACACTATCTAGCAGAAGCAGAGAAAAATTCTTCCTTGCTCACTGTGAAGAAGCAAGCTGCCACACTGAGAAAAGAGTCTATGAAAAGGGTCATGTGGCAAGGAACTGCAGGTGACCTCTAGAAATTAAGAGGCCCATGGCTCACAGACACCAAGAAAACAGGTATCTCAGCCCTACAATTCCAAGGACCTGAATTCTCCTAACAACCACATGAGCTAGAAAGAGGATCTTGAGCTCAGATAAGACCATGGTCCAGGCTGACACTTTTGACTGCAGCCTGTGAAACCCTTTAACAGAGAACCCAGCTAACTTGTACCTGAGCTCCTGTCCCATGGAAACCACAGGATAACAAACATGTTGTAATCTGTAGTAATTTGGTACATGGCAACAGAAAATAAGTATACATTACTTAAATTTAACCATATATTGAGAATCATTCCTCTCTCTCTCCTCTCTTTGAACTCAGTCCTGATTTATATGCTACTTGGTTAAATGACCTTACATGGCTATTTTCCATGGAGGATGATAATCCTGCATTATGTGCAAAATAAATTCAGTTATCAGAAGGAAAGATATCTTGGCTAATTATAACATGGATTGTAATACATTTCTGAAAGTAGGCTACTTTATTTTTCCAGAGTTACAAAGATGAATAATGCTAGTCTTTTTTTTTTTTCCTCCTTTATATATAACTGCTGTCTGGAAGCTTCCTTCTATCCTTGAAATTTAGGAATTTTATTCAATTCTGTCTAGAGATGTATATTCTTCATTAATTTTTACTAGCAGCTGATAAACTCTCTCAAATTGCAGATCAAGCCTATCTTTATTCCAGTAAAGTTTTAAGTAGTATTTTAATTTTTTTTCTGAAAATTCTATTATTTGCATTTTTTATATGTTGTCTCCATGTTATTTCCATTGCCTATATTTTCCTCATGGTTTCAATCTTTTTTGTATTTCTGTTCTGATAAATTTCTTCCATGTCAACACCAGCTACTAATTTAGCACTCAACAGTATTCATCTTTATTTATCAGTTCATGTACTGAATTTTTAAACTGAAAAATTATGCTTTAGCAACCAGAAAGCCTTCTGTGATATATCATATTTCCTTCATTGTTAAAACTGTTATTTATCTACAAAGGTTCTGGCTCACTAGAATTTGTCTACTGTTGATTTTTCTCTCTTGTGTTGCTGCAGACCCTCTCAGGGACATTTATATTTCTCTTTGCCTACTCTGACTCACAGCATGTTCCACTTCAAGTCAAGCAAGTGTGTGTGTGTGCACACATGCACTTAGTTGTGTCTGACTCTGTGACCTAATGGACTGCAGCCCACCAGGCTCCTCTGTCCATGACACTTTCCAGGCAAGAATACTGGAGTGGGTTGACATTTCCTACACCAGGGGATCTTCCCAACCGGGAGAGAGAAGCTGCATCTTTTGCGTCATCTGCATTGGCAGGTGGATTTTTCACCACTGCACCACCTAGGAAGCTAAGCATTGAACATTGAGAAGTACAGCAGTATCTCTTCACATGGACCCACAAAATACTAACTGACAAGATGTGAGGTTCTGGTGGAAGCACTTAGAGAAACCTTCATCCCTACAGGTCTTGTCAAGTATAAATGCAGAAGCCTTAAGTATAGGGAGAAAAATAAAAAGTCACTCCAATCCTCCAAACATGAGAGGCTGCATGAATCTTAATCCCCAAGTAGGCCTCTCCATGGGTTCCTTAGCTCCTGGCTTACTCATCCTAGTTACTGTTCTGTTTAGGTGTGAACTGGAAAAAAATGAGAGAAGTTGTCATGGATGCCATCTACCCAGAAGTTACATTTTATAGAATTCTCTACCCTAGCTTCTTACATTAGGTAAGATCAGCTCCCTACTACTGAGCAATGAGTGAGAGGATTATAAGATTTATAAATGGACAATAAAGAAACTCTGTGGTATGTGATGATTTACCATGAAATTAATGAAACAAAATATGAAGTTTTACATTACCTGACAATTAATCCAAATAATATTTCCCCCACTTGAGAAAAAATTAAATTATATTTAGAAACAGAGGTTTTATAATAATGTGAAAATATCAAGGGAAAAATAACCTTACCTAATTTGTGATGCATCTTGCTCTCTGGTGGTGAATTAGATATTTCTTCTCTTGAATCATCTGTAAATTGCAAAAGAAATATCATGAGCAATGGCTCCTAATTTCATGTTGAGTTAAAGTATGTAATAGGTCAACTTCAGAATAAATATTAAAAAAAAAAAATTCAACCCAACAATACATTTTACCACTCCCTTTGCTTTCCACTGCTGAGGATAAAAGGCTAATGAAACCAGTATAACATGTCTACAGGTTTTGTTACAATGAATATATCTTAAGAGGATAATGGTTACAAGTAACAAAAACAACAGGTTTTAAATTGCTTGTGGACTTCAAGTGAAATAAGCCACTGGATGAATAAAAATGCTGGGTGTGATTACGAACAACTGCTGACTTAATAATGCAACCTATGATTCTTAAAGTTCTAAAACAGTGCAAGTGTACTGAATTTAGTTGGCAGGGTGACAATTAGTGTGGCAAATAGCATCTAAACATAGCAGTCATTAATTCTTTTATCAACAGGCAAAGTTTAATTGTCTTCTTGAAGCTCCACTGGCCTCAGTGAGTTGCTTGACTAATGAATGCAGAAGAAGTGACATTCTGGGGCTTTGAAGGCTAATTCCTCAGGAGACATTCAGGTTCCACCTGGATCGCTTGGGATGTCAGTCTGGGGAAAGACAGTCACCATTATGAAAACTGACTATCCCAAGACTGCCGTGCTGTGAGGAAACCCAAAACAACCATGTGGAAAGGGCATGCGGAGGAAAAGAGATGCTTGGCCAACCCTCAGTTATTTCAGCCATCCTAGCTGAGTATCAAATATATAAGTAAATAAGTCACTGTGGACTTCCAGCCCAGTTGATCTTTCAAATGACTCCAGCCCCAATGGCTTGCATCTAACTATAAATGCATGAAAGAGCCAAAATGAGAATGGCCCACCTAAGTCACCCCACAGAACTATGAGAGATAAATCGTTAAACTAAGGCACTAAAATTTGGATAGTAAGTTATGCAGCAATCTGAAACTATAACACTGAACATACAATGAACCACCTGAGATTTTTAATACAATTTTTATACACCATACATTTCCTGAAAAGCAGGTCTAAGCTTTCATTTTATTCCCAGGTAAACAGTAGAAGGCTTCTTTTTGGGAATCATGAAAATGTTCTAATATTTACTGTTTTTTCGCTTTTTTTTGGTATGTGTGCTCAGTCATGACCACCTCTTTACAACCCTATGGACTTTAGCCCATCAGGATCCTCTGTCCATGGGATTTCCCAGGCAAGAATACTGGAACGGGTTTCCATTTCCTTCTCTAGGGGAAATTCGTGACCCAGGGATTGAACTTGAATTTCCTGCACCTCCTACATCCACAGGCAGATTCTTTACCACTGAGCCATCAGGGGAGTCCAAATCTACTGTGGTGAGTCATAAATCACTGTATATACACTGTAAATGGATTAACTGTATGGTATGTCTATCTTTTAATAAGGGAGCCTTATCTTAATAAAGCCACAAGGGAAGCCCTATCTTAATAAAGCTATTATCAAAAAGAAAAAAGAAAAATCCAGTCTCCCATGTAATTCCCATTAGAACAAGTAGAGAGCTAGTAATTTCCAGAAATTTCCTAAAGCAGTTTGCCTTAGAGGCAGCTATTGGGGCCAAAAAAGGAGCAAAGCAAATGAGCAAAATATACTGAAATAATGGGAGTCAGGCTTCTCAGTATCTTTGAGAAAGGGTTTATTAAAATGGAAAAGTCAAGCATGCTGGACTGGAGTTGGAGGTAATGACGTGCATGCGTGTAATACAGACACACCTCAGAGATACTGAGTGTGTGCTTCCAGTGCGCACATGCTTAGTCACTCAGTCCTGTCTGACTCTTTGTGACCCCATGGACTGTAGCCCATCAGGCTCCTCTGTCCATGGAATTCTCCAGGCAAGAGTACTGGAGTGGGTTGCCATTTTCTTCTCCAGGGGATCTTTCCAACCAAGGGATTGGACCTTCATCTCTCGCATCTTCTGCACTGGCATGTGGTTCTTTACCACTGAGCCATTGCAATAAAACAAACTTGGCAATAAAGCGAGTCACATGAATTTTCTGTTTCCCAATACATTATGTTTACACTATTTTCCCCCCAATATTTATTTCCCAATACATTATGTTAACACTACAATGTAGTCTGTTAAGTCTGTAAAAGTGTTATGTCTAAAAAAAATCAATGTATTTTAAATATCTTATTGCTAAAAAATGCTAACCATCATCCTGAGTCCTCTGTAGGTCAGAACTTTTTACAACAGTAACAAAGACCACTGATCATGGATCACCACAGGAATAATGAAATATCGCATGAATTATCAGAACATTACACAGACACTAAGTGAGCAAACGCCACTGGAAAAACGGTGCCAATAGGCTTGTGTGATATGGAGCTGCCATAAAACCTCAGCCTGTAGACAACGCAAACCTGTGAAGCACAATGAAACAAAGAGCAGTAGAGCCAGGACTGCCTGAATAAACACAGAAATAGATATAGATGCTTATGTATGTACAGTGTACATATATGTGTGCGTGTATCTATTGCCTGTCTCAGTCCACTGAGAGCCTAGAAGCAGTAATATCCCAGGAACAATGAGCACACCTAGTACCCAAATCTAAGTTTCTAAATGTCATCCCTCCACCAGGTTCCTTTGGCGAAATAACTGATTCCAGAGTAGAGACAGGGAAAACAGTCTGGAACATCTTATGCTAAAAAATAAAAGTATTAAGAAAAAAAAGATAAAAACATGACAAAAGATCACAAGGACCAGCTGAAAGGATGCTTCCTCCTAGTCAAATCTGACACAATTTTTTTTTTTTTAAACATCTAAATGTCTGGGTGCTTCTTTATTTTTTTATTATTTTTATTACTTGGAGGCTCATTACTTCGCAACATTGCAGTGGGTTTTGTCATACATTGACATGAATCAGCCATGGAGTTACATGTATTCCCCATCCAGATCCCCCCTCCCACCCCCCCCCCCCCACCCAATTCCCCTGGGTCCTCCCAGTGCACCAGGCCCGAGCACTTGTCTCATGCATCCCACCTGGGCCGGTGGCCTGTTTCACCATAGATAATATACATGCTGTTCTCTCGAAACATCCCACCCTCGCCTTCTCCCACAGAGTCCAAAAGTCTGTTCTGTACTTCTGTGTCTCTTTTTCTGTTTTGCATATAGGGTTATCATGACCATCCATCTGAATTCCATATATATGTGTTAGTATGCTGTAATGGTCTTTATCTTTCTGGCTTACTTCACTCTGTATAATGGGCTCCAGTTTCATCCATCTCATTAGAACTGATTCAAATGAATTCTTTTTAACGGCTGAGTAATATTCCACGGTGTATATATACCACAGCTTTCTTATCCATTCGTCTGCTGATGGGCATCTAGGCTGCTTCCATGTCCTGGCTATTATAAACAGTGCTGCGATGAACATTGGGGTGCACGTGTCTCTTTCAGATCTGGTTTCCTCGGTGTGTATGCCCAGGAGTGGGACTGCTGGGTCATATGGCAGTTCTATTTCCAGTTTTTTAAGGAATCTCCACACTGTTCTCCATAGCGGCTGTACTAGTTTGCATTGCCACCAACAGTGTAAGAGGGTTCCCTTTTCTCCACACCCTCTCCAGCATTTATTGCTTGTAGACTTTTGGATAGCAGCCATCCTGACTGGCATGTAATGGTACCTCATTGTAGTTTTGATTTGCATTTTTCTGATAATGAGTTATGTTGTGCATCTTTTCATGTGTTTGTTAGCCATCTATATGTCTTTGGAGAAATGTCTGTTTAGTTCTTTGGCCCTTATTTTGATTGGGTCATTTATTTTTCTGGAATTGAGCTTCAGGAGTTGCTTGTATATTTTTGAGATTAATCCTTTGTCTGTTGCTTCATTTGCTATTATTTTCTCGCAATCTGAGGGCTGTCTTTTCACCTTGCTTATAGTTTCCTTTGTTGTGCAAAAGCTTTTAATTTTCATTAGGTCCCATTTGTTTATTTTTGCTTTTATTTCCAATATTCTGGGAGGTGGGTCATAGAGGATCCTGCTGAGATTTATGTCAGAGAGTGTTTTGCCTATGTTCTCCTCTAGGAGTTTTATAGTTTCTGGTCTTACATTTAGATCTTTAATCCATTTTGAGTTTATTTTTGTGTATGGTGTTAGAAAGTGTTCTAGTTTCATTCTTTTACAAGTGGTTGACCAGTTTTCCCAGCACCACTTGTTAAAGAGGTTGTCTTTTTTCCATTGTGTATCCTTGCCTCCTTTGTCAAAGATAAGGTGTCCATAGGTTCGTGGGTTTATCTCTGGGCTTTCTATTCTGTTCCATTGGTCTATATTTCTGTCTTTGTGAAATATGGCACAATTTGAGTACCAGAACAAATGATAAAGATTACAACCCACTGAATAAAATAGGAACCTAGCAATAGTCTGTAATAATATAAACAAATATATAATGAATAAACAAATGCTTAACATGCAAACTAAATGACAGAGAAAGAATTAGGAAAATATAAAATAGTAATTTGGTACCATCATTAGTGAATTCAGGTGAGATTTTTCAAAAGATATGAATACTGGTGTAGAAATTTGAAAAGGACAAGTTATTAAAATAGTGTCACAATATCATTCCACAAAATACTTATAAATTACTAAAGAGAAAAACCCTATCTGAGTGGAGAAACCTGGAAGACAATATCTCAAACAAGTAATGAAGATTAAAATCACCAGTAGAAGATGGGTCAGCACTACTCCTGCTGCTGCTGCTAAGTCACTTCAATCACGTCCGACTCTGTGCAACCCCATAGGTGGCAGCCCACCAGGTTCCCCCATCCCTGGGATTCTCCAGGCAAGAACACTGGAGTGGGTTGCCATTTCCTTCTCCAATGCATGAAAGTGAGGTTGCTAAGTCGTGTCCGACTCTTCATGACCCCATGGACTGCACCCTACCAGGCTCCTCCATTCATGGGATTTTCCCAGCAAGAGTACTCCAGTGGGTTGCCACTGCCTTCTCCGGGGTCATCACTATATACCTTCTAAAATGAAGCATCATGTCTGCAGCATTTCTGTCAAATATGCATGGTTCACATCTAATCATGAAGGAGTATTAGAGAGACTCAGATTGAAGGTCATCCTAAATAATGAAAAGTCTGTACTCTAAAAAGCGTCAAGGTCAGGAAAGAAGAAGCCTAAAGAACTATCCCTTAAGGAAACCAAAGGGACATGAAATCTCAACAACCCATCATCCTAGAATGGATCCTTAACCAGAGAGAAAAAGGAATATTGACTGAACTCCTGATGAAATCTACATGGACTCAATGAAGGAAGATTAGTGGCATATTAACGGTGAATTCCTGACTTGGATCACTGAAGAGTGATTATGTTCTTGTCTTGTATCATGTCTGCACACTCATACATAAAAATATGTATGTGACCTGCTCCCAAACAGTCCAGAAAAAGACTAATAAACATATATAAACATTTATGTAGAGGTGACAGAGAGGAAGATGAAACAAATATTATAAAATGTTGACAACTGTGGAATCTGGATGAAAAGGATATGGTATTTGAGTAGATCTGAAATTATTTCCCAAAAAAGTATGAGAGAAAAAGAAAAAAACAAAAAACAAAAAACAGAGACAATTCCAGAATTTCAAAGGCTAACAAAGTCTAATAAACATGAAAATGAAAGAAACAGGTTATCTACAAAAATACCTAAAATCCTAATTCTGCTCTCTCCACCTTCCACTTCTACCACCCTAGTCCAAGTTACCACCTCACACAGGAATTACAAGTCTCACGAACTGGTCTTCCTGCTTTCAACCTTACACCTGACTCCTTGAACTCATTAGTCCACCTATTAGTCCAACTCATGTAGTCTACAGCAGCCACAATGATTGTTTATAGGTTAGTCACGTCTCTCCTCTGCTCAAAATCCTCCAATGGCTTCCCATACCGCGTCCTAAAGCCCAAAACCTTGTAAGTAGTCTTTAACACTGTAGAAGATCTTTCACTCTTGTTCCCTCTGTGACATCATCTCCTACCACTCTCTCCTTTCGTTCTCTTCCTCCTCCCCCACCTTCCCAGCCTCCTTGGTGTTTTTCAATCAGAACTGAGTCTTCACCACATCAAAACCTTTGCCCTCATCTTCTATCTGCATGGAGCGCTATTTCCTCATTCAGTTCAGCTCAGTCACGTCCGACTCTGCGACCCCATGAATCGCAGCATGGTAGGCCTCCCTGTCCATCACCAACTCCCAGAATTTACTCAAACTCATGCCCATCGAGTCAGTGATGCCATCCAGCCATCTCATCCTCTGTAGTCCCCTTCTACTTCTGTCCCCAAACCTTCCCAGCATCAGGGTCTTTTCCAATGAGTCAACTCTTCGCATCAGGTGGCCAAAGTACTGGAGTTTCAGCTTCAGCATCAGTCCTTCCAATGAACACCCAGGACTGATCTCCTTTAGGATGGACTGGCTGGATCTCTTTGCAGTCCAAGGGACTCTCAAGAGTCTTCTCCAACACCACAGTTCAAAACCATCAATTTTTCAGCACTCAGCTTTCCTCACAGTCCAACTCTCACATCCATACATGACCACTGGAAAAACCATAGCCTTGACCAAACGGACCTTTGTTGGTAAAGTAATATCTCTGGTTTTTAATATGCTATCTAGGTTGGTCATAACTTTCCTTCCAAGGAATAAGCGTCTTTTAATTTCATGGCTTGCAATCACCATCTGCAGTGATTTTGGGGCCCCAAAAAATAAAGTCTGACACTGCTTCCACTGTCTCCCCATCTATTTTCCATGAAGTGATGCCATGATTTTAGTTTTCTGAATGCTGAGCTTTAAGCCAACTTTTTCACTCTCCTCTTTCACTTTCATCAAGAGGCTTTTAGTTCCTCTTCACTTTCTGCCTTAAGGGTGGTGTCATCTGCATATCTGAGGTTATTGATATTTCTCCCGGCAATCTTGATTCCAGCTTGTGCTTCTTCCACCCAGCGTTTCTCATGATGTACTCTGCATATAAGTTAAATAAGCAGCCTTGACGTACTCCTTTTCCTATCTGGAACCAGTCTGTTGTTCCATGTCCAGTTCTAACTATTGCTTCCTGACCTGCATACAGGTTTCTCAAGAGGCAGGTGAAGTGGTCTGGTATTCCCAAGCTGCATAATTTGATTTTTCACCTCTCTCATATCTCTGCTCAAATTACCACTTCTTCAGTAAGACTTTTTCTGCCCATCTACCTAAAAATCTAACTCCTATTTTCTACCCCAAAATCTGTACTTCATTTTCTTACTCTCAATATCCCAACAAACCACAAACTTGGATATCTTTTCCCTATAGAAGAATGTAAAGTATTCCATAATATTCCATAAATATATAAGAAATTCAAATATTTACTATTCAAAGTATATTAAAATGTATATTCACTTGCACTAATAATGAGTGTATATACATATTTTAATCCATATCTGCACACAAAAAGGGGCTTCCCAGGTGGTGCTAGTGGTAAAGAACCTTCCTGCCAATGCAGGACACCTAACAGATGAGGGTTCAATCCCTGGGTTGGGAAGATGCCCTGGGAGAGGGCATGGCAACCCACTCCAGTATTCTTGCCTGGAGAATCCACAGACAGAGAAGCCTGGTGGGCTACAGTCCAAAGAATCACAAAGAGACACAACTGAAAAGACTTAGCACACATGCATTTATGTACACAAAAAGTAGTATTATCTTTTTTTAAGCATCCACAGAAGAATTATGAAATTCTTCCATGAGTTATGTGTTCTAAGTATATTCAAAGACTTAATAATACAGGCCAAAGTTATCCAGAACAATGAATCAAAACTAGAAACTATAAACAAAAAAACAAAACAAAGCACAGCTTCTCAGGATAAGAGTGAACACTGCATACTTAACATATACCAGTATTAAAGCTAAGCAGAGGGCTTCCCTGGTGACCCAGTGGTTCAGAATCTGCCTTCCTAGGCAGGGGATGCAGGTTCAAGCACTGGTCAGAGATGTGAAGCAACAAGCCTGCACACCCCAACTACTGAGCCCATGGGCCACAACTATAGATCGTGTGCCACAACAAAAAATTGCCCATGACTCAATGAAGACTTCACGTGCCGCAACTAAGACTCGACAAAGCCAAATAAAAGAATATATTACAAAAAGAAACTAAGCAAAGAATGTATATTCATCTTTGTATCAATTCATATGATGAGAATTGGTACCACCATTTTATAAATAAGGAAGCTGAAGCTAAGAACACTTAAAAAACTTACTCAAGGGCTCGCTTCGGCAGCACATATACTAAAATTGGAACGATACATAGAAGATTAGCATGGCCCCTGCGCAAGGATGACACGCAAATTCGTGAAGCGTTCCATATTTTTTAAAAAATAAAAAATAAAAAAATAAAATAAAATTTAAAAAAATGAAAAAAAAAATGAAATGAAAAAAAAAAACAACTTACTCAAGATAACATAGCTAAGTGGTAAAGCTAGACTCACTTCCAGGTTCCTGACTATGGAGACCACGCTCTTGATTAATGTACTCTTTTAAAAAACATTTGGGTCAAAGAAAAATCACCACTGAAATTTAGAATATTCAATAGTAAAAACACTATTAAAAAAAAAATTAACTAAAACTATACTCCAGAAAATTAAAACTCTTTACCAAATAAAAAGTAGAAAAATAAATATAAAAAGCATTCCACTTAGTAGAGAAAAATAATAAAAGTAAATCTAAACAGAGAGAGAAAAGACTATTTAAAAGGAAGAAGAAATTAGGAAAGAAAAAAATGTATAAAAGATCATATGTCAAGCACATTCTTTAGGGGCATAAAAACTCTCTATAAAGAGGCATTTTTAAAACTTCAACATTTAGCTTTGGTAATCATCAATATATGGCGAATCTTGCTTCATTTATACTTTTATCAGCCTGACATTTTAAAATTCTGGAGTAGGCACCTTAAATGCCAATTATATTAGTATGTCCTACTTTAAAGAAAGGACTGTCACTCGTCTTACTCCTTCTCTTTATCTTTCCCTCCCTCCCTCTCACACCCCGTTGTAAGGTCTTACAAATCTCTAACCATAAAATAAGGCTCTTAAGGGTAGGTACTCAATACATTTATGCCATAAAAATGTCAAAGGTGATAATTTAAATGAAACATAGCACTGGGACTCCCCTGGTGGTTGGTGGCTAAGAATCCGGCTTAAAATGCAAGGGGCCCAGCTTCAATCCCTGGTCGGGGAACTAGATCCCACATGCTGCAACTAAGTGTTCACATGCTGCAACTAAGACCCGGTTCAGCCAAATAAATAAATAAAACAAAAGATATTAAAAAAAAAAAAAACACAGCATACCTTACTCCAATTTCCATAATGCTATAAAAATTAAGACAGTAGAAAATAAATCATAACTTACTCAAATTTTCCTGAACTACATTATCATCCACATCTGAATTATTCTTTCCAGACGTTAAATAATTCTTGAGCCGAAAAGGTCCACTTAAGAAAAAAAGGAAACCACAAAATTTGTGCTTTTGTAATATATCTATGTAACATATCTATCTTTATGGTCATTTTTCTCCTAAAACTGCAAGAGATTTTTTTTCTTATAAAACCAGTAATGATGTTATAGGACATTAAGAATATACCTACTTGATTCATAAAACAAAAAGTCTAAAAATCTACAGTTTAATCCCACATTTGATTTAAACACAATACCACTGAATTTTACAACCTTTAAACTAACTCATGAGTCAGAGTTATTCATTTAAGTTAACTCAGTAACACACTTTGATAAAAATCAAATCATTAGAAATAAATCAGCTTATCTTTTTTTAAAACTACCAACAAAAACAAGTAATTTAAAATTGTTCAGAGATGACTTGGTTTATCCCAGTCCTAGTTCCTCATCCATCCTGAGCCCAGGACAGGCCTAGTAGTCAAGGGCTCTCAAACAGTAAAGAAATCTTAGTTATCCCTTTAAAGTCTGAAAATCTGCTATAATTTACCATTCCTTCATTTTGAAAAAGGGTTTATGACTTCAGATATTATAAGAGTAGGGTAATTTGGTTTACTTGCTGAGTATGCTCTCTTTAAACATATACCCACAAATGCTTAGATAATGCTTCTTTCAAAAGGTACAGCCCAATTCTAACTCCCTTCTGAGTATGATATAGACTGAGTGACTTGTTTCCAAACAGAATAAAATCCAAGACTTCAAAGACTAGGTCATTAAAAGACTATGACCTCCGTCAGAGTCACACTTTCACTTGGATCATCTGCTTTGTGGGAAGTCAGCTGCCTTATTGAATACCCCAGGGGAGACAGCCACATGACAAAGAAACCCTGGCCTCCAGCTAATAACCTGTGAGCAAGCCGCTTGATAAGTGGATCCTCTATGCTCTAACTAGGACTGCAAACTAGACAGATATCTTGATTGCTATACGTCATAAGAATCCCTGAGCCAGAACTAGCCCGCTAAGTCACTCTCAGATTTCTACCACAGAAACTGTGAAATAGTGTTTGCAAGGCACTAACAAAATTAAAATGAACCTTTGGGAGTAATTTGTTAGTCAGTGAGTAACAAATATAGTGAGTAAATTCTATTATCTTTAGGACACATGCATACCTTCCTTCCAAAACTGAAGTCTCAGGCTCTCCAGAATCCAAGTTAGACTTTGCTGGTGTCGTGCATGTATATCCACTCATTTGAGACTTTCGATAAACATTTTGTGCAGCCATACTATCTTGGTTCTCTGAGTTTCCTGTATCTCTATGAAAATGAAAAGTCTGTAATTGTTCACATTTCTTCAAAATTTAGTTCTTCCAGAAACATAACACAGGTGGGTAGACAATACAATACTGACAAATATCAGATAATCTTGTTTAGGTCCTAAAACTTAACAACTAGTCCAGGAAGGAAATCTGATTTTAGAATCTACTGAAAGTTTTAATTTAAAAAATTCTTATAAAAGAAATGATAGAGAACTGACCTAACTAAGATAGAAGTGACTAACTGGGAGTAATTACCTACAGGCAGCTTATGATGTAAGAAAGTGAAAGTGAAAGTCGATCAGGGGTGTCCAACTCTTTGCAAACCCATGTCCATGGAATTCTCCAGGCCACAATACTGGAATGGGAAGCCTTTTCCTTCTCCAGGGGATCCTCCCAACCCAGGGGTCGAAACCTGGTCTCCTGCCATGCAGGCGGATTCTTCACCAGTTGAGAAACAAGAGAAGCCCAAGAATACTGAAGTGGGTAGCCTATCCCTTCTCCAGAGGATCTTCCCAAGCCAGGAATGGAACTGGGGTCTCCTCCATTGCAGGTGGATTCTTTACCAACTGAGCTATCAGGGAGTTAATCTATCACAGTTTTTGCTGAAAATCCTTAAAGAACTGAAATTTGTTTTCTTTGATATCTCTACCCAGCCTCCTGACAAACAGTACTGTTCAGAGGAACATAGGCTCACCTCTTTGGTAGCTGCCAACTAGTTAGCTTACTGCAAATATACGCAAACAAGATACATTATTCCAAGATGGTATAATTCTCTTCTCTCACATCTCCCTTACAAATCCCATGTTTTGTTTCTTGACTCAGTCTACTAGCTTATTCTTATCATTTGTGGGGATAAAACTGCAACATAACTAAAGAGCATGCAAACTTCTAAGTATTCTTTGATAATTTATTTCTGGAGTTTCTAGTCTCCCTCTAGGTCCTATCATCAGTCAAAACAAAACAAAAGGATTGTTAGAGACTACTATAAACAACTGTATACCAACAAATTAGATAACCAGAGTGGAATGGACAAATTCCTAGAAACACAGAAATTGCCAACACTGATTCAAGAAAAAAATAATCAATTTCAAAAGACTTAATTAGAGAATAAATCAGTAGAAAGAAAACTGCCCAGATGATTTCACCACTGAATTCTACCACCATTCAAAGACTTAACAGGACTTCTTCACAAACTCTTCCAAAAAATAGAAAAGCACTTCCCAACTCATTTTATGAAGTCAGTGTTATCCAGATACCAAAACTGCACAAAGACATCACAAGAAAACTACACACCAAAAGAAAACAAAACCCCTCAACAAAATACTAGCAACAGAATTATGTATCATGATCAAATAGGATTTAAACCAGAGATACATGTTTGGTTTAAGCCAAAAACCAATTAATGTAGTACATTTTATCAATAATTTTTTAAAAAAGTGTCACATGGCCACCTCAGTATACAGATGCCAAAAAAAAAAGCATTTGACAAAACACATTTTTTTCACTATAAAAAACACTCAACAAACTAGGAATAAAAAGGAACTTCCTCAATCTGATAAAACAACATTTACAAAAACCCCACAGCTAATAACATTTTGAATAGTGAAAGACTGGATGCATTCCTGCTAAGATTAAGAACAAGACAAAGAAGTCTACCATGCCACTCTTACTGAGCCCAGTATTAAAGACTTTAGCCAGACCTATAATGCAAGAGAAAGCATCCGGATTGGAAAACAAAAGTAAAACTATCACTGTTCACAAATGACATTCATGATCTTTTACTTAGAAAGTCCTACAAAATCTATTTTTAAAAGCTATCAGAACTAATACATGAGTTCAACAAGATTGCAGGATAAAGATCAACATAAAAATATCAATTGTATTTCTATACATTTGCACTGATCAATCCAAAATAATATTGAAAAAGCAATTCCATTCACAGCAGCATCAAAAGGGATACTTAGGAATGAAATTAACAACAGAAAATATAAAACTTATACTGCAAAAACACTGTTGAGAGAAATTAAAAAAGATCTAGCTAACAGGAAAAAAAAACCTGTTCATGGATCAACTGACACTATTAAGAGAGTAATAATCCTTAAACCAACAGATTCAAAGCAATCCATATCAGAATTCTGACATCTTTGCAGAAACTGATATGCTGATTCTAAAATTTATATGGAAGTACAAGACTCAGAATAGCCAAAATATTCCTAAAAAAAGAAAACTCACATTTCCCGATTTCAAAACTTACCTCTAACCAATAGTTATCAAGACAGTGTGGTTCTAGAACAACTGATATGTAGACAAAAGAATAAAATTGAAAATTCAGAAATAAGTCCATACATCTATGGTCAGTTGATCTACAAAAAGGGTTCTAAGACTATTCAATGGGGGGAAAATGTCTTTTCAACAAACAGTTATGGGACAACTGAATAGTCTCATGCAAAAGAACAGGGCTGGACTCTTTACAGCATATACAAAACTTAACTCAAACTGGATCAAAGAATTAAATTTAAGAGCTAAAACTACAAAACTCTTAGAAAAAAACATAGGGGTAAATCTTCATGAACTTGAATTGGACAAAGAATTTGTAGATATGACACCAAAATACCAACAGCAACAAAAGCAACCAGACAAAATAGGTTAATGGGGTGTGTGTGTGTGTGTGTGTGTGTGTATAGTATGTATAATATATATATTTTAGAAAATTAATGAATTTTTGCCAAACCAAAAAAATTTATGACATTATGATTCCACTTGTTTGACTCAGTATGAATAGAATGCTAGATTTCTAATTTATATTCACTCAAAACTTTGATATAGTTCCATGTACTTTGACATCTAGTATTACTGCTACAAGTCTAGAAAATTGATTATCTTAGTGATTAACTAAAGTACAGATTTTGTTCAAATTCACAAAATTTTATGCCACTGCCCACTGTTTGTTTTCATACATTATTCAAGGCTACATACTGTATTTAATTGCACTGAGTAGCTTCAATTGTATGCAACAAATTCTGTTAAAATCTCTTTTCATTTTTATTCTATTACAAATATTTCCTAGCTTTCCTTGTTATGGCCTTTTAGATACACTCATCATTTAAAAGTGGCCATTTAATTTCCAAATACATGCGATTCTGTCTAAAGTATGAATGAATGAAAGTCGCTCAGTTGTGTCCAACTCTTTGCGATCCCATGGGCTATACAGTCCACAGAATTTTCCAAGCCAGAACACTGGAGTGGGTAGCCTTTCCCTTCTCCAGGGGATCTTCCCAACCCAAGGATCAAACCCAGGTCTCCTGTACTGCAGGCGGATTCTTTACCAGCTGAGCCAGAAGGGAAACCCACAAGGCAAGGGAAGTTTAAAGTATCCTTAACATTAATTTCTCATTTTTATACTAATTTCCCATTCAAATGCTTTCTCCTCTGCAATCACCCTCTGTGTTTTTTCAGTATAACTTTATTGAGGCTTTCAAGGGCTAAGTTGAAGATCTCTCTTGGTAAATGTTACACTGTACTTGTGACATCATACTTGAAGATATGTGGGTTATTATCAAGTATCTTTTGATATTGATTTCTAACATAATTCCACAGGAATAAAAGAACAGACTGTAAGATTTCAGTAACTTTAGACCATGAAATTTTTGTACTTTGTTTTACATTCCTGGATATGTTCCTGTGTCTCCTAGTTTACAGCCTATAAGGAACTTGAATAGAATTTGTATCCTGCTGTTGTGTCAAAATTGTATAAATCTTAATTATGTTGAATTGATTCACAGTGGTTTTCAGGTCTACTATATCCTTCTACTTCTCTGTATACTCATTCTATTAATTTTTGAGTTTTTATTGAAATGCCAACTAAAAATCTTAATTTATCTACTTAAAAAAATTGTAATATATAGTGGAACTACATGTAACCTTGTTCTATATTTTCTAAGTTTTCTGTAAATGTGCTAGCATACTTCCATAAATTAAAAAATTAAAATTAAAAAGAAAAAAAAAAAAAACTTTCATGCTTCAAAGAACACCATCAAGAAAATGAGACAACCCAAAGAATGAAAGATTATCAAATATCACTTATTTGAAAAGAGACTTATATCTGGAATAAATAAAGACCTCTCAAGACAATTCAATTAAAAAAAAAAGACAATCCAATTAAAAATCTGCAAAGGATCTTAGTCTTCACAGAATGAAAATAAAAATCACAATGAGATACAACTTCATACCAATTAGGATGGCTAGAATCAAAAAGCCAACAAATGTTGACAAGGATGTGGAGTCACTGAAGTCAACTGCTAATAGGAATATAAAATAGTGCAGATGCTTTGGAAAATGATCCTGCAGTTCCTCAATGGATTAATGTAAAGTTACCACGTGACTCAGGCTTCTCTAGTGGCTCAGTGGTCAAGAATATGCCTGCAAGGCAGAAGACGTGAGTTCAATCCCTAGGTCGGGAAGATCCCCTGGAGAAGGAAATGACAACTCACTCTAGTATTCTTGCTTTCTTGATGGTGTTCTTTAAAGCACATTCTGTTATATTTTGATTATCCATTCATCCACTACTGAACATCTGGGAAACTATCTTTTGACTATTATGAATAATGCTGATAAAAACATCTGTGTACAAGTGAAACTGCTGAGACATATGCTTATTGTTGTTTAGTTGCTAAGTCATGTCTGACTCTTTTGTGACCCCAGGCATTGTAGCCCACCAGGCTCCTCTGTCCACAGGATTTCCCACTTTATGACATGCAAAATATCAAGACAATTATGTGTTTGGTCATCTACACATAGTAAGTAGACTATACAAATGTCTCAAAGATCTTCCTTTCTATGAATCCAGATACCCAACAAGTTTCCTAAGCAGATACGGTAATAACTACCAACTTTGGATGTTTCTAAATAGTCCTGTTATGTGTAAGATAGGGATGCTAGATCAAATTCAGAAACTCAACATAAAAACTTTATTTTTATACCTTATTATTTCTCTCAACCCATAGCTAAGGCTTATCTGCTTTGTTTAATAAAACAGTGATTTATTATTATTAAAACTGTTTATTATTATTAACACATTCAAGTAAAAACAACTGGGCTAATAAAAGACCTAGATACACTTATTTATCTTAAGTGTGCCTTCCTTACATGTAAAAAGAGCTAATACCTATCCTCTCAACCTCTCAAGATTCTTAACAAAAACCAAATAATACAAAGAACAGAAAAGAAAGTGCAAGTGAAGTCGGTCAGTCATGTCCAACTCTTTGCGACCCCATGGACTAATGTAGCCCACCAGGCTCCTCCGTCCATGGGATTCTCCAGGCAAGAATACTGGAGTGGGTTGCCATTTCCTTCTCCAGGGAATCTTCCCGACCCAGGGATCGAACCCAGATCTCCCGCATTGCAGGCAGACGCTTTAACCTCTGAGCCACCAGGGAAGCCCTGATATAAAGAATAAACTACTATAAATATGGAAGTCTGACATAAGACAGAGGGAGCACTGCAAAACATTGGGGGCAAACGTACAACTCAGTGAACTACTTATAGATAGTATGCACCATAACACCATACAGTAATGTATTTTAGAGTATTCTATCATGTATTCACTACATCCCCAGCACCTGCAATTTTTCATACATAATATGCATTAAGAATTTTTTGAATGAATGAATAAGCAAATGCTATATCAAAAAGCAAAAATGCTTAAGAGCAGTATTTACTAGTTGTCAGGACTGATGACAATTCATTGAAAGCATCTAGTGAACACTTGATAACAATAAGCACTAAAATATGTTAACTATTATCATCTTATAGGAAAAGAATTAATGCATTCCCAATTACTAAAATTATATTAATCTCACTTCAAAAAAAGCAACTTGGACTTCCCTAGTGGTCCAGTGATTAAGAATCAGTCTGCCAAAGCAGGGGACATAGGTTCAATCCCTGATTTGAGAAGACTCCACACGATGCAGGACAACTAAGACCTTGCAGCAGAACTACTGAGCCTGCGTTGCAGAACCAAGAGCCACAACTGCTGAAGCCTGCTCACCCTGGACGAGGTGCTCTGCAACAAGAGAAGCCACCACAATGAGACATCTGTGCGCAGCAACTGGAGAGTAGCTGCCCCTGCTTGCCGCAACTAGAGAAAGTCCACACACAGAATTAAAGACCCACCACAGCCAAAAATTAATTAATTAAACAAAATAAAAAAGAAAGCAACTCAAACGATACACTGAAAAACAAGATGGGGACTTCCCTGATGGTCCAGCAGTTAAGAATCCAACTTGCACTGCAGGGGATGTGGGTTCAATCCCTGGTTGCAGCACTAATATCCCACATCTTGCAGAGTAACTAAGCCCAAGCCCATAGCTCTGAGCCCACACATCACACCTAGAAAGTCTGTGTATCACAACTTTTACGCAAAGGAGACGTGACAAAACATCTCCTGTGCCACAACTAAGACACAATGCAGCCAAATAAATAAATTTTTTAAAAAATTTAATTAAGATGATAAATTGTGTTATATGTTTTTATCACAATTTAAAAAAAGGGATTGTTGGGTGACAATAACACCTACCTTATTAAATTTATCACCATACCTCATGTGCTATATATTATTCCCCATTTTAATAAGAATAAACAAATTCAGAGTACTACTGAGTCTGGGGGTCCACCCAGCTAATGGGAAACCATGGATTTACTACCAGGTCTGTCAGACTGTAGACTCCTTTATGCTAATATTGCTTTCTATAAATGATTAAATAACAGAGACATTTATTAAGTGTCAAACAAAAATAATTACTTTGTACATATAAGAGACATTACCAAAAAAACAAACAAAAAAAAAGAGACATTACCCAGAAGGATTAGGACTTTTCTTCTTAGCCAGGTCTGCTTCATTGCTTCCCAATGATTCATTCTGGGAACCACCAGAATCTTTAGCACATAAAACCTTCTGTGCTCCTGAGCTGCCTTCATTAGCTCTCTTTTGCTTTTTAAATGGAACAGCTTTTTTCCCAATATTCTTAGATGATTGGTTTGTTTTTTCAGCAGGTGGTTTTTGTCTACTGTTATAATACACTGACAGTTCATTTCTTACTGAAGAATTGCTAGAAAAAGAACCTACAGGATTAAATGATAACATAAAGTGAGTATACGTTTGATTATCTGGCTCACTAAAATATCAATATTATTTATATTTTTCATGTAAACATATGCATGCACCCCAATTCCATAGTAATCTACATTTGCTTTCAAGTTAAATTCATAAACTATTCAGCTCTTCACTTTATATATTGTTGTTGTTGTTAGTCACTAAGTCGTGTCTGACTCTTTCCCAAGATCACGGTCTTTTCCAATGAGTTGGCTCATCAGGTGGCCAAAGTACTAGAACTTCAACTTTAGCATCAATGAATATTCGAGGTTGATTTCCTTTAGAATTGACTGGCTTGATCTGCTTGCATTTTACAGATACATGGACAAAATCTTTTAAATTGATCACAAGTTTTCAAAAACCATCCTCTCTGGCTCTGCCCACTGTTCTTCTTAACATCCTGGTATATCCCCAAGGTCCCAGTTTCATCTTCTCAGTCTCTGTGTACTTTCTTTGAAGGATCTATCTATACATAACTTTAATTACTATCTATATTCTGATATAATTATTATCTACATGCTGATATCTATAATATTGACCTACCACTCTCCCCCAAATCTGCCACTCTAGCTTTATTTTCTATCTTAATGAAAAGTGTCACTATCTCATATATATGAGTCATCTGAGACTCCTGCCCCCAACCACAAGGAATCCTAAATCCTGTCACTCTACTTTCTTGTAATGCTTCTCAAATCCTCTTCTTTTAAGCTCTGCTACCTGTCATTAGCAGGCACCTTTATCATTTCTTATTTGGATCATTAAAACACCTTCTAAACTGATATCCTTTCTCTACCCTTGCATTCTTCGATCCATCCTTTACACTATTTTAAGAATCATCCTTAGAAAACGCAAAATGAATCACTACAATCTGGTTAAAATTTTTTACTGATTACCCATACCTTAAGGATTAAGTTCAAATATGTTTAAGTCTAATTTATTACTACATCTAAGTTCTTTTTCATTAAGCGTAACTCAACACTCTTCTCCAAACAGACAAATCAAAAAAAGGCAGCAGTACTGAACTATTCGCCTTTTTCCAAAGCACTGATCTTAAACAGTAGTCCCTAGACCAAAAATCAGCCTTACCTGGGAATCTGTTTGAAATGCAAATTCTCAGGCCTTAGCTCAGACCTACTAAATCAAAATTTTCAGAGTAAGATACTGTAATTTGTGTTTCAACAACTCCCCCAGATAATTTTAACAAAACAATTTTAAAAGGTTGAACTCTCAGCACCAGATCTCTACACCATACTTCTACTTCAAACATTCCATCCTCTTTCCTCCCCACAGCTCTCATCTTCAGGAAGCCTTCTCTAAACCCCAAGGCTAAATTAAGCAGCTCTTCTCAGTCCTTTGATAATGTTTATCATACATCTTGATACATGCGAAGAGCCAACTCTTTGGAAAAGACCCCATTGCTGCGAAAGAGGGCAGAAGGAGAAGGGGGCAAAGGATGAAATGGTTGGATGGCATCATCAACTCAACGGACACAAGTTTGAGCAAACTCTGGGAGACAGGGAAGGACAGGGAAGCCTGGTATGCTGCAGTCCACGGGGTCACAAAGAGTCAGACACGAACGAATGACTGAACAACATACAGCTCATTGTTTACTTACCACTCTCTTCCAGCAGACTGACAATCATTTAGACCAAGACCTATCTTTATATTCCTAATGTGTAACAGCAGGGGCAGGACTGTGGTAAAGCAAGAATAGCCTAGGGTGGTAAATAATTTTTCCCAGTTTTATTGATATACAACTGACAGATATCAGTTATATATCAATATATAACTGACATATATCATAACTGACTATGCAGGTTTAAGGTGCAAAACACAATAATCTTATATAGTATATACTGCAAAATAATTATCAAAGAGTACATCTTAAAAGTTCTCATAAAGAAAAAAATAAAAAATTCTAACTAGGGTATAAAATTTAAGAAGGTGTTTACTCCAAGTTGGGCTTCCCTGATAGCTCAGTTGGTAAAGAATCTGCCTACAATGCGGGATACCTGGGTTCATTCCCTGGGTTGGGAAGATCCCCTGGAGAAAGGAAAGGCTACCCACTCCTGTATTCTGGCCTGGAGAATTTCATGGACTGTATAGTCCATGGGGTCGCAAAGAGTCCGACACAATTGAGTGACTTTCACTTCACTTTACTCCAAGTCAGTCACACAGCCCTAAGAGCAAGTGTCTTCTTAAATCTCCCATTCGAGGTTGCTCATTTGCCTCACTGAGTCCTGGCCCAGCCTAACACCATTCCTGCCTCACCATGGGGACACAATAAGTGTTTCTTACGTACACTACAGGCAGATGAAGAGTAAAGAAATATGAGTTCTGTTGTTTCAAATTCTAGCACAAAGGTCTCTGACCTTAAGGGGAACTTATGCTGCTTTTCTATGCTTCAGACTTAGTTTGTTCTTCCATCAGATGAAGGAGTTTGGACCAGGTCATCTGTAAGCATTCCTCTACTTTTGTGACTACCTACTTGATCCCAACATGTCTCAGGACTAATACATGTTTCAAGTCTTTTTTGATAAATTATGGAGCTCAAGCATGCTTATCCCAGCTTTGTAAGATTTTTATTAGTCCATATAATTACACGTTCATTTACCATAGTACAGTTTCCAGCAACCTGGGGCAAAAAGATGAGTTCTCCAAAGTAGTAACAGTAGTATTTAACATTTTAATACTAAATATATGCCATTTAATACTTATAATTTAATGAGGTTAGAAGTAATGGTAGTCACATTTTAAAGAGTAAGAAACTAAACAAAGTAATCTACTCAAAGTTTACCTTCAACATTTATCCTCCCAGCATCAACCCCACCAACCTACTTCTAAGTGTTGCCACATACTCTGCCTTTACCTTTTCACATGATAATGTCTTTGCTTCAATCTAGAGCTAACCCTTTTATTCTGGGGTAGCCCACACCCATTCCTTGCCTACACAAAGACTGTGATCATGTACTTTTTCACACAGTCGTTTTAAAAAGCAGATGAGCTGATATAATATCTTGCATATTAGAGAGAGAGAGAGACCCCACATCTGCCACATCCCTTTATTTTACTGTCTCTTGGTCTCACTTCCAAACTCCCTTGAATCCACCTCAATCAGAGACGTTTGGTCTCATCATTCTACAAAAATCAATTTTATCAAGGTGATAACAACCCCCAAAATCACACTGTCAATTCTTAGCTCTCATCTAATTCACGCCATGAGCAGTATTTTAAAAAGTTCCTCACCTCATTCAATATACCTATACTGCTGGTCTTCCTTCTGTAGAATATAAGTCATATAACAGCAGCAATGTTTCAAATTTTGGTTTTATTTTTCCACAGCTGTGTCCCTGTACCTAGAATACTGTATATGATAAAGCTTCATGAATATCTATAATGAATTGATTTAATATTTATATTGATGATCCAATTTAATTTTTTCCTCATGAGATCTTTCTCAAGCAAACAGGAATGTAAATCAAACACAGAGCCTCTGATAGAATGAATATGATTTAAATAAAAATACTTACTCTGCTCTGATTTTACCACCCACCAATTAGATGGGCGTCTAGAAATTCTTCGACTTCTTGTGACAGTTGAAGTTAATTCTTCAGGCTCAATTTTGTTCTTCTTGGATCCACTTGAAAAATGCTTCTTTTTGCATTCCTTATCTTTTTTCTGATTCTTTTTGTGAGGAACATTGGTGTTATCTTTCTTGCTTCCTAAAATAAAGAATAAAAATAAAAATCTACTGAACCAAAGAATATTCAGAAAACCACAGCCAATTAAAAAAACAAACAAAAAATACCTCTCAATTATAGAAACTTAAATTTATCCTATGGACTTCTTTTTTCTTCTATTTTTTAAAAGTCACACATTCTCAAAATCTACAACTTCCTCTCAGCTAAATGCAAACTTGCACATTGCTTGATAAGCAACATATACTCCTGAGTCAAAAAGAATAGTATAGTATGTAAAGGAAAAACGAAATATATGACTCCTTCCACTACTTAAGAAAGTCCCATGTAAGAAAAGGTTAACCACTGCTTTTCTGTTTTAAAATAATTCATGACTTTAGTCAATCTAATTTATGGAAGAGAATACTTAAAGGAAGTTTTCAATAAAGATATATTTTCTACCTGAAGAAAAAAAGAACGTTTCTTTGAATAGAATTTAAAGAGGAAAAAGAATTTAAAACAAGAATGACTATGGAAAGTAACAAAAAGTTAAAGGTGTCAATAGCAGTTTCATTTTACTACAAAAGCAGGTAGAGAAGAAAAGATCTTCTTCAAAAGGGACAGATGAACTGTAGTTCTGTTTTTGAGACTGACAACCAGGAAGAAGGGGAAATCAGAAATACAGGCTATTTGAATACAAATATTTGAATACAAATACATCTAGAACGAAATGTGTACAACCACCAACATGAGTTTAACAATGGAAAATTCTTAATTAAAACATTAGATGTTATATAATGAAAAATTTTCTTGACCACCAAGTCAACCAAGAAACCTGCATTTTTAAGTTTCTGACACAAATATTTCTATGAGATCCAAATAAATTAAAATCATTATCAAATAGGAAACTCATATAGTAAATAAACTGCATAAAAGTACGTAAGATCAGGGGAAGTGGCCAGATGGCAAAACAGGAAGATCCTGAGCTCACCTCCTCCCACAGGCATACTAAAATTACAACTACTATTTACAAAGCAAATATTAATGAGAACAATCTGAATGCTAGCAGAAAAAGACCTTCTACAACTAAAGACATGAAGAGCCACAAGACAGGCAGGAAAGGCAGAGACAAGAGACAACCAAGACCCACGGTGGGAAACCTACACAGAAGAATAATTACGGTTGCATGGCTCTCCTCAGGGAGCCACATGGTGTGAGTCCCACGCTGGGCTCCCCTGTGTAGGATTCCTGCACCAGGAAGACAAGCCCCCTAAAGTTTGGCTTTGAAGGCTAGTAAGGCTTACTTTCAGGAGAATCTGAGGGCTATAGTAAATACAGATGCCACTCTTAATAGGCATTTGCATTGTAATTAAAATGGCAAAATCTCAAACACTCCAAGGCCCAAGGCAGAAGTAGCAGTTTGGAAGGAGCCTGGGTCAAAACCACTTGCTGATCTCGGAGAGCCTCCCAGAGAGGCAGGTAGTAAGTGGAGCTCACAGGGGACCCCGATGCTGGTTGCAGTCATTGTTCTACCACAAGGACACTGCTGTCGGCAACCACAACTTTGGAATCTTCTATCTAGCTTACTAGAGCTTCCCAGTGGTCAGTGGTAAAGAGACCGCTTGCCAATGCAGGAGACGTAGGTTTGATCCCTGGGACAGACAGATCCGCTGGAGAAGGAAATGGCAACCAGCAATGGCAACTCCAGTATTCTTGCCTGGGAAATGCCATGGGCAGAGGAGCCTGCAGGGCTGTAGACCACAGGCTCACGAAACAGTCAGATACGACACAGGGACTATTAATAAAACAGCAGCATCTAGCTTACTAATGCCAGACCCCCTCCACCCACCAGAAGGTCAGCATCAGTCCTGGGACAACTCAGGCCAAGAAGCCAACCTAGCTGGGACCCAGCTTATCAATGGGCCAGCACTAGCCTCTGGACCCCTGGAACCCCACGGCCAACCATCAGGATCAGTCCTACCCACCATCAGTCTGACACCAGCTCCAGGAATCCCAGGGCCTTATAGCCAGAAATCCCAGGATCCAGCTCTGCCCACCATTCTGCTGGTGAATTTACACCAGCTCCAAAACACCCTGGACCTCACAGCGACTGGTGTAAGGAACAGGTCCTGCCCACAAGCAGGCAACACCAACCCCAGGCCACAGCCCTGCCCACCAGCAGCAGGCCAACACTAGCTCCCAGACCGCAGGCACCACCCCAGACACCCCAGGACCTGGCTGAGCCCACCAGCAGCAGCCTCCACACGATGCAAGGCCAAAGAACTAAGTGGGGTACAAGCCTTCCTACCAGCACTTTAAGTCATCTTTATTACCTACAGCATATAACACTGTTTGGTATACAAGCTCTCAAACAGACACCAAAATAACAAGTTCAGGTGAAAGCCTATATTTCACTAGGCAATGATATCAATAAAACTGCTACCAAGCATGAGCAATTTTAGATACTACCTAAATTTTGATACTTAAAATGTGGCTCACATCAACTACACTAGCATCACCTGGGATAGACTGTTTAGAACAAAAGAATCTTGAGTCCCATCCCAGACCCACTAAATCGTTTATTAATCAATATTTTAACAAGACCCTCAGTGAATTCAAATGCACATGCAAATATGAAAAACGCTATTCTAGGTTCTTTATTAGGAAGTAGAGGGATACAGGATAAAATGAGTGAAATTCTGTCATGAAACCTTATAGCAACATCACTCTGTGATTCTATTTTCACAAAGTTATAGGATTTGGCAATACTGTAAATTCGGAATGAAGAGAACTGATTGATACTGATAAAGAGAACTGATCCGTGCTTATAAAGGAGTAAAAGAAGACTATTTGCCTTACTTATACTGTTGTTGTTCAGTTGCTAAGTCATGCCCATCTCTTTGGGACCTCACGGGCTGCAGCACGCCAGGCTTCCCTGTCCTTTGTAATCTCCTGGAATTTGCTCAAACTCACGTCCATTGAGTCAGTGATGCCATTTAACTATCTCATCCTCTGCCGCCCACCTCTCCTCCTGCCCTCTCTCTGCCAGTGTCAGGGTCTTTCACAGCATCAGTCTTTCTCAATGAGTTGGCTCTTCTCATCAGGTGGCCAAAGTACTGGAGCATCAGCTTCAGCATCAGTCCTTCCAATGAATATTCAGGGTTATTTCCTTTAGGACCGACTCATTTGATCTCCTGGCAGTCCACGGAACTCTCAAGAGTCTTCTCCAGCACCACAGTTCAAAGGCATTAATTCTTCAGTGCTCAGCCTTTTTTATTGTTCATCTCTCACACCCACACATGACTACTGGAAAAACTATAGCTTTCATTATATGGACCTGGATGTTGGCAACTTATCTCTGGTTCTTCTGCCTTTACTAAATCCAGCTTGTACAACAGGAAGGTCTCAGTTCACATACTGTTGAAGCCGAGCTTGAAGGATTTTGAGCATTACCTTGCTAGCATATGAAATGAGCACAATTCTATGGCAGCTAGAACACTCTCTGGCATTGCCTTTGAGATTGGAATGAAATCTGATCTCTTCCAGTCCTGTGGCCATTGCTGATTTTCCAAATTTGATGGCATACTGAGTGCAACACTTTATCATCATCTTTTAGCAACTAAAATAGCTCAGCTGAAATTCCATCACCTCCACTAGCTGTGTTCATAATAATGCTTCTTAAGGCCCACTTGACTTCACTTGACTCCACACACCAAGATGTCTGGCTCTAGGTGAGTGACTGCACCATCATGGTTTTCCAGGTCATTAAGACCTTTTTTGTATAGTTCTTCTGTGTATTCTTGCCACCTCTTCTTAATCTCTTCTCCTTATGTTTGGTCCTTGCCACTTCTGTATTTACACTGTTCCGCAATTATACTGGATCAGGCACAAAAATTTTTTATAAAAAAAAATAGAAAGAATCTACTGTACCAATATTGTGTTTAGTAAGAGTATCAACCAATACTTTCAAGATGACGAGAATAGGAAACACTACAAGCTACCACAAAGTAAAAACTTGTAAATAAATAACATATTTTAGGGAGTAGATATAGAAAATAATAAAGGGTCAATTTACAAAACACCAAAGCAAGAATGAGAACTTTCAACATAGTTGTCACTATTTGAAAAATTATTTGCACAACAGCAAGAATTTTCACTGATAAGCATCATTTTCCAGCTCCCAAGATTCCATCCACATCTCGCTTCTCTAACTCCTTTTATTTATGTCTTTCCTTCTTGTTTTTCCCTTATGCTTCTCAAAAATATCCTCAGGAACTGCTTCAATAAATGAGAGGTACTCGTGATGACAGAGATTATTGTCCATATTCATTGAACTGATTCAAAAAAGAAAAAACACCAATGTGAACAATGATTTAAAGCAAAAGAATATGAAGAGGAAAATGCTACCATCAAAGATTTATTCAGACAATGATATAAAAAAAAAAAAAATCATACAAAGTAAAAAAGAAACCAATTAAGAACACCATTTCGGAATTCAGCTCCAAATCAAGAAAGATTAGAGAATGAATGACATAAAAAGGAACGTATACAGAACATTAAGCTGATATATGAAACATCTAGTAATATGAAAAGAGGTAACTTAGAACTGTAGGGACACAAGTCATAAGCAGGGCAATAGCTAGAGAAAAAAGTGACTACTGTAGAAAATTTTGCATATTTACATGTACAGGAACAGGATTCTGAAGATGGGGCATGTTCAGATAAACACAGCAAGAGTATTCATCCAAAATAGAGCAATATTTCTGTCACTGCTGATAATATATTCCAGTGAGCCACAGAAATGCTATCGCAAAGTGGTTTTAGGAACAGGAAAGATATAGTTCCTATTCTTCTGGAGCTTTCAGTCCAGACTCTATAGTACAAGACAAATTCAGCATTTTCTTATTATGTTTGAAAATGAAGAGTGCTTTGGAGCAGATGTAGGAACATACAGGGTAAGTGATAATAATCAAGGAAAGTAATATTTAAACTTATTACACAGCTTGGTAGGGAACCCACAGTATATTTTCTTTTCCTTTTAAATTTTATTTTCTAAGTAAAAGGAAGAGCATACAAAAAGACCCACAGCTGAGAAAGTGGCCTGTTCATGGAATTGGAAAAAATTCATTATAAACCAGTCCAGGAGATAAATCTGGAGAGGAAAGAAAAGCAAGGGTATATGCATAAAATGCTAAAATAATCTAAGAAAGAGGTTAATGTAACTTGGCCAAAGGGGGTAGCTGTAGCAATGGAGGGAAATAATAAATGTGAAAGCTACTAAGGAAGAAATCAAAAGACTTATTGACTTTATACAGTTTGCCAAGTAAAGAAAACAGGAGATGAATCAGATTTCTTTTTTATTATGTTTCTGCTTAAGAAGATACTGAAAACTAGCAGAGGAAGAAGTTGGGAGGAATTTAGTTTCCAATATGTTGAGTCTGAGAAGCCTATGGGACAACAAAAGTAGAAAAGTTAATTTGCTCAATCCAAGTCATCAGTTTAGGCATTACAATTATTTTAAGTGCCTTATGAATCAATGGAAAAAATTATTTTCAGAATTAGAATTATCTCCATATTTTTAGTCTTTGAAAATGATATGGTTGGTAGAATAATGACTTCCTAATTCACCTGCCCTAATCACAAAATCTGTGAAAATGTTACATTATGTGGCAAGAAAGTTTAGAGACATGATTAAGGTAATAAACCCTAAAATAAGGAGATTATCCCAGGATAAGTGGCTGAATCCAATTACAGTGAGAAGGCTGGCATTGCTGGTTTTGAGACTGTAAGAGGACAGCCATGATTTAAGGAATACAGGCGATTTCAGGAAGGTAGAGAAAGCAAGGCAACAGATCTTCTTCCAGAACAACCAAAAAGGAACAAAAACCTTGTAAACACCTGGATTTTGATCCAGTAAAATCCATTTCAGACTCCTGACTCACAGAATGGGAAGATAATGTTTGTTGTTTTAAACCGCTAAGTATGTAGTAAGTTGTTATGAGAGCAAAAGAAAATTAAGGCAGAATGCTATATTAGTTAATCAATCTAGATAAATACAAGTTTTATATACACTAAAACCAGTGTACAAAATATAGCAGGTACTCAATACAGGTTTAATATTTATAATTTAGGAGAGTATCGTCCAAGTACACTTTCTTGATGCAATGTTTTTTACTAAGAAATTATAAATACACATCTTCCAAATTTTGTGAATTTATATTCTACTAGTTTTAAGAAATATGCTTTCTTATAATGTTAACTATCACCTTCAGTTTAGCCAAATTCTCCATACAGTGTTTTCTAAAAATGACCAAATGCTGATGAGAAACTGAAGGAATCAAAAAAATAAAGAAGAATTCAAATAAAAAGGATATGGTACATGTCTAACATTTATAAGAGATCCATTAAATAGGTCATTTTTCCTTCTATTGCAAGCAACAGTTGTCAAATATGCAAAGGCATATATAGGCAAAACGGAAGTCTGACAACTATTATTTCAGGTGATATAAAGTCTATGTTATAGACAATACAAAAAGAAAGCTAAAATAACTGAGTGTATGCATGAGCTTAGTCGTGTCCAACTCTTTGCAACCCCATGGACTGTAGCCCGCTTCTCTGTCCATGGGATTTCCCAGGTAAGAATACTGGAGTGGTTTGTCATGCCCTTCTCCAGGGGATCTTCCTGGCCCAGGGATGGAACCCCTGTCTCCTGCATTGCCAGGCCGAGTCTTTACCACTGAGCCACCAGTGATAACTATATTACAGAGGATTTTTTTAAAAAAAAGGTTAGGATAAATATTGAGCTTCTAATATACTCTCCCTTCTATATTAACAACAGAGTTAGAAAATCCAGGCACAAAAACAATTCCACTTAAGCACTAAAAATTTTCACCTTTTCAAAACTTTTTGATGTAACAAAAAATATGGGCTCTAGGTTGAAACAGATCTTAAGACTAATATTTAACTTCTTTTGAGTGTTATCTCTTATTGGATAGGATTGTCAAGGATTAAGCTGTATTTCATACATACAAAGTGCAAATAAATCTGGTAAGTGTTTTCTAGTCCATTAACTATTCTGGAGAAAGTTCTTTCTATAATACCTTTTCTCTCTATTACAGAAAAAGTGATACACTTCATCCATTTACAATCAAAATTCTTCAAAGAAGTGGCCACAAAGGGAACATACCTCAGCATAATAAAGGCCATATAAGACATATATGACAAAGCCACAGGTAACATCATACTCAACGGTGAGAAGCTGAAAACATTCTCTAAGACCAGGAATGGTGAAAAGCTGAAAACGTTTCCTCTAAGACCAACTCTCACCACTTTTGTTCAACACAGCTTTGGAAGTCTTAGCCACAGCAATCAGGGAAGGAAAAGAAACAAAAGAAGTCTAAATTGGAAAGGAAGAAATAAAACTGTCACTGTCTGCAGATGACAAGATACTACTAAGTTGGTGCAAAAGTAACTGCGGTTTTTGCATTGTTGAAATTTGCTATTTGATATTAAAATATAGTCTTAAATAAACATATTTATGTTATATATCATTTTAATGCACACTTCTATGCTTTTTTGCTAACAACATTATTAGTTGCTGATTATATTATATAAATAGACTATGTAAATGATGTTAGACAAAAAGCAAATTCAAGCAATTTTCTTATTCAAGTTCAAAACGGGTTGCAAAGCAGCGGAGACTACTTGCAACATCCACAACATATTTGGCCCAGGAACTGCTAATGAACATACAGTGCGATGGTGGCTCAAGAAATCTGGCAAAGGAGATGAGAGTCTTGAGGATGAGGAACACAGTGGCCAGACGTCAGAAGTTGACAATGACCAATCATCGAAGCTGATTCTCTTACAACTACACGAGAAGTTGCCAAAGAACTCAACGTTGACCACTCTACGATCACTTGACATTTGAAGCAAATTGAAAAGGTGCAAAAGGTCAATAAATGGATGCCTCCCAAGCTGACTGAAAAGGAAAAAAAAAAAAAATCATGCTTTGAAGCATTATCTTCTTTTATTCTACACAATAATGAACCTTCTCAATCAGATTGTGACATGTGACGAAAAGTAGATTTTCTACAACAACCGGCAACAAACAGCTCAGTGACTGGACCAAGAAGCTCCAAAGCACTTCCCAAAGTGAAACTTGTTCCAAAAAAAAGATCATGGTCCATGTTTGGTAGTCTGCTGCCTGTCTGATCCACTACAGCTTTCTGAAGCCTGACAAAATCGATATATCTGAGAAGTATGCTCAATAAATCAATGAGATATACAGAAAACTGCAATGCCTGCTGCTAGCATTAGTCAACAGGAAGGGTCCAGTGCTTCTCCACAACAGCGCCTGACCTCACATTGCACAACTAACAATTCAAAAGTTGAATGAATTAGGCTACAAAGTTTTGCCTCATCTGCCATATTTAGCTGAACTCTTGCCAACCAACTATCACTTCTTCAAGCATCTAAACAACTTTTTCCAGGGAAAAACCTTCCGCAACCAGCAAGAGGCAGAAAATGCTTTTCAAGAGTTTATCAAATCCTGAAGCACTGACTTTTTTTTTCTTTCTTGAAACACAGAATTTTATTTAGAAACTGTTTAAAGTAGAAAAACTCCCTGTCAAGAAAGACCAGGTGGAGAATGGGTTCCCAATAAAATGGAATTTTAGGACAATGAAAGTCTAAAAGGCCACAAAAGAGAAACAGCACCACTGTTATTTGAACAATGGCTAGTTACTTACATTTTTTGGCATTGTTATTCACTGAATCTGAGTTTTCCTCTGAATTCCACATAGAGCATGCACTACACAACAGTTTTATCCTAAAATACCTGCTTGCTACACATATTTCAGGACAAGCTACCACCAGAAACAAATCTATACAAATACATCAGGGGCTAAACAATCTCAGCAGTGGGTGACACAAATTTGTAGAATTCTGCCAAATAAAGGAACTGAGTCAGCTGTGAGCAAAGTAAATGAGGGAGTTAAGGAATAAAATGTTTTAAATATTAATAATTAACTCAGATATGGTACTATATTTTCTGCAAAATAAAATTAACATTTGGTAACATGCTAACATTCTTATCTCCAAAGAGATTAGTGCACTGGCAAAGTATTCTGATAAAAGTGGAGGGCTAAGGACAGCAGGTACCAAAAACACCCAGTCTTACAGATCCCAAGAGTGGTGGCCCTCACTGATCACTCCCTTTGCAAAGGTCCAGAAAGAACTTGCAGCATGATCAACTACTGCTGATCTTTCACTCTAAGCAGCAAATTTTAAGGAGCCAAACAGGAGTCCCCAGTGGGCAAGGGGAACAGAGAAGAGAAACATGTTAAATGCAAACTTAAAACAGAGTAAAACGGGACACAACCCTCATTCAAATCCCAGAGATGCAGGCAAGTCCCCAAAAGTAGATGTTAGGTTTAGTTTAAAAACTGGACACATCTCATTTCCCCCCACCCCCCCGCTCCAAAAAAAAAAAAAAACGATACATAGAATTATCAGGGATAACTGGAAAAATCACCAGAGAAATGCTCAATGAAAATCAAGCTCTTCCAACCAAATGTTAGGCCTGAAACACATCCTATATTCATCCAGGCAACAAAGCCTCTTGCCAAAGCATGGATTTTTAAGCTACAGGAATAAAACTTATTACTCACTGGCAAAAAAGTAATGATCCCTATTTTGATTAATAAAGATGTGTTTGAGCCTTGTTGTAATGATTTAAAATTCACAGTTCAAAACTGCAGTTATGTTTGCACCAACCAAATACACATAGCAAATCCTAAAGATGCTACTAGGAAATTATGAGAAGTCTTCAGTGAAAAACAAAATTTGCAGGATACAAAATTAACATACAAATCTGTTGCATGTCTATACACTAACAACAAAAGATTAGAAAGAGAAATTAAGGACAATCCCATTCACCACTGCATCAAACGTAAAATACTTAGACCACTTAAGGAGGCAGAAGACCTGTACTCCAAAACTATAAGATGCTAACGAAAGAAATCAAAGATGACACAGATGGGAAGATATATCATGCTCTTGAAAATGAAAAATCAGATTTCTCACAATGACTATCCTACCCAAGCAATCTGCAGATTCAATACAATCCTTATTAAATCACCAATGGCATTTTTTGCAGAACTAGAACAAAAACACTTTAAATTTGCATGGAAACACAGAAGACTGTGAATTGGCAAAACAATCCTGAAAAAGAAAAATAGAGCTGGAGGAATCAGTTGCCCTGACTTCAGACTATACTACAAAGCTACAGCAATCAAAACAGTATGGTATTGAAACAAAAACAGACATACACATCAATGGATCAGGATAGAAAGTCTAGAAATAAACCCATGCACCTACGGTGAATTAATGTATGACAAAGGAGACAAGAATATACAGTAAAAAAAAAAAAAAAAGACACTCTCTTGAATAACTGGTACTGGGAAAACTGGACAGCCACCTGTAAAAGAATGAAATTAGAACATTCTCTAACACAACACACAAAAATAAACTTAAAATAGATTACAGATCTAAATATAAGACCAGATACTATAAAACTGCTAGAGGAAAACACAGGCAGGACACTCTTTCACAAAAATTACAAGTATCTTTTTTGATTCACCTCCTAGGGTAATGAAAATAAAAAGAAAATAAACAAACGTGACCTAATTAAACTTAAATGATTTTGCACAGTAAAAGGGAATACATATACAAAATGAAAAGACAACTCACAGAAGGGAAGGAAATACTTGCAAGTGAAGTCACCAATAAATAAGAGATTCATTTCCAAAATACACACACTAGCTCATACAGCTCAATATAAGAAAAAACCAAAAACACCCAAATGAAAAATGAGCATAAGATCTAAATAGACATTTCTCCAAGAAGATACACAGATGGCCAATAAGCACATGAAAAGATGTTCAATACTGCTAATAATTTGAGAAATGCAAATCAAAACTACAAGGAAGGATCACCTCAAACCGGTCAGAAGGGCCATCATCAAAGGTCTACAAATAATAAATGATGGAGAGGAAGTAGAGGAAAAAACCCTTCTACACTGTTGCTGGGAATGTAAACTGGGCCACCCACTGTGGAGTATAATATGTTAGTTCCTTAAAAAACTAACAATAGGATAAGCCCTGCTACAAAGAGGGCAGGCGGTGAGCCGAAACAAGTGCACCCAAACCCTGCAATGCAGAGAGCAGGCAGGGGGAGCCAGAACAAGTCCACACGAGCCCTGCAATGCAGCACGAGGGCCCCGGAAGCCAAGAGAAGTGCACACAAACCCCTCAATGCAGACGGCGGTCTGGGGAGCCAAGATAAGGGCACACAAGCCCCGTGAAGCAAAGGGCAAGCCAAGGGAACCAAAACAGGTACACACAAGCCCCGCAACACAGAGCAAGGGCCTTGGGAACCGAGACAAGTGTACACAAGACCCGTGACACAGAGGTTGAGCTCAGAGGGCTGAGGGAAGCCCACACAAGTCTCTGTGACACAGAGGGCACAAGAAAAGATCCACATAAGCTCCTACCTAGCAAGCTTTGGCCAGCAGTGCAGGGCAGGATGGGGAATGATCCCAGAAATAAGCAGGGGGCTGGTGGCAGTGAAGATATCCTGAGAGAGCCACTTTAAGTGGCTGCAGAAACAGACATGTCAAACACTTCCCTCATAGCTCAGTCGGTAAAGAATCTGCCTGCAGTGCAGGAGACCTGGGTTCTATCCCTGGGTCAGGGAACTCTCCTGGAGAAGGAAATGGCAACCCACTCCAGTATCCTTGCCTGGAAAATCCCATAAACAGAGGAGCTTGATGGGCTGCAGTCCACAGAGTCAGGCATGACTGAGCAACTAACACACACACAACACTGCCAAAGCCAGAAAGACTGCCCAAAGGCATACTGAACCCACAAACTCTCCAAACCTACTAATCTACACTGCACTGTCCTTGAGAGACAAGATCCAGCTCCATCAACCAGAACACAGGCACAAGCTCCCCTAACCATGAAAACGTCACAGGACACTAACCCAATCCCATCCACAGGGGTAGACGCCACAACCAAAGAGAACTACAACCTTGAGAACCTTTTCTTCTCTTATAATTCACAGTTTATATCCCCCTACATATTTCCACCTTCACATTCGCCTTCTACGGTACTATGGAGCTTTCCTCTTTACTTTTCTTGTTAAAAAAAAAACTCATTTTAAGATTTTTTTTTTCTCTTTTTCACCCTCTTTTTTAATGAGTTTTTCATTTTGCTTTTTATATATTCAACTGCTTTTCCTATAGTTCTTTACCGGCTATATCTACTTCTGAATATACATATAAATCTTCTCCACTTATGTCTATTCATCTTTGCTTTTCTATTTTTTCTGTTGCTCTTTTTTTAAACTTCTTTCCACCCCCTCCTTTTCTCTTTTGCCTCCCTTCTCCTCTTTGTCTTTTTTCCTTCTCCCTGTATTCCTTCACTCTTTCTTTTTTCACCAAGTAGGTTAAATTGCTGAGCTCTCTGTTATATTCCCCAGTTGGCCCTCTGCTATGCAGTTTTCCAGATTGAGCAAGACCTAGCTCTGCTTTTAATTGGTTATCACTTTTGACTCTCCTGGTTCACCAAGTCAATCTCCTGTACTCTTTTCTTTAGAACACTTTGGTTATAACTATATGTGTGGAAGTATGTGTATATGTCCCATTATCTCTGTAATTACCTGCTTGATTTGCTTGATCTCCAACCAGAACACAGGCACAGGTCACCCCTAACAAGAAATCAACACAAAGCCCCAACCAACATTTCCCTCCGAAGGCAAAAACCAAAAGCAAGAAGTTAATACAACCCTAAAGCCTGGGAAGAGGAGACCGAAATGAAGCAAGTCAGAAAAAAAAAAAATGACAAAAATACAGAGAATACAGCACAAATGAAAGAGCAAGGTCAAAACGCACAACACCAAATAAAGAAGAAATAAGCAATCTCCTTGAAAGAGAATTCAAAATAATGATAGCAAAGATGGTCTGAAGACTTGAAAACAGAATGGAGAAAATACAAGAAACATTTAACACAGTTAATACAATCATCCAGGACATAGAATAAAGAATAAGCAAACAGATGAGTAACACAATTACTGAAATTAAAAATACCTTCCTCTAGAAGGAACCAACAGCAGAATAACTGAGGCAGAGGGACGGATAAGTGAGCTGGAGGATAGAATGGTGCAAATAACTGCTGAAGTGCAGGATAAAGGGAAAGGCACAAAAAGAACTGAGGATATCATCAGACCTTCGGGACAATATTAAACGTACCAATCTTCGAGTTATAGGGGACACAGAAGAAGGAAAAAAAGAAAGCACCGAGAAAATTTTTGAAGAAATTATAGTATGCAGGTTAAGTAGTATAACTTAAGTTATACTAAAGTTATATAAGTAGTAGTATAACTGCATAACAGTATAGTATGCAGTTAAGAAGTAAAACCGGACATGGAGCAATGGACTGGTTCCAAATTAGGAAAGGAGTATGTCAAAGCTGTATATTGTCACCCTGCTTAGCTTATTTAAACAGAAAGCAAAGAGGAACTCAGGAGACTCTTGATGAAAGCGGAAGAAGAGAGTGAAAAAACTGACTTAAAACTCAACATTCAAAAAATGAAGATCATGGCATCTGGTCCCATCACTTCACAGTCTCATCACTTCATGGCAAATAGATGGGGAAACAATGGAAACAGTGACAGAGTTTCTTTTCTTGGGCTACAAAATCACTGTAGGTGGTGACTGCATCCATGAAATTAAGACACTTGCTCCTTGGAAGAAAAGCTATGACCAACCTAGACAGCATATTAAAAAGCAGAGACATTACTTTGCTGAAAAAGGTCCACCTAGTCAAAGCTATGGTTTTTCCAGTAGTCATATATGGATGTGATAACATAAAGAAAGCTGAGCCCAAAGAACTGATGCTTTTGAACTGTGGTGTTGTAGAAGACTCTTGAGAGTTCCTTGGACTGCAAGGAGATCCAATCAATCCATCCTAAAGGAAATCAGTCCTGGGGTTCATTGGAAGGACTGATGTTGAAGCTCCATTACTTTCGCCACCTGATGTGAAGAACTGACTCACTGGAAAAGATCCTGATGCCGGGAAAGTTTGAAGGCAGGAGGAGAAGGGGACAACAGAGGATGATATGGTTGGATGGCATCACCGACTCGATGGACATGAGTTTGAGCAGGCTCCAGGAGTTGGTGATGGACAGGGAAGACTGGCATGCTGCAGCCCCAGGTCGAAAAGAGTCAGACACGACTGAGTGACTGAATTGAGAGCTGAAAACTTTCCCAACATGGGAAAGGAAATAGTCAATCAGTCCAAGAAGTGCAGAGAGTCCCTTACAGGAGAAACACAACAAGACATGTTAATCAAGCTGAGATTGAGTACAAAGAAAGAATATTAAAAGCAGCAAGGGAAAAGTAACAAGTAACATACAACCGAAAACTCATACATTTAACAGCGGATCTTTCAACAGAAACTCTACAGGCCAGAACGTAATGGTAGTATATATTTAAAGTACTAAAAGAGAAAAATCTACAACCAAGATTACTATATCCCGCAAAGATCTCATTCAAAATTGATAGAGAAATCAAAAGCTTCACAGACAAGCAGAAGTTAAGAGAATTCAGCATCATCAAACCAGCCTTGCAACAAATACTAAAGGGACTTGCATAGTCAGTAAACACAAGAGAATAGAAAGGCCTACAAAACAAACCCAAAACACTCAAGAAAACGCCAATAGCAACACATGTATCACTAATTACCTTAAATGTAAATGGATTAAATGTACCACCCAAAAGATACAGACTGACTGAATGGACATTAAAAAAAAGATCCATATATATATGCTGCCTACAGGAGACCGTTTCAGACCTTGAGAAACATACAGACTGAAAGTAAAAGGATGGAGAAAGATATTCCGTGAGAATGGAAACCAAAAGAAAGCCAGAGTGGCAATCCTTATTTCAGACAAAATAAGACTTTAAACCAAAGAATATTATCAGAGACAAAGAAGGACACTACATAATGATCAAGTGATCAATCTAAGAAGATATAGCAATTGTAAACATTTATGCACCTAACATAGGAGCACCTCAATTCATAACACAAACACTAACAGGCATAAGAGGGGAAATCAACAGTAACACGATAGTAGGTGACTTAAAAAACCCACTTACACCAACAGACAGATCATCAAAACAGAGAATCAAGAAGGAAAAACAAACCTTACATGAAACATTAGACCAAATGGACCTCACTGATATCTTCAGGACTTTCCATCCAAATGCAGAAGAATATACTTTTCAAGTGCACATGGAACATTCTCCAGGACAGATCACATATTGGGTCACAAATCAAGCCTCAGTAAATTTAAGAAAACTGAAATTGTATCAAGTATCAAGTATCTTCTCTGACCACAAAGGTATCAGACTAGATATCAACTACAGGGAAAAAACTGCAAAAAACACAAACTCATAGAGATTAAATAAGACATTAATAAATAATGAAGAGGTAACTGAAAATAAGAAAGGGAATCAAAAGATTACTAGAAAGAAATGACAATGGAAAACATGACAACCCAAAACCTATGGGATTCAGCAAAAGCAGTTCTAAGAGGGAAGTTTATAGCGATACAATCACACCTCAAGAAACAACAAAAGCACTGAATAGACAACCTAACTCTACTTCTAAAGCAGCTGGAAAGAGAAAAACAAAAAACGACCAAAGTCAACAGAAGGAAAGGGCTCATAAAAATCTGAGCAGAAATAAATGAAAAAGAAATAAAGGAAACAACAGCAAAGATCAATAAAACTAAGAGGTGGTTCTTTGAGAAGATAAACAAAACTGACAAACCACTAGCTAAACTCATCAAGCCAAAAAGGGAAAAAAACCAAATCAACAAAATTAGAAATGAAAAAGGAGAGGTTACAACAGATAACACAGAAATACAAAGAATCACAAGAGAATATTATGAGTAACTATATGCTAATAAAATGGACAACCTAGAGGAAGTGGACAGATTCTTAGGAAAGGTCAATCTCAGGACTGAACCAGGAATAAATAGAAATTATAAACAACACAGTTACAAACACTGAAATCGAAACAGTGATCAAAAATCTCCCAAAAACCAGATGGCTTCACAGGGGAATTCTATCAAACACTTAGAGAAGAGCTAATGTTTATTTTTCTGAAACTCTTAAAAAAAAAATTGCAGAGGAAGGAACATTTCCAAATTCATTCAACAAGATCACAATCATCCTGATAACAAAACCAGGCAAAGACAACATGAAAAAAGAAAATTATAGGCCAATATTACTGATGAACATAGATGCAAAAATCCTCAACAAAATTCAAGCAAACAGAATTCAACAACACATTAAAAAGCTCATATACTATGATCAAGTTGGGTTTATTCCAGGGATGCAAGGATTCTTCAGTATACACAAATCAATCATGATACACCATATTAACAAACTGAAAGATAAAAACCGTATGATCATCTCAATAGATGCAGAAAAAGGCTTCAACAAAATTCAGCATCCATTTATGATAAAAACGCTTCAAAAAATGGGCATAGAAGGACCCTACCTAAACATAATAAAGGCCATATAAGAAAAGCCCATAGCAAACATTATTCTCAATGGTGAAAAAGTAAAAGCATTCCCTCTAAGATCAGGAACAAATCAAGGGGGTCCACTCCCACCACTATTATTCAACATAATTTTCTAAGTCATAGCAATGGCAATCAGAGAAGAAAAAGAAATAAAAGGAGTACAGACTGGAAAAGAAGAAGTAAAACTCTCACTGTTTAGAGATGACATGATACTATACATAGAAAACCCAAAAGAAACTGCTTAAAATCAGAAAATTGCTAGAGCTAATCAGTGAATTCAGCAAAGTCATGGGATACAAGGTCAAAACACAGAAATTACTTCCATTCCTATACACTAACAATGAAAAATCAGAAAGAGAAATTAAGGAATCAATCCCTTTTACCATTACAACAAAAGAATAAAATATTTAGGAATAAACCTATGTAAGGAGACAATACCTGTATACAGAAAATTATGACACTGATGAAGAAATCAAAGACATCGTAACAGATGAAGAGATATTCCACGCTCCTGCGTAGGAATATCAATATTGTGAAAATGACTATACTACTAAATGAAATCTATAGATGCAACACGACCCCCGTCAAATTACCAATGGCATTTTTCACAGAACTAGAACAAAAAATTTCACAATTCATATGGAAACACAAAAGACCCCGAACAGCCAAAGCAGGCTTGAGAAAGAAGAATGGAGCTGGAGGAAGCAAGCTTCCTGCCTTCAGATTACATGACAAAGCGACAGTCACCAAGACAGTGGGGTACAGGCACAGAAACAGAAATACAGACCAATGGAAAAAGATAGAGAGACCAGAGATCAACCCACAGCCATGGGTACCTTCTTTGTAACAAAGGAGACAAGAATATACTATGGGGCAGAGAGCTTCTTGAACAAGTGGTGCTAGGAAAACTGGACAGCTATGTGCAAATGAATGAAAAAGTAGAAAACTACTTGATGCCATACACAAAGATAAACTCAAAATGGCTTAAAGACCTAAATGTAAGACTAGAAGCTGTAAAACTCTTAGAGGAAAACATAGGTAAAACACTCGATGACATAAATCAAAGCAAGGTCTTCTGTGACCCACCGCCTAGAGCAGCACAGTGCAAGTGGCTCAGTGTGTCCCACTCTTTGCGATCCCGAGGCCTATCCAGTCCATGGAATTCTCCAGGCCAGAACACTAGAGTGGGTAGCCTTTCCCTTCTCCAGGGGAGCTTCCCAACCCAGGGATCAAACCCAGGTCTCCCACATTGCAAGTGGACTCTTTACGAGCCACAGGGGAAGCCCCACCTCCTAGAGTAATGGAAATAAAAACAAAAAAAACAAGTAGGACCTAATTAAACTTGAAAGCTTTTGCAGAGCAAAGGAAACTATAAGCAAGATGAAAAGACAACCCTCAGAATAAGAGAAAATAATAGCAAAGGGAAAAACTCACAAAGAATTAATTTCCAAATTATACAAGCAGCTCATACAATTCAATACCAGAAAAACAAACAACCCAATCAGAAAGTGCAAAAGGGAGTTGAAGAGACGTTTCTCCAAAGACAACATACAGATGGCTAACAAGCACATGAAAAGATGCTTAACATCACTCATTAATTAGAGACATGCAAATCAAAACTACAAGATACCACCTCAGATCAGTCAGAATGGCCATCATCAAAAAGTCTACAAATAATAAATGCTGGAGAGAGTGTGGAGAAAAGGGAACACTCTTGCATTGCTGGTGGGAATGTAAACTGATACAGCCACTATGGAAGACGGTATGAAGATTTCCTTAAAAAGCTAGGAATAAAACTACCATATGACCCAGCAATCCCACTCCTAGGCATCCAACCTGGGGAAACCAAAACTGAAAAAGACACATGTAACCCAATGTTCACTGCAGCACTATTTACAGTAGCTAGAACATGGAAGCAACCTAGATGTCCATTGACAGATGAATGGATAAAAGTTGCAGTACATATACAATGGAATACTACTCAGCCATAAAAAGGAACACATCTGAGTCAGTTCTAATGAGGTAGATGAAGCTAGAGCCTATTATACAGAGTGCACTTAAGTCAGAAAGAGAAATATACATATCGTATACTGACACACATATTTGAAATCTAAAAAGATGGCACTGATGAATTTATTTTCAGGGCAGCAATGGAGAAACAGACACAGAGAACAGACCTATGGACATGGGGGGACAGGAGGAGGGAGAAGGGGAGATGTATGGAGAGTAACATGGAAATTTAAAATACCGTCTGTAAAATAGACAGCTAGTGGGAATCTGCTGTATGGCTCAGGGAACCCAAACAGGGGCTCTGTGATGAGCTGGGATGTGAAAGGTGGGATGTGGAGGGAGACAGGAGGGAGGTTCGGCAGGGAGGGAACATGGGTGTACCTATGGCTGGTTCTTGCTGACGTATGACAAAATAGCACAAAATTCTGTCAAGTAACTTTCCTTCAATTAAAAAATTTAAAAAAAAAGAAAGAAAGAAACTAACAATAGCATTACCATATGATCTGCAAACCCACTCCTAGGCATGGATCTGGAGAAAACCGTAATTCAAAAAGATACACGCAACTCAACGTTCATTGCAGCACTACTAACTATAGCCAAGACGTGAAAGTAAACTAAATGTCCATCCACAGATGAATGGATAAAGAAGGTGTGGTAATTACATACATACATACACACACAAACACACATGCTCACAATGGAATATTACTCAGCCATAAAAAAGAATGAAATTATGCCATTTGCAGCAACATGGATGGATTTAGAGATTAGCATACTTAGTGATACAAGCCAGACAGAGAAAAACAAATATCATATGATATCCCTTATTGTGGAACCTACAGAAAAAATAAAAGAGATACAAACAGGGGATGGAGGTAAATTAGGAGTTTGGGATTAACATATACACACTACTATAAATGAAACAGACAACCAATAAAGACCTTCTATACTGCACAGGGAACTATATTAAGTATTTTGTAATAAGCTGTAAGAGAAAAGAACTTGAAGAAGAATGTGTTTGTGTGTGTGTGTAACTGATTTAGTTTGCCATAAACCTAAAACGAACACAACATTGTAAGTCAACTATACTTCAATTTTAAAAAGTGATTAAAAAAAAGCACAAGTTGATCTTTTCTTCATGATACTGTCACCATTATAAACCTCAATCACCATGCAGAGAGATGGCGTTAAGAGAGCGGTTGTATTTCAGGTTTCCCTGGGCAATTGGAGTTTATGCTCACAGTCATGACATCCTCTCCCATTTTCATGTGTCCCAGTTTGAAAAATAAATAAAATACTGTCCCAAAATAGACAGTTTTTTGAGTTATTAATTAGTTGATTATTCTCTGTGCTTCCAATATTATCCTGTGGATGTATGTATATTTATCTGTTGGTCTACAGACATTAACAGATGGATCTTTTTTAATGATGAAAATTATTTATTAGCAATCTTTGTAAATTCAGAGCCTAATATAGAGTCTTGACATTCAATAATTTTTAGATAAATGAGTAAATAATTGAACAGAAGAGTATTAATTTTTATCTGCAAGAACTAGACCAACTAGCTGATTTCTTATCCAAATTTATATTTTAATAAGCCTCAAGAATATATGATGCTGTCATACTTGTGTTCTGGTAACTACCTGGTTTATTAAGCATTTGCCTTTTACTTCTCCCTTTCCATATGCTGTAATCTTAGAAGTTACCCCAAAATCAAGAGATCTGGAGCTGAAGTACAATGTAAAATAAAGAGACTCTAGCAAAGAGCTTGCAGGCTTTCAAGGCTTTGTACAGATTAAATGCCTACTTCCCAATGCTAAATAGGAATATTATAAAAAGCAAAGTGTTAGATTAATATTCAGTTACATTTAATATAAACACTTACCCACAGAGAGCAACTGATTTTTGGAAATGCTAACGCTTATCTCTTCACCCTCTTCCATATTTTTGTCTGAATTTTTTTGTAACTTGTCTTGGACAGTATGTGATATATTTATATTTTTATCTTTAGATTGCCTCACATCAACTTCTTCTTCAGGTACATTGGCCTTAGATTTTGTTCTCTGTTTTGGTTTTATAGTCCTTTTGGCTCCAGATGCTTTTTCTGCATTCTCAGAATATATTTCATATTTTGTAGATTTACAATTATTTTCTATTTCATCTGTCAAAGCACAACTCCCACCCAGTATGTTTTGTTCAGAGGGTTGCGATTTCTCTGCTGGGTGAGCTTTGTCAGGGTGCTTGTTACTTGAGAAAGCCACAGATGATACATTGTCATGTTTTCCTCTTGACTTCTTCTGAAGGACAGTGCTCTCAGCAGGGGGTGCTGTGTGCTGCTTCTGAGGTCCAGTCTTTCTTGGTATAGTAATCCAAGGTTGACTGACAAAACTTTTATCTGATTCATCAATTATAAACTCATCTTCCAGTAACTTCAAATTATTTGCAGGAGATAAATGAGGTGGAACAGTTGCTATATGCCTAACAACAGAACTAAAACAGAATGTTACAATAAATAATAGCTCAAAAAAGTAAAGTTTATATCTTTGCTTTAAAGAGCAGTTGACATGTCTCTTCAATTTTTTCTTACACTTTAAAATCTTTCCCTCCTTTTACATTTCTATAATATCTGAGCATACTCATTTATAACATTGATGGGATCACAAAAATTTAAAGCTGGAAGCATCTATACAGACTTCATCAACTAATTTCAGGTTACCCATTCATTAGAAATATTAAACAGATGAAACCCAGAGATGTATAAATACTGCTCAGATATACTCACTCACAGTATAAAAATGCATGCCATTATTATAATGTTAAATTAAATTTTGTTTTTATAGATGTCTCATGGGCATGAATTTCTTAACATCCAAAACAAGATTATTTTTGAGACACCTTCCAGTTTAACAATTTAAGAAAACACTACTAAATTACAGACTAAATTATAAATTATATTATATAAAAATTCATTCCAAGTTTGAAAATTCACATTTTTGTATGTGTTTAATCTGATAGAATAATTTTGCATTTCCTTCCTCTTTATGACAATAGCTGTGAACAAACCATATCCTAGAGTGAAACATGCAAAAATAAATAGGGCAAACATTCAAATTCCGAAGGCAGTGCATGTACTCCTTTTTCTGCCTTTTTCACTTGAGTAAGGATGCTTACGGAGAAGGCAATGGCACCCCACTCCAGTACTCTTGCCTGGAAAATCCCATGGACAGAGGAGCCTGGTAGGCTACAGTCCATGGGGTCGCGAAGAGTCGGACATGACTGAGCGACTTCACTTTCACTTTTCACTTTCATGCACTGGAGAAGGAAATGGCAGCCCACTCCAGTATTCTTGCCTGGAGAATCCCAGGGACGAGAGCCTGGTGGGCAGCCATCTATGGGGTCACACAGAGTTGGACACAACTGACGTGACTTAGCAGCAAGGATGCTTAACTATTTTTTACACAGTAGAAGAAAAGCTAGGATGGAAAAATTGGATTATCATGTCTATATTTTTTCCCTTCATAAAAAAATTATGAAAAAAAAAAGATTATGAGATGAAAATGCCTTCTATACTTCTCTAATCTCAAACACCTCATAAATCTTCCAATATAAAAAAATATACATATATATGCTAAGAAATATATCTTAATAGGCAGAGTCTTACAAGTTTATAGTTTATAAACTATAAATTATAGTTTATAAAGTTTATAGTTTTAGAAAACTCTAGAAAATCTAATAAAAAAAGTATAAATAGAAGACTATATAATATATAAATAGAAGATCACATTTAAACAGAAATATTATTTTTCAGCACTATTAGCCAATCTGATAGAAATATGTTTAACTTGCTTTATTGTGTATTATCTGTAGGGCTTCACAGGTGGTTCAGTGGTAGACTCAGCCTGCCAATGCAGGAGGGTATGATCCCCTGGAGAAGGAAATGGCAATCCACTCCAGCATTCCTGCCAGAGAAATTATGTGGACAAAGGAGTCTGGTGGGCTATAAGTAGTCTTTGGGGTTGCGAAAGAGTTGGACACAACTTAGGGACTAAAGAACAACAAATATACCTGCAATATCTATTAATTCCACACATTAAAGAAGTAATCCTAGGGACTTTCTGGAGGTCCAGTGATTAGTACAACTCTGCACTCCCACTGCAGGGGACATGGGTTCAATCCCTGGAGAAGGAACAAGGATCCCACATACCAGGCAGCCAGAAAAACAAAAAATAATGCTATGTATTTAAAAATAAAAGTTTTCCCAAACCAGCCAATAAGAACTTTCTATATCCCTCCTTTATTCTATTTCAAGAGACTTTCATGACTTTAAGGTTATTCAAACCAAAGATATCCTTTGGAAACAACCTTCACACTTACTATAGATCAAATGTCTATATCCCTCTGAAATTAATAAATTAAAACCTAATCCCCAATATGATGGTATTTTAGGGTGGGGTCTTTAGGTAGTGATTAGGTAATTAGGGTGCAATGGCTCATGAATGGAATTAGCATCTTTATAAGAGAAACCCCAGAAAACTCCCTCACTACCTTTTACCATTTGAGGTTATAGCAATAAGATAGCCATCATGAACCAGGAAACAGGTCTCACCAGACACTGAATCTACTTGAGCCTTGGCTTGACCTTGGACTTCTCAGCCTCTAGCATTGTGAAATAAATTTCTGTTGCTTATAAGTCATCCAGACTATGCTGGTCTATTTAGCAGCCCAAATTAAAAATACAATTTTAATTAAATATTAAAATTCAGAATACAGAAAGATGACTTCTGGCTCAGTGGAAAAATGCCACTTGAGTTGGATCTGGAAGAACAGATATGATTTCGCCATGAGGACATGCAAGAAAGAATCAGAAGGAAAAGCATAAGCAAAACAAAGAAGGAAGCAAACATGAGGAATAATGAACAGTTATATCTGATTATAGCAATTAAACAAACTATACTCACTAGTTTATCAAAAAAAACTGACACATTAAAAAATAATTACTCTTTTGGACACACATATAATTAGTCCATAAATGTAACATATTTGTATCAGATACCAGTACTCTTCCTAGAAAATCCCATGTACCAAGGAGGAGCCTGGTGGGCTGCAGAACATGGGGTCGCAAAGAGTCAGACACGAATGAGTGACTTCACTTTCACTTTTCACTTTCACTTTTCACTTTCCTGCATTGGAGAAAGAAACGGCAACCCACTCCAGTGTTCTTGCCTGCAGAATCCGAGGGGCAGGGGAGCCTGGTGGGCTGCCATCTATGGGGTCGCACAGAGCCAGACACGACTGAAGCGACTTAGCAGCAGCAGCAGCAGAGACAACATGCATACAGGGGTAAAAATGCCATATGTACCTATGTGTACACACACACACACACACACACATACAGAAAGAGAAGGAGAGATGGGAGAGAAGGAGCAAGACTATGGAGGTGGAGGGAGGGAGGAGTCAACTGTGGAACAGAGACTGAACCAAAGAGGAATTTCATTCATTAAATGTTTTTATAAAACCTTCCTAATAGATTTGCAAGCACTCTGACAGATCTCATAGAAAATACAAAAGAAACTACACTCCCAGAAAGATGGGTTTATGTCATAATCTACTAAGACAGACATACATAAAATAGTTAAACCATAATACAAGGTAAGAAATTATTTTAAAAAAACACTGGAGTGAAACTTTCAGAAGAAAATATAAATTGGCATATGACAAGGGGAAAGGGTGTGCAAAGCCAGGACAACTGCAAATACATATGACAGAAACAGTTCACGAGTGAGAGTGAAGGCCTTAAATACCAGCTATAAAGTGAAAGTGAAAGTGATAGTCACTCAGTCGTGTCGACTCCCTGCGACCCCATGGACCGTAGCCCGCCAGGCTCTTCTGTCCATGGAATTCTCCAGGGAACAATACTGGAGTGGGCTGCCATTCCCTTCTCCAGGGGATCTTCCAGATTCAGCGACTGAACACGAGTTCCTGCATTACAAGCAAATTCTTTACTGTCTGAGCCACCAGGGAAGCCCCAAATACCAGTTGACAACTCTGAAACTTATTCTGTAAACCAGTGGTTCTCAACCCTAGCTGCTGTTAATTCCAGTTAACTCTACGTGCAGCCAGTTAAAAATCACTATATGGACACCGTGGAACTACTGAAGGCTTTTAAGTAGGCAAGAACAGATTAAAATTTATTTTAGGATTACCATTTTACTAACACAATCAAAAGAAACAGAGAAAAATATTTAAAACACTTAACAATGACACACAGGCACCTTGACAATTTTACTTCTAAATACTGCCTTTAATTTTTGATATCATATATACTAGAAAGTGTTGATGAACAGAAGTAATAAAAGCTGAAGAAACTTATTTTCTTTCACATTTAATTTAGAATCCATTAAATGATGGCTTTGGGGTTAGTTTACTGGTAAGAAATTCACTCTCCTTATGGGTTAAACATAATTTCAATTAAAAATATGTCAATTAAGATTAACTTCTAGTTAAATGTTATTAAGAATCCTTAGGTATCATTCAAAGAATGTGAAAGAAAAATCTGGACCATTTCTTAATAACTTACCTGGATTCACTTTTTCTTTTTACAGTTTCTAAAAACAACGTTGAAAAACTCTTCCTAGCTCGTGGTTGATTTTCATATTCTGAATCTTGTGTTCTTTTTTGAGATGTTTCTGACTGTCTCCTTTCTTGTGGTCCTTCTGATACTTTATCCTCTATTTCTGATACTTCATTCATTATTTCTACTTTCTTCAAAACATCTTTATCTTCAAAGTTTAACCTAAAAGGTTAGAAGGACGACAAGCTGAATGTTTCCACCATTTGCTGAGTTATAAGTTTTCCTGAACTTCCCTACAGTGATAATACAACCACTTACAAAATTTTCCGATGGGCCTTTATTTAAACTTTATAAATGCTGATGTGTTTCTCTCACACAAATTACACAAGACAAATTGTTCAGAAAAATTAAATTTTGTATTTGCTGATAGAAAAAAAATAAAAGAGAAAAAGGATGGTTAAATCATATAACAAGTCAAATTGTAGTTTAAAATACTAGTTCTCAAACATTTCATATGAATCTGAATCCTCTGAGGAATCTTATTAAAATGTAGATTTTGATTAAATAGGTCTAGCATAGAGTTTGAGATTATATATTTCTAACAGGCTTTCAGATAATATCATTCTCTCAATCCTGAGCTGCAGAACACACTTTGGACTGCAAAATCTTAGAGTGTACTTAACTCCTCAGCTCCAAGAATCAAAGAGGAAAGACCCTATACAGATATTATACTTATGGCAGAGGTTTTCCAATAGCAAAGAACCTTGAACAATCAATTTTGCTTCTTAAAGGCCAAAGGGAAAGAAAGCCCCAGGAAATGGATGTGGGTTCACTACAATTATCTTCAACAATACTTATTCTTTGCTACCCCTCAAAGTGACCTGATACATACCTACCCTGGTAATTAAAAATGACATATGGAAAATACAAATTATTTTTCTTAGGAAGCTAGAGAAAATGTATTATGAGAAAAAAAAATATCCTGTGATAAACCATAATGAAAAAGAATATGAAAAAGATTGTCTGTGTATATATACACATATATATATGCATAACTGAGTCAATTTGCTATACAGCAGTAATTAATACATTTTAATTCAACTATATGACACTCAAAAATGTTTTTAAAAAGTATCTGAATATAACAAAATATTCACATATGTCAAATATATGAGTGCCTACTGTATTATCTTATGTCTTCAATATTTTTTTTAGATCTTAAAGAAAAAAAAAAAAATATGCTTTTCCATAGACCATAGAAAAGTTTACCACTAAACTTTTCAGAAGTACACTTTAAGGCCTTCCATAGTAAACATAAATTGAATATATACCCAATGTATGTCTACTTTTCTCATAACATGTAAATATTCAATACTTACTATAAAATACATGAGACCAAACTACCCACTTTTTAAAATAAAAAATGAAGTTGTTACAGAAAGATTAATATTTCATAAATAAATAAAACTTCACCTTTTTCTGGTTTTATGAGAAATCTCTGTACTTGAAGATAGCATATTTACTGAATTTTCGGAAGTGTAGGTCTCTCTCTTTTGGGCAACAGATGGACTACCCTTTTGCAATGAAGATGCTTTTACATCCAGGTCAAAAGGTGAGCCAATAGATAAGTAACACTCCTCATCAGCTTTTTTTAGTTTTTTACTTGATAGCTTTCTCAAGTCAGATGTATTTTTAGAACGAACATCAGTTGCCAAAATTTTCTGATGAACTTCATGGTCCTGAACTAGAAAAAAATTATATGACGATATTAGAAACTCTTAAATAATATTAGAACAAAAAAAATAATGTGCTTTCCGAAGTTCAGTAACAATTAGAAAGTTTTCAGAAGACTCACAAATCTTCAAGTGTATAATCAAAGATCTAGGAATAAAATATACAAGTACTTTAAAAATTCTAATTTATGGAATTAATAAACTGAAAGATGTATTTGGTTCCATAGTTCTGAAATGAGTAAAAGCTTCAAACATAGAAAATTCACACTTTTATTAATACATAAAATTTATTCAAGATTTGAATATAGTCAAACTCATAGAAGAAGATATTAGAAAAGTGGATGCCAGGGACTGGGAGGAAGGAGAAATTCAGAGTTGCTGATTAACAGATGCAAAGTTTCAATTGTACAAGATAAATAAATTAGAAGTCTAGTGTACAACATTGCGGAGAAGAAAATGGCAACCCACTCCAGTACTCTTGCCTGGAAAATTCCCTGGACAGAGGAGACTGGTGGACTGCATACATGGGGTCACTACAAGTCGGACGCGACTGAGAGACTTCACTTTCACTTTTCACTTTCCTGCACTGGAGAAGGAAATGGCAACCCACTCCAGTGTTCTTGCCTAGAGAATCCCAGGGATAGGGTCCCACAGAGTTGGACACAACTGAAGCGACTTAGCAGCAGCAGCAGCAGCACAACTTTGTGTCTATAGGTAACAATACTCTACTATACACTTAAAAATCTGTTGAGAAAGATCTCACTTAAAATATTTTGACCACAACAAAATAAAAAATGTTTTAAAGATTTGAATAAATCTATACATGATAAACGCTGGGCTAGAAGAAGTACAAACTGGAATCAAGGTTGCTGGGAGAAATATCAATAACCTCAGATATGAGGACACCACCACCCTTATGGCAGAAAGGGAAGAGGAACTAAAGAGCCTCTTGATGAAAGTGAAAGAGGAGAGTGAAAAAGTTGGCTTAAAGTCCAACATTCAGAAAACTAAGATCATGGCACCTGGTCCCATCACTTCATGGCAAATAGATGGGGAAACAGTGGAAACAAGTGTCAGAAATTATTTTGGGGGGCTCCAAAATCACTGCAGATGGTGACTGCAGCCATGAAATTAAAAGACGCTTACTCCTTGGAAGGAAAGTTATGGCCAACCTAGATAGCATATTAAAAAGCAGAGACATTACTTTGCCAACAAAGGTCCGTCTAGTCAAGGCTATGATTTTTCCAGTGGTCATGTATGGATGTGAGAGTTGGACTATAAAGAAAGCTGAGCGCTGAAGAATTGATGCTTTTGAACTGTGGTGTTGGAGAAGACTCTTGAGAGTCCCTTGGACTGAAAAGAGATCCAACCAGTCCAACCTAAAGGAGATCAGTCCTGGGTGTTCTTTGGAAGGACTGATGCTGAGGCTGAAACTCCAACACTTTGGCCACCTCATGCGAAGAGTTGACTCATTGGAGAAGACCCTGATGCTGGGAGGGATTAGGGGCAGGAGGAGAAGGGGACGACAGAGGATGAGACGGCTGAATGGCATCACCGACTCAATGGACATGAGTTTGAGTAAACTCCGGGAGTTAGTGATGGACAGGGAGGTCTGGCATGCTGCGATTCATGGGGTTGCAAAGAGTTAGACATGACTGAGCAACTGAACTGAACTGCTAAGGGCTTCCCAGGGGACTCGGTGGTAATGAATTTGCCTGCCCAGCAAGAGACCTGGGTTTGACCCCTGGGTCAGGAAGATGCCCTGGAGAAGGAAATGGCAGCCCACTCCAATATTCTTGCCTAGGAAACCCCATGGATAGAGCAATCTGGCAAATGGAGTTGCAAGAGTCAGACACTACTTAGTGACTAAACAACAACATACATAGCTAAAATAAGTAATAGGTAATCCTAGAGAAATTATGAAATTCAGTCTTTAGGTAGAGTCAAATAAATTAGGGCAGCTAGATGAGCACTTTAGCACATATACATACATATGTACATACTGAACAGATATAGATAGATATACAATATACATGTCTATATAGAGAGAATATTAATATGTATGTATGTATGTATTTAAAGAGAAGACACATTGGACTTCAAAATCTAAGAATGTATAAATTTAAATAAATAAATAAATCTAATAATGTACTTAACCAGTGGGAGATGTTATCTCATTATAGCTTTGATTTGCTATAACACTAATAATCTCTCATTATAAGCTATGCTAAGCATCTTTTCATGTGTTTATTAGCCATCTGCATGTCTTTTTGGAGAAATATCTGTTTAGGTCTTTTTCTCACTTTTTGATTGGATTGTTTGTTTTTCTGGTATTGACTTATATGAGTTACTTGTACATTTTGGAAATTAATTCTTTGTCAGTTGTTTCATTTGTTGTTATTTTCTCCCATTCTGAGGGTCGTCTTTTCACCTTGTTTATAGTTTCCTTTGCTGTGCAAAGCTTTTAAGTTTAATTAGGTCCCATTGTTTTTGTTTTTATTTCCTTTACTCTAGGAAGTGGATCGTAGAGAATCCTGCTTTACATCGAGTGTTCTGCCTATGTTTTCCTCTAAGTTTTATAGCTTCCTCTCTTACATTTAGGTCCTTAATCCATTTTGAGTTTATCTTTGTGTATGGCATCAGGTATGTCCGACTCTTTTGGAACCCCATGGGCTATAATACAGTCCATGGAATTCTCCAGGCCAGAATACTGTAGCAGGAAGCCTTTCTCTTCTCCAGGAGATCTTCCCAACCCAGGGATCAAACACAGGTCTCCTGCACTGCAGGTGGACTCTTTACCAGCTGAGCCACCAGGGAAGCCCACACGGTGCGAGAAGTGCTCTAACTTCACTCTTTTACACGTGCTGTCCAATTCTCCCAGGACCACTTACTGAGGAGGTTATCTTTGTCCCATTGTATATTCTTGCCTTCTTTGTCAAAAAGAAGGTACCCATAGGTTCATGGGTTTATTTCTGGGCTTTCTATCTTGTTCCATTGGTCTATATTTCTGATTTTGTGCCAGCACCACACTGTCTTGATGACTGTAGCTTTGTAGTATAATCTGAAGTCAGGAAGCTTGCCTCCTCCAGCTCCATTCTTCTTTCTCAGGACTGCTTTGGCTATTCAGGGTCTTTTGTGTTCCATATGAATTATGAAATTTTTTGTTTTAGTTCTGTGAAAAATGCCATTGGTAATTTAATAGGTATCACACTGAATCTGTAGATTGCATTTGGGAGTACAGTCGTTTTCACAATATTGATTCTTCTTACCCAGGAACATGGAGTATCTCTCTGTTTATGTCATCTGATTTCTTCATCAGTGTCTTAAAATTTTCTGTATACAGTTCTTTTGCTTCCTTAGGTAGGTTTACTCCTAGATATTTTATTATTTTTGTTGCAATGGTGAATGGGATTTATTCCTTAATTTCTCAGATTTTTCATCATTAGTATATAGGAATGCAAGTGATTTCTGTGTATTGATTTTGTATCCCACAATTTTGCTGAGTTCACTGATTAGCTCTAGTCATTTTCTGACTATCTTTAGGGTTTTCTGTGTATAGATTCATGTCATCCACAAACAGTAGGAGCTTTATTTCTTTTTTTCCGAAATGGACTCCTTTTATTTCCTTTTTTTCTCTGATTGCCATAGCTATGACTTCCAAAACTATGTTGAAAAACAGTGGTGAGAGTGGACACCCTTGTCTTGTTCCTGATCATAGAAGAAATGCTTTCAGTTTTTCACCATTGAGAATGTTTGCTGTGGGCTTATCATATACGGCCTTTACTATGTTGAGGTAGGTTCCTTGTATGCCCATTTTTTGAAGAGTTTTAATCATAAATGGGTGATGAATTCTGTCGTAGGCTTTTTCTGCATCTATTGAGAGGATCATATCGTTTTTATCTTCAATTTGTTAATATGGTGTATGACATTGATTGATTTCATATAATGAAGAATCCTTGCATCCCTGGAATAAACCCAACTTGATCATTGTATATGAGCTTTTTAATGTGTTGTTGAATTCTGTTTGCTAGAATTTTGTTGAGGATTCTTGTATCTATGTTCATCAGTGATACTAGCTTGAAGGACATAAATGTATAAGATATATATTTGTATGTAGAAAAGTTAAATGATACAAAAATAAGAATTTTCACAAAATTCCTATACAAATCAATCCAACTTTAGTGAAAATCATAACAAAATTTTACTGGAAACAATAAATAAAATTCATAGAAAGTAAAAACTTCTAAGAGTGGCAGAACAGTGACTATAAACACCTTTATATCACCATATTGCTATAAAAATAAAAATACTATTAGTAAAACAGTATTGTGTTGACATTAAGAAGAAACAAATGGACCAAAATTCAAAAGTACATTGAGGGACCTCCATGGTGGTACAGTGGATAAGAATCCATCTGCCAATGCAGGGGACACAACCACATTCCATGGAGCAATTAAGCCTGTGCACAATTACCGAGCGTGGGCACTGCAAGTACTGAAGCCCAGGAGCCCTAGAGCCCATGTGTCGTGCGCTGCACCAGAGGACACTGCAAGGAGCAGTCTGCACACCACGATGCAGAGTAGCCCTCACTCACTGCAACTAAAGAAAGCATGCACCCAGGAACGAAGACCCAGCAAAGCCAAAAATGAATTACTTTTTTTTAAAGCTTATTGAATGATATATGATAAAAGTAGCCCATTGAGATGAGAATGGATCAAGTAACTAATGAACGCACCTAGCACAAATGACCATCATGAAGAAAGTAATTAATAAAATTATAACATTATGTCACATTATATACCAAAACACATTCCAGATGGATTAAAAATTTTAATTAAGAAAAAAGACGCTAAAATGAAAATCTAAGTATTACATATACTTTCAGGATAAAACAAATCTTTCAACCAAAATAGGAAACAGGAAAAAAAAAAATCCGACATTTGACAAGCCAAATAAAAAATGTTACCTATCATATAAGATACTATAACCAAAATCTGTACTAGTCAAGGGATCATTTGGAAAAATACCTGTCACACATATTGCAGACATTTAATTACATATATTCAATTAAAGATCTCTCATAAACTAGAAGAAACAAATGGGCAAAGCATATGGACAAACAACTAAGATAAAAAGAAATTCAAATAGCCAGTAAACTTATAAAAAGGTGTTCAAACTCAGTGGTAATCACATAAATACACTAAGGTAACAGATTACTTAATAATGATCAAACTGGCAAAAAAGTAGAATAAAAGTGTATCAGGTGAAAGGTATATTCTTACATTACTGGTAAAAAGTAAACTGTGAAAGTCTCTTTCAGAAGTGTGCGTACACATGCACACATAAACACTCACATTTATATACATATATAAATATAAAATACATATATATAATAAATATATTATATAATAAATACATATATAAATGAATACATATTCATTAAGGAGCACCAACGAAGATATGAAAGGATCCAAGGTTACCTCAGCAGGATGAGGGAAATAAGGATTAGTAGTTTCTTGTTTTAAATCTTTGACTCTTACCTCAAATGAAGAACTTTTCTAATTTGAAAAGTATAAATAAAACTTTAAAAAGCAGCACCACACATAACTGACTAAAAGAAATGGAACAAAAGGAGAAAAGAGAAAAATACTGACCACATATAGTCAAACAGCAAATTATTATGGTGTATTCCTGAAACTAATACTATATAAATTATCCCTCAGTCTTAAAAAAATGCTCAATAAGTCCATGGAGAGGCCCACATGGGAGAAAAGAAAGTAAGGCTTCCTGCCAGCACGCAAATGTGTGCATGTGCACTGGACTATCACTCGACCATTAAAAAGAACAAAATAATTCCATTTGCCGTAAATGGACGGACCTAGAGGTTAAGGTCCATCTTAGCGAAGTAAATCAGAAAGAGAAAGACAAATACTGTGTGATATCACTTATACATGGAATTTTAAAATGTGACATAAATGAATATATCTATGAAACAGAAACAGACTCATAGAGAACAGACTTGCAGTTGCCAAGGGGGAGGGAGGTTAGGAAGGGAAGGATAGGGAGCTTGGGATTAACAGACGCAAACTATTGTATACAGGATGGATAAATAACAGGGTCTTACTGTAGAGCACAAGGAACTATCCTGTCTATCCTGTGATAAACCATAATGGAAAAGAATATTAAAAAGAATATTTGTACATATATATGTACAGCAGAAATTGAACACAACATTGTAAATCAACTATATTTCAATAAAAATTTTTAAAACTTATTCATGTTAAAACACACACACACACACACACACACACACACACACACACACCACACCCCCCCCACAATGGACTTGAGAGAGACTCAAAAACAACTTCATCTATTTCACAATTCTGTCTAGGCTGACCCTGACCTTGTCCCACCAAGACAACATTGTGCTACCTTAAGCATTTTTACCTTTAAAATATACCGGGGCAAATATTACCCATGGGGATGCTACCAACCTGATTTGCTGACAGCTTCATTTGGTTCTACAGTTAACTGCAGAGGGGCTTCTTTCTTCCTTGAAGAAACTGGACCTGACTTTGGATGTGATTTCTGGCTCTGAGTCTAAAAGAGATACAGCATTAGATCTACTCTATTTAATTACCAATTTTGATTAAACATATTTGCTTTTAAACGGAAAAAAAATTTTTTTAAACATGAAATGAGCTGGTAAAGTTGTATACTTAAATAACTCCGTAGAAACCAAATTCATATAACCTATCATAGAAACAATGAATAGCTTTTAAAAACCTAAAGAAGATTAGATAAATAAAGTGCCATATAGGCATTTAACATCACAAATACAAGAGAAATGAATAAAGTAAAGCAACATGAATGATTATGTTAAACAAACAAAAAAGCAAGGTGCAGAAGACTGAGATCAGAGACATGTGACAAAACCAAAGGTAAAAGTAACACACTGAAAATAGAGACATTAAGTAAAAGTATTCAAAATGCAGCTTCCTCCTTGCCCCCACTAGGCTGGGAACACTCACTGTTAAAATCAGACACCCAAGCAGGAGAGATTTCTTTGTCAGAAAAACTTATCAAGTCAGAGAAGAAAGCCTGCAGATATTTACAAGAAGCTTTTCACAATGACGTGGCCCATACATATCACACTACAGCAAAATCTAACAATGTACAGTTAACTCTTAAGTATGCAGAATTTCCAATTACCATTTTCGTTTTACATTCTTAAAAGTGAGGAGACCAATAACGATCACTGGAACATTTGACAAAGGTTTTAGTGTAAGCATGTGACTCAGATGGTAAACAATCTGCCAGCAATGCAGGAGACCCGAGTTCGATCCCTGAGTCAGGAAGATCCCCTAAAGAAGGGAATGGCTACCCACACCTGACCTTGTCCCACCAAGACAACATATGTGCTACCTTAAGCATTTTTACCTTTTAAAATATACCGAGGCAAATATTACCCATGGACAGAGAATTCCATGGACAGAGCAGTCTGGTGGGATATAGTCCATGGAGTCGCAAAGAGTAGGGCCCAAATGAGCAACTACCACACACAATGGATAATGTTAAATTAAAATTCTCTCTCCAAACTAGGGCTTCTCATGTGGTGCAGTGGTAAAGAACCCACTTGCCAATGCAGGAGATGCAGGTTTGATCCTTGGTCCAGAAAGATCCCCTGGAGAAGGAAATGGCAACCCACCCCAGTGTTCTTGCCAGGAGAACCCCATGGACAAAGGAGCCTGGCGGGCTACAGTCCATGGGGTCGCAAAGTGTCAGACATGACGTAGTGATTAAACAACAACAAAGTTATCCATCTGGGGAACCTCCAGGATTCCAACATGTCATGCCATCCCTGCACAAGTGTCAAAAGCTCCGCTTTCCCTCAGTGGACTCACTGTTTGGGCCAATCTAAAATCTTCAGCTTTTGCCCAAAATCAGCAATACTCTCAGGGAAGAAAATGACTAACAATCATCAACTCCTATTCTAAGGATTTCCCTCTCTTTTTTAGTTCATCTAGTACTTGTTGCTTCCACAACTCTCATGTCTCTAAAAACCATGAGGTTTTTTGCATGTTATTCTTTTGTTAAACTAGCTGTTGCAGCAGAAGCACTGACTTACTGCAATCTGTTACACCCTACCTGAAAGTAGAACCTCTACCCTTGGTATCAAAGCCCCACAAGAACATTTTGAGAAAAGAAAATATTGTTCATGAACATAGATGCAATCATCTTAAAATATTAGCAAACCAAACCAGAACTGGTTAATACTTCATGACCAAGCCAAGATTATCCCAGGAAACTTAGCTGATTTAACTTTCAAAAATTAATATCATTTATCACATTAAAAAAAGTCTCTCAGTGATGACAACAATGGATGTCTTCATTCCTTGGAACCAAAAGGCTATATGTGGTTAATTATTTGTTTATATAAGTTTCTAGTGAATGTTATTTCTAGCATTACAGGTATTCCTCTCAGATACTGCAAGTTCAGTTTCAGACCACCCTAATAAAGCAAGTACTACAATAAAGCAAAGCACATGAATTTTTTGATTTCCCAGTGTATATAAAAACTATGTTTCCACTAAACCATAGTACAGTAAGTGTGCAATAGCATTATATCTAAAAAAATGTGCATACCTTAATTAAAAAATATTTATTGCTAAAAAATGTTAACCACTGTCTGAGCCTTCTAGAAGTCATAATTTTTTTTGCAATAGTAACTTCAAACAACTCTGATCACAGATCATGACAAATATAACAATAATAAAAAATGTTTCATATATAGTGAGAACTACCAAAACATGACAATAGAAACATGAAGCAAACAAACGCTGTCAGAAAAAAACAGCGCTGAAAGACTGGCTTGACAGAGGGTTGCCACAAACCTTCAATTTGTAAAAAGTGCACTATCGTGAAGGGCGACAGGCAAAGCACAATATACGATGTATGTCTATATACAATTTTTCTCTTCAATTACTATTGTGCTTTTGAATAATCTGTCCTCAATCATTAGCTTCAAAATCTCTATTTCAAAGGTGGCTATTTTGTAGAGTTAAGTTAATGCATCCTCTTAAGATACATAATCAATAAAAGACTGATTTCCCTGTTTAGCAATAAACTGCCTTCAGTAACAGTGAAAAATAATTGTATTATAATTTGATTATTCTAATTCCCAGACCTCCAATTTCAACCACAGGAAATGTAGGACCAAAATTTTCATAAAATATCTCTAAATTTCATGTAAACTCAATGGAAATATAGGATTGATAAAGCTCCCCTTTTTGACTTACCTCTTTGCTTGATGACTGAATACAAATATCTTTTGTTTTAGGTGTTGAATAAGGCACTGATTTTGTGGCATTTTTGCTAAAATCATTGGCAACACCTAAAAAGTAAAAAAAAAAAAAATTTAAACATATAAAAATTTTTGGTTACAATTAAAAGAAGCCCTATATGATACATGAAGAATTCTTTTAAGCACAATTAGTTTAACTGAAGTACAGACACAATTCAATATTCAAATGTACCTAGAAGGCATCAGGAACTGAAAAAAAGACAGACAAGATTCCCCAAGAAGTACATGCCAACTCATCTTTCAGAACTAAAAAGAGATACTTTTCCACTGTGTGTGCTTTTCTTTGGTTGGCTTTTTTTGGTTTTGTTTCTTTTTGCTGGCTTTTATTCCAATTCCTTCTGATACTGATCAGCACTTAGAAAAGTTTTCTAAAAGAAAACTTGCCATAATATATCTTTTCTTTAGGAAGGGTACAAATCACCAAATGTTATTTCAAGCTCTTCAGAGATCTTAAGAATTCTGCACATTTAGTTCCATTATTAAGCTACTTCCTCTAGTGTATGATAATTATTTACAGAATTCCAGACTATAGGAATCTAGTGTGAACTAAAGGGAATAACAAATCATTCTCGTTTTTGCCAGTACTATCTTCAGTATAGAGAAGAAAATGGCAACCCATGCCAGTATTCCTGCTGGGAAAACCCCATGGATGGAGAAGCCTTGTGGGCTATAGTCCATGGGGTTGCAAACAGTTGGATATGACTGAGCAACTAACACACATCTTCAGTATACCAAAAGGTACATGAAGGACTGCACATGTACTTAAAACTCCTGGAAAAATATATATTGAAATGCTGGAACATATTTGCTAAATTTGATGTCAATGGACAAATTTCTATTTCAGCCATCCCAATCCTCAAAGTGAAACCTTACTTTTTTCTTCAAAACAGTCTAGTAAGACTTCCAGTATATTCTTGCCTTGTTCCGTATTAATGTCAGGTGCCCTACTAAGAAACAAAGAAGGGAAAATGTTAGTGTATCATTTCTAAAAGATATTTGCTAATTATTAATATCTATCTTGAAAATTCTGTATCTCATTACAAAATGCTAATTTTTACTTAGTAAGAAAAATATCACCATTAAAATCTGAGGATAAAACAAGTATTTGAAAGACCAAGAGCTCCCAAAAAGTATATGATACAGTATGTTATTGTCTACATTAACAATTATATTCCCTGATTGAATAGCCATGTCTAAAGCTGTTTTAGACTGCTATACCTAAAAAAGAACATAAAACTCTTTTGAACAAATTCAATCATTCCTGAAATGCTTCTTTAATAAAGATTCTATAGTCACAAGTCCTAACAGGTCCAAGTAACACAGTCTTCCCTACATTTCAAATGCACTTTTGATTCAATACCTTTAATCTATAAAGAAAGCTGAGCACCGAAAATTGATGCTTTTGAACTGTGGTGATGGAGAAGATTCTCGAGAGTCCCTTGGACTGCAAGGAGATCCAACCAGTCCATCCTAAAGGAGATCAGTCCTGGGTGTTCATTGGAAGGACTGATGTTGAAGCTGAAACTTCAATACTTTGGCCACCTGATGCAAAGAGCTGACTCATTGAAAAAGACCCTGATGCTGGGAAAGATTGAGGGCAGGAGGAGAAGGGGACAACAGAGGATGAGATGGTTGGATGGCATCATCAACTCAATGGACATGGGTTTAGGTGAACTCCGGGAGTTGGTGATGGGACAGGGAGGTCTGGCATGCTGCGGTTCACGGGGTTGCAAAGAGTCAGACACGACTGAGTGAATGAACTGAACTGAACTGAACCCTTAATCTTAAGGAACTAATGAATCAATACAATTTAATTAAAAATTGTAATTTTAGATTCAAATGCAATTGTAAAAATAATATAAAAGAGATCCCTTGTTCACTTTATCCAGTTTTCTTCAATGGTAACATTTCACAAAATAATATAATATATTATCAAAACCACGATCTGGATATTGACAAAATCACCAATTTTTTTCAGATTTTTCCATTTCTACATGTATCCCTTTGCATGTTTATGTTTGTGTATGTATTTAGTTCTATACACTTTATCATATTTGAAGATTCACTTATGACCACAATACTCAAGGTGCTGAACAGTTCCATCACCACAAAGATCCTTCTATTGCCCTTTAGGGTCACACCCACCTTTTCTTTTTCTTAGCCCCACAGAATAAACTGCATCTTTCTGTTAGTACCATTCAAAGTGTAGAGTGCTTTATTCATAGCTGTCATTTAGTCAGAACTGAAACTGCCTCTTCCTGATCCATCACTCATCAGGCGAATTTCTTTTATGACTGCTATTTAGTCAATGCACTGTTTGCACTAATATTTCTCTATTAATATAAAATAATTAACATGACTATACTTAACCAATGAGCATATAAATCATTATTTTAGTCAGAGGTAATAGTTTTTCCTTTCTGCATTTAAAAATTCCACTTTCTACAGATGGAAATAAAAATTATCTTAAAAGCTTAAGTATACAGATTACCTGGAAGGTCGACAAAATCTTCTTCTGTAGTCATTTTTGAGATGATCCTGAAAGACAAGTAAATCATCAGTTTGGTGAAAAATTAAGTTCTTCATTTATTCATTCAGCAAGTATTTGCTGATTGCCTACTATAATACTATAAAGAGGAATTATTCTGGATCAAGTGAAAAACAACTTGGCTCACATTCACTGTTTCCAAAGCTTTTTTATATTATTTCCTTACCCTGGATTTTTTTCATCATCTTCTTCCACTTCCTACTCCTCCATCTCCCCCTACACCTCTTCCATCATCAATATCATACTATCTGGGCTTCCAGTAACTCAAGTTAGTCCATCAACAGTATCTATTTATCTTCTTTCCCTGTAGGTCAATCCCTCTAAATAATAGTAAAGAATAGACGGGCATAAAACGACAATGAAAAATAGAATGGAACAGAGGACCATCTGCGGACAAACACACATAACAAATTTCTGAAAGATGGAAACAAATGATACATGATAATTGATGAGACAGAATAAAAGGAGAAGCAGTCTAAAGTAAGCTCAGAGGATATTGTCCTGGATGAGGAGTGAATGACCAACATAATGAAAATGCAAGAACAGTCAAACCTAGGAAACTAAGAGTGAAATATCAGAAAAACTGAGGATTAAAAAGTGCTACAATGTCTCCAAATGAGAAATTAGGTAACCCAAAAAAAGAAGAGGGATTTATTACATGGCGCTAGTGGTAAAGAACCTGACTGCCAATACAGGAGACATAAGAGACGCAGGTTCAATCCCAGGGTCGGGAAGATCCCCTGGAGAAGGGCATGGCAACCCACTCCAATATTCTTGCCTGGAAAATTCCAGGGACAGAGAAGCCTGGCGGGGTACAATCCATAACATCACAAAGGGTCAGACATGACTGAAATGACTTAGCAACAAAGAAGAAGCCCCTATCAATGGAAACAACAGGAAAAAAATAAAACACATGGACATGTTGAAAGTGGAAGTGGAAAACATATTTGTGATAATCTGGGTCCTATCTTTTAAGTATAAAATCTATAAAGTTAACTTTTCAAGTTGAAAATTGGGTAGCAATAGGATAAACCGTATGCTTTTAAAAAAATAAATAAATAATTATCAATATAAAATGCTTAGTAAGCTGTACTCTTCCTTGGTCCAATGGGATATAAATAATCCCACTTCATGTGAACACTCTCTTTACCCCACTCATGCTCTGACATTCTGACTCTCCTAACGCTCTTAGACACAACTCTAGGCCACTGTAGTTTCCACTCACAGCGACTGCTACCTTGCTTCACTTTTGAATTGAATTATTCAGAAAGATGAAGACATCTCTTAAGAGTTTAAGAAACCCGAGAGCAGAGACTTTGTCTTAAGCTAGCTTATATTCTTCCCAGAGCTTTGCCAGTGTTGTATACCACAAAAACATATTTTGTTATCTTTTTGACATGCCAAATAAATAAGACTAAAATTTATGAGATAAAAGTGTTTTTCTTTCAAGAAAATTGTTGTTTCACATAGCCTGTTAATTTCAGGAGGTACCTAAGGAGCAAAAGATTAAATCTATTTTACAGATAGCAAACTAAGGAACAAAGACATCTAACCAGTCTGCATTTTATCACAAGATAGAAAATTAATGCAAGCACTTAGGTCTCTCATCAGCACTCAACACTCTGAAACACTTAAGCAAATCCTTGATAATTAATGTTAGTTAACTCCCTTCCAAGGTCTAATTTAAGGTCATTCTTCTAATTTAACACAATAAAATGAAAAAGTCATATTTTCACACCAAATGTTTCTGAACATTAAATAACATAAAGTAACATAAAGTACTCAGTTCCTCTTTTAAATAGAAAAAATTTAAGGCTAAGACAACTCATTCCTTCAGCAAATATGAATCAAGCACCTACTAGAGGGCCAAATGCTATTTTGGTGCAGTAGAAAATGAGTGGTGAACAAGACAGACAAGGTCTTTTAATTTTACATTAAAAGTTAGAATACAAAAATTATTAATTTTCAAATACTCAAACTCTTTCAATTTCAACTCATCTTCATTCAATTTCAGATTCTTTCATGTCTCACAGCTGAGTTTCTCAAACCTAGCATTGATGACAATTTTGGGCTGAATGACTTGCAAGGTCCTGTCCCGTGCACTGGTGGGATACTTGCTGCATTCCTGGCCTCTACCCACTAAATGCCTTTATACCCCCTCCTCATCCACGCCTTTTCAAAACAACCAGAAATTTTCCCAGGCAACACCAAACACCTCCTGCAGGGCAAAATTCCACCCAGTCTGAAATCACTGAAGTACAAGAATGACTGAGGATAATCTCTCAACTCCTTTCTCCCTTTGTCTTTTAAATGAGTTATGATGCAAAGTCAGATATGAGAACTAAAAGGGTCAAAACAATTCTAACTTTGGGGGGACTTCCCCAGAAGTCCAGTGGTTATGACTTTGGGGTTCCAATGCAGAGGTCAGGTAGTGGATTCCATCCCTTCTCAGGGAACTAAGATCCCACATGCCACAGATAAGGGGTGGAGGTGGAGTGAACTGTGGGAATTTGCTCCCAGCCAAATTTTCTCAACAAACTTTCATGATCAAGTGATTCTTGGACAAGAAACAAAAGTAGAATCGTCCCATTCCCCAGTGGATTTGAATAAAAGCTGGTAATAAAATCAGGTGCAAACACAAAAGACGACACTGGAGAACCAAACGGGGTCTATACGGAGTCCTGCACGTGAGGTGGCACACACATCCATACTGTGCCAAGGGCACCTGCATCTTACCATAGCACTCTGAAAAGTCACTACTATATGAATAGATGGATGTGTTTTACTGGGAAAACGATTTTTGTCTTTGTGTCAGCGTTTCTGCACTATTGCTTTGGCTCAGTAATAAACACGAAACTTTTTGTTGGAAAATAAAAGTGAACTGCATTCAAAAGAGTAAGACACAGCAAACTGAACCAGCGGCTGCTCTTCCAGTTTTAGTACTGTCTCTCTCTCTCCTCCTTAATCTGAGAAGCCAAGTGCAGTCAATGGGGAGGATCACTACAAAGAGAAAAAAAGAGAACTTTGAAAAGAGACACAAGGGCAATGCTTACAGAAGACTGACTAGAAAAGCGCGCAGCAGGAAAAGCAGTCAATGTGAGAACTAAGACAAGCTTCAAGCAGTCTAAGCTTTCCATGTTCTGAAGGGCATCATCCTTAAACTAGGAGAAATTTGTAACAGGTGAGATCACAGTGAGAAAAGAAGTTGCTTATTAATAATATCACTGATATTATTATTATTGATCATAGATTTTAAACACACGCCAACATCAATATAAATAAAACACTGATCATGGTTTTTAAAAAAGAAAGAATGAGAAGATGAGCCACAGACTAGGAGAAAATATTTGCAAAAGGCACATCTGATAAGGGCTGCTATCCAAAATATACAAAGAACACTTAAAACGCAATAAAAAAAGGGAACTCCCCTGGAGGTCCAGTGGTTAAGGCTCCAGTTTCCAATGCAGGTGTGGGTTCAATTCCTGGTCAGGGAACTAAGATCCCACATGCCTCCCAGCACCACCAACAAATAAAAATGAATGAAAGAATTTTTTATCTCAATTAAAAAACAAATGGTCCAAAGACCTTAACAGATACCTAAGAAAATATACAGATGGCAAGTAAGCTTGTGAAAAGATTCTCTACATCATATGTCAATGGGAAATGCAAACTAAAGCCAGATACCACTATATATCTGACTGTGTGTCCAAAATCTGGAAAAATGACAATGCCAATTGTGGAAAAATGGGAACTCTCATTTTGGAAGGCAAAACAGTACAGCCACTTTTTTGGTGGTTTCTTACAAAAGTAAACATACTCTTAGCAAATGACCCAACAACATCGCATTTTTCTTTAGTCAACAGTATGAAAGTGTTGGTATAGGGAGTACTTTTTACCATGAGCACATGCACTATTTACATTATATATAATTGTCACTGGAAAAAATGCACAACTTAAAATTTATAATTTTTATTTAGTGACCTTACTTAGGACCATGCCTCAGGAGACAGACTCTCAGAGAGAACTACTCCAAAGAGGTAAGGGAGGACCTAGGATATACAGGAGTTTGGGCTGGGGGAAAAAAGAAAAATCAAGTATCAAAACTACTACTAATCACAAAAAAAGACACCTCAAGCTAATGATTTTAGTGCTTCTCTATATATGCCACTTAGTGCCAGCTGCAGTTTCTGGTGGCCTGGAGGTGGGCTACATTCTGTTTACTTAAGTGGAGGGCAACAATTCTTGTCCACAATAAACTTCTTTATGCATACAAGCATATATATATACACAACAATATAAATGGGAGTTCATCAATGCTGAAGATCTTAAACGGGGAGATAAACTAGAAACTAGGAGTTTAGGATAGGGGCTGCTAAGGGTTGTATAACATGTAATAACCGTAACAGGCTATGCGGTCGCCAATAGTCGGATACGAGTTTCAGCGGCTAAAACAACAAAACCGTAAATCTAAAGTACAGAAAAGTGAATACCAAGGAGTTCAGAAACTGTCCAATAAAAATGAGTTTCCGCCCCCTCAGTCATTCACCGCTTACACTTTTAACCAGTAGCTGCCTCTCAGAAACCTGTCAGAAACCTGCCTCTTTACACCAGCAATTCTGAAAGAAACAGGTCACTTCCAAGGCTTTCCAACACTACCAAGGACAGAAAATTACTGGGAGGACTACGAACTGAAAGCTCAGTCGCTCAGTGGTGTCCGATTCTTTGCGACCTCATGGACTGTATTCCGCCAGTCCCCTCTGTCCAGGGGATTCTCCAGGCAAGAACACTGGAGTGTGTTGCCATTTATTCCTCCAGGGAATCTTCCCTACCCAAGGATCGAACCCTCCTCTCTCATATCTCCTTGCATTGGCAGGCAGATTCTTTTATCACTGAGCGACCTGCTGAATTCCTAGAACTGAAGTTAGGCTCAAAAGTAGAAATCACAAGATTCTCAGAAGAGAAAGTTACCCGTCACAACTGGATTACAAAAAGCCTGAGGAAACACTGCAAGTAAAGTAACTCTGAATAGTGGCACCCGCTCACTTCCCAACTCAAGAAATTCGCGCCGCTTTCCATCGAAATCCTCCAGAAGCGACGACACCGGCCGGAAGCTTCATTCTTTCCGCCTCACTCGGTTCCAGGCCTGCACTTACCAGCCCCCATGCAGCCATGTTCCGGCCTGGCTCCGACCGGGAAGGGGTTTGGGGCCGTTAAGTCTACACGGGTCAAAGCTCTGGGCAGCCCAGCGAGGATTCAGTCACCCCAAAACCAGCCAGAAGGAAACCAGCAGCGCCCTTAGGCGAGAGACAGCGGGAGATGGCGGGCTCCAAGAAGCCCCAAGCTAGCCGGCGCGCCCAGACGCGCGCCGCGCACTACGCAATTTAAAACGGACTGCACATGCGCAAAATGGGCTTGCCGACTCCGACGGAGGCAAGCCGTTGTGTGCCCGCCCCTCACTTGTACTCGCCTCTCCGCCTTTTCGAAGCCCCGCCCGCCCCACCCGGCAGCCCCACCCCTTCCTCCGTAAGACTTAACCTCTCGCTCCCACAGCTTCCTGGTCCTTTTCTGGCTCACTCTCTCTCTTTCCCACTCGGAGGAGGTGTAAAACTTCTTGATGGTTACATTACACAGTAAAAAGTAACGTTTGGAAGGATTCAAGGTAAAAAATTGCTGAAAACAGTTAAAGAGTAATGTTTTACTGTGCAGGTTCATTAGCCACACCCCAGCCCACTTATGCATCACCTCTGAAAGGAATAATAGTATATTAATAATGGTGATGGATGATGTAGTTCTCCCCCCGCCCATTACGTGGTGGTAGGGGCGGGGAGGGAATTACTATTTCTGTGAGGCAGTACCAACAAAATGATCTATGTAAGTACATACCACTTAAGTGTGATGATGTCCTGAAAAGAATCCTAAATCAGAAGCCTTGAAACCTGCTCAGTGGACTAGCTATCTCATGTATGACAAGCTCTGGCACCATTTTGGCAGGTTCCTTGTTTACTTAGATGCTCTGAAGACTGACTAGACCTGACCGTTTTATGATTCTATGACATTTTTTATGATTTAATAAAAAATGTATCAGGGAACTCAAATCAGAAAATGGATTACCTTCCCTTAGGCAAGGGAAACAAAAGCAAAAATGAATAAATGGGGCTTTATCAAGCTAAAAATATTTTGCATGGTGGAGGAAATTATCAAAAAAATGAAAAGGCCACCTATCGAAGGGGAGAAGGTATTTGCAAGTGGTACATACAATAAGGAGTAAACACCCAAAATATACAAAGCACTCATATAATTTAACATCAAAAAGCTAAAGAACCCAGTTAAGAGTGAGCAGAGGAACTGAATAGGCATTTTCTAAAGAAGTAATAAGATGACTAATAGATACATTAAAAGATGCTCAACATGAAAAGGGACCCCTCCAACATTGTTGGTGGAATGTAAACTGGTACAGCCACTATGGAGAACAGTATGGCGATTCCTTAAAAAACTAAAAAAAAAAAAAAACCTAAAATTAGAGCTACCATATGATCCAACAATCACTCTCTTGGGCACATATGTGGAGAAAGCCATAATTCAAAAGGATATGTGCACCCCATTGTTTATTGCAGCTCTGTTTACAATAGCCAAGACATGGAAGCAACCTAAATGTCCATCAAAAGAGGAACAGATAAAGAAGGTGTGGTACATATATATAATGCAATATTACTCAGTCTTTAAAAAGATGAAATAATGCCATTTGGATGGACCTGGAAATTATCATACTAAGTGAATTAAGTAAGAGAAAGACAAATATCTTATGATATCACATATACAGAATCTAAAAAAGAAAAAGATACAAATGAACTTATTTATGAAACAGAAACAGACTCACTTAGAAAGCTAACTTATGGTTACCAGAAGGGAAGAGGGGAGGGGGGAGGGATAGATTGGGATTTGGGGATTGACATGTACACATTGCTATATTTCAAATGGTAATCAATAAAGACCTACTGTATAGCACAGGGATGCTGCTCAATATTCTGTAGTAACTTAAATAAGAAAATAATTTGAAAAAGAATAGAAAAAAATTGCTCAACATCTCTAATTATCAGAGAAGTGCAAATCAAACCATAAAGAAAAGTCACTTCACATGTCAGTCAGATGGCTATTATCAAAAAGACAACAAATAACATGTGTTGGCTAATATATGGAGAAAAGGAAACACTTGTGCCCTGTTGGTGGCGCTGTAGATAAGTATAGCCACTATGAAAAACAATGCAAAGATAAATTTTAAATAGAAATATATGATTCAGCAATTCCATTGCTGTGTATTTAATCCAAGGAAAACAAAATTCAAAAAAACACATTCATAAATATTTATGCACCCCTATATTCATAGCAGCACTGTTTACAACAGCCAAGATTGGACACTGCCTAAGTGTCCATCAACAGATGAAGGAATTAAGAATACTATTGGATCATAAAAAAGAATAAAATCTTTCCATTTCTGACCACATGGATGGACCTAGAGAGTAATATGCTATGTGAAATAAGTCTGACAAGAGAAAGACAAATACTGTATGATTTCACTTTTATGTTTAGTCTAAGAAACAAAAGAACAAACTTAACAAGATCAAAACAGTTTAGATACAGAGAACAAACAGGTGGTTATAGGGGAGATGGGGGAGGCAAGAAATAGGTGAGGAAGATTAAGAGGTACAAACTTCCAGTTTCAAAATAAATGAGTCACGGATACGAAATGTATAGTGTAGGGAATATAGTCAATAACTATGTAATAAAATATATTACTTATTGAATAAATTCATTAATCAAGAGTTGAACAAATAATTTTTAAAAAATCTGTAATGTTTTAAACAAATGTTGTTACCAGAAAACTTTTTTTTTTTGTAGGAAAGAAGAAAAATCAGACAAGTCCGAGTTTCACTCTACTTCACTAATTCTGCCATAATGAACAAGTTAAACTGTAAGTTTCTCAATTCTCCTGTCTGTAAAATAGGAATAATGTTAACATTGTTGAAATCTGGATTAATTTGTTTTGAGATCTAGTTGAAATGCCTAAAACATAGCAAGAATTCAATAAATGATGTTACTGGTATTATTATGGTGCTTTTTAGACTTCGTCTAGCAGAAGTTTTGCCAACCAGAATATAATTTGGTCTCACACTTGAAATAGTTAATACACACAAGTATTTACTGAGTTTATACTGTATGGCAAGTTCTATCCTAAATGTTCTCCGTGCAATAACTTATTTAATTCTTAGAACATTCCTATGAGAAAAGACAGCTAATATTGACATTTTATAGTCAACAGAAATGGAACAGTCTTTAAGTAACTGCCGAAGATCACACTACCATTAAACAGCAGAGCTGGGCATGAACCCATGTGCGTAACTATATAAAACTATGTGAACAGAAATGAGATTAGTGATTACCAGAGGATGATGTCATGGGGGAAGAAGACACTGACCACAGAGAGTCAGGAAGGAAATTTTTGCAGTTTAGAAATAATAATTTATGTCTTGATTATAGTGGTGGTTACATGACTATATGTATTTTTCAGAACTCTTAAAAGTGTGTTCATTTTTAAAAGGGTGAACTTTGTTGTAAATTATACCTCAATTGGGGTTTCTCTGGTCGCTCAGTGGTAAAGAATCTGCCTGCAATCTCCCCTGGAGAAGGAAATGGCAACTCACTCCAGTATTCTTGCCTGGGAATTCTCATGGACAGAGGAGCCTGGCAGGCTACAGTCGCAAAAGAGTGGGACATGACTTAGCAACTAAATAATACCTCAATAAACTTAACTTGAAAAATTAAGAACATGAGAGAGAGAGACATACAAACCAAATGCAATGTGTGAGCTTTGATCAGAGTCTGGTTCAGATCAAAGAAGCTGATTAGAGCATTAAGCAACAGTGGAAAAGGAAAATATTGACCATTGTATGACCGAGAATTGTAAATTTTCTTAGATATTATAATACTATTGTTAATGTAAAAGAATGTCCTTATTCCATTTGTTAAGTATATTTACTTAGGTTTTTCTGACAAAATTATTTTGAGATTCAAAGATTATTAACTGGGCAGTTAATAAAATGTTATTAAAGTGAATTAAGTGTGCCTGCAATGTGCAGATAGATGGCAGCAACGTTCACCAAAAAAAAAAATAATAATAATAATAATAATAATGTTATACACTATGTCTTAAAGTCCTGCATTGAGCTGGTAATTTTAGAGTGCTGTATAAACTGATCCAGCATTAAGTTTCCTATGCTATTTTGGCACCAACTGTTTGATTCTTAGTTGCAATTATACTCTGTTATATATACATTGCTTCTCTTAACAAGAACATAACAAATCTTTATACTCTAGTCTCCATTTCTGTTGCCTCTAGTTTACTTCTGGACAATATAATTCCTTTCTCATAAAACAGAGCTTTTGTAATTTAAAACACTCATAGATTTTCAAAAATTTAATACAGTTCTGCATTATAATTTTAACCTTACAAAGACAAATTACTTTGATGGTACTAGGCAAAAATTTAAACAATGTACATTCATACTTGGGCTTCCTTGATGACTCAGACGGTAAAGAATCTGTTTGCAATTCTGGAGACCTGGGTTCAAACCCTCGGTTGGGAAGATCCCCTGGAGGACGGCATGCAACCCACTTCAATATTCCTGCCTGGAGAATCCCCATGGACAGAGAGGCCTGGTGGGCTACAGTCCATGGGGTCATGAAGAATGGGACAGGACTGAGCGACTGAGCACTGTTGGCATAAACGTGCTCTAGATACATTATCTGAATAGATCATGGGCTTCCCTGGTGGCTCAAAAGGTAAAGACTCTGCCTGCAACTCTAGGAGACCAAGGTTCCATCCCTGGGTTGGGAAGATCTCCTGGAGAAGGAAATGGCAACCCACTCCAGGATTCTTGCCTGGAAAATCCCATGGACAGAGGAGCCTGGTGGGTTACAATCCACCTGGTAGCAAAGAGTATGCACCACTGAGCAACTTTCACTTTCACTTTGAATAGATACATTATTTGAAAAATGCAGTTTATCAAATAGCATTACAGAATTTACCTGACTATATAAATACACACAAATAGAGAAAAAGTGCCCAAAAAGTTACGATACCCATCCAAACAGTGCTAATGGTATAGATAATGGAATAACATGTAATTTTTATACACACAAATAGAGAAAAAGTGCCCCAAAAGTTATGATACCCATCCAAACAGTGCTAATGGTATAGATAATGGAATAACATGTAATTTTCATTGTCTTTCTTTGTGCTTTTCGCTTTTGTCTAAGACTTATGTAAGTTTACCTATAGTTAGAAAAAATAAGAAATTATTTTAACTATGTATAGGAAATGATATATTTGTAAACTCAAGTGCCTAAAGAAATTTTAAACAACAAAATGCCAAAATTGTAGCTTGCTGGCAATACCTAACAGTAAGAGATTTACAAGCTGAAAGAAATAGAAAGATAAACTACAAGCAAAGTCGTGAGGCAGAAACCATGTGCTGTTGATATAGAGAAAATTTGTCAGACACTGAAAAACTGTTCATATTTGCAAAATAGAACTAAATTATAGAGCAACTCCAATGTTAGGATAACTTTTCTCTTATTCCTATAGACCTTGGAAAACTACTGATCTGGGATAAGTTACATAAATTCATTCTAGCTAATTTAGGCATTTGTCAGCTTACAGTATGGTTGGAAAGGATGGAAAAGTAATGTATTTTGGGCTTTTAGGAATGATTCCCAAACATACACTACAGAACTGAACCACGAAGAGTCAGTTGCATGAAGCAGTGAAAAATTGGGAAGTCTATGTTAATGCTTAGTCTCCAGAACCACACTGACACTGCATAATGAGAAAGTCACCATAATTATCAAACTGCCATATCAAGGAAGCCACCAGAAACAAGAAGCCTCCATGAGCAGGAAACATCCTTACTGCTTCTGGCTTCAGAAGCACACTGTACCTGCCCTGATCGTTATCAGAAAACCAGTGTTCCATGCCTTGACTATCAACACTCATGACACTGGTGATCAGACACTGAGACTTCTGATAACTTTGCCACAGAAAAATCAGATGCCTATACACCATGCTCACCTACAGAAAAGCTAAAGGACCGAGAAAGAATGAGTTCTGTCTCCCCTCCTCCTTGCCAATATTGAATGCAGGCCCTCTCTAGCTGCAAAGAAGACTGGGAAATGTAGTTTTTAACTTTTAAGCCTCTGCAGTAAAGAATGCCATACTAGCAGGGGTTGGAATGGATGTAAAGCACCAACCCATGGTTAACAAGTTTATTGAATTAAACCACTCTCAGAGCTACTAATGTCACTTCTATAGCAGTGATTCCTTACATTTTTTTTTCTTTCTGTCACAGAAGATCTAGTAGAAACCTTTTCTGAATAAAAATGACTCACTATGGCACAAAGTTTTCACCTAGTCATTAAAATTAAAACTGTTTCTGGTTAGAATTAACGCTGTGAAACATAAATGTATTCAGTTCACATATCTTCAAGATTTACTGCAATACACAGTGACACAAATGGCAATAAATTGTCAGTAAACATTAAGTAAAACAAGGGTCAGAAATTAGGAAGTACTAGAGAGGGATTGGAGACTCCTATTCAGATTGACCGACTGAATCAATTTCAATAAATTGGATAATACAGTATTTTAGAGACCCTTAAATATTGTAAAAATGTTCATTCATTCACTGTAATTGTATTATAACATAGATGACTTATAGATAACAAAGAATATTAAGATATTGGTTTTATATGAGTTAATCCATATACTTCACTCAAAGCTGTGGTGTTATATTTTTCATCTATCCTGATCTAAAGCAAATTCCTGTGATGAAGGTGCTGATGATGACTATACTAGTTGGATTTTGAATATTTTCAAGAATTTGATAATAATATAATTGTTATGTTTGTGCATGTGCTCAGTTGATCAGTTGTGTTCAACTCTTTGTGACCCCATTGACTGTAGCCTGCCAGGCTCCATGGTATTTTCCAGGCAACAATACTAGAGTGGGTTGCCTTCTTCAGGGGATCTTCCCAACTCAGGAATTGAACCTGTGTCTCTTGCATCTCCTGCAGTGGCAGGCGGATTCTTTACCAACTGTGCCACCTGGGAAGTTCATGACTGTTATACATAGCAACAAAAGAATCATGCATCAACCAATGTTTACACATATCAGAAAAAAAGAAATTCCTGTCACAGCGGAGGCTAAAAATTAGAATCATAATGCTTTCCTCAGCTGGAAAAATTTAATAAATGGTTACCACAATCTATAATACTTCTTATTGACCTTGACTTCAATACAATCCCTGTGTTTGAAAAACTCAGTTTCCTGTTGATGCAGAGGCTATGTGAGTAACTAAAATATAATGGAACAAATACTATAATAAAAAATTCATAAAATGCTATGGGAATGCAGGATGAGAGAGACAAATGTTCCTCTTGAGGATGGGGAAGGATTCAGAAAATCTTCACAACAAAGATATACTCAATCTGGGTCTTCAAGGGCAAGCAGGGAGTTGTATTAACAAGAGGGTAGAAGGGCACCAAAGCAAAGTGTACAGTGATTGGAAAAGTATGAGGAGTTGGGAAAGACCATGAGTATTAAGACAACTGGGAGTAAGCAAAGTTACTAGAAGAGAGAGTATTTTTAAGGAGCTGATTTTAAAGGGTTAGGGATGACCTTGTGATGTTTGAGCATTTTGTTTGTGCTCAATTAATATTTAGTGCCAATGAAAAAGATAAAAGAATGAATCTGGAAGGACTGAGAATTCATAAAATGTTTGAAGCAGGGAAATGACTGGCTTATACTGAATTTTAAATGGATCAGAGAGGCAGAGTGGAAAATAGGAAGCTGCTACAAAGAAGCCGGGGCTTCCCAGGTGGCGCTAGTGGTCAAGAATCTGAGTGCCTATGCAGGGACTTGGAGAAGACAATGGCAACCCACACCTGTACTCTTGCTTGAGAAATCCCATGGAGGGAGGAGCCTGGTTTGCTGCAGTCCATGGGGTCGCTAAGAGTCGGACGTGACTGAGTGACTTCACTTTCACTTTTCACTTTCCTGCTTTGGAGAAGGAAATGGCAACCCACTCCAGTGTTCTTGCCTGGAGAATCCCAGGGACGGGGGAGCCTGGTGGGCTGCCGTCTATGGGGTTGCACAGAGTCAGACACGACTGAAGCAACTTGGCATGCTTGCAGAAAGCAGCCTGTGCTCTTAAGGCAAGAAATGAGGAAGCTGTTATCCCAGAGAAGTGAACTGGTTTGTTCGTGGTCTGGAGCTGGTTAGCAGCAAAACTGGCTTCTCTCCCTCTGCCCCAACAGTTTTTCTTATTTACAAATTTATTATTCACCACTTAAAACTTGCAATATATGTAAGAGGATTTCTATTGTAATGGTGCAGTGGTATAATGATGTTGAAAGTCGTGGACAGGTCGAATTGGATAATAATATTTCAGCAGGATTTTTGCATTTGGTCAGTTTTAGGGGGATATAATTTGAGCATTGTTATATTAAGTATAAATTTTACTTGCAAGTTGGCAGAAGCTGTTGAACTGGGCTTTCTTTATTTTTTAAGTTAAGAAAGACATAATTAACTAGATGATTATTTCTCAAAAATTTTCCTATCTTTACATTTTTCTAGAGATATTCTTTCTCCCATGAAACTCTCTGGCCATAAGGCCAGTGACAACTTTTCTTCTATTCCAACCACTGATGATTACCAACATCCTGTCTCCTGACACTCTTCATTTCTCAGTTGACTCATCCCTCCTTTCACTTCCCCTCTGTATTATACCTACCAGCTGCCAAGAAGATGGATTAGGTCATTTGTCAAATTAGGCTTTCCTTTGCCACTCAAATCACTTCCTTAGCATACTGAAACTGAAAATTAATTATGGCTATGTCTTAAAAAATTTACCTAGACTTATATTTTATCATTTAAAGTTTGGGGTAGCAAGAAACAGGTCTCAATATAAAGGCAAAGCAGTAACTCTGAATCTCCATGTCCCAATTTCAGTTTCAAGCTGTTTTCATTTTCATAATGTATCTGAACACTCTTTAGTTTACTGATAATCAGTCTGTATTGCTCTACCTGAGAGGAACTTACTTGTAATTCTATGCAATTGCAATGAGTTTCTCTATAGAACTCCTTTCTCTATAGAACTCCTGTCACAATTAATCCTCAGACATTTCCTCTAGGTGCTCAGTCACCTGAGAACACTTTGTGGCCCAAAGGAACAAATGTCCCTTGTTCTTTGAAGCTGAATAATTCAGTTTCTCATTTCACTAGCAAAATTTTACTCAGACTATATATCAACTTTTTCTTAAACTTGAGTCAAACTTAACGGAAATCCAACCGCTCATATTTCCTTGGGCCTCCTGCCCAGATTCCCCTAGATCTCGACCTAGGAAATGCACTAGTGCCCCTAAGACTCCAAGTCTTGAATAAAAACAGCTCAAATAAAATTTTCAGGCTTATCACTTAAAAGCAATGAGATCCAGATAACAGGAGAACTCACTGTTCTGAGGAGTACTAAGAAGCCAGTCATGGAAGATTCCAGCTATCTTCTGGTGGGTTATTGCTTGTGAAAAATTGTTGCTGAACAATAAGATGCCAGGATTCTTGGCCTCCGGAGGAGACGAATTCAACCCGGGGCCAGAGATGAGCTGGATCGCTCAGAGCTTTTGTGTAGTAAAGTTTTATTAAAGTGTAAAGGAGATAGAGAAAGCGTCTGACATAGGCATCAGAAGGGAGCAGAAAGAGTACCCCCCTGCTAGTCTTTGGCTGGATGTTAGATAGTCACTAGCAGTCTGTTAATGAAAAGAAAGGAATGTCTTAAAACTCAGAATGGCACCAGGCCCCTCATCCATAAAATACATTTTGGGATAATCTTGGCACCAGATGATTCATCCCAGGCCATAAAACAATTGACTTGAGTCTTGTAGAAGGGTAGATTACCATACAAATAGTTTAATTTACATAGATTAGTGGAACAATATCTGAGTATAACATACTGGTTTGTCAAGCAGGTTCTGAGCCATTAGGCAGAACAACTTGAGGACCGAGTCTGGGGTAAATGCATGGCAAATTAACATAGCTTAAGACAAACATTTCCATAAGAAAAATGTATTGGTTAACTCAGGGTTTGAGAATAGTTAGCTTCAGGTGAAACCAGGTGTCATGGCAACACAGTATTTTAAGAGAAACCTTCTTTTAAATTTGTATAGAGAAGGAAAAAACTACTGCATTTGTTTCCTCCTGCCGCTTAAGAGAGAGAAAAATGTGTGACACTGGCTGCTTATTTCCTCTGTTTGGAGACCCCTGGCCTTCCTGCCTGTTACCCTCTCACTTGTATCTTGCCAACTATGCCATGCATGTGAATGAAAAAGTTAATCAATAGTACATCTAAGAAAGAAATGTAAAACTTTATTCAAGCCAACCTGAGGATTATAACCTTGGGAACAACCTTTCAGAAAGTTCTAAGGACTGTTCTGCTTTTTAGAGATCAAAACACCATTATATAAGTTTTTGAGACAAAGAGTTTTAGGTCAAAAACATATTGACAGTTTAACATGCCAGTACAAAGCAAGTGGTGGGTCATCACACCTCCTTACTAGATTGAGAAGGAAGGTTATCTCCCGGGGAGGCCTGATTAATGCACATACACAATACTGAACACACTGAATGGGAGAGAAGAAAGAGGCCCAAATGGGCAGAGAAAATTTTTAAGTTTAAATTTTTCTTGTCTGGCTATAAAACAGGAATTTTATTTCATCACACCTCATTTTGTAGACAATCTGATTCCTCACACCTATAGCTGAAGATCCAATAGAACCATACTGGTGGGGAAAACCACATGGTCTTTCCATTAGGAAAGGAGGCTCAGATTGGAGATTCCTGTATTGCTTTGACTGATGAGAATAGGCTAGTGTAACAGGGAAGAATGCTCAGGGCTGCATCTTAGACCTCAAGCAACTCTGTAATATTAAGGGTGAAATAGCAAATGGTGGAACCTCTCAAGACCCTTGCAAAACAAACCAGATTTCCTTCCTGTGTTCCTCTCTCCCATCATTTTTTGTACAGTGCTGTACCAAGTCCAGTCTCTCAAGGGCCATTTTCCACAAGCAAATACTGAATGCATTTGGGCCTCAGTGTAGCTCTATAAATCTTATTAGGTAGCCATACGCCATCTATGCATCATAGCATCAGTGATCCTCTGCTTAGAAAGCAAAAAAGAACAAAATATAAGCTTGAAAATTTACAGCTTTCTCTGCCAGACATATTTTGCCAAATATCCACCAGTAAACGACCAACTCAAAATATTGATTGACAAAAAAGTAAAAAATATCACATTCCCATAACTGCAGTTTACATTTAGTAAGCCATCAAAATGGGCATAGGATAAATAATTTAGCACCATTTTTCTAAAAATTTAAACAAAGTTCAGTTCTGAAATGCGGTCCTCCCTTGCTATCAGTAGGTGATTAGCTCCAGAACCCCCCCCAGATACCAAAATCCTTGAATGCTGAAGTTTCTTATATAAAATAGCAGAACATTTGCATATAACCTACAAAATCCTCTTGTATACTTTAAATCATCTCAGTTATTTATTATACTTAATACAATGTATGAAAATAGTTTTCAGAACATGGGAAATTCAAGTTTGGCCTTTTGGAAGTTTCTGAATTTTTTTTCTAAAATTTTCTATGTATAGTCAATTGAATCCATATAGAATCTGGATAGAAGACCAGCTGTACCTAAAACAGAAATAGTATTAATACAGTTATCTATGAAGTAATTTTTAATGAAGTGGAATTAATTCAAGTCATGTCTTCTAGGGATAAAAATGGGCAGCAACAAACAAAAAAGTTGGGAGAAAACAAATATGACCTTGATGTCTCCCCAAAAGTCTGTAATCTCCACGTCTGTCCCTTTCATCCTCTGGTGATATTACTTTTCTGTTTATTTTGCTATTGTAATTCTAAACACATGTAGTTTCCTGAGAGGTTACCCTCTCAAAGTTGGTCTACGCCTGTTCTTTCTTACCTCACAAAAAGTAAAGAAAAAAAAGTGTGCGTGTGTGTCCTATTGGTGGTTTAAACTCTTAGCTGGGACTTCCTCTTTGAACAGTTGCCCTTTCCTCTCACACAAGAGAGATCTCATTTTGTCTGAAACTGGATAAAGTTGAAACAAACCGCACACCAACGAGAGGGTATGATGGCTAAGAAGCCCCCGAAACCAGCCCCTCGCAGGATCTTCCAAGAAAGGTCAAAGATTACTGCTCTACCCTTGTATTTTGAAGGTTTTTTATTAGTTAAGCGGTCAGAATACCAGGTAAGTCCATAGATGATCATATTAAACTAGAAGCTTCTGTCTTAACATAAAATTTATTTTATGGTGACATGACGAAACAAGGGCCTTCTTGTTTCTGCTAGAATTGAACCTTCTTTCCCAAGGTAAGAAATATGATCCAAATTTGCATAATTTAAATACAACATATGGCTTGAACTCATATGTATGTATATATGAGTATTATGTATAATAATATAAGGTTCTAATGTTAAGTCACTAATGTAAAAAAAATTCCTGAATTTCCAAAAAATGTATTTAAATATCACAGAAGAGTTTAGCTTAGAACATAAAATGTTTGGTATATATTTTCTCTGCAATGTACTACTATGCTTCCACGATGACATGTACTATTAAGATAGAATTATACTATTCCTGAAATTAAAACTTCTGCTCCTCTTCTGTTTGATTGAAGTTTTCAAATAATGATCAAATAATTTTTTATGATAAACTTTTGAAAAAATTGGGACAATGATAAACTTGACAATGTTTAAGATTCTGTATAGTTAGTTATATGTTCTAAGACACTTTCAAGATAGTGATTTTAAAAGATGATACTTAGGAAAAAAAAAAGATGATACTTAGGGTGCTCTATGGGTAGGTGTACACTAAGCTACATAAATACATTCACTCTAAGAAAATTCACAAAGCACTCTGTATTTTTTTAAACATAAAAATGAAAACTTATGATTAAAATTAGTGCTTTTGAAATACTAATTGTGCATAACTTGAAATGAATAGGACATAAACACGGAAGTGTCTGTGACTAAAGAAAAAAGAAATAATTAACTTAGGTCAAATTTTATGAAATGTTAACATTAACTGAAGCTAGAAAAAAATTAGGTTTTTGAGAAATGCCTTAAGAAATATTTAATAATAAAAATATATTTTCTGAGGATTTATTAATGCTTATAGAAAATTTGTGTGTGTAAAAATATCTGTAGCAGCACACTCATATTTCTTGTATATATAATCAGATCATTTAATATTGGAAAGGAAAGCCATGGTAATTTGTATTGTTATGGTGTTAAGCATGAATTAGTAATATCTGTCAGTTACATGCCAGGAAAGGGGAGTTGGGAAAAAGAAATTTTTAGATTGTAATTTAAACTTGCCTATTTATTGAAATTTTTCCAAAGACTTTGTAATGACTGTTTCTGGTACTGGGTTCCCAATAGTGTTTAAAAAGAGCATTCCATTGGTCTGGATAGTAGAAAAAACAAGGATTTTGGAGTGTCAGCAAAACATGTTTTTACTTAATGATTTTGCCACTTATATTCTGTGATTTTATACAAGTTACTCAATTTCCTTGAGACTAAATTTCCTCAACTATAAAATGGAGAGAATATGACTATAAAATGGAGAGAATATGACTTACCTCTCAAGGTATAACGCCTGGGATACAGTCAGTGCTTAATCAATTCATTCATTTAAGCAGTGTTTATTTTGTGTTTCCTATGCACCAAACATCACACTCAGCTTCAGAGAATATGAATAAAATACAAAACCCCTACCTTTGTGAGGGTTAGGTTAGTCAGGAGTGATGACTCACTTACCCGAATGCCAGTCTAACTTTTCTTAGAAAGCATACTTTGAAATGGAAAGAATAAACTATAGGTGTAAATGTTTTGGAGGAAATTAACTTGTGCTTCCACTTGAATTCATAGCAAAGTATCTTTTACTTATGCATCAGAGAGAAGAGAGCAAACAAACGACAGTAATGTCTACTAACAAGGTGGTTTCAAGGATTAAAGGGATAACAAATATAAAACACCTGCCTCATACTAGAGATTAGATTCATTCTCCATTTTATTATCTATCACACTCTTATTAACATACTAAAATCAGTTTTTAATCGGCTCAAAGGAGGGCCATGGTGATAATTAGAGTGCTTGAAAACAGAAGCAATGAGAGAAAGTTAAGGAGATTACTGTGATTTCTAGGCAAGTGGCAGCAAAGTGCCAAGAAATTTTTGAAAGGGAGGTGAGCCAAAGGTGTATAGAAGGTCTTCTTTGACAGGGGCACTTTTACGAATTAAGGAGATTTGCCGTTAAGAAAATGTGCTAACATATACCATTTTAACCACAATTCCAAGAGGTCCATGGATCTGTTAGGTAGTTAGAATAGGGAAAAGGAGTCCAAAACGGCGGTGGCTAAAAGACAAGGAAGGGAAAAGCCAGCGAAAATAGAACAAAGGAAGGCCAAAGAAAAGTCCGAGGACCAGAGTGAGGACTTCAGGTAGAACAGCACTCCTGGCTGAGCCCAATTTGCATAGGGCAGGCCCAGGGGGAGGAAAAAAACATAAAAAGAGGAGCCAAAGGGCTCTCGAGGTCAAGAACCCATAAAAGTACCTAATTTTTACGGTGAAAATGTGGGAAAATTTACTTAGCCCACAACACTAGAATTCTGGATGATTAGATTTATTAGATAATAAAAGCCATTAGGTGATACAATGAGATACCCATTGCATCACAGCTTTTAGAAATGTGCAAAATTCTCACTTTTTTGGAACTATTTGAAAATAAGAGAGAGTTTGGGTAACATCTCACAGTTTCTTCAAACTGTGATGTGTTCAAATTAAAAACACTGTATGTAATATGTCTTCTTATTAGCCTGAACATAGAATATGACCATTGAAATAGCATCAAAGTAACATTTCTCTGACTAGTCCTCCAACTGCCACTAATTCATTTAGAAAAATTTTAGGGCTTGGCTGTGCTCTCAAAAAGTTCTCTATGCTAGTGCTTTCCAAGTTTTTAAAATGACACACTCCTTTCAAGAAAATATTTTGAACATAGATCTCTAACACAAGAATATTAATTTGTTTAGAAATTATGGTGTGCTCCTGTACTAAGTCCAAAAAATGACTGACTATATGCAAGGAAAGAAGAAAGATGAAATAAATGAAATATGAATAGATATTCTAAAAATTTCTTCCCCAGTGAGATCATCTTACCTGCTTCCAGGGTTTAGTGCCACACTTCGTAGACTACTATACAACATCCTTCCTTAACCAAAGAACGTTTATTCACTCACAAGAGGGAAAAAGGAAGGAGCTTTTTATTGGGGACACGGAATAGAGACGAACTTTACTGGATTTGCACTGTCACCCATTTTTACTAGTTACATCAATGAGAAAAAAGTCCTGGGTGCCAGGAGAGGTGTCGGTCCTTCTGTAGAACTTGGGCAATCCCTCATATCTTTTCATCTGTTTCCTGTTTTGTAAAATGGACAGTTACTCTCTTGTATAACTGAATGGGTTGCTGTGATGATCAAATGGAATATATGAGCATATTTTCTTGAGGCGTTGACATGGGAGATATGTTAGGCTGTTAATGTCCTGTCTCTCTGGTCCTTATAGTAATTCTGGGTGGAAATTATTTTATCCACTTCAAGATGAGTGAATTGCTGCTCACAGAGTTTATGTTCAAAGTGCCTCACCATAAAGAACCCAGCTGGGATTTTATCTCAAAGCACTTGACATCATTCTGCCTTTCAAACTAAAGTTCTAATTCCATTTATTGGGTTTCTCAAGGTTGGGGATGTCTAATCACTAGATTCTTCATCACACTGAGCTCAACAGTAAGCTCAGTAGACTTTCAAAAACAATTGCTTAATGATTGAAAATAATAGTCACCTTAAACCCTAAATACAAGGTCATCTAATGATAATGGAGCTAGTGATAAATTCAAAAGGCCCATTTCAGTATCTTTTCTTACTTCAGTCACTGAACACAAGTGACTGCTTAAAAATAAGACATCTTGTATTAAATGTATTTAATTAAAAAACAGGGCCTTCAAATTTAATTTTTAAAATATTTACATTATCGCTGTAGATATAAATATATACCTAGATGTTGGTCATTACAATTGATATTTATAAATGACTTAAATTATACTAGTTTTCAGGAGCACTTCTCAGAAACTAAACCCAGACTATGACCTGCAGGTCTCTGCCTACGGCATGTAAATTAGAAGTATTCTTAGGTTTGTGGCTGTGGTTGGTGTTCACAGGGCCCACTGATATTTATAATCTTCCTTTTCCTCCTGGCTGCCTTCTTCTCAACTCAGTGTCTTTTGTTCTTGCTTTTTCCCTCATTTAATAAACCCTCCTTTATCCTTTCTAAAAATCTATGTTTATTTATCAGTAATGCTCCCATGTTTCCCTCATTAACTCTGTGCAATTCATACCATTCTCTCATGACTGAGCACCTCTATAATTTTTCTCAGAAGCATAGATGCATGTAAGCATGTATATATAAAGGGAATGAAATAAACTTTGGCTGCTAATAGTGGTTTTAGTTTTTCTATCTTATGGTAGGTTAATACTGATGAGGCTAATTAAGAAGGTTAACAGAGTGATAGACTTTGACTACAGGCTTTTCTCTTGTTTTCTTTTCCTCCAGGAATCATAAAATCTCAGGTTTGGACTTGATCTTAGATGCCATACTTCAGTAAAACTACACAACTTGTGATTCAATTCTCTAACCAATATGCCTTTATTCCAAACTCCTCCCCACTTCCACACCTCCATCCTAGTTCCAAAATGTCATGTATCCTTGACTTGCTCCTTGCATTGAGAGACTTCCTATTAGAACAGAATATAAAAGCCTTAAAAAGAGAGAGATGGTTTGTTGTTTTTTTTTTAAGCTCCACGATAAAACTGAATTGTTTTTATTATTTAATCTCAAGTCAATTCTGAGAAAATTCAAGTACTTTTTCAACAGAGAGACAATATACTTACAGTGTTTACAGAACACTGGGCTGATCGTAGAGATAGTATAGGTTAGCAACTTTTCAAACCAAATTTCTCAATGCAGTTTTCTATCTCTTTACTTAAGACCATATGAAAGCATGATTTCATATAGGAATGACAATGAATTTCATTATTTGAGTTTACAAAATATCTTCTTGTACAGAATCCCATTGAAAGAGATCTATTTTAGAGATTTTTAGATGCCACCACTGTCACACACCCATGCAAATTACCATGTGGAAAGAATGTTACTCTTATTAATAAATTCTATCAATATGTGGTTTAGACTCAAGGCTAAAACTGTGTTGACACTTTACCCCAGATTTTAGTAGTCTTTATGATTTTTTTAAAATTGATTTGACTGTCTTGGGTCTTAGTTGCAGCACGTGGGATCTTCAATCTTCCTTCAGCATACGGGATTTTTTTTTAGTTGAGGCGTACAAACTCTTAGTTGCTGCATATGAGCTCTTAGTTCCCCCAGCACGGAACGGACCTCTGCCTATCCCTCTTGGAGACCCTCTGTCACATGGCAGGAACCGAGCAGACAGCCCATCCTCTCTGTGTAGTAGGCTGAGCTAAGAGATGACGGCAAGGGAGTGAGTTGAGGATCCTGTCTCCCAGACTTACCTCTTAGATACTCAGTCCTACTCTCTGCAGAGGAGGTAATTCTAGCAGTACCATGCAGGAGAGACTGGAGGGTGAATGAAAGCAGCAGAGACACCAGGCAAAGGGTTATTTCAATGCCTTTAACTTTTATTTTTTTTAATCCTATGTGAAAATAAGGCAATAAAAGACTTCTGATGGGTACTGAGATTAAGGTTTATTCTGTTGCCTTATTAAACTGCTTGACTCCAAGATGTGTCAGGTATATATTGGCATCTGGATTTCAGACAAAAGGAAGAATCTCTTTGCCCAGTTTTATAATTGCTCCTTTGGGAACCATCTATTGGCTGATAACGTCAATCCTATGCCCTTTGGAATTGTTCTTTAGTCGTCAGTTATTGGTTCAGGAAGCACCAGCAGGTTCATTATATTATATTATAGCCCACTCTGTGTTGAGAGGTAGGATGAAGAAGAAAGAGCACAAGACTTGGACAGAGAAGCTGTGCTCCAAGTTCCGTCTCTGCCCCTGGTGTAGGTTGCTGCAGGACTACCATCAGTTTGTTCAATCCTCACTGTATACACTCCCCTTGGAAATGTGACTTTTCTGCTCCTTCCATAAAGAGACTGAGTCTGTTTTTCTGCCCCTTGAATCTAGATTGGGTTATGCTTTGATAAATGTGACAAAAGCAGAGAATCAGGCAGTACTTGCACTTTGGGTTTTGCCCGCTCTTGTCCCTGGGCATTCCTTCTGCCAGCACGTGAACAAGTCTAGACTACTGACTGGAAGATGAGCCTGCATGGAGTGTGATTCAGTTGTTTGAGTGGGGTGGTTTCTAGCACCAAAAGCCAATTCTCTGATTCTCTTGGACATCAACTGGGTGTTCAACAATTCAGTTCAATTCTGATACTAATTACCTACTCAAATTTAGTGAAGACCCCACAGCTTAATTAAGAGCTGAGTCCCACGAAACTATCTCCTACTTCAACCACTAGCCACAGGTCCCAGATCTCCTGTCCTTCTCACTGACTGGCTATAAATCAGGGTTCCCAGGACCCTTTCCCAAGATTTGACAATTTACTAGAATGGCTCAGAGAATTCAGGAAAACACTGCTTACATTTACTGAAAAGGGAAACAAATGAACATCTAGATGAAAAGGTCGAGGTCTGGAAGGATCCTAAGCACGCGTGTTACTGTCTCTGTGGAGATGAGGTATACCACCCCTCTGGCACGTGGAAGCTTATTAAATCTCATTGTTCAAGAGTTTTTATAAAGCTTAACCTCTTCCTTCTTGGAGGTTGGTAGGTGGGACTGAAAGCTCCAACCCTCTAATTATTTGTTCTTTGGAGACTAGACCCATCCTGAAGCTATCTAGGGGTCCCATCCTAAATTACCTCATTACTAAAAATTCTGATACGATGTAAAGGGGTTCACTAGGAGTAACAAAAACACTTCTTTAAGAAATTCCAAGTGGTTTAGGATCTCTATACCAGGAACTTGGGAACAAAGACTAAATATATTTCTTATACTAACACACAGTCATTTTACAGTCCCAGCCAAGACCCCAAGAAAGTGAATGAGGACACCCTAGACCATTAAGTCATAGCCAAGTATACCCGGATCCAGAGTATCATCGGTCAGTCACAGGATGAGGAGAAATAGAAAATGCCCACTGTTTTAGTTCACTAAGTTTTAGGGTGGCTTGTTATAGAGGAAAAAGCAATATAGCACCTTATCAGCCATGAAGACAAAGTGAAAAAATAGGTTCTATTAAGACTGTGAGAAAGACGGTTGCTGTAATTCAGAATCAATTTAATCTTGAGCTTTTTGAGAGCCAAGGAAAATTAAAGCAAAATGGGTTATAGTATGCCCATTATTTGAGAAAATAAGTATATAAATTCTGAAGAGGTGACCAACAGTTTGCTGATCAGAAAAAGGCAAATGCTAAGTCATTATTAACGAGATACAAAATGCCATAACACGTAAGAGTGTCTTCACATTTATAAGCAAAAGAAAAAAATTCCTCATTTGATTTTCTTACATTGATCCTCCATATAAGTCAAGATAATCTAACATCTGAAAACCCAGCTTAGTAAACCCTAAAGGAAGGAAAGATCAACATGTTCATAAAACTAACTGGAATTTTTCAAAACATATTTTTGCAAAGAGCTGGGTATAAAGGTTAAGTGTTTAGATGTGGAAGGATTTTTATTTTTTTTAATTCTTTAACCACTCCCGCCGCCCCCACAACTACCACCCTTGCCAATCTTTTGTGATACAGCCACTCTTCATAGAATGTTAATTTCTTATCTAAATAGCCTTTCACTTGGTCAAGAGCCTTACTAGATTACTTAAGTATTTTAAATTTAAAAAAATTTGCTTTCCTATAGAACTCATAATAAAGCAAACATGTTAATTATGAAATGTTTAGCACATGAATGAAATTTGAATTAAAATTTCAGCTTTGATTGTGTATTTTTATCATTATTAATTGCTCATATTTCCTTGATCTATATAAATATATTCTATTTATTAACCTAAACTATGAGCCATGTACTATGCTAAGTGATCTATGTCTTTTAATTCATTCAGTCCTTTCAACTGTCTTGGAAGGTAGACATTAAGTGCTTTGTTCTAACATGATCCCTTGATTATAAGTGAAAGCTTTCATTGAAACTGCACAGGAAGTTGAGTCTTGAATCAATGAGGAAAGTTTTGGAAAATAATATGTTTAAATACAAATCAAATTACATCCCTACTACATGCCACATACTAAAATTTGTGAAGGATTTAATGGAGGAAATAAAAGTAAAATTAAACCATAAAAGTAGGTTATTTATCTCAGGATAAAGAAGAACCATATATCACACAGAAATTAAGAAAGTTACAAAGGGAAGTATCAACAGGAAAATAGTTGAGTGTACATAATGAAATAATGCTTACAATTTCTTTCCTGCAGGAGTATAAGCATTACTGGACAGAGTTGAGAGGAACTACACTTTTCTTTTACACTGACAAAAAAAGTACAACAGTAAGTAGACATGTTCAGCTTATTCAATTTTTTTTCCCATAAATACTTGTCATATAGTATGTTATTCATTTTCTGCCTTCTGAAAGTAAAGATGTGCTAGTATAACCAATTGAAATAAGAACATTTATATCTGTGATCCATGGTAGAATTTCCTGGGCAACTCAGAAGAAAGTATTAACTCATGTTTTTAACTTTGCATTCTTTTCTTTCTGAGCCTGATAATAAAAACTTAGTTGAGAAGTGAAAATTTTAGCTAAACATCTGGATACAAATTGCCTACTACCAAGTGATGGCTTTAATTTCCCCTTCTTTTAGTCTTGCTGTAGCATGTATTTATAATCTGAAGGGAACTAGATGATCCCAAAGCCTGGTAACATAGAGTATGTCACAGTTTAAATTTTCTAGAAAGACACAAACAAACCTCATGAGACAGGACTTTGAAGAGCTCAATCATGAGGATAACAATAAAGAAATTCTGAGATTATTTATTTGTATTAATTCTAAATAATTGGTTTATATTTCAATTTACCCACAAAAAAATTGAAAATGGTGCATTTCATTTTTTCCATAAATAAAATGTAGCATTTAGTAGCAAATGCATGCCTACCTTGGAATGGTATGCTTATGAGGTTTTATAATCCAATAACTTAATATAAATATTTTAGACCATGGATACAGTAGCCCACACTTCTAGAACATGGTTATCACATGACTAGATTGAATGAAAGATACAGAAAAAGAGTCTGTGTGATGTATCTTACCTGCAGGCATTTCAGCACCATTAATGGTAAACTAACCAGAAGTCATTTAAAAACACAAACAGAAAACAAACTTAAAATGGTCATCTTTCACCAGATTTCTGGATAGAGATAAGATTTATATAAAGGTGTTTTCAAATACCATAAGATAAATTTTAGCAAAATTAATTTCTCTGTCTTGTGTCCAAATTCCCACTGATGTCAGTGAAAATAAAAAAGACCTTGGCCTAAATCTTGTACAATACATGTATGTGAGAGAGTTAATAGTTACTATTTACTTGCTCCGTGGCAAGAGAGGTACAGCTTAGTGACTGGGAGCATGGTCTTTAGGTAGACTACCAGGTTCTTGTCCCAGCCCTGCCCCTGTTCAAGGTGCCATTTTGGGATCTTGGGCTATTTAGCTAACCCCTCTGTGTTCAGTGTATCAGATAGGGTACTGGTAGGAAACAGATGACCTCTCAAATTAGGTAATTCAAAGATAGTTTAGTGAAGATACTATATTCAAAGCTGTGGACAGGAAGTAGGAAAACCACAAAGGCTAGTACAGAACCTGAGGCTCTGTAACAGGGCCCATTACCACACCTACGACGAGAGGAAAGAGAAGGAGAGTCCCGAGAGAGCAGAAGACTGCCTTGAAAAGAATGTGATCTTTGACAGAGGAAGCAATTGTACAGAGTAATAAACATCCGACCTCACCCTCCTTGTTCTTTTGATCTCCTGCCAGTGTTCACCAGTGTTCCAGCCCAACAGAAGTCAGAGGTGAAGGAAGCCCTTCATCTTGTCCCGAGAGTTCTTGCTCCTGGTGCACAGTGTTAGATGGTGAAGGAATAAAAATGACTCTAGAGGAGCAAATGAAAGATCTCCAACATAATCAGTTTCAAATCAAAAGTAGGATGGAAACAGTAGCCCATCTCATAAAGTCCCCCCCCCCCCGCCCAAATTAAATGCAATAGTAAGTAAAAGGACTAAAGAGAGTCTAAAGACTTAGAAATAATAATAATAAAGACGTAAGAGAGTAGCTGGCATATAGTAAGCATTTAAGCATTTTACATGTATTATCTCAATTTTCACAACCACCCTGCAGAGTGGGTACTATTTTAATCCCAACTTTCTAGATGAGAACTGTGAAATCTAAGATTAAAAAACTTTTACATGATCAGAAAGCTAACGCAAGGGGTATAACCCAGATCTTGTTCTTGAGCCAGCACTCCTAACCATGACTCATGAAGAGACTGTGGAATAATGAAATTCTGTGGAATCGCCCATCTACCAGTTTTGTTAAAAGAGGATGCAGACTTTTGGGGGATTTTTTCAGTGATAGTTTAGGAGAAAGCACAGAGATAGAACAAATGAGATCTATAGATACGTAGCCTGTAAGAAGGGAATAAAAGCAATGACAAACCTAGAAAGCATATTAAAAAGCAGAGACATTACTTTGCCGACAAAGGTCCATATAATGAACACTATGGTTTTTCCAGTAGTCATGTACGGATGTGAGAGTTGGACAATAAAAAAGGCTGAGTGCCGAATAACTGATGCCTTCAAACTGTGATGTTGGAGAAGACTCTGGAGAGTCCTTTGGACAGCAAGGTGATAAACCAGTCAATCCTAAAGGAAATCAGTCCTGAATATTCATTGGAAGGACTTATGCTGAAGCTGAAGCTCCAATACTTCAGCCACCTGATGCAAAGAGCTGACTCAGTAGAAAACACCCTGATGCTGGGAAAGGTTAAAGGCAGGAGAAGGGGGTGACAGAGGATGAGACAGTTGGGTGGCATCATCGACTCAATGGACATGAGTTTGAGCAAACTTCAGGAGATGGTGAAGGACAGGGAAGCCTGGCTTGTCCATGGGGTCAGAGAGTCAGACACAACTGAATGACTGAACAACAAGAAGAAGGGAAGAATTTAAAGCTGCCTTTAAATATTTGAAAGACTGTCAGGGATCATGTGAAAGAGTCACTGAATCTGTTTAGTGTTATTCCGGGGGAGAGAGACTAGTTCCCATGGATGGAAACTGTCTAGGGAAAAACTGTGGCTTAATACAAGAAAAACCTTGCCACAGGCAGAGCTGTGGAGGATGTAAGTTTCATATTGTTCAAGATGTTCCAACACAGGCTGGATGACTGCATGGAGGAATACCCTGGGGGAGACTCAAGCATCAGAGGGCAGCTAGATTAGACAGATGACCGCTAAGGCTCTTTCAATACTACAATTAAAAACAAAAGATAGACTCATTTCTTCTAATCAGTAGTTGAGCTTATGATACTTTATCTAACTCCACCATTTCTTCCTCTGCTGCTTCCTCCTTTAGCTTTAGATAATTTATCAGGAAAAGATTCTGTGTAATTTAAAAATTTTGTCCCCGTTCCCTTATACCTCCGCTTCTATTTTTAATTGTTCTTTGTTCGTTAAAGATAAATAGACCAACCCAGACTTACCCTCAACCATATCAATACAGGAATAGCTCTGGAAAAAAATTCATTTCCTTAATTTTATGCCTTACCTTAGTCAGAAAACTAGAATAAGTATACACAAGAATATAATAAAATAAGTTATATTGGGCATAACAGAGAGGAAAGTAAAAGGAGATAAAAAGAAGTCAAGGATGAGGGGGATTTAGCAAAAAATTATACCTAATATAATAACACCTAATAAGATTAGAGATGGTCCTAATCTTTCAGATATTGCAGAGCACGTCTGGTCAGCTGCATACAGACCAGTCCACATAGACCAACTGCTCAGAAGGAATGTTTTTATTATACTAGAATAAGATAGAAATGTCTTAATGGGATCCTTATAACTAGCAGTATGTCAGTCCTGAATATTCATTTGAAGACTGACGCTGAAGCTGAAGCTCCAACATTTTGGTCACCTGATGCAAAGAGCAACTCATTGGAAAAGATCCTGATGCTGGGAAAGATTGAGGGCAGGGAGAGAAGGGCGTGACAAAGGATGAGATGGTTCAGTGGCATTAGTGACTCAGTGGACACGAGTTTGAGAAAACTCTGGAAGACAGTGAAGAACAGGGAAGCCTGGCATGCTGTAGTTCATGGGATTGCAGAGTGTAACACAACTGAGCGACTGAACTGAACTGAACCAGCAGCATTTGGTAAATGCTGAACAATGGCTTTCCAGGAAGAATTATATATGAACATATATATTTATTATAGGTATTACTGATACAGAGAATGTGTAGTACACAGTAAAATACATACTCTTTACTAACTTCCATATAGGCAATTAATTCTCACAGAATACTTTCATTGATTTTTCTGAACCTGTATCTGTAGCCAATTTATTATTCAATTATGATTTGACAGATGGAGTTGTTTTCTAATCTGCTGTTTCCCTAATATTTTTATTGTCATTAAATATTATATTTGACATGAATATTGGCCAATGTTTTTGTTTACATTAGTGAGTAAGAGGCAAGCAAAGCAAAACTTATGTATATAAGAATGTCACCCATTTGTCAATGACATGAGCAACATCTTTGTTGAGTGAGATGATTTTTGAATTATGGAAGAATATTTTGTCATTTTTTGTTCTGTTTACAATGAAAAAGCTTGAGAGACAGCAAACTTTAAAATTTCATCTGCAATATTGACATTTTCCCCTTCACTTTCTGGTTTAGGTCAGCAAACTGTGGTCTTTGAGCCAAATTCAGCCGATGACCTGTTTTTGTATAGTCTATGAGCTAAGAATATTTTTCACATTTTTTTAAATTTTCTTTTTATTTTTCACATTTTAAAAGTGTTGTTTAAAAAAACAAATAAGCATTTGCAACAAAAACTGTATATGGACCACAAAGCCTAAAACATATCCTATCTAGCCTTTGTAGAAAATGTTTGTGGGCCCCTTGGACAATTAACAAAAAAAAACCTAAATCAAATTTTAATTTGTTGTTGTTGTTGTTTAGTCGCTCAGTTGTGTCTTGACTCTTTTGAAACCCCATGGACTGTAGCCCACCAGTCTCCTCTGTTCATGGGATTTTCTAGGCAAGAATACTATAGTAGGTTGCCACTTCCTTCTCCAGGGGCTCTTCTAGACCCAGGATTGAACCTGAGGCTCCGGCACTGCAGGCAGATTTTTTACTGCTGAGCCACCAGTAAGGTTTGCCAATTTTCATGGTGTAAAACCTCCCACCATGACTAATTTCACCCTATCGATGTTATTTCACTGTACATGGGGTTGGAAAGAAAGGTTTAGCAGCACACCATCATAGTACATTTATAGCATTCTCACTACACAGAAATGAAAATATAAATAAATACAAGAGCACAGAGAATGCCATATACTAGGGTTGGCCAAAAAGTTCTTTCACATTTTTCTGTAAACATGAAAAACTTGAACAAACATTTTGGCCAACAAGATAGTAATATAACTAGGAAAACAGGAGTTTTGAATTCTAATTACCTTTGTTGCTAATATGATTTAATTTTGTTTATATAATTTAATTTTTAATAATGGCTATGCTTAACAATTGGCTTGCAAAATTCCTGAAAATTTCTCAACTGGGTTTCGCAAAGTATGAGCCAGTTGAGTCCACCACCACGTAATAAATTTTCCAACGCTTTCCGGGTTGGGAAGGGGTGCCACGCACAGCTGAAAGCCAGGATACCATGCCAATACAAATAAGTTGAAATGAAAATATTATTTATTTTCCTTCCTGCTAGAATTAATATCAATATATATTACTCATGAAGTAATTTAATGAGATTTCCCTTTATCTTTGCAGTATGTTGACAAGTTAGATATAATAGACCTTACATGCCTTACTGATCAGAATTCAACTGAAAAGAACTGTGTAAAATTCACCCTTGTTTTGCCAAAAGAGGACGTACAATTGAAGGTGAGTGAGAAGAAACTAATCTAAAACAAGTCATATTTATAAATAGCATTCACCTCTTCAAAATCTTAAAAGGAATTAAAGAGGAATTATGTGAGGCACACCAAGTCCTGTACTTTGTGAACATTTCTTGTCTTTTGCCAAGAACCACAGTTTTCTAAATAAGAATTTGAAAGGGCACATTCCCTGTTGAGTATACAAGCACATTGAAACCATATACTTCTGTCCTCTGGCAAAGTCAGAAATCCATCCCACCTGGTGTTTTTAGAAAGTTGTTCTTGAATTGGCATCTAGGAACTCGGCATTCACTGAGTTCCCAGATGATTCTGAGACATGTCCAACATAATGTATGTTTGGAACTACTGAAGTAGACAAACTCCTATTTCACAAATTGAGAAACATTCTGCTAGGAAAATGGCCTATGTTAATCAAGAATACCAGTGTAAGAAAAGCCAAAGAAATACTGGACACCTATTCATGTTTATGGAGACTATGAAGTCAAGACAACTAAATGCAGAGTGTGATACTGGCTTGGATACTGGATCAGAAAACACAAGCTACAAAGAACCATTAGAAAATTGAATGAGAATTGTTACATATACTCAATTTGTGAAATATGGACTTAATCTTGTAAAACTCTAAACTCTACACAGGCAGAGATCTGTTTGTTAAATTTACTACTGTATACCAGTACCTATGTAGGAAAAGGTTTTATTCTTGAATTGACATTGAAAGTGAGCCAGTGAAAGTCAGCCAACAACTGCAACATAGAGAATTAACTTGTAATTGAATAAGACGTAGTTGGATTTAATCTTGACAGCGCTGGTCCTTTAGCTTCAGTGTACCAAAAATCACTTGTACTCAGGAAATGTGAGGTCCCATTCCCAAGCCTGGGCCTCTGAATCTGTGTTTTAAGCAAGCTCCCTGGATAATTCTGATGTGGCATTTAGAGTATAACCTTGGAGTCAGATGCCCAGATTTGAACTCTGGTTGTTTTATTCGTTAGTGTATAATTATAGGCAACTTACCTAACCTCTTTATTGCCTTGGATTCTTTATCTAGAAGTTAAGTCTTGACTCAGATGTAACCCTCTTACTGAGGCCTACCTGGACCACTTTATTAAAATTGCTGCTGTTTTCCCTCTCCCCTCACCACTAATAATGTTCCCAATCTCTCTTAATCTTGCTCTACTTTTTATTTTCTTATTTATTTCCACTTGAAGTTAAAACATTTACTCACAATTATGTTTATTATTTATTCCTTACTAGACCCTAAACTCTATGAGAATAAGGAGTTTTGCTTTATTCTTAGGTGTAAACTAGTATATAAAAGTGCCTAGCACTTAAAAACACTCAATGAGTATCTATTAAATGAATAAATCTGTAAAATGAAATTTTTTTAAAAAGTCATTTTTTTGCACAATTGCCATGATTAAATCAGTTAATATAGGTGAAATGCTTAGAACAGTAGCTGCCACTTAATAATAAGCACTTAATAAATGTTGGCTGTATCAGTAATATTTAGAGCTAAGAATTGGAAGCTTTTAAGGTAACTTACTACTTGGTTGCCTCAAACTTAAAGCCAGTCAGTGTTAAATATCAGTAGGGGAGTAACTGTGAACTGACAACTGCAGAAATAAGTGTGCTAACACTGACATTTTTTAAAATTAAATAAATATGTGCAATTTTACTTGTTTAATAAGCAAACAGATTAAAGCTATTACTTCTGTCTTCTGACAAAAGAAAATGGTATGGAAATATTTCATAACAAATACACAATAATGGTTCTAAGCAAAAAGGAAATTAAATTATTGCTTAACTGATTTTAAGTGGTTTAAAAAATACTTGACTTTTTAAAACTTTGTGCTTCGATAGAAGACTGTGCATTTTGTCAATCTTGCTGGGTTTTGAGGGCTTACATATTTGGGGTCTTATAAAACAGTCTTATGAAATTCTGAAGTTATTCTAAGTTAATAAAAGTATTAATGTTCATAGTTATTCATGTCTTTTCCTCTTTGTCCTTACCTGTTTTTGTCTTCATCTTTAGACAGAGAATACAGAAAGTGGGGAAGAATGGAGAGGCTTCATTCTTACAGTAACAGAGGTAGGAAGGACATTACTTTTGATTGACTCACTCATTCAACAAATATTTACTGACTGAACACTTACTATGAGTCATGACGGCTGAAGGGATTGATGTTGTAGTAATTGAAAAGTACAGATATAAACATTTACACTTACTCATGAAATTTTTATTTTTAGTGGGTGAATGAAAAGGAGAAAATAAGCAAGAAAACAGCAAGAAAATTTAAAATTGTGATAACCATTATGAAGAAAATCAACAGGGCCATGATTCTAGCTGGTGAATAACAGGTAGTCAGGGAGATCTACTTTTCGGTCTTATCCTCTGGACAGTCCTTTGTGTATTCTCAGATTCAGAGCTACATGGCATCTTCTAAAATACATCCAGCTCCTTTTTATTCATTTAATACATATTTATAAAATGCAGAGATGGATTTTATGAATGTGCTGTGCTCAGTTGCTCAGCCACATCTGACTTTTTGTAGCCCAGTGGACTGTAGCCCTTCAGGCTCCTTTGTCCGTGGAATTTTCCAGGCAAGAATACTAGAGTGGGGTGCCCTTTCCTACTCCTGGGTATCTTCCCAATCTAGAGATGGAACCCGTGTCTCTGTTGTCTCCTGCATTGTCAGGCAGATTCTTTACCACTGGGAAGCCCCAGATTTAATGAGTAACATGGGCAATATGACAGGGACAGACTATCAAAATGAAAAGTGACCTTTCAACAATTTTTTAGTCTTAAGACAAAGGGAAGCTTATCTGTTCAACTCTGTGGCATCTTATCTGAGACAAACAGTAAGATCTACCTACGAACAGTTCGAGTCAGCTGTTGCAGCAAGATAAATACCATTATTTTAAATAAATCCACTAAGAAACATGAGGTACTTTGAAAACCAACTCCCTAACGGGCACCTTGCTTTCTCATACTCTTAGGGGACGTGAAAACTTCCCATGTTTGTCAGGGAAAGATAAAGACAGACTTTATCCAAAGTTAGTTTCTAAGTAAAGGTTTTCCATTCACATGAAACAAGCACTGCACTTTACAAAGATGATGGATGCTGGTTCTTTCAGCCAAAAACAAATAAAACTTGGAGGTTCAACTACCGCATAGCAAAGTCACAGGAAGCTAGAAGAGTGGCATTGTTAGAGATGTAAAAGGAGTATTGACTTGAGGGGAGGGAGAAACTCTTTGGGGAACTGCATTCCTTCCCTCTGTTGTGGAAAGTCAGTTGTGTGTGTGGTCTGGCACTTCTTACACTGGAGTACAATATCCCAAAGTTATGTGGTTAGGCATCAAGGAATACAGTAAAACTTCTGGGAAAAAATTTGGGTTACATTTTTCCTAGAACACCATATTTGACGTTTTGGCACAAAATGATTTAGTTTTTCCCATGGGGTAAGGATAAAAAGCATTGTTTTTTAATTAAAATTGTGCAGAATTAAAATAAAATTCATGTGAACTTTCAAAAGGTGACAATTTGCCTCAAATGTTGTGCTCTATGGTAGTGGTTTAGTTGCTAAGTTATGTCTGACTCTTGTGACCCCATGGACTGTAATGGACTGTAGCCCGCCAGGCTCTTCCGTCCATGGGATTTTCCAAGCAAGAATACTGGAGTGGGTTGCCATTTCCTCCTCCAGATCGTCCCAACCCAGGGATCAAACCTATGTCTCCTCCTGCAGTGCAAGTGGATTCTTTGCCACTGAGCCACCAGTTGTGCACAATGTTCCCAGATACTCTGTGTATACATTCATACCATACTGTCGTTAGGGCAACTTCAGTACAAGTTTCAGGAACATAGTCTATAGTTGAAAGTGCAGAGACATTGCTTTTGAATTAATTAAACTGGAGTTTGAATCCTGGCTCCTCAATTTTCTAGCTATGTGACCCTGGACTAGTTATTTAATCTTTCTGAGCCTTTTTTTCCCTTTAATTTGTAAAGTAGGAACAGCAATGTCTATCTTGTAGCACTGCTGTAAGGATTTGCAATAGCATGATGCTTGGGACATAACAGGCAATTAATAAGGGACAGCCATTTCATCAGTTTTTCCTCATTTTATTTTTTTTTTCTGGATTGATATATAAGGGAATGCCTTATTGATTATTAGTTATTCAGAAGAATACTCTTAAGATTCATTACATAATGTATAAATAGAAAATGAAGTTCTAGTGTTTTCTTCCCACATTCCTTAGAACTTTCTTATACACCCCCTGGAAAGTGTGTACCCTTCTCTGGAGCTCAAAATGATAATCAGACACAGCTGATTATTTAGGCTATGTAGTTTCACATAAAGAAAAATATTCTAAAAAAAAACAAAACAAAAGTATTCTACCATTTAGATTATAACTGCCAAGAGTACATAGCTGGACATAATGAAGTCTAAATCAGGGGTATGAATACAGCTAAGGTGAATATAGATGACTCAATCCAAACACATTTCTAGAAAAGCTATTAAAAATAAGTTATTAAAAAACCTTAGTAGGTAGAGCAGTATCATAATTCTAACGTGAGTGAAAATTCAAAATATAAACACATCAAAAATATAGACCTCTGATTGCTGATTCTCATTTAACAAATATTTCTCTCAATTCCTTTAGCCACATGGCTGGGGGAACTTATTCCAGGTTACCTTTGGGACAGCTGGGCAACTTGTAGGTGCTCTGGGACTTCCCTGGCAGTGAGATCCAGTGAGCTCAGAATTAAAAAATGAGAGTTTTGTTGTTACTTGAATCAGCATGTAGTGCCAGGTACACTTTGTTTTGGACCAGACCAAAAGGAATGTTTCTTGGAAGAAGAAACTAGTTGGTTCAGAGGCAGTTCTAAGACACTAAGATCCTTTATTCATGATCCTCTCCTTCCATCTCTGTTAGGTAACTGAAGCTTCTTAGGACCAGAACAGGCACATCTTTGCTAAAACCAGTTAGTTACTTGGCTGCCTTTCTTGTTTGCCTACTGCTTTAATTGGTTTCAGCTGTCAGTTCCCCCACACGTGTCACTCCTTCCTGGGCAAGTAATTAGACTGCATGAAGTCCTAGAGAAAGAAAAGAAGAGGAGGATTGAGACAGAGCGGACACCGAGCTCATCTCCAGAAAAAGGGAAGCAACCATTTGAAGATTATGAGGATGTACTGAACCCTATGCCAGCGTAAGTGCACCATGAACTCAAGTTTACTTATTAGGTTGTTAAAAGCTTTCTAGTTATCAAGGAGAGCTAGTCATTGGACTCATTAAACCAGGAGCAATAACTGTCTTGTGGATATATAGTATATCTCTGAGCTCTTGAGTTCAAGCCACATTTCCTCTTCTATGTTGTATCAACAAAATGCAAAACGGAGACTTGAACTAAGTTTCTTACCACAGGGGAAATCCCCTTCCACCCACACCTTTAGACCAAATAAATATTTTTTTCCAAAGAACAAACCTAAATAAAAATTCTATGTAGAAGGAAGGAAAAGATGTTTTCTCACCATGAAATTCTATGATTGACTGAGTTTCTATCAGGAAATTGGACCAAAGACTCAAGATACCTGAAAGAAAAGTTTTCCTCAATGGGTCAATCAGTGACTAGTCTTGAGCTTGTACTTTGAAGAAGACACCATGTGAAATGGGCAAAGTGTCATTGGAAATGAAAAAGCACAGAACATCCTAACATCAGCAACAGTCTACATTAGTTTTTTAACTTCTTATATTGTTGAAAGTGTGACTAAGACGGTGAACTCTGGAGTCTAGGTTTTCTTGTCAATGAAACTTGTCCTGGTACCATCTTTGACATCAGGTTCTGACATGTATTCCATCTGTACTACAACCACTGAAAACTGCTAGCCATTCTCTTAGCTGAAACCAGGATTAATAGGTTATAAGTCACATAGACTGCTTCTTTTTCTTTTTTTGCTCAAATAATACATGTTTATTAGAGACAAATAAAAAGAAGATTAAACTCACTCCTTGTCCCACCTCTCAGAAATACTTTTTCAATATCTTGGTGTTATTGCTTATGAGTTAAATTTTTTTTCTGTTGAAAAACCAGACTTTTCAGTGACTACAATATTTACTATAAGTGCAAAAGAATAAGAAGTGCTTTCCAAAAAAAAAGAAGTGCTTTCTACAAAATTTTACACATAAAAATACTACCAATGCCATGAAAAAGCCATATTATACCAAAGGAGTGAATTCAGACAAACCCTTAAGTATGTTATCTAAAAGAGATCATACAACAAACTGTATGCATATATATATTTTTCTTTTTATAACTTTGAATTTTGTATTGGAGTACAGCTGACTAGCAATGTTGTGATAGTTTCAGGTGGAGAGCAGAGAGACTCAGCCATACATATACACGTATCCATTTTCCCTCAGACTCCCCTCCCATCCAGGCTGTCCTCAGCAGATATAGCAGTATAGCAGGCTTCCTGTGTTATATTATATATATCTATGTTCTGTATCCCTGAGAAGAAATCACCAACAATTATTATTTATCTAACAACCTATTATAAACTGAAACTGGAAATATATTGTTATCTTAGACTTTCAAGTGGTAATGGTAAATATATATTGATCAGTAGATAACTCTTCAGGTCTTCATTGTTTAAAAATAAAGGCTTTGGAGGAATGAAGGAAGCAGGGCCTTAAGTGTTACATCCGCATACTCCCAGTGGCACAGGCTTCTATTGATAGTAATTATATCATATTAACTGTAATAATAAACCTGGAAATGGTAATAAAAGTTAGTAACCATAGCTCTCGGAGTTCTTTTAGTAGCTTCTTTTCAAGTAATGATCTTCATCAGTTAAAGAAAATTTTTTTTATCTCACCTCTGTAGATGTTTTTACTCGGTGTCTCGGAAAGAAGCAACTGAGATGCTTGAGAAGAACCCTTCCATGGGAAATATGATCCTGAGGCCTGGCAGTGACAGCAGAAATTACTCCATCACCGTCCGGCAGGAGATAGAGTATGTTTAATTTTACAATGTATGGAATTGTTAAAAACATGATTATCACTTTAGGAAGCAGTCATACAAGTTCAGATCTGCACCTGCTACGTGTTTCATTGGGGATAAACATGTGAACACAACAATAGGGAGGGAATGTTATGTAAACAATGCTAGTCGAAACTAGTATTAGTAGTAGGGAAGAACAGTGAACAAATTACTTTGGTCCTGGATATAGTTCTATTATTCATTCACTCACTCATTTCAACAAATATTTATTGAGCAACTATAAGCCAAGTGATACTCTAGATACTAAGGATACAGCAGTGAACAAAATCCTTGGTTTAAGGGATGCCCTAAGTCACAAAGCTGAACCCAGTTCTATGGCGTGGTGGCTCCTGAGCCTGTCTCTTACCTGTGTAGCATCTGATCAAGGCAGTGACTGGATGGAGCCACTCTTAGCTAGGAGCAGACTCTCAGGTTGGGGGTGTGGGAGAAAGCAGAGGCAGGTACCCCGAGGTCCTGGCCCTTCTCCAGCAGTTCATGAACTTGGCACAGAACTTAGAATTGTTAGCATCAAATCTGAAGCTGAGACTGAAACATTTCAAATCCTAGCTGTGACAAGTCAAACACTCCGTATCTGTCACCTCTCTCCAAATGCACTCCTCACCCCCAACCAGTCCTTGGAAGGTGCACACTGAGTTACTCTCTCCTTCTCCTTGTATTTGTCCCTCAATTATTACACAGCATTGTTTTATGTTTTTAAGTTTTATGGAAATGATGTATAATACCCACCAACCTACAGCTTCATGTTTACCCCGAGGACATGCTGTTGTATTAGTCCATATTGTTACTTGGGAGATCTTGTCCTCTTGTAGGTCAATATTTAACTCTTCTTTAACGCTCTTCAATAATATTTTATAAATTTTTAATAGGGTACTGCATATTTTTTGTTGGATTTTATTCTGAGTCATCTTAAGGTTTTCTAAATGAAATTTTAAAATTTGAATAAAATAATTCTTAATTAGCAAAAAACTTTATCTCACAGATTTTTTAAAAGAGAAATATAATCTAACTATTTGAAAGTTAAATTAGATCACATAAGTGATTGATTTTTTTCTTTCATACTCTTGGTTAGATTGAGTGTTTGATTCACTTACATGTGAACCCTGTGCTGCCATTCTGCATGAAAGGAACAAAATCCTGAGATCTAATGGCTCCTCAAAGACTGTATATTTCCTGTACAATAGTAGCAAGATCTCTTTTAGTGTGGTCTAAATTAGTTCAACTTTCAAATTTGCATTTTCCATATGAGTGAGCTATGAGAAAGAACAGTTTTCTGTTGTAAATATGGGTTGTGACCAAATGCAATGAGTTTCTATTCTTAGGATATGGGGTTTAATGTCAGTTTTCATTCATATTATACATATTATATTTAAGTTACATTTAACCTCATTAGAAAGAGTCTGGCAAAGGAGTTCATATCAAAACTACCTAAGTTTAATTTTAGTAAACATACTTCTAGTTTAAATTCATACAGAAAGTCATGCTTGTATAGCTGATGGTCATAAGAACTTACAACATTTCATAAAACTGATTTTCTCTCCACTCTCAAGAAAAGCTGCTACAAAGCTATTCTTACAACAAGCTTCACAATTTGGTTTTGTTTTCTCAGAATTGTTATGAGTACATGGCAAGTTAGAAGTATAAACTCTTTTGGAAGCCATTAGCAAGAAAACAATAGAAAACATTTACCCCAAATTCCTCTGCAAAAATTGGGGTCAGAAGCTAAGATTTTATAGCCACACTTAAGGCCACACATTTTTTTTTTTTTTTTAAAGACAGTTACTTCTTTTATGAGGTTAAAATCAGAACACCTCAGCAGAGCAAATTTAACACTCTAGTTTTTTCCCTTCCTCTCCCTTTATTCCTTTGGAAAAACAAAATATCAAAGCAAAGCACAGGTCTGAAGTGAGTAAAAACTCAAGTGACTTCAGTGGAATTTTTTTCCTATCTTATTTTTGGCCTTAGAACTTGGTCTTACTAGTTAAAAGTTCCAAGAGGCTCTTAACTTTTGCTGCTTTTCCTCCCACAACTTTGCCAGGGATGATAATGATGATGGCGATGATGCTCTGATGGTTATTATTAGCAACAACAATCACCATCCCAACTTATGGGGTACATTTGTGGGTGTTCTGTTGAGTGTTTGACAAAAACTTCCTTTAAGCACACTAAAAACTGAGACAGTATTTTCCATGTTTTATCAGCGAAGAAGCTGAGACTGACAGAAACTAAGTTAAAACAATGCATTTAAAAAATAGTAAAAAAAAAAAAAGTTGTAATTTACTGAGTGTTTTCATGTGACAGACACTGTACTAAGGATTTTTCAAACATTAATTCAGAACAGCACTGTGAAGAAAGGCATTATCATTTCCATTAAATAGATGGAAGAAATGAGGCTCAGAGAGTTCACACAACTGAACCAGAATTTGAATCTATATCTTTGTTTATAAAGGACACGCCCTCCAAGCTTTGTATCAGTCTTCCAAAAAATAATAATCACTTATTTCATAGGAATAAAGGAATTCCAGCTGTAATTGGTGAGAATTTTCAAAAGTATGATTAAAAAGGTCTTTCATGTAGGGATAAAAGCCAGATTCAGACACCCCAAAAGATGGTAGTTGTAGGATCTCCTCTATCGAGAAGCTTCCTTCACCAGCCTGTGACTGATTCCTCTTGAAGGTTCAGCACTAGGGAATACATTTTTCCCCCCTTAGGAGGGAAGAGGGTTAGGTTTTTATTGTATGTTTTTAGAATAAAGCTTTAGAATAAGTCATTGGAAACAACTGTTAGCTGTTTTCCAACATGATACTCAATTAAGAGAAAATCTGGATATTACAGTAGATGAGGGGATAGTTCCTTAAACAGAATTATAGATTAGTTCTAGAGGAATGTGATCTGGAAATGGAGAGAGGAGTGATGTAAAAGAACATGGGAGGCTCTGTAGACAAACAATCTGAGAGAGAATTTTGTTTGGGCAGCTTCTGTAAACTGGACAGATGTTGAATTAGTTTGTCTTTCAAGCAAATGGAGGCATAATAAATGCTATTAACTTTTTAACATTAGAGAAGTCTTGGTTCTGACACTACTGTCATATGAATCGAGAAACATACTGACTTTTGCTTTCAGTGGAAATTAGTTCTAGCAGACAGCACTATTATATGTGTTACTAATACTTTAAAATTCAGTTTTATAGATATTTATTGTGTGCCTAATGCTAGAGTACAAAAATGAATTGAATATCCCCTTTAATATAGGGAATATGTATTTGATATGTGTATGCCTATATAGGATTTTATGTTTTCTACTTTGTAAATTACTAGCATTAAAAAAAAGTTTCAGCCTGAAAGATTTTCAGCTCTTGATTCCTTTTTTCATCTGTTTATTTTCATTCATCCACTCAATGACCCAGTCCCAAGTGTATAACTGGGCTTCCCAGGTGGCGCTAGTGGTAAGAACTTGGTTGCCAATGTAGGAGACATAAAAGATCTGGGTTCAATCCCTAGGTCGAGATCTCCTGGAAGAGGGCATGGCAACCCACTCCAGTATTCTTGCCTGGAGAATCCCGTGGATAGAGGAGCTTGGCGGGCTACAGTCCATGGGGTTGCAGTCGGACACGACTGAATCGACCTAGCACACAGAACACTAGTGTATAACCCCCCAAAAAAGAGACACAGGAAATGGTGAATAAAGCCCCCCCACCCCTTTTTGGCCAAACTGGGAACACAGTTTTTTACTGTACAGGTGATACGTTCTTCTCACTTTAGTTTGATCTGACCCTGCTGTGTACTCAAATGGAGATGAACTTCTTTTGGTTTTTCAGCCTGCCAAGAATCAAGCACTACAAAATCACGAGTGTAGGGGAAAACTACACTATTGAATTGGAAAAGCCTGTAAGTAGCTATTTCCTTGTTGTTGATTAATTTTCTTCTGCTCCCTCCCAAACACCTACCTTACAGAATTCAAAGTAAGGTGGAAAAGCAGACTCTGCCTAGGAACATAGCGCTGCGAAACACAGCCATGTTAGGAGGCCCTAAAGGCAGCCCACATCCAGGGTGAGAAGCCAGATGCAGGAGGCGGCGGAAGAGGCAGCATAGAAGACCATCTTCTATCAATTCTTGTCACTTCTTTCTTTCTCTAAAAATCTTTTTCGATACAGTTGTCTCAAGTAGAGAAAAATATTTTTTACCATCTATTTTACATTCTCCAATTAGAAGTATATAGTATTCCAATATCCTTATTTCTAATGGGGAAAAAAAAATCTTTCAGTGTCTGGTCCTTTAATACCTACCATGCAGAAAGTTCAGAAATTCCCCTTTTAAAAGTAACAAGTAGTGAAGAATGGATTGTTCTTGTCTTCACACCCCTCTTCTACCTCAACTGACATATAGTATTATCACCATTCAATACTATGTTAGGCACAGAACCAAATACTCTACACACATCACCTAATTTAAGTTTGATCACTACCCTGAGTCAGCACCTATTGTACAGGTGGGAAAACTGATATTTACACTGGTTTCAGCCAGTAAGAATGAAGTAATGTGGCCTGCAGTCTAGGATGCTGGGGAAACAGAGTATCTCTGATATTAGGATGCAGTGGTGGGAATCACCCTGTTACAATGAGATATTAAAATACTAAGTTTTCTGACTTCAAAGGGGTGGGTCTTTAGTTTCAAGAAGAAACCAATTTTCTTAAGGCTAACTTAAGCAAAAAAAAAAGAAATTAAGAATATAGAAAACTCATAGCATGACCAGAAGGCTAGGAAACCTTCAGGGACTAGGAAGCAGTTACTTGTATTAACCATCATCTGATTAGGAATCTGCTTTCTTGTTCTTCTACTCAAGTTCAAATTTCAGGAGAGGAGCTTTTTGGGCCTAACTTGAGTCACACTCTCATGCAACAACTGGGAAGGATCAAAGTATCCAATTATTGGCCACCAAATTGTATACAACAGGAAAGGGGTAACTTACTAATAAGGAAGAAGAGATGTTTGTACAGGAGAAATAAAATTCATGAATCGGTAAAATCTTGAACATTCAGTAAGCCACTGAAGTGAGGAACTGACATGATTTCTTGGAGGATAGGAAATACATAGTAATCTCCACTAAATTTCATTTGAGCTTTCTCTTACTCTATCATTAACACAGGCAACATTGAGACTTCTTTTCCTTTCTTTATACAGGTAACACTCCCAAATCTTTTCAGTGTCATTGATTATTTTGTGAAGGAGACGCGAGGAAATTTACGACCATTTATATATTCAACTGATGAAACCCTTGGTATGTTCTTCACTTCACTGTTGTATTAAAAAAAAGGAAAACAAAATAACAAAAAACCTATATATGATTTATAATAGCCACCAGGTAGGATTATAGCCTACTATAGTATAGTAGTAATAATATAGTATTAATCCTATAATACTATAGGATTATAGTATATGGTCTGTTATATCCTGGTGGATAGAGTATAGGCCCACTCTGGAGGAAAAAAATCTGAGGCATGTACTGTAACTACTAGCTTCACTCCATCGTTCTACTCAGCTTTATCAAATAAGTTTGAAAAGAAGAAAACCATACAGAGTCATGGAAACCAAACAGAATTTAAAGGTATGGTCTGTCAACAGTGTCAGATGCTTGAGACAGATAAAAATGAATGAAGATTAAGGGGAAACTTGGGATTGGTCATTAGACATAGATGACTCGAGAGAGAAGTCTTATTCCCCTGTAAAGGCAGAAGGCAGAATGCAAGATAACAAGGATTGAGTGGGTGGCGAGGAACTACAGATGAAGATGGTAGTTAGGATTGGTTACAGAATTTGTGGGCCACTTGTTCATAAGTTATTAACAATGTCAAGACAGTGGTAGCAGACTGTTAAACCAAGCATGGGAGCAAACGCCAGTGCGCAGTTCACATGACCACAAAGCTGGCCCTGTTTGTAGTCTAGTTTTTGGCAAAGCAGGGCAGGCTGGATATGACAGTTTCTTTCCATCCTTTTAAACAATTCCTGGTACACATGATCACTTGACAAGCTTTAAGCAGCAGAGAAAAAAATATCTCCAGCTCATATGGATTCAGTTATCAAAACAAACTCCTGTTCCTAAAGATTATGAGGCAAAACAACTTGTTTTGGTTACCTGCATCAGGGCATATCTGGAAAGTCTCCTAATTAAAAAGATAGCCAAATTTAAAAGTCCAAGTTTTAAAACATGGATATGACTCTTGTGATAGCAAACAGCTTTAACAAACTCAGAGTCTGAAGGAACTTCAGAAAATTATCCCGTAGTGTCTCATTCTATATAGGAATCAATACAAAAAACATTTCTAAGCTGTGACCACTCAACTTGTTTGCAAATTCCTAATGACAGCTGCCTCACTGATTTTTGAGGCAGCATAATTCACTTTTGGTTAGCTCTCATTTTAGAGCATTTTTTTCTATTAAGTGTGAAACATTCTCCCTTTAACTTATACATATTAGTCCGACTTTTGACTTTAAAATGATACGTGGTTTTAAAAAGTCCATCAAATATTTAAAGACTACCACCATGTCCCAGTATCCCTCTGTCCTCTATAAATTATTGGTCCCATTAGATCTCTCCCCTTATCTTTGACCTTTTCTACCTTGCAATATAACCACAAATGATGAACATATTATTATAGGTATGATGGCATAATACATTACCTGGACTCTGTATAAGAAAATACCACCTAGCAGAAATCTCTAGGAATGTGCTATTAATGTGTTTTTCTTTTCTTTTTTTCCCTCCAGAAACGAAAGGATTTCCTGTGACATCTTTAAAATAATTTTTTTAAAGAGGGGGGAGGGTGGGGAAATCCCAACATTTTTTTTTTCCTCCATGGATGATATTGTGTCAGTTATCTAATGCTATGTAACAAACCACCCCTAAAACATGGTGGTTATATCAACGACCACTTTACTTACTCACGATTCTGCACATCAGCAACTTGGATTCGATTCAGTTGGGCAGTTCTTCTGCTAGTATCTTGATGTCATTTGTATGACTATAACCAGCTGGTGGCTGGACTGGAGCTGGATGGTCTAAGTTGGCTTCATTCACACATCTGGTGCTGGTGGTCCACTGGGCCTGGCTGAACCATTCTCTTCATTTGGTCTCTAATCCTGAAGAAGGTTAGCTCGCATTCTCTCATGTGAGAACTCAGAGCATTTAAAGAGAGAAGGATAGCTGCATGTCCTTGGGCTAGGAATTCTTAGTGATGAGAATTAAGTATGGCTCTCTTGGAGCGCTCATTATAGGAGAAATTGTGAATTGAATAAGTAATTTCCAGTGTGATATATCTTATATACAAGGGATTATTTTTCTTCCTTTAAAAAAATTTATTTAATTTGCATACAATAAAATTAAATTTTTGGTGTACAGTTCTGTGAATTCTGACTACCATCACCACAATCAAGATATAGAAAGTTCTATCATCTCAAAAAATGCCTTATGTTCTTTCTTTTTAGTCAATTCTTCTTCTCAGACACAGTCCCTGGCAACTACCCATCTGTTTTCCATTCCTACAGTTCAGCATTTTTCCAGAATGTCATATAAATGGTACCACAGTCCAGAATCTTCTAGGACTTATTTCTTTCACTCATTATAATGTCTAGATTCAACCAAGTGTTGTGTATTATAGTTCACTCTGCTTTATTTATATACTATCATTTATATAGAATAGTATATAAATACTGGGGAAAATTTTACTGTAGGGAGGTACCAGTTTGTTTATCCATTAACCAACTTAAACATATGAGGGTCATTTCCAGTTCTGGGCAATTATTAAAATAGCTACATAATATTTGTACACAGATTTTTGTGTGAACTTAAGTCTTTATTTCACTTTGGAAAAATATCTAGAAATGAAATTACTAGGTCAAATGATACATGTATGTCTAACTTTATAAGAAACTGTAAAACTCTTTTCACAGGTGGTCTTACCTTTATACACCTCTATAATGTCTGAGAGCTCTGGTTGCATCCTTGCCAGCACTTCATCTTATCTTTAAAAAAGTTATTCTAGTAAGTTTGTAGTGGTATCTCTGTGGTTCTAATATGCATTTCCCTAATGATTAATGATGTTGAGTATTTTTTCATGTGCTATTTACCATTCCTGTAATCTAATTTGGCAACATATACACCTAATTATTTTGATATTTTTATTCGGTTGTTTGCTTGTTTTGAGAGCTCTGTTCATATTCTGAATACAAGCCCTTTGTCAGATAAATGATATGCAAATATTTCATTTTGTTTTTCATTCCTTTAAAACCATCTTTTGCAGAGCAGAAGCCCAACTTTTGCTTCTGTGGATCGCACTTTTTTGTGTTATACCTGACACATTTTTGCCTAGGTCAAAATTACAGACTGTTTTCCTTCCAACTAACCTTGGAAGTTGCACAGTTACATATGTTGCCTTCTGTTGTATTACTTGAGGCAGTCATAAATTCTTGTTTCAAAGTAACTGAAAATATTCTCTCTTGATGGTTGGTTGCAAGTTTCTAAGAGAAAAGCACCTGAGTGTGCAAATATCACTGTGGCCATCTTTGGAAATTATCATCTTCCAAAATGTAAAAATGATGATTAACTTTAGTCTGACTTAATCTGAATGTGCATGTTGCAATACAGAGTTAATCATTAAAAGATAAAAGTTACTAAATTAGTAAAGAAAAAAATATGTATAGTTCACAAAAAGAAAAACCATATTATTTATATTAAGAAAGAATTTAAGGGAAGGAATTGATTAAATAGATTTTGTGAGAATTAAAAATGTCAGCAATGGACACAACTAAGGGGAAGAGGACAGGATTATTAGACCCTGGAAATCTAGAAGAGATACCCTGAAGAGAGGAAGAAAAAAGGCGGAGCTTGGGAACCAGCCACAGCTACTGGAAGAAAAGCCATTACTGAGGTGATAAACTGATGACCAGGAACCAAATGCCAATAGCCAAAGTCTCTTCTCCCTTTCTCCAGCTTTCCAGTCTCCTTCTAGTGCCCCCTATTTGTGGAACCTAAGCGAAGCAAGATGATGAAGGACAAATAGGGTTTGCAAAGTTCCAGAATACAAAAGGATATCTAGAATTGAGAGACAACCGTTTAATAATACCTGGCATACACAGAAATTTAAAACATAAACAAATTTTAAACAGCAATAGAGAAAAACCATAAAACAAGCTAGACAAAAAATAAATCCCCCCAAAATGTCAGAAATAAATTTGTCATTATATTAAATGTAAGTGGACCTTAGTGTTCCACTTTAAAGATGGAGAATATCAAGTTGGATTATCCACACTTTATGCTGGAAATAAACTCTCTCCTAAAAAACCTAAGAGTTGAAGAGGAACAGTCCCTAATGAAAATTTTGAAATAAAGTGGGCTGAGTAATTTGGATTAACATTCTCACATGAGAATATTTAGGAAAGTTGGACAAAATGTATTTGAAAAAGTTTTGGATATCAGAAAGCTAAGTTAGTGAATAATTAGCAGGCTCGTATCTGGGAGAAAATAGAAATTCATAAAGGAAATGAATTCTTCATATGTGAGCACTTGTACCCTGGGAGCTTTTGTAGATTTTTAAAAGGTCACTGAGAAGCCGAGCAAAGCTAAAACATCCAAAGGATTCAAAGGTAGAATGTAGTACCAGCCAAGAGGTGGTGGCTCTGGCTCTGGTAACCCCAGTCCACAATAGCAAGTCTGAAGAATTTCTGAACTAAGGACTAACAGGAAGTACACTCAGCTCAGCTCTGAGTCACATGGATGACTCAGAAAAATGCCAGTTTCTGAAATTGTGTCAAAAAGATCCTGAATTACTGGTGCCTAAAAAAGTGCTTGATAGAGCATATGAAAAGTCTTATGGAAGATGAACATATGTTAGGAATCAAACTGCAGTTGATCTTTGAACATGGGAATTAGGCACCAACCCACCGCACAGCTGAAAATCTGCCTATGAGTTTAGAGTCTGTCCTCTGTAACTGAGGTTCCATTTCCATGGATTGTAAGATACTGCAGTATGTTTTTAGTGGAGGGACTAAACAGTCTCTTGATGGGGGTGAAAGAGGAAAGTGAAAAAGCTGGCTTAAAAGTCAACATTCAAAAAACTAAGATCATAGCACCTAGTTCCATCACTTCATGGCAAATAAATGGGGAAAAAGTGGAAATGGTGAAAAATTTTATTTTCTTGGGACCAAAATCACTGCGGACAGTGACTGCAGTCATGAAATTAAAAGAAGTTTGCTCCTTGGAAGAAAAGCTATGAAATACCTAGACAGTGTATTAAAAGGCAGAGACAAAAAAAAAAAAAAGGCAGAGACATCACCTTGCCAATAAAGATCCGTATAGTCAAAGATATGGCTTTTCCAGTAGTCATGTATAGATGTGAGAGGGGGACCATAAAGAAGGCTGAGTGCTGAAGAATTGATGCTTTCGAATTGTGGTGCTGGAGAAGACTCTTGAGAGCCCCTTGGATAGCAAGGAGATCAAATCAGTCAATCCTAAAGGAAATCAACCCTAAGTATTCATTGGAAGGACTGATGCTGAAGCTTCAACACTTTGGCCGCCTGATGTAATGACCTAACTCACTGGAAAAGACTCTGATGCTGGGAAAGATTGAGAGCAGGCGGAGCTGGGGCAACAGAGGATGAGTTAGTTGAATGGCATCACCGACTCAATGGATCCAAGTCTGAGCAAACTCCGGGAGTCAGTGAAGGACAGGGAAGCCTGGTATGCTGCAGTCTGCATGCTGAGTTACTTCAGTTGTGTCCAACTCTGTGTAACCCTATGGACTCAGCCCACCAGACTCCTCTGTCCATGGGATTCTTCAAGCAAGAATAATGGAGTGGGTTGCTATGCCCTTCTCCAAGGGATCTTCCCGACCCAGGGATTGAACCTGGGTCTCCTGCATTGTAGGCAGATTCTTTACCATCTAAGCCACTAGAGAAGCCCATGCTGCAGTCTGTGCAGCAGCAAGACATGACTTAGCAACTGAACAACAAGATATATTTAGTGAAAAAATCTGCATGTAAGTGGGCCCATTCAGTTCAAAATTGTGTTGTTTAAGTTTGTCTACAAGCAGGTCTTCAAATATAATATTGGCATAAAGGTAAAGATAACCACACATAACAAGAACACAAGATAATGAGAATTAGCAGAAACAAACACAGAGCACCCAGGAGAGCTTCAGATTTGGGAATTATTAAACACAGACTATTAAATAATAATGCTTTTCATCTCCAGTTAGATGAAAGATATAAAATTTCAGCAGGACAATTAGAAACTGTGATGTGATACGTTTGCATATTTGAAATTAGAAATTTGAGAACTAAAAATACAAAGGGCTAAAAATAAGCAATATGCATTACAAAACATAAGTCAGGAAGATTTGTTCCACCAAGTATCAAAAGTAATAGCAATAGTGATGAAAACAGTATTACCAGCACAGGGATAGAAAATGAATAAAAAATACAGCAAGATATGTAAACATATATGGATAGGACACATGATTTTGCTGGCACTGCAGAAAAGAAGAGACTTAAGTAAATGGTGATGAGGTACTTCCTAGGATATAGAAAAGTAATTCCTTGTGCATTAAAACTTAAAGTATGGAAGTCAAAATGAAAGCTTTAGAAGATAATATAAAGGAGTATCTTTTGACTTTGTGGCTTCAGAGAACAGTTTTTAAAAATTCACAAAAAACTAGCCTTAAACAAAAAATTTGATACTTTTCAGTAAATAACCATTAAAAAATTCTTTGTATCAAAGAACATCATAGAGGGAAAGGCAAGCCAGAATGGGAAAAAATATTTGCAGTTATATAGCCAACTAAGAGAATTCCAGACCACCTGACCTGCCTTTTGAGAAATCTGTATGCAGGAAGCAACAGAGCTGGACATGGAACAACAGATTGGTTCCAAATAGGGAAAGAAGTACATCAAGGCTGTACATTGTCACCCTGCTTATTTAACTTACATACAGACTACATCATAAGAAACAGTGGGCTGGAGGAAGCACAAGCTGGAATCAAGATTGCCAGGAGAAATGTCAATAGCCTCAGATATGCAGATGACACCACCCTTATGGCAGAAAGTGAAGAAGAACTAAAGAGCCTCTTGATGAAGGTGAAAGAGGAGAGTGAAAAAGTTGGCTTAAAGCTCAACATTCAGAAAACTAAGATCATGGTATCTGGTCCCATCACTTCATGGCAAATAGATGGGGAAACAGGCAGACTTTATTTTTGGGGGCTCCAAAAATCATTGCAGATGGTGCTTGCAGCCATGAAAGTAAAAGATGCTTGCTCCTTGGAAAAAAATGTGGCCAACCTAGACAGCATATTAAAAAGTAGAGACATTACTTTGCCAACAACGGTCCATCTAGTCAAGGCTATGGTTTTTCCAGTGGTCATGTATGGATGTGAGAGTTGGACTATCAAGAAAGCTGAGCGCTGAACTGATGCTTTTGAACTGTGGTGTTGGAGAAGACTTCTGAGTCTCTTGAACTGCAAGGAGATCCAACCAGTCCATCCTAAATGAGATCAGTCCTGAGTGTTCATTGGAAGGACTGATGTTGAAGCTGAAACGCCAATACTTTGGCCACCTGATGCAAAGAACTGATTCACTGGAAAAGACCTTGATGCTGGGAAAAATTGAAGGCGGGAGAAGGGGATGACAGAGGATGAGATGGCTGGATGGCATCAACCACTCAATGGGACATGAGTTTTGGTAATCTCTGGGAGTTGGTGATGGACAGGGAGGCCTGGCGTGCTGCAGTCCATGGGACTGCAAAGAGTCGGACACAACTGAGTGACTGAAGTGAACTAAGCCAACTAAGAACAGGATTTATAATGCTCTTTAATAAATCAAAGAAGAAAAATTCTGCCAATACAAGCAAAAAAATGGGCAAAAGAATTTAAAAGTCACTTCATAAAAAAGAAAGAGTGGCCAGCAAACATATAAAAATGTACTTAATTTCATGAGTAACTAGGGAAATGCAGAGTAAAACTTCAATGAGATATAACTGCACATCCAAAAGATTGGCAAAATTAAAAAAAAAAAAAAAAAGCCTGTTAACACCAGAGTTGTGCAAAGTGGAAAAGCACGACATCTCTGTTGCTCAGGGAAAACTTTGTTTTAATCTCATAAAATTTAAGATGTAAATATCCAATGATCAAGGACCATTCCTAGGCATATATAGCTTAGTTGCACTAGGTGAAGGGATAGGCTAACCCACTCCAATATTCTTGGGCTTCCCTAGTGGCTCAGATGATAAAGAATCTGCCCACAAGGCAGGAGATCTGGGTTCGAACCCTGGGCTGGGAAGATACCCTAGAGAAGGGAATGGCTATCCACTCCAGTACTCTTGCCTGGGTAATTCCATGGACAAAGGAGCCTGGCGGGCTACAGTCCATGGGTCGCAAAGAGTTGGACATCACTGAGAGACTTTCATACATAAAATAATGTTCACTGTGCAACTGTGATCCTCCTTCCCCCAACACCCACGTCTACAGTCAACAGAATGAATAAAGTGTTAAATTAATGCAAAGGTAAATAATACATCAATGATGATGAACAAAGTTGTTAGAAGCAACAACATGGATGAATCCTATGTTGAATGAAAGAAGAATCCCATCTTGAAGGAAAATATAATATAATTCTATTTACATAAAATTAAAAAACCATCAAAAGTAAACAGTATTGTTTAGGTACAAACATAGGAGTTAACATTGCAAATAAAAACAAAGACACAGTTATCACAAAAGGTAGAACAGTGCTAATTACTAGAGGGTACTGTGTGGCGAAGCTGGCTGTGATTGGGAAGGGACTATAGGGAGTTTCTGGGCTGCTGTCAATGTTGTATTGATTTGAGAGCTTGTTATACAACTAGTTACTTTAAAATTATTCCCAAAATTGTGTACTTGTATTTTATGTACTCTTTTGAATATGTATATACACATAATGTGTATATACACGAATACATATGTATTTCTTAAATAAAGAAAGCTAAGACATGGCAAGAGAAACAAATTATCGACTGGTTTCTTACTGGGACACCCAAGACTCCAACTTCCTGATTTATGTTTTGAATTTGTTAGAAGTAAAATAGTTAAAGCAATACCTAATGACTGTATCTATCTGCCATCACTTCATGGCAAATAGATGGGAAACAGTGGAAACAGTGGCTGACTTTATTTTTCTGGGCTTCCAAAATCACTGCAGATGGTGACTGCATCCTTGAAATTAAAAGACGCTTACTCCTTGGGAGGCAAGTTATGACCAACCTAGACAGCATATTAAAAAGCAGAGACATTACTTTGCCAACAAAGGTCCGTCTAATCAAGCTATGGTAGGCTACAGTTCACGGGGTCGCAAAGAGTTGGACATGACTGAGCTGCTTCACTTTCACTATAGATTAGTAACCTACTGCTCTGAACTCTAAAAAGTAACGAATGGGCTTTAGAAATCCCCAACCAACAGTCTGGGATTTACCAGATCTTCCCCCTCAATTGTTTTAACAGAATTTCCAGGAGCCAAAAGCACTTGGAAGTAATGTCCCTCCACATCCAGTGAGTGCTAAATCTCCATGACTGCACACCTTGAAAACTAGGAAACACCAAAGCAATACTACTCACAAAATGAATAGTAGAACTGGAATCTCCAGAGTCAACTTCAGAACAGGTTTACAAAGATAACGTCAAATTTCTTGATTTATTTTTAATAAGTAAAAAATCACTCAGTGGTACTGTACAAAATCAAATCATTAATTTTTGCACCTGGTATTTCAATAACCAGCAGTGATCTCATGGTACAGAAATAAAACAATGAAAAAAAAAATTTTTTTCATTAAATTCATGCTGGCTTTCCAGTTTAGCAGAACTAAATAGAAGAAATAAATGGCAATACTTTTACCCATAGGGGGAAAAAAAAGCAATGACAACATGGTTTCACATTTAATCATAAAATGAATTTAATCTTTGTTGATTCTGTTTCTATCTGCTAAAGCACTGATCTCCAGAAGTAAGAATTGATAGCCTGGTTCTGTTCTAAATTTACTTCTGAAGAGATGTAGAGATTTATATAGAATATAAGTAAGATACAAGATCATAGTTGAGAATTACTGAATGGCTACCGAGAAAGTATCAGTTGCTGTCGTAGAGTACAAAACAAAAAAGTGGAACAGACTTCTTATAGGAAAGTTTTTTTATTACTGCTAGCCTCTAATGTTCCAAGCCACAGAGCTTTGATATTCCTGAATTCAATTTTAAATAATATTAATTTTAAGCACTGTGTTTGCAATATACATGAAGTGAGAGGGAAGGATATGATGAACCAAAATTAATTGCTTATTTCAAAGGTAGTCAGTTCATTTAGACTCATCCTGTCCACTTATCTTTGCCTCCAATGCAGATTACCCTTTAATCATACAAACTCAACCTCCATTCCCAAATATATTTTCCCTATTGGATGATGCTTTTACAAAAGAATGAAACAATATACCTGGTTGACTAAACTATATACAGGTGGAATAAAAGGAAAGTTAAGGAGGGAATAGAAAAAGATATCAAATTGGATTAATACTGATGTGAATCTAGTTTTTAATTTATCAAAGTACTTATTAATGGTCTGAACAGAAAAACAGAGGAAAAGCAGCTAGAAAGAAATGACATTCTGTGGTTATGAAATGCCAATTGCTTTAGGACGCATGATAGCATTGGAAGTAAAAGAAACACTTGCTGTTTTCACTGAGTTTACAGTGTTGAGTATATTTTGTTATTTTAATGAAAGCATTTCTATGAATACCTACAATAGCTCCTAGCAGAAAACAGAAAGTTTCTATCAATAAAGATCTAAAAAAATAAATTTTTATCTTTGTCAACTCCCTTTCTGGGAGTGTGTAATTAAATAATATATTTCCCTTTAAAATAAAAAAGTTTTTTTCTGTCCATTTGTTCACTGGAAGAAAAAAAAAATCAAGACTCAACTAGTGATAATTTTTTAATTTCTACTCTTCACCTACTTCTAAGGACACTCCATTTACAAAACCTTTTAGTCTTATATACTATAATAGTTAGGTTTAGAGTTCCAAATAAATAAAATAGCCACATTAGAAGGCCTATTGATGAATCAAATGACCAACCGTATTTATCTGCTCACATTCGTGGATTCTCTAAGAGGGCTGTCAAGAGTTCACACAGTATTGTTAACAGTTAGTTCTGGTTAAAACCTGTCATCATGACTTGCGACACTGATGCCATCAACAAAGATCCTGATTTTGGAGAGACAGTGATACAGCAAACTCTGGTAAAATGAGCGAGGTAACATTTGTACAGTTTTAAATGTCTACTCTTTATCCACTGCTACTATCCCCTGCTCCACTGATGTTAAATTCAAAGCCTCATCTTGAGAGGTGCAGGGAGCCAAATACTATTTGAAAGAAAAATGGGCCTCAAATACTAAACAACCACAACAATTTATAAAATGAGATTAAACGTTTTGGATAATTACATTTGTAACTTTCAATTTCTTGATGTTTTATCTCTTCTAGTCTTGGATATGTAATTTTTCCTTCGTTTCATCCAAAGAAGTTAATACACAGTTTTTTGGTAAGCATTATAAAATAGCATTCCAGTTCAAAGTTGCTTGTGATCACATCCACATATGAAGCACTACACAAGTGTATATACTGTGTTTCAAAATGCTTTACAATGCTTTACTGTACTTTCTTTTTTTACTGATGGTTCCCTTAAATTAAGGCTTTATCAAAGAGAAATCCATAGCACTTTGAGTTGACTTTTTTAGTTCCTGAATTGAGTGCATTCTTTCCAAAATCAAGTAGTCTTAAATTTAAGACAACTTCTGCTCATCAGTGTCATGGCTAAAGTAGTATCTTACTGGAGGTCCAGGTAAATCTTCATCTCCATCAGTATCTGGAGCAAATGACACAGTAAGATCCACATATTTCTTTTCAGCAGAAGGTTTCACAAGTTTATGCATTCTAAGGAAAATAAGCAAGAAGAAATAATTTGGTAAAGTCTGTAAAATGAAAGAGCGATTCAAAGATTATGTTGTCCAAAGAATCTGATCTTGTTTAAATTTACTTTTAAATGTAGTAATTCATCTCCTTTCGTATAATTAAGGAAATGAATGATTTACCTAACAATTTTTACCTCTGTTGGTAATGATAAAGAATACAGACCATTTATTAAAAAACACTCCCCTCAAAAAACCTCATACCAAAAAAATCCACAATGTAAGCAATGCTTTTAAAAAAATGAATATATAGATGGGAAGTACAGATTCCTGTTCTTGTGAATGAAACTTATATTATTAGTGGGGGGAGATGATAATATAGTGACTATTAGTGACAAATGTTATGAGAAAGGGAACAAGTCGAGCAGAATAAAGGGGATTAGGAGTGCTAGGCTGGGAGAGTGGACAGGATATAGTATTAGATGGGGTTCAGAGGGGCCTCTTTAGGAAGTGCAAAGACCAGAGGTGAGAGTTAGTCAAATGGCCATCTCAGAAAGAGTTGTAAGCAAAGGGAAATACCAGAGCAAAGGTCCCATGCTGGAGAATGGAATGTTCAAGGAAAAGTAAGAAGTTAACTGTAACTGGAATACTGTGAGCAAGGACAGAGAAGTATGAAAGGAACTCAGAGGAGTAAGTGGGAACCAGATACTTCAGGGCCGTGCAGACCACTGAAAAGACTGGCTGATTTTGCTCCCTCTCTTCCTTTTTATCTCTGCTCAAATGTCAGCTTATCTAATCAAAATATGACAGGCAGAGAGATTACCAAGATTATCCAACATACCAATATACTGTATCAATTTAACACACCTTTATTCTGCTTTATTTTTCCATAGCACTTACCACCATCTGATATTCATGTCTAATAGTTATGCAAACTCCTCAAGAAGGGTAGGGACTTTGCTTCACTCGCTGTATCCCTAATGCTCACAAAAGTACCTGGGATATAGCAGGTACTCTTCAAAAAAATGTGTTGAATAAACGAATGACAATAACAATTGGCATTTTTTTAAAACTTCAGTCTCACCAGCCTAATCCTCAGTGCTTACACATAAGAGGTGGATCTGCTTTTACTTAGTATATTGATCAAATCAGGTTTCTAAGCTCATTAGTTTCAAAGCTGACTCAGAACTACAATAAACTCACAAGAATATTGTAATCCTATAAATCTCACTTGGGAGGTAGCCTATGGAACTTGGTACATTCACTGTCTTTATTTCTGTCATTAGATAAGAATAAATCACATATTTTAATCTGAACTTCAATAATCTCTATACTTAATTTTCTAGTGTACATCCAACTTACATTTCAATTTCTGAGACTCTCTTGCATACAATGTTTTATACTTACGTTAACTTCAACCTTTTTGCATGACCAGGCATTATAGGAACATAGAGCATTTTGACTCCTTGTACCACCATTGTTGGCTCAATTCCATACTTCTCCTAAAAATGAATACCGAAAAAGAGTACAATCAAAGCTCCATCGAAATAGAAATGATATGTGACAATGTTTTACAACCAGTAATAAGAGAGCAAATTAAAAAAATAAATAAATAAATAAAAAGAGAGCAAATTTCTGATAAATAATATTTATAAAAACCTCTAGGGAGACATGACTGAACACTAATGAGATCATGTATAAAACTAACAGACTCAAAGCAACTAATGAATAATTGTCTCACTTTAACTGCATTTATGAAATCCAAGAGGGTGAAATCTTCTTTTCCATGTATAGTCCATCTGTCCCAAATTGTAAATGATATTCCATTTCTGTTGTAGAAAAATATTTAGAACAAAAACATTTACATTTTCTTCCCTTGAGTAATAATAAAAAAACCCCCAGAAATCCACTATTTGTAATTTAACTAGATATTAATGTGAGAGTATAAAAAAAGAAAATATAACTTAAAATATTCCAAAATTTTACTTCCCCAGTACACTACACACATAACCATTTTTATCAGAACCTTGTTATCTTTCCAATGTCTCATTATAAACCAGTATATCTTAGCAAGAGAGTTTGGTTTCTCAATAGCTGCATGAGTTTCATTTCACTATGTGGATGTTTCAGTCTCTTCTCATCGGACACTTGGGCTGTTCTAATCTTTGGCTACGATAAACAATGCCAGAATGAACATCCTATACATGTATCATTTGAGATGACTGAAACCGTTTATGCAAGTTTGAACCATAGTGCTGTGTATGTTTTAATATGGGTTATATTATTTTATATTCTCACCAATAATGTACGAGAGTAAAGCTTTCTCACACTCTTGCCAAGATGGCAATTTTCAAATTTTTTGCTGTTACCAGTTTAAACTATAAAAAATGAAAGTCCCAGAGAATTGTTCTGCTTTGTCATACAGCTTTTGGAACTACATGCTTATTCTTATTATTCATTAGTCAGACACTAGGGGTGGCTTCTAACTCATCTGAGTTAGGCAGACATAGATGAAACCATAAGAAAGTACAATGCTGAATAGTGTGGCAGGTTAATAGTGTGCTGACTATACTATGGCTAGTTTAGTCAGCAGTGCTTCACGCCAGATGCATAAGAATGAAACTGGACTCCTATCTTCACCAAACACAAAAATTATCTCGATTATCAGAATGAATTGAACACCTGAATTAAGACCTAAACCATAAAATTCCTAGAAGAAACCTTAGGTGATAAGCTTCTTGACACTAGGTTTTGGTGATGATTTTTTAGATTTGACAGCAAAAGTAAAGGCAACAAAATAAAAAATAAACAAGTGGGACTGTGTCAAACTCAAAATCCGCATAGGGAAAAAAAAAATCAACAAAATGAAAAGGCAACCTACTAAATGGGAGAAGATATTTGCAAATCATACATCTGATAAGGATTTAATACACAAAATATATAACAAACTCAGACAACTCAACAGCAAAAAAATGCATACAATCCAATAACAAAATGGGCAAATGACCTGAACAATTTCCCAGAGCAAACATACAGATGACCAATAGGTAGATAAAAGGATGCTCATTATTACTATCAGAGAAATACAAATCAAAGCCATACTGAGGCATCATCAGACACCTGTTAGGATGGTTATCATCAAAAAAACAAAAGGTAACAAATGCTGGCAAGGATGTGAAGCAATTCAACCTCTTGTACATTTCTAGTGGGAATGTAAAATGATACAGCCACTATGGAATGCAGATTTAGGTTCTTCAAATAAAATAAAAACAGAAATACCATGTGATCTAGCAAATCCACTGCTGGGTATTTATCCAAAGAAGATGCCAACACTAACTTGAAAAGGTATCTGTACTCCCATGTTCACCGAAGCATTGTTTATATAATAGGCAAGACATGGAATCAATCTAAGTGTCCATTTTGGAGGAATGGATAAAAAAAGTGTGGTGTCATATACAATGAAGTATTATTCAGCCGTAAAAAGAATGAAATCCTGCCATTTGCAACAACAGAGATGGACCTTGAAGACTTTAAACTAAATAAGTCTGACAGAGAAAGATGGATACCCTTATCACCTTATGTATATGTGGAATTTAAAGCAAACAAACCATCTCTCTTCCCCAGAAAACTCAATCAACTAACTAGACAAAACTCAAAAAACCCACAAGCTGACAGAAACAGAAGCAGGCGGTGAGGGTGAACGAAATGGTTAAAGGGAATCAAGAGGTACAAACTTCTGGTCGTGATATTATAAAATGTGCAGCATAGTGACGACAGTTAGTAAATAATACTGCACTGCATATCTGAAAACTGCTGAGTGAGTAAACCCTGAATGTTCTCATCAGAAAAAAAATTCTGTAACTATGTTTGATAATGGATGGTGACTGAACTTATTGTGGTAATCATTTCACAACATATACAGGTGTCAAATCATTATGTTGTACACCTGAAACTAAATTAATGTTGCATGTCAATTATATAATTAAAAAGAAAAAGGAAAAAAATGTTACATGAAGATGGGGTTATGACCTTGTCTTGAAGTGATAGAAAAGATATGTATGTGTAGAGAGGAAAAGGAGAGATAAAGCTATTGCTTTTCCCTTTTAAAAAGCAAAAAAAACTATTTCATTCTCATTATACAAGAGAAGCAGACCTTCATGCATACCTGATCTCAGTTTTTCTTACTTCAGATGTCTCTGTAAACACTATGATTGGAATGGCTAAGTTAAGAAAACAATTTTTGTAAGCTTCAAATGGATAGTCGCCAGCTACTTTGATCATCTCCAATGCAACCTAGGTAAAAGAAGGTGATCTGATTACATAAATAGCCTAAAACTAACTATGACTTTAATTGCACTTATATAATTTTCCTGGATTTTTCTCAAGCATTTCTGTGTAGAGAATAAAAGTAGTTATTAGACTAGAGTAATAAAGATTTCTATAAGTCTAATTAATCTGACCATGTAATCTTCCTACTTTGAAAGAAGACACCAACACTCAAGAAATACAGCTGTCTGAAATCAGTTAATAAAAGGAACAGTAACCACATAGTTTCTACGAGTACCAGTACAGTACAGTATAACAATTAGCGTGGCCCTAAAGATTCTAAACTGTTAAGGAGTTGTTAAGGAAAGACTGAATCGAAAGAAATCCAAATCACTATCAAGAATAGCACTTTTTTAAGGCAAAGAACTAAAATCTAATATTATCAAAGTGCAAAGTCTAGGCTAGTTCATTTTATTCAAGAAAAATAAAGCACATGGATTGTATGGCGGATATAAACGTGATTAAGAGGATTATTGCTTGTAAGAAAAATTATACTCTAACTCAATGGAGCTTATTTAAAAATGTTTGCATTATCTGTAAAAGTTCAAGATACAAGATTACTGCATTTTCAGAAATACCTTACAATTTTAAATTATAAGGTCAATAAGTATCCTTCCTTCTCCAAGATCTCGGAGCAAATGGTTTAGGGGTGGTGTAATAGGGAAGATGGGAAGGAAACAATGACATAGCAACATTTTCACAGAAGAATCCTCTCACCAAGCCAGAAACTGCAGCAGTGGATGTTGCTATGGCAGGTATAATTCTACCTGCTATGCGCTTTGTTTTCAAACGGTCAGCGGGTTCAATACTATACATTTTGGCACGAAGATTTGATGCAGCTGTGATGAAATCTACGTGTCCATTATGATCATCATCTTTTTCAAATGAAAGCACTGCCATCTGAAGGTCACCTGATGATAACAACCAAAAAAACAAGGTTTGCTAGTAAGTAATAAAGGCTTTACTAAGTAAAAAGCCATATGGGCTCACTACTGTTGAAGAATCCTTTCTGTGTTTTGGTTAGCTTTGTAAGTAACTGAAAAAAAAAAACCAAAAAAAAGAAAAGTCAGAGAACTGAAGTTATTGAAGGACATGCAAATGATGGCTTTAATACCACTAAATTAGAGAAATCTTGATATTAAAAAACTTTTCTAAAAAATATAAAAACAAAGTCATGTACAAATTAAACAGTTTACAATAAAAAAGTCAACACTGGTTACTGTTCAAAAATTAATTCCCTAGGTACTACTCTGAAATATTTTACCTCTGATAACTAAGAATAGAGGCAACCGGTCAAACAAAAATGAGTATTTTGGAGGAAGTTTTTTAGATTAATTTGTGGTCCCCCAAATCATTCTGCAGACAGGTGTAGCTTGATCTGTGATGAAATGAAAAAGTAAGAAATGGTAATAAGTTTTTTCTAAAATTCTATTAACTTAGGATATCAACTGTTTACTTGCAAAATAAATAGTTGGCTATAAATCACACAGTTGTGTCCGACTCTTTGCGACCCCATGAACTGTAGCTCACAGACTCTGTCCATGGGATTCTTTAGGCAAGAACACTGGAGTGGGTTGCCATTCTCTTCTCCAGGGTAACTTCCCAACACAAGGAATGAACCTGGGTCTCCCGCATTGCAGGGAGATTCTTTTACTGTCTGAGCCCACCAGGGATGCCCTAAATAGTTGGCTAATCTAGGCTTTTTTCTTGAATTTTACTGGTCTTTATGTAAAATCCCCAAAGTTTGAAAACTGCTGATTTATGTAGTTAAAGGATGCTGAGGAAGTCTCAAAACATAAGCTAGTACAGATCTGTTTTTCAGTAATTAAAAGTTTAGTTTCCTATATTTAAGATCATTTAGCAAGGGTGTACAAAGGTCAGATTTATACTACCTGTGTATAATTATGAGGCCAAGAAGAAATCTGTCTATAATTTTTTTATCCTAATGTGATTTAACTGGGTCTCAGGTTTAGTCCGGCTTCTCTGGTATCTCAGCTGGTAAAGCATCTGCCTGCAATGCAGGAGAGCTGGGTCCGATACCTGGGTTAGGACGTCCCCTGCAAGGAGGGCATGGCAACCCACTCCAGTATTCTTGCCTGGAGAATCCCCCTGGACAGAGGAGCATGGCGGGCTGCAGTCCATGGAGATGCAAAGAGTTGGACACGACTGAGCAACTAGGCATGCATGCACACATGCAGGGTTAGTCTCCACAAGGACTCCATTTTTCATTCATTCTGCTAGCGCTGTTATAAAGGAAGGACATAACAGAATCTCAAGGATTAAAAGAATCAGAACAACAAAAACAAAGCAGACTTACATATCAGTCTTGAAGGGTAAGGAAATGGTGGAGAAAACTGGCGAATTCAGTTCTAGTTCAAGATGAATAGTGACTTTCATATGATCATGAAATCAAGTAATATCATTATTATTACTGTTATTATGTAATTTCACAACCTTCTGAGTGTAGAGTTTACTGAAAATAAAATATTTTTAGCTCAAAATATTTTTATAAGGACCTCCCCTTACTTGTGGTAGCTTCATTAGATGAAATAGCCTTTTCTAGTTGGAAAACAGCATTCCTCTCATCTTCACTGCTCACAGGAACATGGTCTGGTTTCCTCGCAGTTTCATCTGTTTGAACAACCTTTGAATATATGTATATGTATTCATTAATGATATCACCTCTTACACAGAAGCTTAATTAACATATCTGCTTTTATCAAAGAAGTCATAACGAGGAAACATTCTATCTAGTTTAATTAGATTATTAACCACTATGGTCCAAAGTATTTTATACCTTATATTGGTAAATAATATTATATTATTTACATATTTATTATCTACTGCCTCACACTGACACATAAACTCTATGAGAACAGGAGTTTTTATCTGAGAGAATCTCAATATATCTAAAATAAACCTGCCTAAGTTAAAGATACTTACTGAATACTTTATAAGATCTGAGTTCATAAAAATTTCTTTTAAAATTCCACACTAAAATAAAGTTAATATTAATCAATAGCTTGCAATTCTGAAAATCAACTTCAAACCAAATTATGTATCTCTAACGAATGCAAAGTTCTTTTGTGTCTCAAAGAAATTGAAGAAATCCACAAACCATATAATATGGGCACAAAAAATGTTTATTGAATGCTGACAAGAAGTTCCATCCCAAAGAATATGTGTTCCTTCTAGCTGCATGCTTAGGACAGCACATAAAATTAATCTATCTTTAAGAAATTACTTATTAAAAACACGGTCAGAGAAGTTTAGATCAGTTCAGTTCAGTCACTCAGTCATGTCCGACTCTTTATGATCCTATAGATTGCAGCACACCAGGCCTCCCTGTCCATCACCAGCTCCCAGAGCCTACTTAAACCCATGTCCATCAAGTTCATGATGCCACCCAACCATCTCATCCTCTGTCGTCCCCTTCTCCTCCTGCCTTCAATCTTTCCCAGAATTAGGGTCTTTTCGAATGAGTCGATTCTCCACATCAGGTGGCCAAAGTATTGGAGTTTCAGCCTCAGCATCAGTCCTTCCAATGAATATTTGGGACTGATTTCCTTTAGGATTGATTGGTTGGATCTCCCTGCAGTCCAAAGGGCTCTCAATAGTCTTCTCCAACACCAAAGTTCAAAAGCTTCAAGTCTTCGGCACTCAGCTTTCTTTACAGTCCAACTCTCACATTCATACATGAGTACTGGAAAAACCATAGCTTGATTAGACAGACCTCTGTTGGCAAAGTAATGTCTCTGCTTTTTAATATGCTGTCTAGGTTGGCCATAACTTTTCTTCCAAGAAGCAAGTGTCTTTTAATTTCATGGCTGTAGTCACCATCTGCAGTGATTTTGGAGCCCCCCAAAATAAAGTCTGTCACTGTTTCCACTGTTTCCCCATCTACTTGCCATGAAGTGATGGGACCAGGTGCCATGATCTCAGATTTCTGAATATTGAGCTTTAAGCCAACTTTTTTCACTCTTCTCTTTCATCAAGTGGCTCTTTAGTTCTTCACTTTCTGCCATAAGGGTGGTGTCATCTGCATGTCTGAGGTTATGATATTTCTCCCAGCAATCTTGATTCCAGCTTGTGCTTTTCCAGCCCAGTATTTCCTATGATGTACTCTGCATATAAGTTAAATAAGCAGGGTGACAATATACAGCCTTGATGTACTCCTTTCCTGATTTGGAACCAGTCTGTTGTTCCATGTCTAGTTCTAACTGTTGCTTCTTGACCTGCATACAGATTTCTCAGGAGGCAGGTCAGGTGGTCTGATATTCCCATCTCTCTAAGATTTTTCCAGAGTTTGTTGTGATCCACACAGTCAAAGGCTTTGGTGTAGTCAATAAAACAAAAGTAGATGTTTTTTTGGAACTCTCTTGCTTTTTCGATGATCCAGCAGATATTGGTAATTTGATATTCTCAAATCAAGAAACTAGCTACATCATTACTAAAATACTACTCTTTTTTAAAAAGACACATCCAACCCACATTTTCCATATTAAATATTATAAGTATTTGAGAAATATTAAGGAGTCAAGGAAGCAGTAATTTTTATTTGCTAGAATGTGCAGTTGATATTTTGGCTGTGGCTTCTGTTAACTAGGAGTGTCAGACCCTGAAGCTTTGGGGAAGCTGTGTCAAGGAGTTTTAAGCTAATAAGTCCTGTTAAAATTGTGACTTAATTGCTAAGGATGATATATTACCCCTAAACTTCAATACAGAAAGAAGCAATTCAAGCTAGAAAACACTGAAGAGCAGTAAAGACCTGCAAAGTTATTGATGCATATTTCCTTGGCAGCTGTCTAGCAGTTTTGTCCATTAGAAACATGGGCTAGGAATTTTTATAAAGGAATTTTGTTTATTCTTTCTGTACTTTTGTGACAACAAGTCACAAATATTTCATTCAGAAAGTCCATTTACTTGTACAAAATGAACTACCTACAAGTTTCCTTTTCTCTAAAATAAAAATGCAGAGTGGAAGACTGCAAAACCATTTCCTACTTGAATTTTGCATGGAGGCAGTCATTACTCCACACTTTCCAGTATAGTTAAAGGATAAGGGGAACAGAAGGGTTCTGTTTATTGTTAAGGGTTTACTGTTTATTGTTACTGTTAAGGGTTTTGTGGTTTATTTATTTATTTTTAGAGTGCATACAAAAAGGGATATGATGAACTGAAAAAAATATTTAGCATTTGAAACTTTCCAATTTACCCTGCGTAAATTTCATGTTCCACCTTTATTAATACTCCCTATCTCTCTCTCCTTCCAACATATTTGCCTGGCAAAATTCCAACCCTTGTTAAAATCCTATTCCCAACTATTCTACAAGAGCATCCAAGCAGCTAAACTGCCTTTTCTCCAGACTCATTTGGTGGAATACATTAATGGAATTAACATTAAGTGGATCCTAAGCATTGTCTCAAAATTATACATTTTCTAATTTCTCACTTAGCCCATGGCAATTATTCATATCTTTCTTTTTTTGCTCTGCTCAAACAACCTCTATCTTTTCCCTATCACTCAGAGCTATTAATCTTGTTTCTTTTCTTCAGCTAAGAAAACAACAATCTTTTTTTCCCCCTCTCATACTCAAAGCAATTCCTTATAAATCCTGTCAGGGCTACAGCAAAATATACACAGAATTCAACCTCTTAAAACTTCCCTTACTTCATTCAAATCACTGTCATCTCTTGCCTATAATATCCTAATAGCTTATTTTGCTTCCTCTCTCATGTCCCATATAATCCTTCTTAACACAACTGCCAAGGTCCTCCTTTTAAATATGTCAGATTGTACTCTGTGTTTTAAATGTTCAATTGGCTTATTGCATAATAAAACATAAAGTACTTATCATAACCCTCACTATCTCTCCAATCTCACTGTCTACCATTCTTCTCTTGCATAGTCTCCTCGAGAAAAATTCCAGCCTTCAAAGTCTTTCAAGGCCTTTCTCTCATTTTCTTGCTCTGCTGTTTGCACTGCTTTTCCACCAGATAATAGCATGGCTCACTCCTCATTTCCTTCAGGGTTCTGTTCAGACATAACCATATCACAGAAGCTGTCTTCTTTTAGCTCACATAAAATGAAACCAGTTCCATCACCTTTGTTTCCCTGCTTTGCCTTTTCTTACTAGCTCTTCTGCCCATAATGCAATATTACATAATTATTGGCACTTTGAAAAAAAAATAGTCTGTCTTTGGTCCCATAGAATATAACTCCTACAAGAACAAGAATTTTGTTCATTATGGGCTTTTCCAGGTTTAGAATGAAACTTGACACAAGAAGTAGTTCAATGATTATTTGCTGAATGAATGAACTTGTACACGTACCTTGTCAGATGGTTTGAATTCCTGAATCTTTACTTCAGAAAGAATATTCAACAGGGTATCTGCTGATAAGTCCTGATTTTAAAACAGTAATTTTTATCAGCATATTCTTAAGATTCTGAATTCTAAAGCTAAAAACAACCAAAAATGGTACTTTAACATGCTAAAATATTTGAGTAATTTATAACTGTTTAGACCACATCTGTTTGTTTGTGACATTTACTTTTATTTCTATAGAAATATCATCCATAAAGGCTGGGAGGTGGGGTGGTGCATGTAAAAAAGTACTTAATAGTCAACATATTAGTTGACCAAAATCTTAGTCTTTCCACAAATTCTTAAAAAGTTAGTTTTAGGACTGCTTTTGAGTATCACACAGAGTGCCCTGAGATCAGGAACTATCTCTTCAATGTTTTAAAAAGTTCCCTGCAGAAAGTTTTACTCCATATACACTGACTCAATAATAAATGAATAAATAAATAAATGGAATTCATATCTTCAGAAGCTGGAAAATATTTACATGGTTCAAGATAAACTTAGATGAATTTAAAGCTATATATGTTTTCATTATTAAGAATCTGCTTAGGAAAAACTGAGACATAGTGCTTTTGAGGTCACCTACAACTCTTATCACAAATTCACTTTTTTTCACAAGAAGAATAACTAACTGGATACCATTATCTTTACCAGACATTTATGGTATATTTTACTGTGTTTTAACCCCAAAAGGGATTAATCTACATTTTTATGTAGATTCAAAAGAGCCAGTGCTAGTTATGAAACTGGCTGATGTTTTCCCATTCAGCCTAATACCTAAAAGTATAACAATTTATTTAGCTCTATTACGCATTTGAGGATGAAGATTCACTAATGCAGGCCTCCCTTTCAAAGAAAACTGCATTAGATCCTTTATATATTAGTCAATGTCTAACAAAAAATGTATAAATGATAAAAGTTAAGAAATGTTATGGGATTCTAAAAAAAAAAAAAAAAAAAAAAAGAAATGTTATGGGAGATATGGGAGAGCATTTTCAGATCTCCTGAGATGCACATAGGTTAATTTCACAAAATAAGCCAAACAAATGTTAATAAAAAGAACCACTAAGGAATATTTAAAATTTGTTATGATATAGGTCACTCTGGGTTTTCAAAGTAATTATAATAGTTAAAGTTTGTCGGTCACGAACATTTTAAAAATAGTTAAGAATTCTTTCACAAATATTTGTTTCACTACTTAAATTCAAAAAGAAAAATTAAACTTTCTTCCACTTAGTAATGCTGCAATGAGGTGTTTAGCTTCTGCTATATTAGAAAGGGCAACACTACAACAAAATTAAAAGTTTATATTAAAGAATGATTCTTATAAAACACGTTCTGATGATGCAATTAAGCTAGGTCTTCTAATTCTAATTATTTCTATCACTTATTAGGATTTGAAGAATATCTTACCTCTTCTGTAAATGGAATGCAATAGATTGCAGCATATAATTTTGCAGCATTTAGAAGAAAACTGAAGTGCCTTTTGAAATTAAAAAAATAAAGTGTGAGTGTACAATTTCAAAGATGTTTAATTCATCAGAAACTATAACCTTTAAAATGCTGAAGATAAGTAATGTTCAGGATTATGTTTTTTTTTTTTAAATTAAGCAATGAAATTCTGGTCTAGACCAAGGCATTGCCAAAGCTATAAAAAAGAAAACATCAGATGTTTCTTTTCATAAGCACTATTATTCAGGTAGTGATCAAGACTACTCTGGGGAGAGAAGTGGCCAGAAGTAGAAAATTAAAGTATTGAAAGAAAATTCATTTTAATTCATAAGAAAATATTGCAGATTTGGTTTTAAAAGGTGTATAATAAGATCAAACTAAGCAAATGAGTGTGTTTAAAAACAAAAAAGGCAAGTTTTACAGAAGCAGCAGTCAGGGTAAGGTGACTAGAAAAAGCACCAGAGGATAAAAACAAAGCACAGAGTTCCTTGTTGAAAGTGCTTAATTAAGCTAAGTGCTCGATTAAAACGTGCACATAAGTGAATGTGTGTGTTTATAATACAGATACGATATACAGGTATTTACTCAAAGATCAACTCCTTTGAAAATTAATCTGAGAATATTTAGGGAGTTATTTAGTAGTAATCCTTCTCCCCCATATAACCAAAGTTTCTTATACACTGAGTTCATTAAATAGGAGAACATTTGTTTTCATTTTACATTTTTTACGAATAAAGTCAAAGAGATGACACTTTGTTGCACTTTAGAACAGATAAAACTAATGAGGTTATTTACCATGTAAATAAACAGATTCATCTATGTGGGGAGAGAAGAACTGTGGCTGGCTTTCTTGGTCAAATGCTATGTTAATTCTTAGATTAAGATGGATGCAATATTTTAACACTAAAATGTTTGAAGTTTTTACCCTGCAATGTAAGAGGTTTACAATGAAGGGTGTATATAAAACTGGATATATATACTTACAAAGGTTCATTTAGATCAAATTTTAATGGAGAGGGGGGTCTCTTTGGTGACTGCCAAAACAAACCTAACAAAATAAAAGAATACATTATTTTCAATTTCAGCAGTCAATAATAAACTGCATTAAACTTTTTTCTCAATACTTACTGCCATCTTTTAATTGTGTGTCCAGAGGGAAACAGTGAAGCAGCTGAAGAGCCTAAAGAAAAAAACTGAATTAAATACAATCACTACTCATTATTAACTGAAGTAAAAAAAAACAAACAAAAAACATAAAAAGATATACAGTGAAAGTCTCCCAATCACCCTGTACATTATCTGTCCATTCTCCTGTCACTGACCCGACCGTCACTTGGAATAACCTCTAGCCATTTTTTTATCATCACTTACATATATTTTTTTTGCATCTATGGCAAACATGAATAAAGATTATTTTATCCCTTTTACATAGATGGCGGCATACTTTAGATCTCATTCTGTCCCTTTTGGAGAAGGAAATGTGAATCCACTCCAGTATTCTTGCCTGAAGAATCCCATGGACAGAGGAGCCTGCTGGGCTATAGTCCATAGGAGTTAAGACATGACTGAGCAACTAAACAGCAAACTGCTCCTTTTGAAGAGCTAATTCTTAAACAAACAAACAAAATCCAGTAAAAATACACTGCATTTTTTATTTTGAAATGATATGATGTTTGAGATTTGCTTCAAAACCATCCAGGGGGAGGGTATACTAGGTGGGATATACATGAAACAGGATTTCTATGAGTTCTGTGATTCTGTGCATGCATGCCCAGTCATATCTGACTCTTTATGACCCCATGGACTGTAGCATGCCAAGCTTCTCTGTTCATGGGATTTTCCAGGCAAGAATACTAGAGTGGGTTGCCATTTCTTCCTCCAGGGGACCTTCCCAACCCAGGGATCTCACATCTCCTGAGTCTCCTGCATTGGTAGGCAGATTCTCTACCACTGAGCCACCTGGGGTTCTATGAGTTGATAACTGTTAAACCTGGGTGACAAATATATGAGGAGTACATGGGAGATTCATTACAAGCTACTTTCTCTATTATTTCTGTGGCTGAATTTTTCCATAATAAAAAAAATTTTAAAAACCCACAGATGATAAGGACGAAAAAAAAAAAAAAAGAGTTCTTTAGATTTTGAAACATGAGGTCACTGATAGTCATGGTAAGAATAATTTCAATGGATGTGGGGAAAGAAGACACATATTGGATGGAGGTATGGCAAGTGAGTATAGACCACTTTTCCAATAAGCAGAGCAAAAAAAGGAAGTGAAAGCAGGGTTAAGTATAATTTAAAGTTTTAAAACAGATGACCTTATTTTACATTTCAATAGGTAAGAGCCTAAAAAGAGGGAGAGATGAAAGACAGTGATGGACACATTTCAGGAACTGTATGTAACCTGAGAAAGAATAACATCTAACATTTCACTAAATATTTATGGGCATTTATTTATGGGCCAGGTTCTATGCTAAATACTCTACATGTATTAACTCACTTAATCCTCACCACTACACTATGAGTCAGGTACCAATTTATTACCCCCATTTTACAATGAGGAAACAGATAAAATGTGATTATCAGATTTAGATGGAGAAGGCAAAATTTCTGATGTAATCTTTATTCTCTTAGTCTCTTGTTTTAATTTGAACAAAAAACTTCTTTTAAGACTGATTAAATGTATTCCTTCTCTAGAAGGAAATCTGTATTTTAAAACCCATTTTATACACAGAAAGCCAAGAATTACTTAAATGCACAACTGACAAGCCAACAAGGAGAGTTTAAACACATTCTACCTAGTGACTCAGATGGTAAAGAATCTGCCTGCAATGCAGGAGACCAGGGTTTGATCCTTGGGCTGGGAAGGTCTCCTGGAGAAGGGAATGGTACCCACTCCAGTATTCCTGCCTGGAGAATTCCATGGACAGAGGAATCTGGTAGCTACAGTCCATGGAATTACAAAGAGCTGGAACAACTTAGCGACTAACACTCTCACACTTGAATCAGTGACATTCAGCAAGAAATCGGTTGTGTGTCCATCATTTGTTCTCAGTTAACCTATTCATTTCTGGGAGGTTGGGAGGGGGGTTCAGGATGGGGAACACATGTAAATCCAAGGCTGACTCATGTCAATGTATGGCAAAAACCACTACAATATTGTAAAGGAATTAGACTCCAACTAATAAAAATAATTGGGGAAAAAAGAAAACCTTATTCATTTCTGAAAAGGTTCCCAAAACAAAGAGTAGACGTTTCAGGTCAATTAAATGAATGTCATAGCAATTAAATGAGCCAAGTTTAGACTTTTACTAAATGTTTTACAGTATACACATACCTTATGGTTAAAATATTTTTCAAACTTTAATCTTGCTAATTCTACACACTGGGACCAATTTCTAGGTCTTCTGCTAAGTAACTTAATCACTTGAAAACAGCCTTCTAAACTGTGTCCAGTTTGTATCTTCTAGAATGAGGAAAAAACAAAACAAACACATGCCCAATTAATCACACAAATATACACATGCATTTCCCAGGAATTGTTAGCCAGCTTTTGAAATGCTAGCTCATGTGCCTTAATTCATTATTTTCATATCAAGCTCCCTGTCTCTGTCTTTCTCCTTTCCCTCTTTCTTTTCTTTTTTGGATGGGGAATGGGAAAAGACCGCATGTAAAATTTTAACTTTCTAATTGTTTCTTATCTCACAAGTCATCCTCATGTCTTGTTAGCTGTAAGTTAATACTATAAGTGTACTTATTATAAGAAGGGCTATGAATAATATTTTACACTAAAAAGTTGGTCTTTTTAGTGCAGAATTGAAGGAAAGTAAGAAAGCAGCTTTGAAGCTATCCTTACCATGAGACTAATAAAATCTGAAACCTCAGCCTATTTCTGAAATTTTCACTAGAACTTACCTCAGTTTTTTCCAGAGAGCTTAACAATCTTGTTTTATTATTTGTAGCTGTCTCATCATTATCATCACACCCTGTTAGGCTGAACCATATGAACTCCTGTTCTGTGAGTCAAGCATGGTAAAATATTGGCAATTCCATATAGTTTGACCAAACTAAAAAAAGAAGGGTTATTTGTGACCTGCTAACTTCAGGATTCCTCAAGTACTTCCTTACTATGTAAATAATAATGCATAATCTCTGTTTAAGAATGTAAAATAAATTATTTATAGGCAACTTGAAAGTAAGATTACAAAAAAAAAGAGAAAGTAAGATTACAATGACAAAATGTTGGGGTTAGCAGATACAAACTATTATATACAGAATGGATAAACAACAAGGTCCTACCGTACAAAATAGGGAACTACATTCAATACCCTGTGATAAACCATAATGGAAAAGAATGTGAAAAGGAATGTGTGTGTGTTTATTTGTATATATATAAAATTGAAGCATCTTACTATACTGCAGAAATTAACACTATACTGTAAATTAACTATACTTCAAAATAAAATGTATTGATTTTTACCTGTAAGACTTCTTCTGCAGATGGATACGTTTGCCAAAATTTGTTAAACAATGAAGGCTTGTAGGAAAAGGAACTTTCAAACTATAACAGAAAAAGGAAAAAAATATTATAAATAGGAGTCTGTTTAAAAGTTAGAAATACCATCTTTTCTATTTCAGAGAAAAATTTCTTATACAGTATCTTTATTACCTTATCTCTTGCCCATTGTATAGTGTGTTCAATAGCAGCTGGAAAGGATTTTAGGGTACAAAATGGTATTTCTTCTTCTGGGGGATCCCGCTAATTTATAAAACATGACAACAGTTAGCAGCAATGACAATTTTTAATGGATTAAATTTACTTCAGTGTTTTAAGACCATTAAGAAATAAAATTCAAAAATGAAATAAATTCAACTTTTAAAAAATCTTTTTCCTAGGCATTAAGGGGAAATGCTGATTCTTCTGGCACTCAACAGACTTGTTTATATAGCAAGGTAACAATAAACTCTTCTGGTATCATGCAGTACCATAACAGACTACCACATATAATTATTTTATTTTTCTCAAAGCATCGAGGTGACATTTAAAAATTTATAACATTATTTATTTTGAAAAGTAATTAGAGAATTCCTAATACAGTGCTCAGCATACCATGAGTTTCTTTCTCCAAGGAGAAACAATATTTGCAAACAGGAATCATGTACTCTTGATGCTTGGTATGGTCTCTTACAGAAAGCATGTATTAAATAAATGACAGATGTCTTTGTTGTGTCTTGTGAAAATGAAGAAATCCACATTTATTACAGGGTACTTTTGTACGTTTAGTCTTATTGGCTAACCCAATCTAAACAACTCACTTTGTCTCTTTTTACTTAGAGAATTTTTTTTTAATTGTAAAGATTTGTGCTGATTATTTTTTCTTTAATTTTTTATTTCATGGCTGTGCTGGGTCCAGCATGCAGGCTTTTTCTATTTGTAGCAGGACGAGGCCACTCTCTAGTTGCTCTGTGCAGGCTTCTCACTGAGGAGGCTTCTCTTGTTGCATAGCACAGGCTCTAGGGCACACGGGCTTCAGTAGTGGCAGAGTACAGGTTCAGTAGCTGTGGCTTGTGGGCTCTAGAGAACGGGCTCAGTAGTTGTGGCACACAGGCTCTCATGCCCCATGGCATGTGGAATCTTCCCAGACCAGAGATCAAACCCATGTTCCCTGCCCTGGCAGATAGGCTGTTAACCACTGGACCACCAGGGAAGTCCTTACTTAGAGTTTTGTATTTTACTTTGCTGATCTATAAAATACCACGAAATATTTTATAAGTCAACAGGAAAGTCAGAAGGAACATTTAATTCTAGTTTTCCTGAATATGAAGTCACAGTCTATAAATACAGGAGGTGGTTTGGGAAAGATGTGGTAGTGTGAGAGAATCAGGACTTTCAGAAATCTGCAACATCCCCTATTTTGAAACTCTTCCAGAATGACCCTGGCATATCATGATTTTCTCCATCTAATTTACTTCGAATCAAACTTATCAACTTTGTCTCTATTCATGTCTTTACCATATAAACTTCTGATTTTAAGAGAGGGGAAAACAAATTTTATTAAAATTTAAAAATTTTAATAAACCACATTGTACCCATTAAATAAAGGGAATGTTGATGCTTAAAAATAATAGTCTTTCAATTACAAATAGGGCTGACCTTTTTAAAATTCTTTTTAAAGCCCACAATTATTTCCTAGACTAGTGATTTTTAAATTTAGTAGTATCTCAATATCACTTGTAGAGGTTAAAAAAAAAGTTACATCTATATCATTTATATAAAATATACAGTATAATGACTTGGTTCCTCATATGGAGAAACTGAGTCTTCAGTAAGATTTTGGGTGGGTCACTAAGGTTGTTAGAAACTAATCAAGCAGCAATAAGAAACAGTAAACTCATAAGAATAATATTCTAGAAAGACCAGAAACAAAATTCTGATTATTAAAAAAAATACATTTAGGGCTTCCAGGTGGCTCAGTGGTAAAGAACCCGTCTCCCAATGCAGGAGACACAGGTTCAATCCCTGGGCCAGGAAGATCACCTGCAGTAGGAAATGGCAACTCACTCCAGTATTCTTGCCTGGGAAATCCCACGGACAGAGGAGACTGGTGGGCTACAGTCCATGGGGTAAGTAATAGAGACAGACATGGCTTAGCAAATAAAATAACAACAAGAAAGTAAGTTTAACTACATTTTTAAAAATGTCTACACATATATGCACAAACATCATTGGCAGATCAAAATCAGAACAGATTAGGGATGCTTAACCAAATGTGCTGACTGATAAAAAGAAACAAATTATGAGACAGAAAAGTGATGAGACATAAAGAGACATTTACTTAGAAAATCTGGTTTGCTTACATGACTATTGTAGGATTCGGTTAAATGAGGTACAATGACTTCAGTGTGTCCCTTGGTGCCCATCGTCCCAGAATCTAAGAGGGGCCGCAGATTTGCTAAGCATCGGCTATGCGTAAAGAAGGTAGGTAACAAACACAGAAGTTAGTTAAGCAGTGGACATTCTACCAATGTTTACTGACCATTATACACACGGATCACTTCTTGGATACAATATTTTAGGAAACAGATACATTACCACCAAAAACCCACTTATTATTTCCATCCGCTTCCTCCCATAAACATTGTTGCTCAGTGTAGCAACTTTTGCCTCTACCTTCCATTATCAAAATTTAGTAGTTTAAGAAGAAGATATATTGTATTTATCTTGTCCTAAAATGCCTACAAAATTGTGCTCTTATTTTTTTTCTTCTGGGTTAACTCTTAATTACTGTATTACTCTTTCTTCTCTTGCTTTCTATTTCTTCTTTGGTCATTTTCTCTATTTTTTGACTCTCTCTCTATAACTATATATATATATATATAAAACTCTCTCTATATATCTACCTTACTATGGGCTTCCCTGGTGGCTCAGTGGTAAAGAATCTGCCTGCAATGCAGAAGCCAAAGGTTCTATCCCTGGGTCAGGAAGATCCCCTAGAGAAGGGCATGGTAACCCACTCCGGTACTCTTGCCTGGAAAATCCCAGACAGAGGAGCCTGGCAGGCTACAGTCTGTAGCGTCGCAAAGAGTTGGGACACAAATGAAGCGATAGCACAAACGCACCTTACTATATCTTTTCAACATTTTCTTTATCCCAAACCTTCTTTCTAAAGAGTTATAATACCTATATTCTGTATACTTGCATTTCTTAAAGTTTCTTTTTGTTTTTTGCTGGTCAAGATTACAAACTTTCCACTATACTCTCAACTGGTAAATATTCCTGCTAATAAATCTGCTCTAGCACTCTAACATTAAAGAGTCATATAAACATGTAAGAAAGATTATATAAGGTGTATATATCACAGTCATTTATTCATCTACTTATTTAATAAATATTTACTGAATGACATCATGTATTGGGCACTGAAGATAGTGTGATGGGAAAATAAATAACTGAATAAATGATTTAGTGAGGAAACAAACATTAAATAAATATGCACATCAATAAAAATAAGTGCTATGAAGGAAGAAAACAGTACTGTGAAAGATTATCAGAGAAGGATCTAATTTAGAATTTAGGGGTTACAGAAAGTCTGTTTCAATAAAGACACTCAGGCTGAAACTAAAAGGATGAGGGGAAAAAAACTAAAGGAAGTGAAGAGTGAGTAGGTAGATTTGGGGTTGAGTTTCAGAATATAAACACAATTTCTTGAGATTGAAGGAGAGTATGTGCAAGTCCTTGAGGTGAAATGTGTTAGATGTTCCCCTGTAAGAATTGAAAGAAAGAAAGTGTAGCTAGAATAAGGAAAGTCAGGGAAAAATAGCAAATTAAGGTGGAGTCATGGACAGGTGGCAGATAGTCTATGAAAAAAATTTAGGTTATTTTAAAGACTTAAAATTTTACCCTATCTATAGTGAAAATCATCAGAAGTTTTGGGTTCAAGAACTATCATAGGAATGTATAGAATAATCAGAAAATTTAATAATTGTTGAATAAATGGGTATAAAAAATGAAGTAAAAACAAAACAAAGACAATTTCTATGAACCTGAATTTTAAGAACATACCTGTCTACATATCTCCTGGCTTCCACATTATCTAATGCTGTAATAATTATATCCTGCTTAGTATAGAACTCATCATTGTAAATTGCCTCAGTGGCTGAACATACTTTGTTCAAATGTGCATCTATCTTTAACTGAGGATTTATTTTCAGGGTTGCATCAGCAGCAGTATAGCTTTTTGGCTTCTAAACAACATATAAAAACAGAGGAAATAAATGTTAACAGGAAAAATACATATACAATTTACATATGAAGAATAATGTAATGAGATTGACTGTCATTTTTAGTTTGTGAAAATTATATTCGTTGTGGTCATGCTACATTTAATACTCCATATTAGAATTAATAATTCACACATTATGAAAAATATAAACAACCTATATTTTATAGTTATGTGCTTTAGAATTCTTAAAATATTAGTTACGAGTCCAATTAAACGAACATTTTTCTCTATTAATGAGGTATGAATTGGTTAAGTGCCTACAAAAAGTTGAGAACACATTCAGCAAAATATCAGAAACGTTAAGTTCTGCAGAAAATGAGCTCAAAGGTATGGTAATTCAACATTTTGGAACTAAAATCTTTCAAAAAAATTTACCATTTCTGGATGGATATATTTAAGAAATTATTTGTTTCAGTTTTATAAAAAGATTACACATTCTTTTCTTAAAGGTTTAATGATCATTTTTAAAATCACAGGTTATTATTTCAAATGTTACATACAAACTGTAAACATTAGAAGTTTAAAGCAAACAGGCCTTAATAGTTCTTCTATAAGTAAAATGCACAAAGTTCAGTGAGTGAATATCATGACATAAATTTTAGTTCATTAAAGACCCTGTTACTTAGTTCTTTATATTTGGATAGGTGCGCCATTTGGTTAACTATGCCACTTATACAACTATATGAAAGTATGCTCTACCTTTCTGTTTATGATATTTCTAAGCTTATTTACTAAGATTCTCAATGAGTTGTAAAACAATAAAGTGAAAAAACATTTCTAAAGTCAGAGCAAAGTTACTTGACAGTTTCTTTTCCTGACAAATATTTTGACCTCTATAAAAAAGACAGAAAATAAGCATTGGTTTATAATCAAAATGGACTGTTAAACAATCAAACAAGATCAAAAGAGCAAAAAATTCTCAAAGTTTATCTGTTTTATAAGAAAACTTAAAAAAAAAAGACTGTCAAATCTGTCACCTATAAAAAACTTCAAATTAGGGACCCTGTTTTTATATCCTTAGATGTTTCTAAAGTTAAATACATGATACATCTTAATTATAAAATGACAAAAATATTGCCCATGATTCACAACTCAGATTTTAACATCCAGAATCAACACAAAAATAATTTTTATATTAAAATAAAATTATGTATTTTCCCTATGTCATTATCATTATTTGATAATTTGAGAGATTCTAATAAAATAGATACTATGCTTGTTCAAGCACCATTTTCTATTTTTCTATTTAACACAATAGAGGATTTAAATTTGAATCAGTGTAACAACACACCTGTATGTGATGAGGACGAAATAGGAACTGTCTATTCAAGTTGGATTTTTCTATCAAGTCAGGATCTGTTACTGTAACCTAATATCAAAGAAAAAAAAAGCCTGAAATTACATAAGAGATAAGTTTAAATTGACTTCGCTTTCCTCTGAATGACTAACATCCACAAGTTATAAATCATTTTGGCTAGTGAAAGTTATAATAAAAAATACTCAAAACTGGTTACCAATACTACTGTTTTTATACTTACATTTAAAGATGATATTTAGCATAAGAATATGTCAAACAAAATAGCTGAAACCAATCGCAGATCCTGATCAAAACAACTTTTTCCTTCATAACAAAATAGAGGCTAAATATCACTATCACATTTTAGAAACACGTAATGGGTTAGTCATAGAAGAGTCAGCTCTTTTTTCTATACATGCTTATTCTCAATCTTGATTGAAAAGAACACTTACATGTTTCAATTTGAAAGGAATTCTTGCTAAAGCAGAGGTATACAAACTACAGTGCAGGTGGCTGTTTTTGTAAATAATTTTTACTGGAACACTGTCACACCATTTGTTTAAGTATTGGTTATCGCTGTATTTATACTGCAATGGCAGAGTTCAGTAGCTATGACAGACTTAACATCCACAAACCTGGAACAGTTACAGTCTGGTTAAGAAAATATTTGCATACCTCCATTTTAAAGGATGCAAGATGAAAGTAAACAGAGCGAAGACAATTTAAAAAGTAGTCATAATGCATTTGTCACTTAAGCTAGTATTTGTAGATTTCACTAGAGGCAGTACTTTTCAGAGTGTGTTCCAGCTGTTAGATGTTTACTGGTATTCACAAACACATTTTCTTTTAGCTACTATTTCTCTGATATACACAGATTTTTGCTTTCAATAGTTCTATGTTATTATGTGTTAGGTGTTTCCTTGAAACAGGAGGAAAAAAGCACAGAAAATGTCTTTTAACAGAAAGCTTAACCATAGTTAATAATTATATATATAATAATTCTAATTACTGTGATTACTGGTTAATAGCCTTTTTCTGCCATTTCCCCCAACCCCACTTTTTAATCCACCATCAGTTTTTTGTTTGTTTGTTTGTTTTCTACTGAATTGATCAAGTATTCTTGACCTGAACCCTACTTTAACCCCTCACAAACTGGTATGGAAGTTAAATCTCTGTTTTTATGCAATGATATTCAAAATTTTAACATGTACATGTGACTTAAGATCTAAAATGAAACTCTCCATTTCCTCTAGAACAATGGAGGATATCTGAACTCTCCCCTCTATTTTCTGTGATATCAAGGAACATTTTACTTATTTTTAATCATCTCATTCCAAAATGTCAACACTTTAATTAAAGGTTTTAAAAATCAATGCTTATCTAAACCTAAGACTGTTGTCAAATGCCTCTATTTACCCCTGCTTCACACACTGCCTGAATTAATCCCATAGTTAGTTCATTCACTGAGAACTAGCTAGCAATAATCTTTCATCATTTTACTTGTCCGTTAACTTTATTTCTATCAAAAGATAATTTAGTTGGGTATAGAAATTCAGGTTGATAATCACTTGTACTATGAAGACATGCTTCCTTATCTTCAGGTGTGTATTTATTGCTGGTTAAGAAGTCTACCAAGTAATCATTTTTTGTAATCGTTTCCATTTCTGCATTTGATCTGTTTGGGATTAATTTAGCTTCTTAATCGGAACACACTTGTCTCTTCAATTCTGGAAACTTCTGTCATTATCCTTACTTTTGCCTTATCTTTACTCTCTCTAGAAATTTTACATTTATGTTAGACTATGCAAATGTATCCTTTCATTAAAAAGGAAGAAGACTCTCTCTACAATACATTCTAGGTATTTACCTCTTAGTCATCAGTTCTCACTTCAGCTACATTTGAATTTTAAGTTCACTGACTATACAGAAATTCTTCCTTGGCTTTGGTAAAAACTGCCTTCCCCCCCTTATGTTTTCATTACTCCTTCTATGTCTTTGGTCATTTTTAACTTTACAGTCTGTCTGTTATACTATCTGTAGCACTTCTATTATCTGTATTTCTTGGAGAGCTAATTCTTCCATTTTCACTGGCTGATTCTTTCAGGTGGTGGGCCTCCCTAGTGGCTCAGCTGGTAAAGAATCCGCCTGCAATGCAGGAGACCTGGGTTTGAACCCTGGGTTTGGAAGATCCTCTGGAGAAGGGAAGGCCACCCACTCAGTATTCTGCCCTGGAGAATTCCACAGACTATATAGTCCATGGGTCACAGAGTAGGACATGACTGAGTGTGACTTTCACTTTTCAGGTGGTACCTTTTTCTAGAGATTTGTCATTTTCCATTGTGGATTGTCTTGAATGGATGTTGATTTTGCTGTATAGTCCTATGTACGCTCAGCGTGTCTATCACCATAATGCAGTTTTGCCCTTGTTTAATCTAGAGGTTTCAATAGCCCCAAATTTGTTATATTCTTTTATCTGCTTGAAATTTTTATATGATAAAATTTTGGACCCATACACCAGCATGGTGCATGCTGAGTTGCAATTTCTCACAAATGACTTCCCTTTCTATTAATAGTTAATGTACTAGAACACTTTTGAATTACCACAGCTTTTAGTTCAGTGACTAATTTCCCTCTTGGTTCCTGGAACCACAGGATTTCTCTTTACTTCCTTCTAGTTAAGTTTGGATACACACGTAAATATTTTGTAAAAGAACAATTTATATAGAAAGAATAATTTAGAGTATTTGCAGTAGGTTCAAGACTGCCCCTTTAAAACTTGTTTTGTTACTTGAAGTAAGTTGGTTTATTTACTACAGGTCTTTTCCTGACTTTTTATATGCTGATATGTATTATGAATTTCTAAGGAGTAAAGTAGGTGTTATTCAAACTTAAGCAAACAAAGAATTTTCTTTTCTTTTTTAGAAATATTTTAAAAGTCAGCAGAACTAATAGTGGTTTGTGGAAAACAATTTAGGAAATGTTGAGCAAGAACGCTGTGTGGATCACAACAAACTGTGGAAAAATCTTAAAGAGATGGGCATACCAGACCACCTGACCTGCCTCCTGAGAAATCTGTATGCAGATCAAGAAGCAACAGTTAGAATTGGACATGGAACAACAGGCTGGTTTCAAATCAAGAAAGTAGTATATCAAGACTGTATACTGTCACCTGCTTGTTTAACTTATATGCAGAGTGTATCACGAGAAACGCTGGGCTGGACGAGATATAAGCTGGACTCAAGAATGCCAGGAGAAACATCAGTAACCTCAGATACACAGATGACACCACCCTCATGGCAGAAAGGGAAGAACTAAAGAGCCTCTTGATAAAAGTGAAAGAGGAGAGTGAAAAAGTTGGCTTAAAACTCAACATTCAGAAAACTAAAATCATGGGATCCGGTTCCATCACTTCATGGCAAATAGATGGGGAAACAATGGAAACAGTGACAGACTTAATTTTTTTGGGTTCCAAAATCACTGCAGATGGTGACTACAGCCATGAAATTAAAAGATGCTTGAAGGAAAGTTATGACCAACCTAGACAGCATATTAAAAAGCAGAGACATTACTTTGTCAACAAAGATCCGTCTAAGTCAAGGCTATGGTTTTTCCTGTAGTCATGTATGGATGGACTATAAGGAAAGCTGAGTGCAGAAGGATTGATGCTTTTGAACTGTGGAGCTGGAGAAGACTCTTGAGAGTCCTTTGGACTGGAAGGAGATCCAACCAGTCCATACTAAAGGAAATCATTATTCATTGGAATATTCATTGGAAGGACTGATGCTGGAGCCGAAACTCCCAATACTTTGGCCACCTAATGCGAAGACTGACTCATTTGCAAAGACCCAGATGCTGGGAAAGTTTGAAGGTGGGAGGAGAAACGGATGACAGAGGATGAGATGGTTGGATGGCATCACCGACTTGATGGACATGAGTTTGATTCAGCTCTGGGGGTTGGTGATGGACAGAGAAGCCTGGCAGGCTGTAGTCCATGGGGTTGCAAAGATTCGGACATGACTGAGCGACTGAACTGAAATAGCAAGAATAATATAACTGTAGATCTGCCTATGACTGTAACAGCAAGCTTAGTAAACTATAAAACATGAACTATTCCATAAATTTTAGTCCTTTAGTTACTATTAAGCATCACGGTAAATCTATGACATCACTACTGCAAGTACTACTACATCTTAAAGGCAAGCAGCATCAATGAAATATATTTTTATTTAAATATATGACATGGTTTTCCAATTAACTCACATTTATCATCTTAATTTATATTGTATACCAATGTTTATATTTTCATTCTTCTTTTGATCACCAATTGAAACAATATCTGAGTACTCTGCAACTTTCTAATGTTAACTTCTCTCATCTTAAATATTTATTTAATAAGAAGTAGTATCTAATGAAATAACAATATTAATGTGCTTTTTTATTTGAAAAGCCCATTCATATTTGATCTTCATAATTATGAGGCAAGTAGTACAATAACAGTTTCACAGTAAATTAAGAAAGAAAGTGAGGAGCAGAAAACTCAAGTAATTTGCCACAAAGTTACATGAATTGTGAAAAATGGTCAGGGTAGATTCATCCAATTTGTAGCCTAATGCCCTACCCTCAAAAATCAATGCTTTGGATCCAGGCAGTCAAATATGATTCAAAAATGGGCAGCCAGAGAAATATAACCTTTTAAGTCTCAAGGATTTATATCTTACCATTCCCTTCTCTTTGCCTGTGCCAACACCAAGCAAAGCAAAATTTTTTAACATTTCACAGCCTATGGCTCCACATCCTACCTGTGGAGAAGAAAAAATTTATTAGATTAAATAATATTAAAACTTCTACTTACTAAAGAGCAATTTCATCTTAGTTTTCTTCAAATGCTGTTATAATAACATACTTTTAAAAATACTGTGAATATTAAAAATAATTTTTTAATTATTTTATTCTAAAATATTTAATGGTTCATGGTATCATGAATGTCTCAGCTAAGGAAAAAAATGTATAAATCATAGAAGGAAAAGCATAGTATTTATAATTCTTTTAAACAGAAGACATTTTAATATTCCAAACAAAAGCCAAAGATTGAACTCATTTTTTTATATAAGATGGAAATAGCCAGCATGAAAGAGTGTAACATTCTAATGAAAAAGATTACTTGTTTGCAGAGAATTTTCTAAATTCATTTGATGAATATAACTATTCTAAGCCTTTTAAATAAAAACTAACAATAGTTCTACATGTAAGTAAAAGCTCAGCAATAACTGATTTTCAAAATGTTACTTAAAAAAGGAATATTAAAAATCAGCAGTATTTTCAGGACCGATTATAACAGTTATGGCAGGAGAAGAAGTTTTATGCTACTAAGGAGCTTCCCTGCCCAATACACTAAGACACTTAAGAAAGATCTACCTACAAACTTTTACATTTGACAAGAAAAAACAGAGAATCTCCAACCCCCCACAATTTGTAATGTATTTCTAGAAAATCATTTCATGTTCAAAACTATTATACTTTAGTTTTACATGTATTAATTCTTTCGGTGATGGGTTGGCAAACTCTTTCTATAAAGGGCCAGACTGAGTGTTTTCAGCTTTGTAGGCCATGTGGTCTTTGTCACAATGACACAACTGCCACTATTAAACTATAAAGAAGCCATAGGCAACATATGAATACATGGTCTTAGCTGTGTTCTCATGAGACTTTATAAAAACAGGCAGTAGGATGGATTTGGCCTGCAAGCCACAGTTTATAAATTCCTGTTTTACACATTTCCTGAATATCTTCTGTATTATTTAGAAATGGTACTCCTTTAACAAATCAATTTGAAGCACTATAGCAGTTTGACTGTACTATTTATTCTCATCATTACTCCCACTTACTAAAAAGATATTCAAATTTTGTAGCTTCTGACATAACGTGTCTCCAATGCAGGCTCGTAAGGCATCATATCTATCTCCTCTGGAGAAAACAACACAAACCAAGAAAACAGAAAGGCATAAAAAAATTAAGATTAGTTTCATTACTGCTGGTATCAATTTAATGTTTTACTTTAAGTAGAATACTCTTCTTCCAAACAGATAATTAATTTTATTTGAAAAAGTGAAAAAACCTCATAAAGAAATCAGGTTTTTCTTTATTCCATTTGACTAATATAAATCTAAATGACTTGAATGAAGGTGACTTTAGTTTATCTAGAAAAACATTTTTAAGGCAGAGATTTTACAAAGGTTCATAGAGAAGACTATGAATGGGCTTTGAAGCTGTTAACCCACTTAAATTGAAAGCAGAACTTTGGGATACATGTATTTTTTGGAGAAAGAATTTATAAGCTTTGATCAGATTCTCAAAGAGATCTGTGACCCAAATAAGTGAAGACTGACTGACATAAATAAAAGATGCAGGTACCAACTGTTTTCATCTGAAATCAGAATGGTGTTTTGAAATTTAACCACTCTCATGATACACAATTTAAAACTTCATATTCAATATTAATAAAATGTCTAAGAGATACTGCATTACTATGACACAATTTATACATGCAGAGGAGAAAAGACTGCAGAAGTGAGTGAATTAGGAGAAAATACACCTAAAACAAATGCATGTTTATACAAAAATTCTTTAATTTTGGTGCTGATTATAAATATACAACTAAGGAAAAAGCAAAAAAATGTCAGTATTACCGTGGGAGAAATTCTTCTCGTTCAGGTTTGCTGAAGGATTCGACAAGATCTGCTGCTTCAATGTATAACTTAAAGTAGAATATAAAAACACAGCTTACTATGTAGAAAACTAAACTGCTAGAAAAAGTAATTCTCTTCTGTAGTATGGTTAAATCTGGAGGAATTATAAAAAGATAATATTTGATTCAGGTCATTTTAGCCATCTTACAGATGATATATCTTAATCTTAAACAAAAGGAAATTTCACCTCCAAATCTATTTTCTGTAACTACATAAAAATTCAGGAAGCATCGTTCAATTTCAACTACATTTGAATAAATAATTTGATTACTTTGATAGGAAAGTATCTATCCTATATTATTTTCGAACTCGGGTATATTGTATTCGCTTATAATTACTACACATACTAAGAGGAAGTGGTCTATGGAGCCACAATCTCAGCATCTAAAATAACATCAAACAGAATTAGTTTAAGTTAATGAAAAAAATCACTCAATCTCACTCCAATTTTCATTTTAAGTAACTTATATGGCTAAATTTGAATGTGATCATGAACACAAATAAATGATTACTTATTTAAAGACAGACTACATTAATAACACAATTTACATTCCCTATGCTGTTAACAAAATTATACCTAAACCACTCTTACCACTGAATTTGTACTGTGTTAAACCAAATAATTCACCAGCAAAATAGCATTACTTAATAGCATTTGTCAAATTTAAATTATAAATTTACAAATTTTAATTATTAAAACTAAATTTAAAACTTTTAAAAACAATATGTTCAAAGTTTTTCAAAACCTAAAGGGCCTGAAGAGTGTCCATTGATATACTGTTGCCAGTTATTCTTTCTGGTAACAGAAACCAAGGGTTTTCCATCTTGTGATGCTTTTACCCTATACAGTTCTCAAACTTTTATCACTCCTATGCTTTCTACCTTCAGAAATTTATACTTAGATGCTAGGGAAGCTGAAGATTCATGATGCCAATGTAACTCCACGGAACAGTTCAAGAGTCCTGAAAGTGCATGACTGCTAAGCTAACAGTAGTGGAAACCAAATATAAGGATAGAAAATTCATTTCCTCACTCTCACAAATGAGAGAAATTACATCCTAGAATGCAACTCTGGGTTAAGTCCCAATATCTTCAACAAATGATCTTATCAGTTTCTATTACAGAATTAAATTTTGGTGGCACATCACACCCAATTCATGTGTGAAAAATACATTTTTGCTTTTATATTGATCAATACTATGTTATAACTTAGACATTCATTATATGGGTAACTAATTCAGCCTTAAGTATAAAAGATATTAAAATAGAGAACTAACCCATTGGCACAGAGGAGAAAACTTTCCTGTTACAGCTTTCAGTACTTCTTGGCTGGCAACACCTCCTACGGCTGCAGCAAGTGGGGGTAAAAAGCCTTGGGCAGTCCAAGAAAGCCAATGCACGATGTCATAATTTACTTCAGGCTGAAACACAAGTCACAAAAGAAAATAATCTTTGTAGTATTTGTATGGTACACTCAAAACTACAATGACTTGATGTGAGAATAACTACAGTTTAACTTTTCAAAGAGCTACTCAATTCCCCAAATAGTTTTTAAATCCTAAAAAAAGTCCCAATCTCATAACAAAAGATCCAACTGCATGTCAGTTAACTTAAGCGGTATTTTTCTTGACCAGTACCCATGCATTTTTGCTTTTTGACTCTCCCTGTTACACTAGGGAACAACTTAGAATTAACTAGATTATCAATTATAGTCTAGAAATCTAGATAGTCTAGAATCAACTAGACTATCAATTAACTAGATTATCACTTATAGTTCTTGTTAGAGAACAGTTCTGTGATGTTAATCAGCCAGAATTTTTAAAGACACATTTTAATGAAAAACATGGTAAAACCTTGAACCAGATAAATAAAAATGAAATGATCCAAGGATAAGAAAGGATAAGGAGCTATCATTTTGCGTTAAGTGATAAACGAAAAGTAAAACAGTAAGAAATGAGGCAATGTATTGTTAGAAAAGGCGGTTTACATAAGCAACTAAGCCCATTTATCACAGCTATTGAGCCTGTACTCTAGAGAGCCTGGGAGCTGCAACTACTCAACCCACGTGTTATAGCTACTAAAGCCTATGTGCCCTAGACAGTCCGTGCTCTGCAACCAGAGAAGCCACAAAGATGAGAAGCCTGCATACTGCAACCACAGAGTAGCCCCCACTTGCTGTAACTAGAGAAAAACCCACACAGCAAAGACGACCCAGCACAGTCAAAAATGAATAAATAAACATAATTCTAAAAAAAGAGAAAATCTTAAAGGAAAAGGCAGTTTAGCGAAAACATCAAGAGAGTAATAGCACTTTTACATACTAATATAAGGGCCACTCATCACAAAGTTCTCATTATCATATTGAAAGATGATGTTTTTCAAAATATAATTTATTAATATTTTTAAGGAAAAAATGGAGAACTGGATTTTGGAGCTATTATTTTAGCACAATTTCTTATTTGTCACAAAGATCTCTGCATGAGCTCTGGGTTCTCTTTCTCTTCCTGTTTTTTCAATATCAGTAACTGTAATCTTTTAAGATTCAAGCAGGGATCAATTAATCTCTTGAAATTCTATGTGAAGTAACAGTATTTGTGTATTTAGGGGGGAATACTCCAAAATCACTGCAGATGGTGATTGCAGCCATGAAATTAAAAGATGCTTACTCCTTGGAAAGTTATGACCAACCTACACAGCTTATTAAAAAGCAGAGACATTACTTTGCCAACAAAGGTCCGGCTGGTCAAGGCTATGGTTTTTCCAGTAGTCACGTATGGATGTGAGAGTTGGACTGTGAAGAAAGCTGAGCACTGAAGAATTGATGCTTTTGAACTGTGGTGTTGGAGAAGACTCTTGAGAGTCCCTCAGACTGCAAGGAGATCCAACCAGTCCATCCTAAAGGAGGTAAGTCCTGAGTGTTCACTGGAAGGACAGACACTGAAGCTGAAACTCCAATACTTTGGCCACCTCATGTGAAGAGTTGACTCATTGGAAAAGACCCTGATGCTGGGAGGGACTGGAGGTGGGAGGAGAAGGGGACGACAGAGGATGAGATGGCTGGATGGCATCACCAACTCGATGGGCATGAGTTTGAGTAAATTCCGGGAGTTGGTGATGGACAGGGAGGCCTGGCGTGCTGCGATTCATGGGATCGCAAAGAGTCGGACGCTACTGAGCGACTGAACTGAACTGAACTGAACTGTTAGTTCTAAGCTCCTTCTGAGAAATGCTTCCCTGGTGGTTCAGATCTGTAGATGCAGGAGGCCTGGGTTCGATCCCTGAGTCGGGAAGATCCCCTGGAGAAGTGAATGGCTACCCACTCCATTATTCTTGCCTGAAGAATCCATGGACTGAGAAATCAGACAGGCTACATTACACGGAGTTGCAGAGTTGGACATGACAGAGTGACTAACACTTTCACTTGCTTTCTGAGAAATGCACCAGAGGGCACATGTGATTTAAGTCTTATTTTAAAGCTACTGTAATCTAGAAAGGATGGTACTAGTAGAAAGGCAGAAACAACCAATGGAAGACAATACTGAGTTCAGAAAGAGCCATACACATATGTGGCCTATGAATTGCTGACAAAGAAGCCAAAAAAACAATGAAGAAAAAAACTGTCTTTTCAATAAATAGGCTAGAATTACTGGATATTCTGATACAAAAAAATTAACTTAGTTCTATGCCTGACAAGGTAGAAAAAGATTAATTCATAAATGTACAAAACTGTACATAATGAATTCAAAATGTATAATGATGTATATGATCTACACTATGCAAGGTATATAAATATAAACTCACGACACAATAAATCATCTAGAAGAAAATAAAGGAGAAAAGCTTTGTGATTTTGGCTTAAAAAAGGCACAAACCATAAAAAAGAAAAAAACTGATGAATTAAACTTTATCAAAATAAAAAACTTCTGTTCTCTGAAAGACATTGTAATAACATGAAAAGACAACCCACAGACTGGAAGAGAATATCTATAAAACATGTATCTGATAAAAAACTGATTTCTATATATAAAGAACTCAATCAATAAGAAGAAAACAATCTAATTAATAAAGAGGCAAAGGTTTGAAAAACTCGGGTTGAATAATGTCAAGTAACTTGCCTACTGTCACAGAGTCAATAAGTAGCAAAACTGGAATTTGAAGGCTAAAAGAACATTTATAGAAAATTTTTATGTTATACAATTTTTGACACCCAAACTGAATATTCACCTTCTCTTCCAAGGTTTCACTTATAGATGCTGCTAGTTTCAACAACTCTTCTGAATCTTGTTGGCATCTAGAATTCAAAATAAAGCACCTTAATGTCAATTTTCTCAATAACTAATTGAAATTTAAGAAATATGTTAAAAAAACTGGAATTTTGCCAACCATGTAACACGAAATGTTTACTCACTTTAAAGACAGCTGGTTTATAAATACATTCCTTCAAAATCATGCTCACTTAAGAACAGTTTATAAGTAAGAATTTAGTTTTAAATGTACAAAGCAAAAACTTTTTGCAACAATACGTAGAAGGAAAAAATTATGTAATGGATTTATAATTTAATAATTCTCAGATATTTTTAAGTTTTAGCTTTTGAAGACTTCAAAATAGGAAAAATTTTATTTAGTATAACTCCATTTTTATAAATTGATCTTTCCACTTCTACGAGAAAAATAGGTTGGTTCAGAAGTGTTTACACAATTTGGTGTATCTAGTAGTATTACAATAAGAAAAAAGGTTGTTTCAAAGAAAAAACATTACCCAATATTTGGCTTGCGACTATAGGTCTCCTGAAACTGGTCCAAGGCAAGCATGGCTGAGTGAATCTCTAAAGGTGCCTATTGATAACATTAAAAATTGGTCAGTATTTAAAATTGAGTGTATAATATGTGTCAGGCACTGTGCTAACACTTTTAAGACATAACTTAATCAATAAACAAATTAGCTTATTATTGTTATCTTCATTTAACAGATGAGGAAGCTGAGGCTTGAGAAGTTAAAGGACTTGACTTCAAGCTATATTTAAGTAACAGATCCAAGTTTTAATCCCAGGCTGTATGACTAGTTTTCATTAGGTTATCCGTATGAAACAAAGTAGAATCAACCAAACAAAGGAAAGAAAATGTTGGTACGAGAATTCTTTTTTCTTTCCTTACCAATATTTATAAATTCGAAAACTGTTATTATAATTAATCCAGGAGTCAGCTTGCTACATGAATATAACCTTTATTTTTAAAGAATCTAATGGTCTGACATATACACACAGATATTACAAATATATATATATAGTTGCTCTCTCTACATACAGTCGCACTATAGAGTTGCACTATATATATTTATATATACATATATATAATTGGTCTGTTTTAAATTTATAATTGCTTATCATTCCCAACCCCCACTGCACTGCCTCTCTCAAACAAACAGTGTTTGTTTACCTCAGGTTTGCTAAAATCCGCAATAAGGTACTTTGGATGTTTTAGTTGCATCTCTAATGATTCCTAACAGAAAAAAACAAAACAAACAATAGAAAAAAATCCACTGTTACTTCAGAGCAAGCAAGTGACTACTTGATAAATGACAGAGCACTAAAAGCAATGACTCCTTCTAAAAGGTCTGAGATAAGTAAGGCTGGGCTAACACGTTTTAACTGAAATGTAAAGTAGCTACCATTCCCTGGTTACTCCTTTTCTTATTATCTCACTTTATATTTTTAATGTTAAATGCAACTGGACAACCTGCTCCACATAATAAATTTGGGGAAACTTAAACATGTGTGTGTGTACTCAAAAAAATCTATTATCTTAATCGAAGAGCTACCATATTTTTTCTGATACCAAGTTTTAGGACTTGTTATACCTGACAAGAATTGAATAAATACCCAGCTAAAATTTTTTGTGTGGAGCAAAGAACACACGGAGGCCAAAAAACTCAACAAACAAGACAATAAACCACCCCCTCTGAAAAAAAATCTACCAAACCCAATCTTAAATTTATTGAGGCATAAATTGAAGCATAATTAAAAACTAGGGACAATAGCAAGAGGAAGCAATGCTGGAGCAGATTTGACAAGACGCAGTATTTTAATCTGCTGTTTTGCTTTAATTCTGGGCTAAACAAAACCTTGTGGAGGACTTCAGTTAATATTTGTTCTGGAAAAGAAGTTAGTCAAGTCAAAACCTTGAGAACTTTCAAGAAAAAAGATATATTAGATTACTTATGAAAAATGATCTAAGGATTTAAGCAGCAAGAGGCTCCTTAATTTCCTGATAAAAGGAGCCTCTACATTCTCTTTAAACAGATACATACATTTCCTTTCAATGCCAGTTTATAGGAATTATTTAACATATCTAACATACAACTTCTTGAAATCCAAAAAAATTAAAATCTAAAAACCCTGAAATAACAAATATGATAAAGAAATATTCCTTTTGCTTTAAAAATGTAACTGAATAATAAAATAAAACACATACTGAATCAATGCTTGTTAAATTTTTCAAATACATATTAGTTTCATCTTCTGTCTTAGGAAGTAATTATAAGAAGTATGATCAACTCTCTAAATTTTTTTTGTTAAAGTCAGTTTATTTCCATTGATTTCATTTTCCTCAAAGTGGGTACAAATTAAAAAACAAAATCTCTTCAACGAGTAATTTTATTGTTTTTTTCTCTCCTGCCACTCTTCTGTAAAGAAATATATTTAAGAAAAAAAAAGTACTTACAAAGGAGAATGTTTTAGTAGTCTTAACTTGAATAGCTATGCCTCCATGTAAATAAGGTTCCAGTTCTGTAGTATCACCAATGCTAAAAGAAAATGGTGATACCACTAAAAGAAGGGAAAAAAGAAAACCATTATCTACTAATATGAGTATTTAATTTCAAAGTTTATGATAAAAAAGATGTTAATTTTTCCTAATTTACAAAATTAAGAAAATTTCAGTGTAAATTTTTTCTATTTCGGGGGGTGGGTGGGTAGGTGGAAGCTAGACAGATTATCTTTCCAATACGAACATAAGGACTTAAACATAAAAATACCCAAGAAAACTTGGAAGGAAAAAAAGGAATGAGAGGTGCTTATTATTAGATATTAAAATACTTCATGAAGCTTCAATAATTAATATACTGGTATGTGTTATATACATAGTTGATAATAATACAACTGTGATACTGGCTCATGAGTAGAAGGCAGACAGATTTATTATTCAGTAACAGACTCGCAAAAGACACAATTAAGGTGGTACCACAAACCAGTAAAGAAAAGATCACTCAAAAATTTTTTGGGGAAAAAAGTCAGGTGGGAAAGTACTCCAAATGGATAGAAGTTTTAAATGTCAAAAAAAAAATTATTAGATATGAGCATGGAATAAAAATTTCTTTAAAACTTTGCAGTAAGGAAGGCATTTCTAATTATGACTCAAAAGCATCCAAGAAAAAATGGAAAACTTTGACATCATATACACACAGTAAAAGCCATCACAAACAAAGTCAAATGCCACATTACAAAAAAATTTTTGTGATTCATTAAAAAAAAAACCAACCCTTATATTAGCAAATATGCCACATATATGAGGAGTTTGGGGGAAAATGATCAATAATACAAATTAAGAAAATGGGTAAAGGATAGATGACTCACATTAAAGGAAAATGAAACAGCTCTAAAACTTAAGAAAAGATACTTAATCTCATTCATAGTATATAAAATGTAAGTCAAAATTATACTATACCATATTCAAGAGACCATGAAATACTATGAGACATCAAGGGGAGAGGAGGAGACTATTTTACATTAATGATGTGAAAAGACCATCGAGATGTTTAGTTTAATGGAAACACAAAGGGTTTCTATTCATAAGATGCTACCTTGCATGTAAAAATGCCTAAGAAAAGCCTGGAAGGGCATCCAATAAACTAAGAAGAATGAACAGGTAAGAACGAGAGGTAGCCAAAGGTGGGCAGTAAAGATTTCATTGTAAACATTTGCCTTCTAATTTTTTTGAATGATTTGCTTATTCAAAAAATTGAATTAAATAAACAAGCCTTACATATCAACTAGACAGAAAAGACCAGAAGAGTAAACACTCAACTCTAGTTGCCGTTAATTCTGGAGTAGAGGGTAGAGGTCTGAAACAGTACTCATTTTTAACTCTATTTAAACATATATACATATATATCAAGAATCAGTTCAGTTCAGTTGCTCAGTCATGTCCAACTCTTTGCAACCCCATGAACCGCAGCATGCCAGACCTCCCTGCCCATCACCAACTCCCACAGTTTACCCAAATCCATGTCCACTGAGTCAGTGATGCCATCCAACCATCTCATCCTCTGTCGTCCCCTTCTCCTCCTGCCCTCAATCTTTCCCAGCATCAGGGTCTTTTCAAATGAGTCAGTTCTTTGCATCAGGTGGCCAAAGTATTGGAGTTTCAGCTTCAACATCAGTCCTTCCAGTGAACACCCAGGACTGATCTCCTTTAGGATGGACTGGTTGGATCTGCTTGCAGTCCAAGGGACTCTCAAGAGTCTTCTTCAACATCACACTTCAAAAGCAGCAATTCTTCAGCACTCAATTTTCTTTATAGTCCAACTGTCACATCCATACACGACTACTGGAAAAACCATAGCCTCGACTAGACGGACCATTGTTGGCAAAGTAATGTCTCTGCTTTTTAATATGCTGTCTAGGTTGGTCATAACTTTCCTCCCAAGGAGTAAGTGTCTTTTAATTTCATGGCTGTAGTCACCATCTGCAGTGATTTTGGAGCCCAGAAAAATAAAAGTCAGCCACTGTTTCCATTGTTTTCTCATCTATTTGCCATGAAGTGATGGGATCAAATTCCATGATCTTAGTTTTCTGAATGTTGAGCTTTAAGCCAACTTTTCCACTCTCCTCTTTCACTTTCATCAAGAGGCTCTTTAGTTCTACTTTCTGCCATAAGGGTGGTATCATCTGCATATCTGAGGTTACTGATATTTCTCCCGGCAGTCTTGATTCCAGCTTGTGCTCTAGCCCAGCGTTTCTCATGATGCATGTAACTGCATATAAGTTATATATGCAGGGTGACAATATACAGCCTTAATATACTCCTTTTCCTATTTGGAACCAGTTTGTTGTTCCGTGTCCAGTTCTAACTGTTGCTTCCTGACCTGCATACAGGTTTCTCAAGAGGCAGGTCAGGTGGTCTGGTATTCCCATCTCTTGAAGAATTTTCCACAGTTTATTGTGATCCACACAGTCAAAGGCTTTGGCATAGTCAATAAAGCAGAAGTAGCTGTTTTTCTGTAACTCTCTTGCTTTTTCGATGATCCAGCAGATGTTGGCAATTTATATCAAGAATAAGCATATACTATTTTAGTCATTTAAAAATGGTTTTAAAGTAATAGGAAAATTACTTTAAAGCAGTAAGGTATCAATAAATATCAGGGGACAAAAAGACTTATCAATTGCTACTCTAGTTAAATATTCTTTCTCTGCTCAAAGAATTTTTCATGCAAAATGTGAGTTTTCTTTATTTTCATTTCTTGATATCCAGTGGCTTCTCCTTTCATAAATATAGCCCCAAGATTTGGATCCATCACCAGAGTCCACCACTGAACGGATCCCAAGACAAAAAAGGATACTCTTAAGTAAATGAGTCAATTTATGCAAAAATAGACACAAAATTTGTAATATCAATGATCTGAACCTGTATTTTACATATTTAAATACAGTCTTGGAAACAAAATACAACAGATTTATTACCAAAGCTTCTTAAAAATAGATCCAAAATTGTTTTGCTATAAAGAGCTCTTACAGGCACTGATTTTTTTTCTCTCCTAAGGATTCATTTTTGTAGTCATTAAAAGAAAAAAGAGGTAATCAGTTTACCACTAGTCTATACACTAATCACATAATTACATGTTCAGATGCCCTAAAGATAAAACTGAGTGACTCTCAGCTGAACAGGTATAAACATGCTGTCTGTGAGTCACACATTGTAAAGCAATGTCTTTAACTCTTTTACACATGGCTGGAGGAAAATCATAAACTATGAAGACTAATGATGCCATAAATGTATTCTCTTCATTTCAAATGGCCTTAAATGAAACCTGGTAACTTTTCAATTTTTAAAACTGTTTACTCTCTTCAGATCTCTGGCCTTGGCACCTTATCTCTCCTTTGGGTCATGATTTCACCTCAGTCTACTAACAAAACAGACTCCTTCAGTTTCCTGCCAATAAGTCCACAAATCTGCCTGCAGTTAACATTCCATTCATCCCTTTTTTCCAAGTCACTGAACAAAAAAGTATCTTCACGTGAATACTTCACTGTCACCTCACCTAAACAGCCTAGACTGTACTCATCTTCCCTCCAAAATTTGCTCTTTTTTGTACTCCCTAAAGTGTGAATAAATAAGGTGTCAGAATCTTCACTTATCTACCATGAGGTAACAGTATGTCTGTTGCTATCTCAACTCCCACTGTAGAGCTGCTGTATCTTTAAGTTCCTTGAATTCTGTCCTGTTTCTTATTGTTTGCTTATGCACAGAATACTCTCATCACCACCTTCCTAAGCCAATGCAGCCAGTTATAATCCAGACACCCCAACCCTACTGCTGCTACACCAAAACTGGGCAGGGATCCTTGCTAAGGTTAGAGTTCCCAGAATGCCTTTTCTCTGTAACACCACTGCCGAATGTTAGTATCTCCTTACTTTGCGTGGATCACAATAAACTGTGGAAATTTCTTAAAGAGATGGGAATATAAGACCACCTAACCTGCCTCCTGAGAAATCTGTATGCAGGTCAAGAAGCAACAGATAGAACCGGACATGGAACAACAGAACTGGTTACAAACTGGGGAAGGAGTACATCAAGGCTGTATGTCGTCACCCTGCTTATTTAACTTATATGCAGACTACATCGCGTGAAATGCTGGGTTGGATGAAGCACAAGCTGGAATCAAGATTGCCGGGAGAAATATCAATAACCTCAGATGTGCAGATGACATCACCCTTATGGCAGAGAGCGAAGAGGAATTAACGAGCCTCTTGATGAAGGTGAAAAAGGAAGGAGAAAAAGCTGGCTTAAAACTCAACATTCCCTAAATGTCCACCGGCAGACGAATGGATAACGAAGTTGTGGTATACATACACAATGAAATACTACACAGCCATAAAAAGGAATGCATCTGAATCAGTTCTAATGAGGTGGATGAAACTGGAGCCTATTATACAGAGTGAAGTAAGTCAGGAAGAGAAACACGAATGCTGTATGTTAACGCATATACATGGAATTTAAAAAGACAGTAATAACAATCTTATATACAAGGCAGTAAACGAGACATAGATATAAAAAACAGACTTTTGGACTCTGTGGGAGAAGGTGAGGGTGGGAAGATTTGAGAGAATAGCACTGAAACATGTATATTACCATACGTAAAATAGAGGACCAGTGCAAGTTTGACGCATGAAGCAGGGCACTCAAAGCTGGTGCTCTGGGACAACCCAGAGGGATGGGGTGGGGGGTTTGGGATGAGGGGTACATGTGCACCTGTGGATGTCTACCTGTGGCTGATTCATGTCGATGTATGGCAAAGTCATCACAATACTGTAAACTAATTATCTTCCAATTAAAATAAATAATTTAAGAAAAATAACTCAACATACAAAAAACTAAGATCATGGCATCCAGTCCCATTACTTTATGGCAAAGAGATGGGGAAACAATGGAAATAGTGACAGACTTTGTTTTCTTGGGCTCCAAAATCACTGCAGATGGTGACTGCAGCCATGAAATTAAAAGACGCTTGCTCCTTGGAAGAAAAGTTATGACAGACCTAGACAGCACGCTAAAAAGCAGAGACATTACTTTGTGACTAAGGTCCATATAGTCAAAGCTAGGTTTTTTCCAGTAGTCATGTGTGCATGTGAGAGTTGGACTATAAAGAAAGCTGAACGCCAAAGAATTGAGGCTTTTGAATTGTTGTGTCGCACAAGACTCTGAAGAGTCCCTTGGACTGCAAGATCAAACGAGTCAATCCAAAAGGAAATCAACCTTGAATATTCATTGGAAGAACTGATGTTGAAGCTGAAGCTCCAGTACTTGGCCACCTGATGTGAAGCACTGACTCATTAGAAAAGACCCTGATGCTGGGACAGATTGAAGGCAGGTAGAGAAGGGGTCGACAGAGGACCAGATGGCATCACCGACTCAATAGACATAAGTTTGAGCAAGCTCAAAGAGATGATAAAGGACAGGAAAGCCTAGCGTGCTGCAGTTCATGGGGTTGCAAAGAGTCAGACACGACTGAGCGACTAAACAACAACAAGTTGGATTGAATGTCTTGAGGTGAAGAACTGGATCACCCCTTTTGAGTTGATGGTGTATTCTCAAAAAGTACAGTGTCTGGACTATAAATGCAATGAATAATGAATAAGTATAAACAAATGAATAAACATAAACTTACCAGTTATTTGTTGTGTGGATCCATTTAAGCCTGTCATTCCATTAATTTCTCGAAATGTTACGAACTGTCCTGTTTCAAGTTTGTGAGGATGATTTTCAAGGCAAGTGACAATGCCAGGATTAGCCTAGAAATAAGAGTAAAAACAAGTTCACAAAGTCCTTTTTTATACAAATTCCAAATCTCACATAAAAAGGACCATGTTATCATAAAATTCTCAAAACAACCAAAATTGCAAGCCATTCTTCTCCTTCCATTGTAAACACAAATATTTAAAGAACTGTCACAAAACAGTGACAACCATATCATTTTATCATGAATGTTTACGATTTCTATGTTGAGCAGAAATAGGTATCACAAGCAGTTCAAATATTTCACAAATTCAAGGATTTCTGTGATTTACAAAACATACTCAAAGCAACTGAATTCAAGTTCTAAAGTCATTTATGAAAGACTCATCACTTCATGGCAAATAGAAGGGGGAAAAGTAGAAGCAGTGACAGATTCTTCTTGGGCTCCAAAATCACTGTGAATGGTGACTGCAGTTATGAAATTAGAAGACACTGGTTTCTTAGAAGGAAAGCAGTGACAAACCTAGACAGTATATTCAAAATCAAAGACATCACTTTGGTAACAAAGGGCTGTACAATCAAAACTATGGTCTCACATGTGCAGATGTGAGAGGTGAACCACAGAGAAGGCTGAGCACCGAAGAATTGATATTTTCAAATTGTGGTGCTACAGAAGACTCTTTAGAGTTCCTTGGACACTGAGGAGATCAAACCAGTCAGTCATAAAGGAAATCAACCCTGAATACTCATCAGAAGGACTGATGCTGAAGTTGAAGCTCCGGTACTTTGGCTACTTGAGACAAAAAGCCAACTCAATGGAAAAGACCCTGAGGTTAAGAAAGATTGAGGGCAGCAGAGGATGAGATGGTTGGACAGTATAACTGATTCAAAGGATGTGAACTTCAGCAAACTCTGGGTAATACTGAAGGACAGGGAGGCCTGGTGTGCTATGGGGTCATGAAGAGTCAGACATGACTTACTTACTGCACAACAATAACAACAACATGAAAGACTGTGAACATAAAAGATGAGTCTAACTTTGAAAATCAAAGAAATATTAAGAATGAAGGATGGAAATTTAACGCTAGGAAAGTGGTATTAACAGTGTAAAGCTGCAACACTTTAAATCAAAGAAATAGTACATAGCCCTGAATATCAGGTAAAAATAGAAGAAATTAGCTTATCTTATCTAAGAGGGTGCATGAGATACAGCAGACACCTGTAAATTTCCTAACTGCATATAATCCAACCATTGCTTAAATAAGGTGATAATGATTTAACTTACATAAAACCTAATGGAAGTATTATTGTCTCTTTCATAATTGTATAGACTCTAAAAATTCTCTTGCTGTTTAATGATTTGAGAAATACAATTAAGACCACAAACATTAAAAAATAAAAAAGACCACAAACATGTACAAAAATTAATGTAGTGTGGGTTTACTATTAATAACATCTCAAGAATAACAGAATTCATAAGGACCTTAAGAAGGAGAAATGACTTGCAGATAAGTTAAATGAGGACTATAGTATATTTTTCTGATTTTTTATGGCTAACTTCCATATTTCCTGCACTGTTTAATAAAAGAAAATATCAGTGCAATACAAGATTCCTTGGAGCTTATTCTAACTCTATAATATTCTCAGGGACAAACTAACAATAACTAGAGCAGGTAAAAGGCTGAACAACAAACCATTCTGTAAACAAACGGATACAAAAAATAACTTTTTAATGAATTTGCCTTAAAAAGTGGTAAGAACGACAACATTAACACTGGGTTTAAAAATAAAGTATAAAGACAGAAGCACAAATACTATTCAAAGTATATTTTCATTCTTTTGTACTTGGCTTCTTTTGAGCTTTAATGTAAATTGATTTTATAAAGAGTGCAAATAAAGTGAGTGATTCAGGCTAAAAGGAAACAGTAGTAAAAGTGGATCATGATATTTTCTCCAATTCTTTTAGGTAATAAAAAAATTAAGCTTGCATGACATTAAGAGAACACAGAAAACTCACATCTTTTGATTTGATGGTTAATTAACTCTTAAGGTTTCTTCCTCCTCCAAATAATGTTTTAGAAATATGTCAAATTAGAAAAGCTTTTGTCTGTGATGACTTAAGTGTCCATCTTCTTGGAGTCAAAAGTGTTGGGCCAAGTGAATTATGGCACACGTAATTCATCTATGACTTGATACAATAAATTGTTCAGTAAACACTGACTCACAATTAATGTCCCATAGGAACATGACATAGAACAAAATTAAAATTAATGACATCAGCGAATGCTGATGTACCAATTATTAAATGTTAGATGGAAACCAGAATACTTTCTTAATATTCCAACTTCAATTTTAATCAAATAAAAAAGACTGTGTACTACAATATTTTGCTAATATTACCTTTTTAAAACATCAACTTAAAAATCAATCATAAACAATAATACACATATATAATCATACTTGCGTTATATTTGAAATGAAAATTTCTTTTGGTTCTTCTCCTGTTGTATCTAAAACTTCAAATTCATCACCAAAATCACAAAACAAACGTGACCAAATGCCATGTACATCTGCACTGATGAACTGTGAAATGAAAAAACAAGTTCAAGATTAATACATTTATATAAGGAAAAAAAAAACAACTATCTTTGGACCCCTGGTGACAATTTTATTTATAATTAAGCATATTCTTTGAGATATAAAGTGATCACAAATATGATAAATTATTTGTAAACTGGTTTCAGAATCAAGAGTTCAGGTATTTAGGACTGGATATTGGTGTCACAAAACTAGAAGCAACATCAGCACATCATTGGACATTCTGTAATTTTTAAATAACAAAAACTCTTGCTTTATCCTAAAAATCAAGCACAGAATGTAAGAAAGAGATACCTTGGTTTAATGGTCTAGCAGTGAATTTTTGTTTTTCATTTTAGAAAAGCAGAATGGAGTGTCCATTCACCAAAAGTGGTAGAGTTAGAGGAAAACAAACGAGAGCTAAAAGCTAAGACTGAGTCAGCAGAAAAGGGACTGAGGAACAGAGCACATCGAAGTCAGGAAAGGTAAAAATCAAATTGTTAAACACAGTCATAAATGTGTTCTTGAAAGTGATTTTTATTCTCTGTATCTATCTATCTATATATACACACACACTCTCTGTTCTAAAAAAATATAAAGAAATTGTTCTTGTGCTTAGTTATTTTTAGATACTGAAGAAAAATTATTAATCTGTAACACACATGATACTGTATAAACTGATATTTTTCCAAGAAAAACTAGCCTATTCATATTTGGGCATAAGAATGTAGCTCATTAAAATGACTTATACTCCCTATCAAATAAAGTCGTAAAATGGTTAACAGATTACCTTCTATGTGATCATGCACTGCCTTTACTATTGAAATAGGTATTTACAGCATTCTTTATGAGACATAAAACAGAAGAAAGTTAGAAACTTTTTTTTTTAAGTTTGCAAACTCAAGAACAATTTCTTTCTTTGCAAAACAACTTTAAAGTATGAATAAATGTTATCAATCACACAAAGATTTTAGTTTATAAACTAGTATATTTAGTTTATAAAACTTCTCTGTCCTATTCAAAGTTTACTGACTACTGTATATCTTATCCATCTTAATAATTTATGAACTATGGCACAAATGTTCTATAAGGTATAAATATGCTATGTAAATACCATTCCAAAAATTTTCAGCACATCTATCTGATACAGTATGATGATAGTTCAGTGCCTATCTCAAAGGAACAAATAGCATTTTCTTCTTTCCAAAGGAATAAAGGACCCCAACAAAGGAAGTGCAGTTAGTAGTATGTATTCAATTGCAGGGGATGAATTATGATTTGTCCCATCTGGACCTCTTTCCAGTTTTCTGAGTGTCATCACCACTTATCTAGTTATTTTGGACAAAAATCTCAGAGTCATTCTTGATCATTCTTTCCTTCACAACTCTCATTCATCCATGCTCAATCCATTAGTCTTTTTTACAAAAGATACTTCAAATTCAACAACTTCTCACAATCTCTATTTTTATCTCTTTTGTAAAAGGCACCAGCATCTCTCATTTGGACTACTTACTGCATTAGCCCCTAACAGGTCTGGCCACCTATATTCTACTTTTACAATTCAACAGTTCTCTTTCTTTTTGGTCTCATGATCCCTTCATGTTCTTAAAAATTATTGACAATCCAATGAGTTTTTGTTTAGGTGGGTTATATCTACTGATAATCACTGTGTTAGAAAGAAAAGCCAACAAACACACATTCCATCAGCTGTCAGAGCAATGATATCACAATGAAGTAGACTCTGGAAACTCTACTGCAACCCATAAGAGAATCAAAGTGAAAAAGGCAAATAAAATTTCAATAATATTCTAAAAATGATTTGACTTTGCAGACCCTGAGAAAGGGTTTCAGAGACCTTCAGTGTCCCTGGACCACACTTTGAAAATCAAAATTAAAAATACCACTCATGTAAAAGGGTTCTTATGCAATTCACTGAAAAGCTACAAATTCTAATAGTGAAAGTGCATTTCCTTTGGTAAACTACATGTCATTATTAAGTGATATTATCACCTTAATTGGAGGGCACTGAGAACGGCAGAAGTCATTGATCATCTTCTGCAATGAAAGTTTCATCTCCGTCAATACTACACACTGTTGAGAAGGATACAAGAAATTAAAGATTAGAAAATAAACAATTATTTTGGTAGTGCACAACTTATAACTCAGAAGCATCCCAGTTTGCACTCCGCTAAAAATACATTGTTTTCTTTGTAAAAAATACTAACCTACTGTATTCCATTTTAAGGTTAACACCTTCAGAGATACAGAACAGCAAAAGAAAAAGTAATACACACCGCCATCTCTAGGTATCGCAGGGGGATTGGTTCCAGAACCAAAACCTGTGGACATTCAAGTCCTTTACATAAAATGGCATAGTACATACAGAGAAAAACCTGCCCACGCTGAATTCAATTACCAGTACAGACTTCACAGTTAGAAGCAAACCATAACATTCTCTATGGTATGTATGCATCCCAAATGATTGTAGATTTTGCTTTACCTGTTACTGTCATGGAGCTGCTAAGCTACTCATCAGAGTATACATTAAATGCCAGTTTAGAAGGATAACAATTACATTTTAAAAAAGATATACTAGTTGGCTTAGCTTTCTTTTATTCAGAGATTCAACAGATTTACAACACAACTTTTGTTTTACGACAGTGTTACTAGTGAAACAACCAAGTTCTGTTATTTAAGATAGCAAATTATCATTTTCAATGCTTACTTTTTTATCATCACCCAGTGAGATAAGCAAAGAAAGTTTTATAATCAGATTTTATCATAACTGAAAAACTCATGAAAGGCCAAAATATTTTATTACCGTCAACCATCTATCAAAAACGGCAAAAGCAGGTCAAATCTCCCAGTCTGGAGCTTTCCTTGATGCTGGTTCCAGGAAACGAATAACTCACTTTAACTACCAATATCTATCTGGATGTGGATTTAGATTTATCTAGCTTAGAACACGATGAGCTTCCTACAGAGAGGTAATTCTCCATAGCTCTCCCACTGAGTACTGCCATGAATTCAAGGCTCTGACCATTCTTTATGTGGGCTGTTTCTCAGGATTGCATTTGCCTGGTGCAAATTTGAGAAATGAGATAATGTCTCCCTCCCTCTGGGACAAAGAGCAAGCTTATTCACTGCTTGCTATAAAAAGGCAGGTTCCCCGAGCTCAATGTTCCTTTCTTCTAAAGGAACACTCCACATGTGCAGGCATCCACTGAGCCCTCTGCACAGCACAGGGGAGATCTGGAGGAAGGCAGGAGGAAACAAGGCAAATGCCATGCTCACACTTACCAGCTCAGGAGTAATTAAGTCCTTAGTCTCTGACCCAGGAATCTCATGTTTTCCGCTAGCATCCATGAAACTGTAACAGGCTAATTTATTAGCTTGCAAATAAGGTAAAAGCAAATCTTAGACTCAGTACATACTGAGTACTCAAAAATATCCTCAGCTCTATCCTTCAGTCCATTAATTCTGATATGTACTGTTTAATCTACTCATTAAGTTTTAACTTTTAGGACTATTTTTTCCATTTCAAAAAGTTCTATTTGGTTATATCTGCCTAACTGCATTCACTGATATGTTATTTTCATACTGTATTTTTAATCCCTTCTTATAAGATTTAGTTTGAACATTTTATAGTCCCTATCCAATAATTCTATTACCTGAAATTCTTGGAGGTTCAGCTCTATTGTTTGTTATATCCACTGACTCTTGATCATGCTGAACTTCTTCCTGTCTTATTATTTTGTATTATGAACATAGCCTCATAGGGGCTTTACATATTAGAATAAAGTGTGGCCTGGTTGAGGGTATATGACACTAGATCTTTGAGTTTTGTTTCTTTCTGGCATTCCAGTATAGGTTTTAATGTAGATTTTAACGTTAAGTTCTCAGCTTGGGAAATTTAAGTTCATATCAAACTTATATGAGGGCATGCCTATGGGTAAGAACTCCCAGAGAAGTTTGTTTTTTTTTAATCCAGAGCTCCAGAGAGCTCTCTGTGAATCACAACAAACCATGGAAATTCTTAAAGAGATGGGAGCTTTAGACCACCTTCCCTGTCTTCTGAGAAACCTGTATGTGGGTCAAGAAGTAACAGTTTGAATTGGACATGGAACAACTGACTGGTTCCAAACCGTGAAAGGTGTATGACAAGGCTGTATGCTATCACCTTACTTATTTAACTTACATGCAGAGTATGCACTGTGCTCATGTGCCGAGTTGTGTCTGACTCTTTAAGTAAGACCTTATGGACTGTAGCCTGTCAGGCTCCTCTGTCCATGCAATTTTCCAGGCAAAAATACTAGAGTGGGTTGTCATTTCCTACTCCAAGGGGATCTTCCTGACCCAGTGATCAAATCTGCATCTCTGGTGTCCTCTGCATTGCTAGAAGAATTCTTAACCACTACAACCACATGGGAAACCCACATGTAGAGTATATCAAGTGAAATGCTGGGCTGGGTGAATCACAAGCCGGAATTAATACTGCCAGGAGAAATATCAACAACCTCATATGTGCAGATGATACTGTCCTAATGGCAGAAATGTACAGTAACTAAAAAGCTTCTTGACAAGGGTGAAAGAGCAGAGTGAAAAAGCTGGCATGAAATTCAACATTCAAAAAACTAAGATCATGGCATCTGGTCCCATCATTTCATGGTAAACAGAAGGGGAAAAAGGAGAAGCAGTGACAGATTTTCTCTTCTTGGGCTCCAAAATCACTGCAGATGGTGACTGCAGCCATGAAATTAAGACACCTGCTCCTTGGAAGGAAAGCTATGACAAGCCCAGACAGCATATTAAAAAGCAGAGACATCACAAAGATCCTTATAATCAAAAGCTATGGTTTTTCTAGTAGTCATGTATGGATGTGAGAGCTGGACCATAAAGAAGGCTGAGTGCCAAAGATCTTCTGCTTTTGAACTGTGGTGCTGGAGAGGAGTCTTGAGAGTCCCTTGGATGGCAAGGAGATCAAACCAGTCAATCCTAAAGGAAATCAAACTTGAATATTCATTGGCAGGAATGATGCTGAAGCTGAAAGCTACGCGAAGAACCAACTCAATGGGAAAGACACTGATGCTGCGAAAGACTGAAAGCAAAAGAAGGGGGCAGCAGAGGATGAGATGATTAGATACCATCACTGACTTACTGAACATGAATTTGAGCAAACCCTGGGACAAGTGAAAGACAAGAGGAACCTAGCGTGCTGCAGTCCATGAGATTGTAAAGGGTTGGACATGACCTAATGACTAAACCACACCAACAAGAGAAAATAGACAAATTTCCTATTCTGATGGTCAAAGATTCTTCTCATACATCTTTTCATTAAGGATGTAGCTTTCTGAGGTTCCAGAGAGTTACATAGAGGTGGTAGGCCTCAATTATATATTGTATCTCATACAGACAAGTTTTTATCTAGTTTCTGTGTGACCATTTCCAATTCCCAAGAAATGCGGTAACGGAGACAAGCAAACTGTGTCCAGAAAGTGAACACAGCCAGTTAACTGGCTTCCTTTTAATTACCTATTCAATTTTAGTTTCAGAGCATTTCCCTTATACTATTTTGACCTCATGTAATCACTGAAAAAGAAGTCTATTAAGTAATTCTACTGTAGACAGTCTATTAAATATTTCTGTAGCAGGATGGATTTCAAGTTATCCAGTCAAGAATGGACATCTACAATGATCTTTAAGTGGGTGTGATACTGTCCTTATAATAAGAAATACATATTTTGTCTTCATTCAAGGTTCCTAGCACATAGTTGCTACTACTCTTGTGATTTCCTATATAAGAGCTCAGGGGCATCTTTCATCATAATATTTAGTTTTGTCCTTTGGGAAATATCTTCACAGTGAAAAAGGTGAAGTAAATGTCTTGCTTTTCATGACAAACCCTTTCAGACCCACCTGAGTTTATGTTAATGAGATGACTTTTGGAAAGCCCCTAAGGATGGGGGCTGGTTGTCAGGGGAACCAACCTTAGGCTGTAAGGACCTTCAGTCCTTCTCCCAGACCTCTTGCGCTGGAAAATGAGTTAATCACTAATGGCCAATGTATACTATTAATCATTTCTGCTCACATAATAAAGCCTCCATAAAAATCCCCGAACCAGGGGCTTCAACTTGTGGAGGTACTGGAAAGGTGGCATACTGGAGAGGCTGTGGAAACCTGGTACCCCTGGCACCCATCCCCCATCCCCTGACCTATGCATCTCTTCTACCTGGCTGTTCCTGAGTCATAGTCTTTTATAATACAATAAACTCGTAATCTAATAAGTAAACTGTTTTTCTGAGTTTGTGTGCTGCTCTAGTAAACTAACTGAACCTAAGGAGTGGGTTGTGCAAACCTGATTCATAGCCAGCTCTGAGAAGCACATGTTAACAACCTGAACTTGCAACTGGCATCAGAAAAGGGCTGGAGGATGTGGGTTCTTATATGACTGAGTCCTTAACCTGTGGAATCTGACACTATCTTCTCCAGGCAGAGTGTCAGGACTGAACTGAACTGAAGGACACCAAGCTAGGTGTCCAGAGTTGGAGAATTGCCTGGTGTGTGGGGGAAAACGCATAAACATATAGTCACACAAGTGTCAGAAGTATTGAGATCTTAAGAAACACAGGAGTGCTTTTTCCTAGACAATGGGTATCATAGTATAATCACAGGGAAGAAATGCAGTCACTTTCAGAACATCCCAGGTGCTGAGACATTTTGTTTTTATTTGCTACCTAGCGTAGACTGAACTGTTGGTCCATACTGTTTACTTCTATGTACCTGGGTTACATATCACTCTTTGCCTATGGCCTTAGGAAGAGCAGAGTGTGTTTTCCTGCTCTTTTACTTTGGACTTGACCACGTGACCTGCTCTGGTCAACGAAACATTAATGGAAGTAACACAAACAGGTTTGAAATGTGCTTGGAATGTGGCACTTACTCCTTTGTATTTCTGCTACTGGTATGAGACCATGTCTCAGGTAGCCTCCTGGTCCCAGAAGAGAGGTTCATGGAGCAAGACTCAGTTGTGGAGTTTAAGTTTAGCTAGAACAGGTGAATTCCAACTGAAATCCAGATGCATGAGAATGAAATGCATGTTGCTATGAACCACCGAATCTGCGGTTTCTCATGCAGGTTACTGTGAAAATAGCTGACTGATATAATTGCTTTGTAATTCTTAGGTCCTTGCCCTAAACAAAGCACTTTAAAGGTATTATTCTAAGTCTTTTAACCTGAGTTTTTTGATCTACTTAATAGACTATATTAAATTAGTTCCACCAGTACTTTATTAATACTTAATGATTTGCCTTCAGTCCAGTTCAGTTGCTCAGTTGTGTCTGACTCTTTGCGACCCCATGTACTGCAGCATGCCAGGCCTCTCTGTCCATCACCAACTCCCAGAGTTTACCCAAACTCATGTCCACTGAGTCGGTGATGCCATCCAACCATCTCATTCTCTGTCGTCCGCTTCTCCTCCTGACTTCAATCTTTCTCAGCATCAGGGTCTTTTCAAATGAGTCAATTTTTAACATTACGTGGCCAAAGTATTGGAGTTTCAGGTTCAACATCAGTCCTTCCAATGAACATCCGGGAGTGATCTCCTTCAGGATGGACTGATTGGATCTCCTTGCAGTCCAAGGGACTCTCAAGAGTCTTCTCCAACACCACAGTTCAAAAGCATTAATTCTTTGGCACTCAGGTTTCTTTACAGTCCAGCTCTCACATCCAAACATGACCACTGGAAAAACCAAAGCCTTGACTAGATGGACCTTTGTTGGCAAAGTAATGTCTCTGCTTTTTAATATGCTGTCTAGGTTGGTCATAACTTTCCTTTCAAGGAGTAAGCGTCTTTTAATTTCATGGCTGCAGTCACCATTTGCAGTGATTTTGGAGCCCCCAAAACTAAAATCTCTGTTTCCACTGGTTCACCATCTATTTGCCATGAAGGGATGGGACTGGATGCCATGATCTTAGTTTTCTGAATGTTGAGCTTTAAGCCAACTTTTAAGCTTAGAATCTGTCAATCACATCTAATATAAAATGGAGTACTAACCTGGTATTTATTTAAGAAGGAGAGATCTGTGGTTTCATTTAAAGGAATAGAAGATGATGTGACATGAACATACGGATTTAATTCTGCAATATGTTGAAGTACAGCTTCAGCCCTAAAAATACAAAACATATACACACAAAAGAGGAAAAAGACTTTTACTACTCTTGTGTTCAATAAACACATTCAATTTTTCAAATTTGGACACTCTGAAGACATTAGAGAAACCTAAATGTTACAAAATTTCAATGGGAATTTTAAACTAGAGAGGAAGAAAAGAAACTAAGACTTATTTTTACTATACAATCTTAAGATGTAGCACACTGTCATATTCCAGAGTAAGTCACACAATCTCAAAATGTACATACCCTTATAGGCCAATGCTCCTTCAGTCTCTTAATGACTGAGCAATAATAAAGACCTACTTTAACAATCTCAAAGAAATTCATTCCTAAGTGGCAATGTGACAATATTAAAATTTTGAGAAACATAAATATTTACACGTCAGTACTTATTTGTCTATGGTAGAGTGAATTTATGGTGATGAGTTAAATAGCTAAGAATGAATTGGTTTTCTAGATTCAGAAAATGTTCTAAGTAACTGCAACATTTAAAAAAAATCCTATGATAACACATCAAAATATCTATCTTCACCTGTTTCTTATATTAACAACATCATCTTCACAGAGAAAGAAGTTGGTTCCTAGATCCCATGCTTGGCATTTTTCTGTATCATGAATTGTAAGTGCCTTCAAAAAGGAGAAAAATATCTGTTAAAGTCAGGAGTAAATCAAGGATGCTCACTATCTCCAATACTATTTACACTGGGTTGGAACTATTAGCCAGTGTAATTAGATAACAGAAAGTAATTAAAATCCAGTTAGATCCATTTGCAGATAATATGACTATAGACATCTGAAAATCCAGAAAAGATCATGGAAAAACTATTTTATTATTTCTTTTATAAATACAACATAGTTTTTTAATGCCAGTATATTATTTTTAGGCAGAGATCAATGTTATATTAACTTGAATATACCTTCATTATTCAACTGTGAAATGAGCTAAGATAAATCTTAAAAGCAGGGTTTTGATTACTTAAAATAGTAAAATTGTAATTCTAAGTTACAAAGACATTTATATAACAAAATTCTCTAGCTATTAACAGCTATATACTAATGACAGTAAGAATTAACAATACTTTCCACTTATGACATTTATCAATAACAATTCTCAATTAATTAAGTCAATAATTAACATGATGGTCATATTGTAATTCCATATAAACTTACTATATGTTTGCTGTGGGTGTGTGTGTACGTATGTACTTTACAGATAGTACTAAACCCTAGTTGACTTTAAAAAATGAATATATTAGGCACATTACCATGCACTTACATTATTACGGCACCTTTATATTATGAGAAAAGCTACTTTGAAAAAAAGTAAGAGAATTTAAGTTTAGGAAAGTAGCATGGCATACAAATCAGCATACACACAAAAATTTTTTAAATTCACATAAACAAACTTTTCCAAATGGTCATGTTTAAAGAAAGAAAGATACTAACTGGAAAAAATATATTTTTAACTTATACTACAAGTCACAAATATGGACACAGGGTATATACCAAAATAGAAATATGTAGGGGCCTTCAAAATATTTAAGCATGTTCAACCTTGCTCAAGAATGAAATACCTTTTCTCATTCATCAGCATGGCATAAATCCAAAAATTTGACAATATGCTCTATTGGTGGGAGTGAAGTGAATCAGGTATTATTGGTGGGAATATGAAGTAGCACAAAACCTCAATGAAAAAAAATCTGGCAGTCTTTAGCATAATGACAAGAGCATTTCTCCTTTGATATAGCAATCCCACTTTTAAAAATCTATCACAAAGACACACTGGAAAAAAATACAAAGATACATATATATATACACAATATATATAGTGTGTCTCTGTGTATACACACACACAAGAGCAGTAGCTGTAGCACTATTTGTAATAGCAAAAGACTGGAAATAATCAAAATGTCTACCAGTGAAGAACTGTGTATAATTATGTATGATACATCTACACAATGTATATCTATACAGTTATTAAAAAAAATAAAAAAAAATCACTATGGCGTAAAACCAGGATATGCTGATATGTGGTAAAAAAGCAAGGTAGAAGTAAGTATGGCACTTTATCTAAGAAAGGCAGGTGAGGATAAATGTACAAACACACATGTACAGATTTGCATGTTTATGTGCATGCATTTGCTTATATTTAAAAAGATTAAAAGAAGAAGGTGACCTAATACACAAAAGATAAACTAGGGTAGAGAGAAGATAGACTTACCTGAACATACTTTGCTTTATGAATTTGACTTTGCATTATTTCTCATATAATAGTAAACTAAATCAAACTAAAAAAGCAATCCCTAAAAATCCCAAGAAAGATGACTAAATGGGCAAAACTATCTATTTGAATTTGTTGCACAACTACACAAAAGAATTATTTAACATGACTTAAGAAAGCAATTAATTTGTCTGTCAAATCCAGATAGGATATTAGGGATAAAAAAAAAAAACCACCTTAAACTGTTTTCAATAATCACATGGATATTAATAATGCTGGAATTGTTTTTCTAGAACTATGTCATAGACAAGTAGAATATAATATGAAAGTGAAAGTCTCTCAGTCGTGTCTGACTCTTTGCAACCCCATGGACTATGCAATCTGTGAAATTCTCTAGGCCAGAATACTGGAGGGGATAGCCTTTCCCTTCTCCAGGGGATCTTCCCAACCCTGGGATCAAACCCAGGTCTACCACATTGCAGGAGGATTCTTTACTAGCTGAGCCACAAGTGAAGCCCAGAATATAATACAGGGTAAAGCAAATAAGTAATCAGGTTCATGTCATTAAGACTCAAATCGTTATAAGAGAAGAGACACAAATATAAAAATATGGAGATGCATGTGATAAATGACCTGATTTTTTAACCAGTAAATTGCAAGGAAGAAAACAAAATCAGGGAAGGGAGATCTACTGATTAAAAGAAACCAAGTTCAGTATATTGGCTTTACCTGGATTTGGATTAGAACAAATCAAGTTAAAGAAAGGAAAATATGAACTTTAACTAGATACTTGATGGTTATGGTAGGCAGTCTTCTACGACAGTCCCAATGATTCATACCTCTTGATATTCAGGCCTTTGTGCTATCCCATCTCCTAAGTGACTTGCTTTTATTTTTTTTTTTTTTTTTTTTTTAAGTGACTTGCTTTTAATGACTACAGCATAGGTGATGGAATGTCACTTCTGAGATTAGGTTATAAAAGACCCTGCACATTTCCCTTCTTATCTTTTGCCTGCTTACTCTGATGAAATAAGCTGCCATACTGTGAGCTGCCCTATGGCGAGGGTCACATGGCAAGGAACTCTGGGTGACCTCCAATCAATAGCCAGCAAGGAACTGACGTGGGAATGTGAACTGGCACATCTTTGCCACTGAATCCTGCCAATAACTACATGAGCGAGCTTGGGAAGCAGACCCTTTCCCCAGCCTCAAGATGATTGCAGGCCCTGCCAATATGTTGACTGCAGTTTTCTGAGAGATGCTCAACCAGAGGAATTAGCAAAGTTACATCCAACTTCTGACCCAAAGAAAGTGATATAAATGCTGTAGTTCAAATTGCTAAGTTTTGTTTGAAGATAATATGCTATTTAAAAAACTGTTAACATTTTTAAGTGTGAAAGTGATATTGTGGTTGTTTTCAAAAAACACCCTTATATTTTAGAGCTATATACTAAAATAATTTAAGAATAACATAACAGGATTTCTGAGATTTATATCAAAATAACTGGGCAGTTAGGGGGCAGTGGGGAATGAGATACATGAAACAAATTTCTCTATGAGCTGATAACTGCACGTATGTGATGTGTACATGAGGTTTGCTAAAACTATTCTTTTTTTTTTAGTATAATTTTGAAATTTTCTATAATAAAAAGTAAAGGAAAATAGAGAATTAAGACAATTTTTCTACTAAATGAAGAAGCAATAATTAAGCCAAAGTGTAAATAATATTATCACTATCGATGAGGGGGAAAAAAGAAGAGTTCATAAGAAGCAATTCTTCTTATGAAAGACATTTACCCACTTACCTTAATCCCTGCAAGGACAAGGTTCTTTGCTATAAAGGGAGGAAAAAACGAATAGCTTAATATTAGGAATTGTATATTAGATATGTCTTCATGGAGTCTGTTCATATCTCTGACTGAGTATTTTTAACTGTTTGACTACTTTTCTTGACTACAGTTCCTTAGAAAATACAGATGAACAAAAAGGAATAAAAATAAAATTTGATTTCCATAATCAAACCACACCGAGATATATAATCACTCTTAACATTTCAGCGTATACTTCCAGACATGCTGTTATGAATGTGTGTGTGCTCTCTACCATAATGAATTAATGGGTACAGAGCAACAGCTATTAACACCACCAAAAGAGAAGCAAGAGAGTCATAACTGGTTTCTCATGGAAGAACGTGAAGTAGCCTTGCCAGAAAGATAAATATCAAAACTGAATCTGATCAAGATTTTGGATCTAACTTCCTTTATAGAAAATAATACAAGAGAGAGGAATTAAGTTCTTTAAATTATGTTGCTCAAAAGCATCATATAAAATTATGAATAAAAATACTGCTTACCAATTTCCAAACCAAGACCGCCCATACCACTTAAGAAAACATGGGACTTGGCCATCTTCTGCATTGCTGTGTCTCCAAGAACATACCTCTGTCGACTACATGTAAAACATAACAAAAACAAATTATTTCACCAAAATTGTGTATCCTGTAATTACAGTTATTTGCAAACTAATATCCTGGCGGCTAGATTCTGCCCACAGACTTCTTTTGGATCACTTGCACAGTACTTAAAATTCCTCAATTAACTGCCAAATACATGACGTATTTTGAAAAATTAGATTTGGCACCATAATCCATATTCCTTCATGGCTACAGAGTTGAGGAGCAGCTGCCCTGTTCAGTGATGGAGGACTATGTGCTCTAGACTTGTCAAAGTTCCCATCCTTCTTCTCTCATTTATCACCTCTGTGGCCACTACAAGCATTTGAGTTTGTCACTTCCACTTGAAGCCTTTCACACGAAAAGGATTTATCAGGTAAAAAATTGTTTCCCTTCTTGGAATTTAGATGACATAAAGTTGAACAGTTTTCAAACATTACTTTAAATATAAAAGCTGACAAATTATATAAAGGACTTTATTAAGTCAGTCGTCCTAATAGTCACAAGCTAATAACAGAATGCTACTGTTGCTGCTATTTAGTCACTAACTTGTGTTTGACTCTTTGCGACCCTTTGGACTGTAGCCCCCCAGGCTCCTCTGTCCATGGTATTTTTCAGGCAAGAATACTGGAGTGGGTTGCCATTTCCTTTCCCAGGGGATCTTCCTGACCCAGGGACTGAACCCATCTCTCTGGCATTAGCAAGCAGATTCTTTATACCACTGAGCCACCTGGGAAGCCCCTAGTATCAAAATGGGAATTTCAAAAAATACACATTGGCAATTAAAAAAAAGTCAGATATAGTAATAAAGTCAATAGTAAGAGTTTATTTCAAAGAACACTGATAAACTATGTTATACTAGTTTCTGAAGATAGGAGCATGCCAATGGATTCTTACCAGAATCATTCTGAAAGATGAGTTCAGTATAAATAAATAATTCCAGAACCCTTTGGGTTAGAAGTATGTCTTTTGGAATTCACACACACACATATACACACATGCTGGCTTAAGGTATGTTTATTTAATATCTGTATTCAGCTACTGATATTCAATATAAATGCCTGAAAAGGGGTCACTTGTCCAATAAGAAGAAACTTTATAAACATAAGCTATTATTATTATTTCTATCCTTAACCCTACAATAAATAATAAAATCTACTAGACTTTTCTTTTGAAAAATTTATTTTATTGAAGTATAGTTAATTTACAATGTTAGTTTCTGCTATACTGCAAAGTGATTCAGTTATATATTCTTTTCCATTATGCTTTATTACAGGATACTGACTAGAGTTCCCCGTGCTCCACAGTATGAACCTGTGGTTTAACCATTCTGTATACAATAGTTTGCATCTGCTGATCCCAAACTTCCAATCCATCCCTTCATCACGATAATCATAGTCTGTTCTCTATTAGACTTTTTAAAAAGGTATTCACCATTTTTGCTTCAGAGATAAAACTGATTCATTTACTTATGAAATATTTATTGAACATCTACACAGTATATATGGAAAAGTATATTATAAAGTCTTACAACCCTTATTCCTGTACCCCAGTCAATAAGCAGCAGTTAGACCTGGACATGGGACAACAGACTGGTTCCAAATAGGAAAAGGAGTACGTCAAGGCTGTATACTGTCACCCTGCTTATGTAACTTATATGCAGAGTACATCATGAGAAACGCTGGGCTGGAGGAAGCACAAGCTGGAATCAAGATTGCTGGGAAAAATATCAATAACCTCAGATATGCAGATGACACCACCCTTATGGCAGAAAAGTCAAGAGGAATTAAAAAGCCTCTTGGTGAAAATGAAAGAAGAGAGTGAAAAAGTTGGCTTAAAGCTCAACATTTAGAAAACTAAGATCATGGCATCTGGTCCCATCACTTCATGGCAAATAGATGGGGAAACAGTGGAAACAGTGTCAGACTTTATTTTTCGGGACTCCAAATCACTGCAGATGGTGATTGCAGCCATGAAATTAAAAGACACTTACTCCTTGGAAGGAAAGTTATGACCTACCTAGACAGCATATTAAAAAGCAGAGACATTACTTTGCCAACAAAGGTCCGTCTAATCAAGCTATGGTTTTCCCAGTACTCATGTATGGATGTGAGAGTTGGACTATAAAGAAAGCTGAGCACCGAAGAATTGCTGCTTCTGAACTGTGGTCTTGGAGAACACTCTTGAGTGTCCCTTGGACTGCAAGGAAACCCAACCAGTCCAACCTAAAGGAGATCAGTCCTGGGTGTTCATTGGAAGGACTGACGATGAAGCTGAAACTCCCAATACTTTGGCCACCACATGCTAAGAGTTGACTCATTGGAAAAGACCCTGATGCTGGGAGGGATTGGGGGCAGGAGGAGAAGGGGACGACAGAGGATGAGATGGTTGGATGGCATCACCGACTCGATGGAGATGAGTTTGGGTAAACTCCGGGAGGCCGGGCGTGCTGCAATTCATGGGGTTGCAAAGAGGCAGACGCAACTGAGCGACTGAACTGAACTGAACTGAAACAATATATTTAAGGTTTGTCTGTTTTGGAACTTTATATAAACTGGGTCGTTTTGAATATTTATAAGAGTTATTCATATCAAGGTAGCTGCTTGTTTTCACTTCATATTGTATTCTATTGTATTATACTATTCTATTGTAATATACCATAATTAGCAATTCTACAGTTCTGGACAGTTACCAGTAAGACTATAAGTACACTTATATATGCCTCAAGATACACAGGTAGGAGTTTCTATAGCATATATTGAAGCAAGAAAATGCAAAGTTAACTATTAGATGATACCAACATAATTTCCAAAGTGGATGTATCAGTTGACATTCTGCTTGGCAGTGTATCAAAGTCCCCAGATTTTCACATCCTTAATGTGCTGAAACTCAATATGAAAATTCATTGTGAAACTCAATGTGAAAGTGCTGCACCCAATATGCCAGCAAATTTGGAAAACTCAGCAGTGGCCACAGGACTGGAAAAGGTCAATTTTCATTCCAATTCCAAAAAAGGCAATGCCAAAGAATGCTCAAACTACTGCACAATTGCACTCATCTCACACCCTAGCAAAGTAATGCTCAAAATTCTCCAAGCCAGGCTTCAACAGTACAAGAACCGTGAACTTCCAGATGTTCAAACTAGATTAGAAAAGACAGAGGAACCAGAGATCAAATTGCCAACATCCACTGGATCATAAAAAAAGCAAGAGAGTTCCAGAAAAACATCTGTTTCTGCTTTATTGACTATGTCAAAGTCTTTGACTGTGAGGATCACAACAAACTGTGGAAAATTCTTCAAGAGATGGGAATACCAGACCACCTGACCTGCCTCCTGAGAAATCAGTATGCAGGTCAAGAAACAACAGTTAGAACTGGACACGGAACAACAGACTGGTTCCAAATAGGGAAAGGAGTACATCAAGGCTGTAATATTGTCACCCTGCTTATTTAACTTATATACAGAGTACATCATGAAAAACGCTCGGCTGGATGAAGCACAAGCTGGAATCAAGATTGCCAGGAGAAACATCAGTAACCTCAGGTATGCAGATGACATCACTCATACGGCAGAAAGTGAAGAACTAGAGTCTTCTTGATGAAAGTGAAAGAGGAGAGTGAAAAAGTTGGCTTAAAACTCAACATTCAGAAAACTAAGATCATGGCATCTCTGGTCCCATCACTTCATGGCAAATAGATGAGAAAACAATGCAAACAGTGACAGACTACTTTTTATGGTTGCAAAATCACTGCAGATGGTGACTGCAGCCATGAAATTAAAAGACGTTAGTTTCGTGGGAGAAAGCTATGACCAACACAGACAGCAAATTGAAAAGCAGAGACATTACTTTGCTGACAAAGGTCCGTCTAGTCAAAGCTATGGTTTTTCCAGTAGTCATGTAGGGATGTGAGAGTTGGACTATAAAGAAAGCTGAGTGCCAAAGAATTGATGCTTTTGAACTGTGGTGCTGGAGAAAACTCTTAAGAGTCTCTTGGATAGCAAGGAGATCCAAGCAGTCCATCCTAAAGGAAATCAGTCCTGAATATTCATTGGAAGGACTGATGCTGAAGCTGAAACAAACTCCAATACTTTGGCCACCTGATGCAAAGAACTGACTCATTTGAAAAGACCCTGATGCTAAGAAAGATTGAGGGCGGGAGGCAAAGAGAAGGACAGAGGATGCGATGGCTGGATGGCATCACTGACTCAATGTATATGAGTTTGAGTAAGCTCCGGAAGTTGGTGATGGACAGGGAAGCCTGGCATGTTGCAGTCCACGGGGTCACGAGTCGGACACTACTGAGCTACTGAACTGAACTGAATGTGTTGAAAAAAGTTAACACAGCAAGCCTGATCTTTAGCTTGCTTTTGGGGCTAGCCTCTGGCTGCTGACTGTGAACTTGGCTTTTGAAATGTTTCCTATATTAATAATTCTTCTTCTCTTTTCCCTTGAGTTTCTTGAAACAAAAACTCCATTAGCTTTTAGATATTCTTTTCTAAAATACACATGCAAAACTTTAAATGATTTTAAAAAGCATCCCAAATTTTGATCCTTATGATTCTTTTTTGACTTATGGATTCACCTGAAGTGTATTTTTAAATTTCTAATTTTATGAGGAATTTTACAATTATTTTTTGTGTTGACTTCTAGCTTAAATGCCTTGTGAATAGACATCACAATCTACATAATTTCACACTTTAATCTGAGGATTTCTTTGGTCAATTTTACAAACGTTCCATTCTTGAGAGGAATGTGTACCCTACAGTTGCTAACATACAACATTCCTTACTTGTACGTCAAAGTAATCTTAATAGTCATGTGAATGAAATCTACACTTGTTCAGACTTTGTTTGCCTGTTTTCTTGATTACTAAAAGTAACATTTAAAAAATGCCCCGCTATGATTGCAGATTTGTCTGTTTTCCTTATGATCAGTACCTGAACATGCTAACATGTGAGAATAACAGCTAACACTCAGCGATTAATACGCACCACAGTTTTATTTGTATTAACTCATTAATCCTCAAAAAACTACAAAAATTCTATTATTATTCCCATTTTTACAGAGAGGAAAATCTAAGCACAGAGAAAGTAAGCAACTGATAAATAGTGGAAGCAAGATTCAGCCCAGGCAGTCTGGCCTTAGCATCCATATTCTTAACCACTATGCTACACTGAATGTAGATTAAGAAAGGCAAATCATTCTACAAGTCTTACAGGGAGGGAAAAAGAATCAGTTCCTGACCTAACTCTTCCATAACCCAATTCCCAAGCCCTAAGAACAGCCATCCTCAATTCTTTCAGTTATTTCTTCTAATATTTACCCCTTAAACTCTCAATAAACATGTCTGTACTTTATTTCTTGATTTTTCAGTTTTATCTATCTACTTCCAACTAAAAAGATGGCATGAATTTCAATTTTTGAATAAAATCCAGCCAAATCATTTTTCTGCTTTAAAAACTCTGGTTGTTTTGTATTTCCTTTATGATAAAGTCGAGACTCCACTAATCACAAAGCTGTTCATAATCTAGTCTCTGCTCAGCTCTCCAGTCTCATTTTTTGTCACTCTACCATCACACTCCATGTTCCAGGTGTACTAAAGGTTTTCAGTTCTCCAAACACGGTACACTCTCTTCAGCTGTTAAGACACTTTTCTGGAATATTCCTCTTCCCCAATATTTTATGCCTGAATAACTCCTTGTCCTCAGGTCTCAAACTGCATGTTACTTTCCCCATGATGCTTCCCCTGATGCCCCTAAGTTTCTTAAGACAGTGTTGGATCATCTTTCTGTGCATCGTAACACTACACATTCAATTTATTATAACAATTATCACATGTATTTTCACTGTTTATTTGCCTATTTTTCCTAGGAGACTATAGATTCCTTAAGACAGAGCCTGCCTTATTTGCTACTGCATCCCCAGTGACTAACAGGACCTGGCACATAACAGACACACAAAACCTGTTTGCTGAATTAATGAAAGAAATGAACTGGCAGCAAGAACAACACTTTTATGCTCTACTAAGCAGAGGGCATGAATTCTTTTTTTGTGTTCACAGTCACAAGAACTGAATTAAAAAAATATGTTTTTCACACTTGTCTTCATCAATTATTTTTAAGATTACTTAGGCAAATAATGAAACCAAGACATAAACATGGTTACAAATAACACAGAACATCCAGACAAAGGAAAAAAATTAAAATATATGAGCTAAGGTTGTCCAAAGGATCATAAAATCTCAAATTCTCAACAGGCAACTAAATTACCTGCCTTCTCAATGTTTGGCTACCAAGGGGAAGGATACTAAGTAAATGCCTACTGTGTGTTAGTTAAACTGGCAACCCACTCCAGTATTCTTGCCTGGAGAATCTCATGGATGGAGAAGCCTGGTGGTCTACAGTCCACGGGGTCGCAAAGAGTCGGACACGACTGAGCGACTTCACCTTCACTTCACTTCACTCTGCAGTTGACACTTAAATCCTATGAGGTGGGTTTTAAAGAGCTGAGAGTGTAACTTCAAGCCCACCATTGTTATACTAGAGCTGACTGTATTAAGTGGACATGCATATATCAGTAACTGTATCAGGAAAGAAAGAAATTTTCAAGGCTACCTACTCAACTTTTAGAGAGCCCTATTTATTAAAGATTCTACGTTTTACAAAGGTACTATATACCCCTGTAGTTTTCACCACTAGTCCTGATTTTACCTCCTCGGGGTCATAGGAAACTTGTCTAATCCCTCTTCAATGTGACAGCCCTCCAAACATTTGAAGATGGTATTCAGGTTCCACAGTCTTCTTTCTCCAAGCTAAACATTTCTAGTTCCTTAAACAATTTCAAACATGACAGAATTTTGAGACCCCATCTACACTCTAATCACTTTCTTTTGGATGCACTTCAGTTACCTTCAGACATTCATAGACTTATTAAAATATCTGTTTCAAGCCAAGCACTGGCACTGTATGGGGATCACAATAGCAACAACATCATGAGGCAATGTGAGGATTAAATTAAATAAGATAAGTAAAATACCTAGCAGGATGCCTGTGATGCTATTGGGAGAGAGGAATAATCAAATAATCCACTATTAAGTACTACATACAGAAGTACCAGAAACTAAGGGAACCTGAAAGAATCGGAAGTGATTATCTCTATCAGTGGAGGCCATGGAAAATTTCACAAATGAGGTTCATCCAAGTTGAAATCTGAAGATTTGAGTTAAAAATTAATCAAAGAAGGAAAGGCATTCTATGCTAGGAAAAAGAAAAGCATGAAAAAGAATGACAGACAAGAGATACATGGTATACACATAAAACTTCCACTTCTGGCCTTAGTTAAATAAGGGGGAACAGATTTATCCTCTTCCTGCCTTCAGTTCAGTTCAGTTCAGTCGCTCAGTTGTGTGCAACTCTTTGCGACCCCGTAAACCGCAGCACGTCAGGCCTTCCTGTCCATCACCAACTCCCGGGGTCCACCCAAACCCATGTCCATTGAGTCTTAAAGAACTGAAAATGGACAATATAAATGAAACAATTGGGACACTGGACAATAGGCAGCTCAGGACAATAATCTCAGAGAAGAAAAACAGTTCAGGTGAGCTTTATGACTGCCATAGCCACGGCCCCGAGTTTCCAGAAGGCAGAGCAGGAAGGGAAACTCGAAAAGAGCATGGTGGTCTTCTCAGACTGCAGAGAACAGGGTGTGAATTCAAGGCTAGAGTTTGTGAGCAGATGCAGACAGGACGCCAGACAGGCTGTTTTCACTTCTTCAGCCAAGTTGGGGGAGGAAACCACCTCAAGGGGAAGAACCAGAAGAAAAGTCCCAGTGAAACAATCACTGTTTAAACGGGGCCAGACAGTCTGTGTTCCTCTTCAGTCAAATGGAAAATCTTTTAACACGGACAGCGCTGGATAAAATAGAAAAGAGCATTACATCAGTACTGGGGGGAAGTAGCCTCAAAATTGAGTCTCCTCTGGCCTTATCTAGCAAAGCTTAAAAGTAAGCCTTGAAAAAAAACTTGTTTTCAAGTAATTTAACTGTGTCCCTGAAAAAGCTCAAGAATATTTAAAGGAATTCAAGATAATTCAGCACCCAAAAAGGTAAAATTCATAATGTCTAACATACACTTAAAAAAAAAAAAAAACAAAAAAAAAACTAGATATGCAAAAAAAAAAAAATACTAAATATGCAAAAAAGCAAGAAATACAACTCTAGACAGAAAAATCAATAGAAGAGACTTAGAAATGACATATGATAGAATGTGTGGACAAAGACTAAAACAGTTAAAAATATAATTCATATGCTCAAGAAGCAGAAAAACTTCCAGAGATGAAAACTGTAAAAAGTAAGATGAAAAACACTTTGAGTGGAATTAACAACAGATTCAACACTGCAGAAGTGAACCTGAAGACACAGCAACAGACTTTACAAAATGAAAAACAGAAAATAAAAAAACTGGGGGATAAAAATCCCCCCAAATCAAAAAAGCTTAAGTGAGTTGTGGGACAACTTCACTTGGTCCATGTGAAACTGAGGTCCCTGAAAGAGACTGGAGAAAAGGGGAGAGAAAAATATACCTGAAGAACTAAGCAGTTAAAATTTTTCTAGGAGCACAATAAACTCACAGACCATGATGCAAATAAAGAACAAAACGTAAAAAGAAAACTACACTAAGGGATATCGTAATTGTTTAAAACCAGGGATGAAGAGAAAATATTAAAAATAATCAGAGAAAACAGATCATGCAATTTACAGAGGAAAGAATGACAACTGACTTTCTCCCAGGAAGCAGTACAAACTGGATGACAATGGCACATTTTTAAAACATTGAAAGAAAGACACTGTCAACCTAAATTTCTATACTCAATTTCAAAAAAAGGAAGTAAAGACTTCATCAGACATATAACAGCTGAAAGAACTCATTGCAGCACTTTCACTGTAAGAAATGTCAAAATAAATCCTTAGGCAGAAATAAACGATATTAGATGGAAATCTTAATTTACACAAAGGAATAGAGAACATCAGAAATGACAAAATCCTTTTTTCTTTATTTTTAAAATCTCTTTTAAAGATAATTGACTGGTTAAGTCAAAAACAATAATGTATTGTGAGTTTATAACATTATGTAAAAGTAAAATTTTAAGACATTGATAACTCAAATCCTGGAAAAAGAGAAACAGAACACTGTTGTAACTTTCTTATACCATACAGGAAGTGATGCTAGATCTGAATACACACTGTAAAGATTTACACTATAAACCAAAAAGTAACCACTTTCCGTCTAGTCAAAGCTATGGTTTTTCCAGTAGTCATGTATGGATGGACTATAAAGAAAGCTAGAGCACCGAAGAATTGATGCTTTTGAACTGTGGTGTTGGAGAAGACTCTTCAGAGTCCCTTGGACTGCAAGGAGATCAAACCAGTCAATCCTGAAGAAAATCAGTCCTGAATATTCACTGGAAGGACTGATGTTTAAGCTGAAACTCCAATACTTTGGCCACCTCATGCAACGAGTTGACTCATTGGAAAAGACCCTGATACTGGGAAAGATTGAAGGGAGGAGGAGACGGTTGGATGGCATCACTGACTCAATGCACATGAGTTTCAGCAGACTCTGGGAATGGGTGATGGACAGGGAAGCCTGGCATGCTGTAGTCCATGGGGTCACAGAGTCGGGCACAGCTGAGAGACTGAACTGAATCACTAAACAAAGCAAAAGAAAGTACAGCTGACTCTCAAACATAGGTTTGAACTATGTGGGTCCACTTATATGTGGATTTTTTTTTTCCAAAAAATATACAGTCAGCCCTCCATATTTACATCCAAGGATATGGATGCTAGCGAAAGTCACTCAGTTGTCCAACTCTTTGTGATCTCATGGACTATAGTGTCCATGGAATTCTCCAGGCCAGAATACTGGAGTGGGTAGCCTTTCTCTTCTCCAGGGGATCTTCCCAACCCAGGGATCAAACCCAGGTCTCCCACACTGCAGGCGAACTCTTTACCAGCTGAGCCACAGGGAAGCCCAAGAACACAGACAGCCAAATGTATTCATTATATCATACCACTTGATGCAAAAGGTTTGAGTATTCACGTATTTTCATATACATGGAGGCTCCTGGAACAGATACCCCATGGATACTAAGAGACAAGATGTTACAACTGCAACATGTCAGTAAAGATAAAATATAATTTAAATGCTCAATTATTCAACAAAAAGAGAGAGACAGAAAAGGAATACCAGTAACAGACAGATTAGGCAATTAGAAGACAAACAGCAGAAATAGTATCAACAGAACTTCCTTGGTGGTCCAGTGGTTAAGACTCTGCACTTCTGCTGCGGGGAAAGAGTTGGGGAACTAAGGTCTCGCATGTCACATGTTAAATATACATGGTGCAAACATGCCTCTAAAAGAGTGTCACACTGAATAAAGAGAAAAACCCAACTATATTCTATCTACAAGGAGGCCCACTTAAATATATACAAAAAAGGAAAGTAAAAGGGTGGAAAAAGACATCATGATACCAATATCAAGGGAAAAGCAGATTATTTCAATATCAGACAAATAGATTTCAGAGCAAACAAAACTACCAGGATAAAGAGGCCACTTCATAATGATAAAAGGGTCAGTACATCAAGAGGACATAACAATTCTAAATGTGTATGCACTACTAACACAGCTGCAAACTATGTGACGCAAAAACTGGTAGAACTGAAGTATGAAACACACAAACAGGAAATTATGGACAACATCCATCTCCTAACAATTGGTATAAAGAATACACAGAAAATCAGTAATATTTCAGAACAGTTGAACAACACTATTAATCAATTTGATCTAACTGACACTGATAGGACAATCCAGTAAATAACAGACTACACATTCTTTCCAAATGTACACAGAACATTGACCAAGATAGACCAAATTCTCCACTAAAAAAAACTTTAAGAAATTTAAGTCACACAAAGTATGTTTCCTGATAACACTGGAATGATTAGAGATCGACAACAGAAAGATCTCTGAAAAAAAATTCTTTAATATCTGGAAACTAAATAAGACACTTAAGGTCTCAAAAATCAATGATCTCAACTCCCACTTTAAGAAATAAGAAAAAGATCAAATTAAATTAAAAATAAGCAGGAAAAAAACCCTTTAAAGCACAGAAACTATTGAAATACAAAATAAAAAATATTTTAAAAATCAATTTAACTGCTGGCTCTTTGAGAAGAAAATAAAATGGACAAATCTCTGGTTAGAATAATCAGGATTAAAAGAGAAGACAGAATTATCTTCTCTTACCATTATCTGATAATTATCCTGATGAGCAGGGAATATTGTTCAGATTCTGTAGACACTAAAAAAGGATATTCAGGGAATATTACAAACCACTTCATGTCACTAAATTCAACCAATGAGACAAATGAACATACTCTTTGAAAGACACAAACTATTAAAGCTCACTCAAAAAGAAACATATCATCTGAATATCCCAGTATCTATTAGCTATTTAATATGTATTTATTGTTTAAAACTTTCCCACAAAGAAAACTCCAAATACAGCTTCCTTGTGAATTCTACCAAAAATCTGAGAAAAAATAATATTGACTCTACACAAACTTTCTAGAAATCTGAAGAAAAAACAATTCTCAGCTTATTCTGTGAGGTCAGCATCACTCTGATACCAAAACCAGGCAAAATCATTCAGTTAAAAAAATACTCAAACCAATATCCCTCATGTAACATGGATGCAAAAATTCTTAACAGAAATTTCTGTAAAAATACATCATGTGAGATTAATCCCAGAAACAGAATGCAAGGGTGGTATAATACTCTAAATGACAGCACTGTAATTCATAACATTAAAAGACTACAGTGGAAAAGCCATATAATCACTTCCATGAATACAGAAAAAGTGTTTGACAATTACAATACTCCATTTCTGATTTAAAAAAACAACAAAACTCTAAGCAAACTAGTGACAGAAGGGCACTTCCTCAACCTAATAAAGGGTAACTACGAAAAACCCACAGCTAACATCATACTCCACTATGGAGAGATGAATGTTTTCCATCAATGATTGTCAGGAAGAAAGAGAGGTTGCCTGTCTTTATCTCTTCAACTCTACACTGTATTGGAGGTTCTGGCCATAGTAATAAAGTTAAGACAGAAAAACAAAAGGCACTCAGATTGAAAAGGAGGAAAGAAAATGTCTTTATTTTCAAACAACATGACTATCTAGAAAATTCTATGGAATTTACAAAAAATTTTACTAGAACTAATAAGTGAAAGATCCACAGAGACATGGTTTTTCCAATAGTCATGCATGGATGTGAGAGCTGGACCATAAAGATGGCTGAGCACCGAAGAATTGATGTTTTAGAATTGTGGTGCTGGAGAAGACTCTTGAGAGTCCCTTGGACTGCAAGGAGATTAAAGTAGCCAATCTTAAAGGACCTGAATAGTCATTGGAAGGGCTGTTGCTGAAGTTCCAATACTTGGCCACCTGATGTGAAGAACTGACTCCTTGGAAAAGACCCTGATGTTAGGAAAGACTGAAGGCAAAAGGAGAAAGGGATGGGAGAGGATGAGACAGATATCATCACTGACTCAATGGATATGAATTTGAGCAAACTCTGGGAGATAGTTGAAAGACAAGGGAGCCTGTTGTGCTACAGTCTATGGGTTCAAAATGAGTTGGACACCACTTTAATATGGTATATCTGTCAATATTGCTGTACTCTCTTTAGTAATGTTATATGGTTACCAGTGCAAAGATCTTGCATAACTTTTGTCAAATCTTTCTATTTTTTATACTATTGTAAATGGTAATTTTTAAGTTTCAGTTTTCAGGTATTCATTACTCTTAAATTGGAGCACAACTGATTTTTGCACATTTACTTCTTATCTTACAATCTTGCTAATCTGACTGACTGCTGTTGTTCAGTCTGAGTTGTGTCCTACACAACTATATAACATTACTAAAGAAAGTACAGCAATACTGACAGGTATACCATATTAATTAAAGTTCAATAGTTAAAACATCAGTATTCCCAAAATTGCATATAAAGTATGACAGCCTTATTTGTAATAGCCAAAACCTGGAAATAACCCAAAAGTCCATTACAATTATTAAGTGATTAAATTAATTGTGAAAGTGAAAGTTGCTAAGTTGAGTCTGACTCTTTGTGACCCCATGAACTATACAGTCCATGGAATTCTCCAGGCCAGAATACTGGAGTGGGTAGCCATTCCCTTCTCCAGGGGATGTTCCCAATCCAGGGATCGAACCCAGGTCTCCTGCATTGCGGGTGGATTTTTTACCAGTTGAGCCACCAGTGAAGCCTATATTTGTACAATTACAAATACTGTACAACTTTGTAAGCCTATATTTGTACAACTGCAAAAATTACAGGGAAGCCACTAAACTGTAGTATAGCCATAAAATAGAAAACAACTCAGCAATAAAAAGGAACAAATAACTGATACAACATCATATATGAATCTCAAACTCATTACACCGAGTGAAAAAAACCAAACTTCCCAAAGGTGTACATACTGTCTGATTCCATTTGTACACAATTCTAGAAAATGAAAACTATTCTACAGTACAAAAAGCAGATGAGTGTGCCTGGGGAAAATGGCAGCTGGAGAGAGAAGAGAGGAAGGAATTACCAAGTGGCACAGAGAAAATGTTTAGTTGTGACTGAGTTATCTAAACTGTGGTGATGATATCATGAGTATATACACATGTCAAAACATATCAATTTGTACACTTTAAATATGCATGATCTACTTTACATTAATTTATATCTCAATGAAACTGTGGGAAAATATGTATTTATGATGGGAGATACTCTTTCATGGGTCTCTCAACTCCAAGATGTCTCTCTAGATATGCCTAGAAGGCAATGTCTTGACTGCTCTTTACTTGGCCTTTTCTCAGGGTTGTATTTAACTCTGAGATATGAGATGGGGCTTGAGAGCAAGGAGAACAAATATCATGATAATGCCCATGCTCTTTGCTGTATCATTAGTAGCGAAACACTTTGTCTCTGATCCAGATGTTTCACATTTTCTGTTAGCATCCACTAAACAATAATAGGCTAGCTTATAGCTTATAAGTGGGACAAAATCAAATCCTAGATCTTGACAATATTAATATAAATTTTGACAAAGATAAACAACAGGATGTCAGACGGTAAAGGGGCGAGAAGTGAATGGAAGCTAAAAACAAAGACAGGATCATAACTAATGGCAAACTAAAAGTTATTGAACTCACAGGTACCATTCTTCATGATTAATTTTCAATCTGTGCACATTTTCTCATTAATGATGTTGAATAAATGAGTGGATGAAAAAAATGAATAAATGAAAGAAATGATGACACTTAAAAGGTTAAGTAACCTAATATACACTTACAAACAATGGAGAATGATTCAAATTCAGATCTAACACCAAAGTTCAAACTCTTGCCGCTGCTACACTATATCCAAAAAGGGCTTAAATGTATATTATACTATTTAGTTTCATCAGTGTAGATTACAGGGAATCATTTAAGGATTTTAAGCTAAGAGGCCACGGACTGTGAGGTAAGTGCCAAAAATACGACTTTGAACAACTTATGAAAGATGGATTAGAAACAAGAATAGTTCTAAAGAGATTGCATATGAGAAAATTATAATAGTTCAACTGAGAAATTCCAAAGCAGGGAGAGAAAATGAAAAAAATTGGAATTAAGAGTTGCTTAAAAGGAACTGAAAGGATTTAAAGAATTGAATTTGAAAGATGATAAATAAGGAAAGATCTAGGATGACACCAATGTTTCTAGCTTAGGTTACTGAATAGGTCTGACACACCGCTTAACTAAGCTTGGGAATGGGAAGAGAGAAGGAAAAGCGTTCCAGTAGTGTTAAGAGACATTTCACGCTGAAAATTATTTTATATTAATAGTTTTTTCATGAAATCTTTAAGGCTAAGATATTATTTTTAAGAGGTATCATTCTTCTCATTTACACATGAGAAGTATGAGAAGTAGAAAGATTAAATAACTAGTTTTGGTTCATATAAATGTCAGGATTGGATGTGAACATTCTCTTCTAAAGTCAAAGACCTTGTCCACGTCTCTCTACACAGTGTTTCTCAAAAAGCAGATATTCTAACACAACACTGTAAATCAAATATATGTCCTTTTTTTTTTTTAAAAAAGGAGCTATCTATTGAACATTTGCCTGGTTTACATCTAAAGAATCTTGTATGCCTTTTAAAAAGAAGGTACTCAACTTGGAAAAAGAAAGCTGAAGAAAGAGACTCAAGCATCCCTAGCTTAAAGAAATAGCTAAAATCGTGGAAATGGACATGAACCAAAGAAATGAACTGAGAGAAAAATCCTAAAGTTGGAACCTGGTTTACATAAAAGCAAGAGCAGACTAAGAGAAGTCTGAGAAATCTGAGGAATACAAGCAAATCCAAGAAGACTGTTATCTCGAAAGTCAGAGGAACTTCCTCTAGTATTCCACTAGAATATGCACAGTTATTGATACTACTATGATTGTACTAATCCAGAACCTAAGAATGCCCTGATGCTGCTCTTATATTCACCCCTTTTTCGTATAGTGATCTCTTCATAGGAACCTATATAGAAGAAACATTAAAAAGAGAGAGAGAGAGAGAGAGAGACGGCAAAGTACAGCAAAGTAATAATTTTATCATTATCTGAATTAGTTTTAATTTCCTCCAATGGTGTTCTCTGGTGTCTCAGATGGTAAAGAATCTGCCTGCAATGCGGAAGACCTGACCCTGGGTCAGGAAGATACCCTGAAAAAGGGAATGGCAACCTAATCCAGTGTTCTTGCCTGGAGAACATAGACAGAGGAGCCTGGCAGGCTACAGTCCATGGTGTCACACAGTCGGAAATTACTGAGTGAATAACACATACATACATACCTCCAATGGAGGATCCTTTGGTAAAAGCAAAGTTAGAAAACCAAGGTCTGAGTACTAAATTGGGATTCATTATCTTTAGATAAATTGCTGGATTAGCAGGCTCAGGCATATCTTCAGAGAAAAGGAAATGGGCAAATCTATAGAACTGGCTCAAGTCTGTCTAACTTATCTGACAATGTGCTGATAATAAAGATAGAAAACTAAATAGAGATGTGGCTAAGAATGCTGTCAGAAGTGCTCCTCCAGCCCGCCAAAAATCTTTAGATTCTGAGAATAATTGCAGGTTTAGTCGATGAGAAACTATGAGGTGATTTAAGATTGAGTAATAAAAAAAAAGTGAAATATATTTAGCAAGACACTTTGTTAAAGTAGGTATTGAAACTGCCCTAAAAATATTTTCTACTTAAATATATATATTGGGGTGGGCAAAAGGTTCCTTCTATTTTTTTTTTTTCCTGTGATTGCAAATGGGCTTTTATTTATTTTTTTTAATTTATTCTTATATTTTTGCTTTCAGTAAATTTTTATTTTTTATTTTTTTCCCCAATTATTTTTATTAGTTGGAGGCTAATTACTTTACAATATTGTAGTGGTTTTTGCCATACATTGACATGAATCAGCCATGGATTTACATGTGTTCCCCATCCTGAACCCCGCTCCCACCTCCCGCTTTTATTTTTAAGTAAAAATAAAAGATATACTTTTCATTTTCACTTAAAAGGCTGAAGGAACTTTATTGAACAATGTATTCACCGTTTTGTTCCACTACCTTCTGCCATTTTTCAGGCAACTTCATAATTCTATGTTCCCAAAATTTTTTATCTTTTTGAGCAAAGAACTGTTCCAGGCGCCTTTTACAGTCTCCAGGGAACAGAACAAACAGTACTTGTTGGAGCTGTTTCATTTTCCAGAAGGACCTTATAATAGAGGACTCCCTTCCAACCCCAGGGCTTCCCTGGTGGCTCAGACAGTGAAGAATCTCCCCGCAATGCAGGAGACCCAGGTTCATTCCCCGTGTTGGGAGGATCCCCTGGAGAAGGGCATGGTTACCCACTCCAGTATTCTTGCCTGGGAAAACCCATGGACAGAGGAGCCTGGTGGGCTACAGGCCATGGGGCCACAGAATCAGACACAACTGAGTGACTAGCACTTTCACTTTCCAACACTATCACATACACACCATCACCTTCTCTGGATGAAGAATGGCCTTTGGTGTGGCTGGTGGTAGTTCATTTCACTGCCTCAAAATCTCTTTCATTCCACATTACTGTACAGTATCTACTTTTCATCACTCATCACAATTTGTTTTAAAAACAGAATGTTTTCATTACAGATTTGCATGCAGAAATGTAATCAAGAAGGTTTTTTTTTCCTGCTTAACTTATGTGGAACCCAAACATCAATGCAATTAACATAACCACGCTGGTACAAATGATTTTTAACACTTGATTTGGATATTTTGAGTATGTCACCTATCTCCTGTATGATATAATGTTGATTGTTCTGAATTAATGTCTTGATTTGATTGCCAGCAACTTCATCCGGTCTACCAGACGGTAGAACATCATCCAACAAGAAATCTCCAGCATGAAGCTTCCCAAATCACTTCTGACATGTTCAATCAGTCACAGCACCTTCTGCATACACTGTACCAAATCTATTCTTTTCTTTTTTTTTGCATTTCAGTTGCATTTTTACCTTTCTTGAACTAATAAAGCATAATACACCAAAAATGCTTTCTTCCAGGTTCAATATTGAAATGGCTATACAAAAATTTAACAATTTTGACAAGTGACAGCTGTCATAATACCACCTAATAAAACTGTTTTGAATGAACTTAAAGATAACTAAGCACTACTAGAGCCACCTTACAAAAAAAAAAAACCAAATCTTTTGGCCAACCCAATATAATTATAGCTAGGAGATCATATGGTAAAACAGTTTTCACATAAGTAAAATCAAATTAGTCTTTATCTCTTCTTCCAAGGGTATAGGACTAAATAGGACTTGAAATCAACATATCAGCTCCTCCCAAGCTGCTCAAAATTGACTCTGCATCCCACATAAGAACATATAAAAAGAAATCCAAAATACATAAAAAGCCTATTGTTCCAAATTCTACCTACATAAAATCTATTTTTTCATGATTACATATAGAGAAAAATCTAAAAACTTTTAAATGGAGATTATACTATCTTCCATGCAAACATCTCAAAGTACTTAAGAAATTTACTAGAAATGACAGCAATTTATGTGTTTTTAAATTTATGTGAAGCAATTTATGTGAAGTGAAGTTGCTCAGCTGTGTCATCGTGTCCAACTCTTTGTGAACCCATGGACTGTAGCCCACCAGGCTCCTCCATACATGGAATTTTCCAGGCAAGAGTACTGGAGTGGGTTGCCATTTCCCTCTCCAGGGGATTTTCCTAGCTCAGGTATCGAACCCAGATCTCCCACATTGCAGGCAAGACGCTTTACTGTCTGAGCCACCAGGGAAGCCCTATGTGTTTTTAAGTTCTCTTTAATTTTGAAAAAGGTATCCTGACTTCATGAAAAAATATGGTAAAAAAAAAAAGTCCCACTAAATTCCATTCAAACCACAGTTCTTCAATCACTTCTCCACTGTCTATGCGGTGCAAACATGCAATGCTGTTAATGAGCTTACACTGAAGTAAACATATTCTCTAGATGCTACTGTATCACTAACTAAAGTGAAATGAATTATCTCTCATGAGACTCACTCCTGCAGTTATCAGGAAATTAAGTATGTATTCCTGTCCAGAAACAAGAGGTATATTTGGTAGTGGATAGCAAAATCATTCTTAGTCAACTAAACCTAAAGCAACCAAGATTTAAATATTATTCAAGCTTTCAGCCTACAGTAAAAGAAAGAAAGAATCCTAATTTTTACTTGAGCAGAACTCTTAAAATACATTTTACAAAATTCTGCAAAGGCCTAATGGTGTCTTCGAATAGACTATACTCCATTACTGGAGAACAACGAATGGGAAAAACATCTGCTTCCATGAGGTTCTTACCTGTATAATGCATCATCAATCTCCACAGATTCTGTTGGCATGATGGAGAAATTTATATTTGCACTGAAAAAAGAAAACATAAGGTCAAGTATAGGTATTCAATATTCATATTTTATAATGTAAAATTCAACAACACATGATATCAGATTCACCAGTTACTAAAACAGATTTTACAAACCAGACATATGTTTTATTATTTACCACTTTATTTAGATTTTAAAAATCGGTCAAAATTAAATTCACTCACTGCTTGCTTTGTGTATAAATTAGAGCCCACGGTTGTTTTATTCTCAGGTGTTATCATTGCTGTAATTGCTATAAATATCATTGCTATAATATATATTCTGATGGATTTATATTTTAGCAATACTGAGTGGCCCATAAACCTTCTATAATATACATACCCAGAATTTACCATATAATGATGATATCTAGGGCTTCCCTGGTAGCTCAGCTGATAAAGAATCTACCTGCAATGCAGGAGACCCCAGCTTGATTCCTGGGTCAGGAACACCCCCTGGGGAAAGGATAGGCTACCCACTCCAGTCTTCTTGGGTTTCTCTGGTGGCTCAGACGGTAAAGAATCTGCCTGCAATGAGGGAGACCTGGGTTCGATCCCTGGTTGGGAAGATACTCTGGAAAAGGGAACAACTACCCACTCGAGCAGTCAAGCAAGGCAAACTAATAATAGTTTAGCCATAAAACAAAGTCAAGGAATTTAGTTGTCTTGCAGATGCTAACATCCCCACCAAGCAGAAGTTAACTGACCAGCAGCAGGTAGACCTCAGATCAGTTGGAACCAGAGACTGATGACTGAGGTTCCAAAACACTACCCTGTTATCTCACCATCAAGTAATCAGAGAACTGAGCATGGATCACATACCCTATGACCCTCTCCCTCAGACTGTCTTTAAAAACCCTTCCCTGAAAGCCAATGGGGGAGTTTTTGTCTTTGGAGCATGAGCTGCCGGTTTTCTTTCCTAAATCCTGCAATAAACTGTACTTTTCTTCACTACAACCTGGTGTCAGTAGATTGGCTTTGCTGCACATTCAGTGAGTGGACCTAAGTTTGGTAACACAATCAACTAAATGGTCTCCTGCTCAGGTGGTTCCCTGCTGTATTTTTTTCAAATCACATATCCTTAACTATTCATCATCTGCCTTCCTCTATAGAATGTATGCTCCATTAGGAATTTACTACTATTTTTCAAATCCCTAAACAGTGCCTGACATTTAATAACAAGAACAAACATTGTGTCACACTGTTTTAAGTGTTTACTAACAGTTAACCCTTTCAACAACTTAATGAGATAGACACTATTACTATACCCATTGAACAAAGGAAAAAACCTGAGACACATAATTTAAATAACCTGCCCAAGGTCAAGGAGCAGGTAAATGGAAAGCCCTAAAACTAATCAGTCTGGTTCCTTACAACCACACTATATTGTCTACTACCTCTCACAGTTTCCAAGGTGGCTCAGTGGTCAAGAATCCGCCTGCCAATGAAGGAGACACAGGTTCCATCCCTGGGTCTGGAAGACCTCGTGGGAGTAGGAAACGGCAACCTGCTCCAGTATTCTTGCCTGGACAATCCCACGGACTGGCAGGTTATATAGTTCATGGGTTCAGTTGGAGATTGAATGAACACACACACACACACACACACACACACACACACACACACACACACACACACACCTCTCATAGTAGGCATGAAGAAAGCACTAAAAAAAAAAATCTGTTAAAGGAATTTTAAAAATTAAAAAACTGTGATGTTGGAAAAGTCTCTTGGGAGTCTCTTGGACTGCAAAGATCAAACCAGTCAATCCAAAAGGAAATCAACCCTGAATATTCATTGGAAGGACTGATGCTGAAGCTAAAGCTCCAGTACTTTGGCCACCTGATGTGAAGAGCCAACTCATAGACCCTGACACTGGGAAAGATTGAAGGCAGGAGGAGAAAGGGACCAGAGGATGAGATGGCTGGATGGCATCACCGATTGGATGGACATGAGTTTGAGCAAGCTCCAGGAGTTGGTGATGGACAGGAAAGCCTGGCATGCTGCAGTCCATACTGTCGCAAAGAGTCAGACACGACTGAGCAACTGACCTGAACTGAAACATACTGGTGTGACAAGATAGAGTGATATATCAATTACTGCAGCTCATTTCAATTTTTTCACAGTGTGGCATAGAAAGAAAAATGATAATTGGGAAACATAGATGGTTCATGGGCAGAGGGAACCGCCAGGACAATTTGAGCCTGAGCTAAAATCAATACCATCTTTGGCAAAAGTGTATTCATTCTAGGTTTTGGGAAGCTCTATGTATCAGTTACAGGATTCTAAAAACAACGTGATAACAAAAAATTCAGTTTTAGAATCCAATTTTCTAGGCCTGGTATATTGATATATAGGCAAAGAATTTGAAAACATATGATCAAAAATATTATTATTTCTTTTATCATTGAGTAGATAATCAAGTGATATCACCTTCCAGCTAACTAATAAAAGCACATACACAATATACCCTGGCACTCTAACAAAACACAAAACTCAAGAAAAAGTCTTGTTACAACTTTCCTACTTTCTATACACTTTCTATAGCTATCTTCCTTGCATGGAGAGCAACAGTCTAAGATGGTAAAGCTCTTAAGTAAAAATGAGAAGAGCTACATTCTAACTAGTACTGTCATGTAATGATTATGACTGAAATCCACTTTTCAGAAGTTCTGCCTTACTGGAATCTTTCAAATATCATTCTTCTTATAAGGTCTTAAATGGCAAACGAAAATGCTTTAAATAAGAGGAGGTTTTATTTGTATTACATAATATCTCCCACCTAAGTCTGGCAGTGGTGGCAATGGCAGGCAATACCATGGTATCAACGCATCCTTTCAGTCTAAGGCTGGTGAAAAAGCTATAGACTTGTGAACATTCATATTAGCTCAAAATCAAATATCCACCACTTCTATCTTCGGCACATTGTATTCTGGTGGTGGGCAGAATTTAACTATCCGCTTTATTAATTATGAAATGACAAACAGGAACTACACGAACGTTTCCCCTCTATTTCTGCAGGAATGGAAAAGACGTGAGCCTCAACACCAACTGCGAAATAAGAATGGGTAACTCGTGGTTTTTTCCCCTGCGTTTCTTTTTCTTTCTTTCTTTTTTCTCTCTCTTGTTTTAAAGGGCAATCAACAGGCCTCAGGGTGTTCTGACTACCAATGATTCATTATAACCGAGTTCCCTCTGGTAACAGTTTTCAAAGGAGAATCTCAGTGGAGGATCGTGCACCATGGAGCTCAGCTTTCACTTTATCGAAAGGAGGGAAGGTGTCCGGCACCGGGGCAGGGAAGCTCGCACCCAGAGCCCCTCCTTCCCTCCTACGTCCGGTGACTGGAAGGAAGAAGGATGGCAGACCCCAACCAGAACTGAGAAAGCGATGAAACGGGCGACAAGTGGAGGATTTCCGCCTCAACAAAGCCCGGAGTCGCTGAGGCCGAAGCCCACGCCGCCACACCTACCCCGCGCGCTCCCCTCGCCGCCCAAGGCCGGCTCTGCCCTGCCCCGCGGCCTCTCGCGCGCTCCCTGCCCGCCCGAGTGGGAGACCCAGAAAGTCGGACCCCTGGTCCTGCCCGCCACGCCCCACTTCGCGCCCACACTTGTTCTCTCACCCGCTGGTCCTCCAGGAGGAGCAAGATGCCTCTTCCCCCGGACGCGCAGCCACCGGCTGCGATCCCTCCATCGCCTCCAGAGACGCAGCCGCAGCTGGCTACTGGGAAGCAGGGAAGAGGGCGGGACCGCGAGGTCAAGGGGCGGGCAATGACGTCACACGAGGGGGCAGGCCTTAGAAGCGAGCAGCCAGGCGGCTCCTTCCCGTCAACCCCAGGGGCGTCCTGGCTTCCGGTTTGGGTGTGGTCCGGGGGAGGGCTTTGCAGCAGGTAGTTGAAGCGCGCCGGTTTGGGGGCGGCGGGTGTGTGTGCGTGCGTGTGTGTGCATGTATGTGTGTGTGTTGGGGGGGTGGGAAACGGGGAGTGTGTGTGTGTGTGTCTGTGTCTGTCAGAGTCTTCACCGTCTGACCCATCAGGGAAGCCTGAAGTGGCACTGTAGCGACTTGGTTCCGGCGGACTTAAGCTGAACCAAAACTCTTCGCAAGGCAAACACAGGATTCCAGTGGCCAGCGAAGTAATGGGATTGCATAGCAAAATCCTTAAGAGTTTTATGGCAAGAAGAAACGCTTCATTTTATTAAAAATAGAAAAATCCGAAAGGCTAGTAATAAGTAGGTCCGGACTTCCAGTCAGGAATTCCATTTTAAGACGTTATACGTGTAACTTCTAATTTTGGACGTCTATTACATGTCAAGCACTATCACAAATTTGGTAGAATCATGTGATTTTCTTGAACGATGAATGACATATATCATCCAGGTTGCCTATAGTTTGTGAGAGAGGGACAAATTTACAATCGATGTAAGTGACTTGCCAGATTAAGTACCAAAATATACGTCTAAGAACTTCTCAACTAATATTTTTTTTGGAAGCTACAGAGTAAAAGTAGACGGGGAATATGTCCACAAACTCCTTTTCTGAAGTTCTGGAAGTAGAGGCTGTTTCACATAACTTAGGTCATCTAGCCAACAATGGGATGTTTCCATTTTAATGAAAAATTTCAAAGAGCAATTTTTTTTTTTTTACAATCTATGATTTTAGAGAAAAGAGTTCTTTGTGTGTAAAAAAAGTAGCAGTTACTGGAAGTGGATTCTTTTGGTGATGCTATACAGCATGTTCTTGGGAGAAATAGTATTTTCTGTTAACCTTACAACTGGCTTTATCTGTCTTTATGCCTGATGAATGGCAAAGCAGATGTTTACTTTTCTTAGTTCAGTCTCATGTTTCTTTCTTCTCAAGTTTCAGGAAAACTTTTCTAACACTAGAACGCTCCTCCTTTCTTGCTTTAGTGCTGAAAAGTATGGTGGCTTGATTTTTATAGTTTCCTTCATTTCTGTTGTGTCTGTGTTGCACATGTGTTTATATGTATTATGTATGTGTGTATGTTTGAATAGTTGCATCCTCAAGGCATAGAACAATAATTTTGTTTTAAAATCTTTATTTGGGATATTTTTAGATTTACAGAAAATTTGCAAAGGTAAAACAATTTCTGAATATGCTTCACTCAGTTTCTTCTAATGATAACATCTTACATAACTGTGGTCCATTTGTCACGACTGAGAAATTAATATTGGTACAAATACTATTAACTAGCTACATACTTTATTTGGATTTCACCAGTTTTTCACTAATGTCCTTTTTTTGGTATGCATCCAATCCAGGATGCAATACATTTAGAATTGCCCTGTCTTGATCATCATGTAAGTGTACATTTTAATGAATATCTTCTTGAAATTTTATGTGCAAATTGGATTTCTAAAATATTTTATATCATAAATTATAAAGATGATAACATCTATATTGTGTTTTATAATTATAGAGACTATTTATATGTATTTTCCATTTCATACTCCTAAATTATTGACTATTTGCTTGGAAGCAATACTGAGCAGTCACCTAAATATACAATGCCATTGCTTTACAGCGGATGACTCAAAAAGATGAAGAGCTTAAATGTTTTGGATAAATTCACATCATTGTAGATACAGAGTAATGACTAGTTTCATCCTTTGTTGTGTATTTCTCTAATATATTATACCCAGATGCCCCAAATTGCAACACCTGTTCCATGACTGTCATAAAGATTAGGAAGTACTGTGTCCTGAGGTCAGGCCTTCATGAATATGGTTGGAAAGCAGCCTACCCTGAGTTTGGAAGCAGACTTCACTGTCCAAAGCTGCTGCAGTAACATTTGAACTGTCTTCATGCTGGCCATTTGAAAGAACTCGAGGGAATTCTTTTGTGAAGGAAATAAACCTTTCCAAAATGTGAATAATTATCCTCTTAAGTGGTCTATGGATTGGGATATATGCATATCACATTTTCCTGAAATATTTTTTAAAAAATTGCCCATACAACAGTACAAAGACAAATCATTGTAGATTAACAATTGAAATAAAATTTTCCAAGATACTTTATTATTTCATTTATCGACTTACGTATCAATGACTAGAGATCAGTTCAGTTGCTCAGTCATGTCTGACTCTGCAACCCTATGAACTGCAGCACACTAGGCTTCCCTGTCCACCAGCTCCAGGAGCTTACTCAAACTCATGTCCATTGAGTCGGTCATGCCCTTCAACCATCTCATCCTTTGTTGTTCCCTTCTCCTCCTACCATCAATCTTTTCCACCATCAGGGTCTTTTCCAGTGAGTCAGCTCTTCCCATCAGGTGGCCAAAATATTGGAGTTTCAGCTTCAGCATCAGTCCTTCCAATGGATATTCAAGACTGATTTCCTTAAGGATCATCTAATTGGATCTCCTTGCAGTCCAAGGGACTCTCAAGAGTCTTCTCCAATGCCACAGTTCAAATGCATCAATTCTTCGGCGCTCGACTTTCTTTATAGTCCACTTCTTACATCCATAGATGACCACTGGAAAAACCACAGCTTTAACTAGACAGACCTTTGATGGCAAAGTAATGTCTCTGCTTTTTAATATGCTGTCTAGGTTAATCATAGCTTTTCTTCCAAGGAAAAAATGTCTTTTAAGTCTTTTCATGGCTGCAGTCACCATCCACAGTGATTTTGGAGCCGCCCAAAATAAAGTCTGTCACTGTTTCCATTGATTCCCCATCTACTTGCCATGAAGTGATGAGACCGGATGTCATAATCTTAATTTTCTGATGTTGAGTTTTAAACCAACTTTTTCAGTGACTAAAGGTAAAATATAATAAATCATACTCCAAAGTTTAACCTTCTTCTAATATTGGTGGAAAACAGATGACAAATCTGAAAATCCCTAAGTGGGACTTAGTATTTTTGTGGCTTTCTAGGCAATATGATGTAAATGCATTAGACTATGCCCTAATTTGTGATCGAGGCACTTCAACCCCTTTATGAAGGAGGCTGTTCAGCGCCCTGTTGCAGAGATCCAAATTCAGCCACAGTCACTGTTCACCATAGACACAAACTACTGAATTTCACCTCTTTGTCTTGACTGAAACAATATTCAGATCATCTCCCTTTGCATGGATGGCTTGTTTTCTAGTCTCTAGTTTGACAACCAGCACGTCTCTCTGGTCTGTATAGCCAAAGCTATGGTTTTTTTCCAGTAGCTTTTGTACAGATGTGTGCTGTTGCTCAGAAGAGTGAGCAGCGAAGAACTGATGCCTTCAAATTGAGATTCTGGGGAAGAGTCTTGAGAGTCCCATGGACTGCAGTGAGATCAAACCAGTCAATCCTAAAGGAAATCAACCCTGAGTATTCCTTGGAAGGACTGATGCTGAAACTGAAGCTCCAATACTATGGCAGACTCATTGGAAAAGGCTCTAGTGCTGGAAAAGATTGAGGGCAGGAGGGGAAAAGTATGGCAGAGGATGAGGTGGTTAGACAGCATCACCAACTCAATGAACATTAATTTGAACAAAGGTCAGGAGATAGTGAAGGACAGAGGAGGCTGGCATGATGCAGTCCATGAGGCTGTAAAGAGTCTGACAGACTTAGTGGCTGAGCAACAACAAAACCTGTAGCCTGGGGGCATCAACCTTAAGCACACAGCAGGATCTCCTGGCCAGCAGGTTAAAGCAAATTATTGGACCCCACAGTAGTGTTTCTGCTTCATTATGCTTGGTTGGGGGGCTTAGCATTTGCATTTCTAAAAAGTTCCCCAGTTATCTCTGTTCTGCTTCCGCTGCTGCCGCTAAGTCACTAAGTCTCTTGTGTCCAGCTCTGTGCAACTCCATAGACGGCAACACACCAGGCTATCCCATCCCTGGGATTCTCCAGGCAAGAACACTGGAGTGGGTTGCCATTTCCTTCTCCAATGCATGAAAGTGAAAAGTGGAAGTGAAGTCGCTCAGTCGTGCCCGACTCTTCGCAACCCCATAGACTGCAGCCTACCAGGCTCCTCCATCCATGGGATTTTCCAGGCAAGAGTACCAGAGTGGGTTGCTGCCTTCTCCATCTGTTCTGCTAGACCTAGGCCTTTGTTTTGAAAGTGTCTTGCATTGCTCTCAGTCGCTTCCTCTCACTCATTCTGTGGGTACCTCTGAACCTCTTTTCAGTACAGCTTTCCTTATTGAGTTCTAGGCTGTACTTATCTCTGCGTTTGTCTTGTTTTTCTTTCTGTTGCTTAGTTTATTTGCAGTTCCATTCCTCTTGGGTCTGATGCCATTTTGTACTCTGGATCCTACCTTTCCTTAGACATACCTTATGTTTACCATTATAAGGGTCACAGGGTTGGTTAACTCCTAACAAGGACTCATACAGAAAATGTTTGTGATTGGGCTTTTTTTTTTTAAGCAAAGATAACTGGAATATATGTGGACAGAGGAAGTAGGTATGGAAACAGAGAAGAAGTTGGTTGGAAGTCTGGCATATAGATATACATGGCATCATAAAATCTGAGGGAAGTGTTGATGGAGAATAGAATCCTGTTGAAATATGGTTAAAGCTTATTGTATATTGATTGCTTGTAATCAGGGTTTCAACTCAAATGTAAATAGTTCCATTAGCTCATATAAAAGCACAATCATAAAGCTATATAGTAGATGAAGTTGATGACTTTAGCGACAGCTCAGAAAAACTGAGTTGGGTAAATGAACTCTGTTCCTATAATCAACTATCAGCAGAAATGTGAAATAGAAACTGGCTTTACAAACAGTCAACGGAAGTCCAAGAAAGCCTGAACCTACACTTTGGTCAGCTAGCTTCTAAAACCTGTCAAACACTAGCTCATTGATTTTCTTTTCAGTGGTGTAGTGCTTAGAGGCATAAGTATTTGCAGCATCTTCTTTGCCCATGGTGGCATTCTAGAGAGACCTTCATCACTTACAATCCATTGTAGGTCTAGAAACATTCATGTAGGAACATACTTAACAACACTAATCTGACTGAAGAAGGTATTAAAGGAGTCATCTCTCACAGTCCTCTTTTCTCTGGGCTTTGTGTGGGAGGCTGAATTTTATATTCCAGCAAGTAGAGCTCCCAGCAGCTCTTTCTAATCTGTACAATAACCCTCACCAGTGCAGTTAAGGATGTTTTAATGCTAGATGATTTAATTCTTTAATGATAGAGATAGGAAGCAAAGGTGTGGAAATACATACTGAATCTAGGTTATCATCTCCAATAAGACAGCAAGAGAGATATCTATCTTTAATAATTAGTGAAATTTGACAATTTTAGGATAAGCATACTCTAAAGATTCTTTATTACCAATTAAGATAATATTAAGTAGCAACAACAACAATGACAAATTACTCCTATGAATCCTCACCCCTCTGCTGGTGAGATTTCCTATTTAGTTCCAAATGTTGGGCAATTCTGGATGAAGGGGATAGGCAAGAAATAGCTTTGCCTACCACCAAGCTCCCCTTGATAGTGGAGGAAAGAGGAGCCTGGCAAAAAAGTGGGACAAGACTTAGCAATGAACAACAGGTTCCCCTTGGCTGGATCCCAAAGCTATCCATGGTCATTCCAACACCACGTTATCTGATAAAGGAATGTGACAGAGGAGAAGTAAAAGTGAAAAGAGGTGATCTTAACCAATACGATTATAATACCTTATTTTTGTGATTCTATAAAAGCATATAACCATAGGAAGACTTCTTTTCCAGGGCTCATGAGGGGGCTGAATGAGGAGATTTGAAGTAAAGTTTTATTAGTTTCCTAGGAAATTCACTTCAGGTTGCCACATTTTAAAAATATCAATTTACCTGGCAATTATTCTCTTAATCTGAAATGATTGTTAGAATTTTAAAAACTCATGTGAATTTCTTACTCAATGGACTAGTTATGCGAGAAAGTCAGTAATTAGGTAGAAGTTACCTTCTATGCTTCAGATGAAGATTCCAGCCACTGGAGTGTAGATATTTGGATTTGGATTTTTTTTCCATGTTTTGTTTTTTGGTGTTTATTTTGTTTGTTTTTATTTAATTGGAGGCTAGTTACTTTACAATATTGTAGTGGTTTTTGCCATACACTGACATGAATCAGCCATGGGTGTACATGTGTTCCCCATCCTGAACCACCCTCCCACCTCCCTCCCCATCCCATCCCTCAGGGTCATCCCAGTGCATGAGTCCTGACCACCCTGTCTCATGCATCGAACCTGGACTGGGGATCTGTTTCACATATGATAATATACATGTTTTAATGCTTCTCTCAAATCATCCCACCCTCACCTTCTCCACAGAGTCCAAAAGTCTGTTCTTTACATCTGTGTCTCTTTTGCTGTCTCGCATATAGGGTCATTGTTACCATCTTTCTAAATTCCATATATATGTGTTAGTATACTATATTGGTATTTTTCTTTCTGACTTGCTTCACTCTGTATAATAGGCTCCAGTTTCATCCACCTCATTAGAACTGATTCAAATGCATTCTTTTTAATAGCTGAGTAATATTCCATTATGTACATGTACCACAGGTTCCTTATTCGTTCATCTGCTGATGGGCATCTAGGTTGCTTCCATGTCCTGACTATTGTAAACAGTGCTGTGATGAACATTGGGGTACACGTGTCTTCAATTCTGGTTTCCTCGGTGTGTATGCCCAGCAGTGGGATTGCTGGGTCATATGGCAGTTCTATTTCCAGTTTTTTAAGGAATCTCCACACTGTTCTCCATAGTGTTTGTATTAGTTTGCTTTCCCACCAACAGTGTAAGAGGGTTCCCTTTTCTCCATACCCTCTCCAGCGTTTATTGTTTATAGACTTCTTGATAGCAGCCATTCAGACTGGTGTGAGATGGTACCTCATTGTGGTTTTGATTTGCATTTTTCCGATAATGAGTGATGTTGTGCACCTTTTCATGTGTTTGTTAGTCATCTGTATGTCTTCTTCGGAGAAATGTCTGTTTAGTTCTTTGGCCCATTTTTTGATTGGGTCATTTATTTTTCTGGAATTGAGCTGCAGTAGCTGCTTGTACATTTTTGAGATTAATTCTTTGTCAGTTGTTTCGTTTGCTGTTATTTTCTCCCATTCTGAAGGCTGTCTTTTTACCTTGCTTATAGTTTTCTTCGTTGTGCAAAAGCTTTTAAGTTTAATTAGGTTCCATTTGTTTATTTTTGCTTTTATTTCCATTAGTCTGGGAGGTGTGTCATAGAGAATCCTGCTGTGATTTATGTCAGAGAGTGTTTTGCCTATGTTTTCCTCTAGGAGTTTTATAGTTTATGGCCTTACATTTAGATCTTTAATCCATTTTGAGTTTATTTTTGTGTATGATGTTAGAAAGTGTTCTAGTTTCATTCTTTCACAAGTGACCAGTTTTCCCAGCACCAATTATTAAAGAGATTGTCTTTTCTCTATTGTATATTCTTGCCTTCTTTGTCAAAGATAAGGTGTCCATAGGTGTGTGGATTTATCTCTAGGCTTTCTATTTTGTTCCATTGATGTATATTTCTGTCTTTGTGCAAGTACCATACATACTGTCTTGATGACTGTAGCTTTGTAGTATATTCTGAAGTCAGGCGGGTTGATTCCTCCAGTTCCATTCTTCTTTCACAAGATTGCTTTGGCTATTCAAGGTTTTTTTTTGTATTTCCATACAAATTGTGAAACTATTTGTTCTAGTTCTGTGAAAAATACCGTTGGTAGCTTGATAGGGATTGCATTGAATCTATAGATTGCTTTGGGTAGTATACTCATTTTCACTGTATTGATTCTTCTGAGCCATGAACATGGTATATTTCTCCCTCTATTTGTGTCATCCTTGATTTCTTTCATCAGTGTTTTATAGTTTTCTATATATAGGTCTTTTATTTCTTTAGGGAGATTTATTCCTAAGTATTTTATTCTTTTCATTGCAAAGGTGAATGAAATTGTTTCCTTAATTTCTCTTTCTGTTCTCTCATTGTTAGTGTCTAGGGATTTCTGTGTGTTAATTTTATATCCTGCATCTTTACTATATTCATTGATTAGGTCTCGTAATTTTCTGGTGGAATCTTTAGGGTTTTCTATACAGAGGATCATGTCATCTGCAAACAGTGAGAGTTTCACTTCTTTTCCAATCTGGATTCCTTTGATTTCTTTTTCTTCTCTGATTGCTGTGGCTAAAACTTCCAAAACTATGTTGAGTAGTAGTGATGAGAGTGGGCACACTTATCTTGTTCCTGACTTTATGGGAAATGCTTTCAATTTTTCACCTTTGAGGGTAATGTTTGCTATGGGTTTGTCATATATGGCTTTTATTATTTTGAGGTATGTTCCTTCTATGCCTGCTTTCTGGAGGGTTTTTATGATAAATGGGTGTTAAATTTTGTCAAAGGCTTTTTCTGCATCTATTGAGATAATCATATGGTTTTTATCTTTCAATGGTTAATGTGGTGTATCACATTGATTTGCGATTGTTAAAGAATCCTTGCATCCCTGAGATAAAGCCCACTTCGTCGTGATGTATGATCTTTTTAATATGTTGTTGGATTCTGTTTGTTAGAATTTTGGTAAGGATTTTTGCATCTATGTTCATCAGTGATATTGGCCTGTAGTTTTCTTTTTTTGTGGCATCTTTGTCTGGTTTTGGTATCAGGGTGATGGTGACCTTCATAGAATGAGTTTGGAAGTTTACCTTCCTCTACAGTTTTCTGGAAGAGTTTGAGTATGATAGGTGTTAGCTCTTCCCTAAATTTTTGGTAGAATTCAGCTGTGGAGGCATCTGGTTCTGGGTTTTTGTTTGCTGGAACGTTTTTGATTACAGTTTCGATTTCCATGCTTGTGATGGGTCTGTTAAGATCTTCTATTTTTTCCTGGTTCAGTTAGTTATACTTTTCTAAGAATTTGTCCATTTCTTCCAAGTTGTCCATTTTATTGGCGTATAGTTGCTGATGGTAGTCTCTTATGATCCTTTGTATTTCTGTGTTGTCTGTTGTGATCTTTCCATTTTCATTTCTAATTTTGTTGATTTGATTTTTCTCCCTTTTTTCCTTGATGAGTCTGGCTAATGGTTTGTTTATTTTATTTATCTTCTCAAAGAACCAGCTTTTAGCTTTGTTGATTTTTGCTATGGTCTCCTTTGTTTCTTTTCATTTATTTCTGCTCTAATTTTTATGATTTCTTTCCATCTACTAACCCTGGGGTGCTTCATTTCTTCTTTTTCTAGTTGCTTTAGTAGAGTTAGGTTATTTATTTGATTTTTCTCTTGTTTCTTGAGGTAAGCTTATATTGCTATGAACCTTCCCCTTACCACTGCTTTTACTGAATCCCATAGGTTTTGGGTTGTTGTGTTTTCATTTTCATTCATTTCTATGCATATTTTGATTTCATTATTGATTTCTTCTGTGATTTGGTGGTTATTCAGATAAGTGTTGTTTAGCCTCCATATGTTTGTATTTTTAATAGTTTTTTTTCCCTGTAGTTGACATCTAATCTTACCACAGAGTGATCGGAAAAGAGGCTTGGAATGATTTCAGTTTTTTTGAATTTACCAAGGCTAGATTTATGGCCCAGGATGTGATCTATTCTGGAGAAGGTTCCGTGTGCACTTGAGAAAAAGGTGAAATTGATTGTTTTGGGGTGAAATGTCCTATAGATATCAATTAGGTCTAACTGGTCCATTGTATCATTTAAAGTTTGTGTTTCCTTACTAATTTTCTGTTTAGTTGATCTAACCATAGGTGTGAGTGGGGTATTAAAGTCTCCCACTATTATTGTGTTAGTGTTAATTTCCCCTTTCATACTTGTTAGCATTTGCTTTACATATTGTGGTGTGCCTACGTTGGGTGCATATATATTTATAATTGTTAAATCTTCTTCTTAGATTGATCCTTTGATCATTATGTAGTGTCCTTCTTTGTCTCTTTTCACAGCCTTTATTTCAAAGTCTATTTTATCTGATATGAGTATTGGTACTCCTGCTTTATTTGGTCTCCGTTTGTGTGAAATGTTTTTTTTCCAGCCCTTCACTTATTGTCTGTATGTGTCCCTTGTTTTGAGGTGGGTCTCTTGTAGGCAGCCTATATAGGGGTCTTGTTTTTGTATCCATTCAGCCAGTCTTTGTCTTTTGGTTGGGGCATTCAACCCATTTACATCTAAGGTAATTACTGATAGGTGTGGTCCCTTTGCCATTTACTTTGTTGTTTTGGGTTCACATTTATACAAACTTTCTGTGTTTCCTGTCTAGAGAAGATCCTTTAGTATTTGTTGAAGAGCTGGTTTGATGGTGCTGAATTTTCTGAGCTTTTGCTTGTCTGTAAAACTTGATTTCTCCTTCATATTTGAATGAGATCCATGCTGGGTACAGTAATCTGGGTTGTAGGTTTTTCTCTTTCATCACTTTAAGTATGTCCTGTCATCCCCTTCTGGCCTGAAGAGTTTCTACTGAAAGATCAACTGTTATCCTTATGGGAATCCCCTTGTGTGTTATTTGTTGTTTTTCCCTTGCTGCTTTTAATATTTGTTCTTTGTGTTTGATCTTTGTTAATTTGATTAATATGTGTCTTGAGGTGTTTCACCTTGGGTTTCTTGGCCTTGGATGGCTATTTCCTTCCCCATTTTAGGGAAGTTTTCAACTATTATCTCTTCAAGTATGTTCTCATGGCCTTTCTTTTGGTCTTCTGCAACTCCTGTGATTTGAATATTGGGGCATTTGACATTGTTCCATAGGTCTCTGATGTTGTGTTCATTTCTTTTAATTCTTTTTTTTTTTTCCTCTCTGCTTCATTTTATTTCCACCGTTATATCTTCCATCTCACTCATCCTATCTTCTGCCTCCGTTATTCTACTGTTGGTTCCCTCCAGAGTGTTTTTGATCTCAGTTATTACATTATTCATTATTGATTGACTCTTTTTTTATTTCTTCTAGGTCCTTGTTAAACATTTCTTGCATCTTCTCAATCCTTGTCTCCAGACTATTTATCTGTAACTCCATTTTGTTTTCAAGATTTTAGATCATCTTTACTATCATTATTCTGAATTCTTTTTCAAGTAGACTCTATCTCCTCCTCTTTTGTTTGGTTTGGTCGGCATTTATCATGTTCCTTTACCTGCTGAATATTTCTCTGCCTTTTCATCTTGTTTTGATTGCTGTGTTAGGGATGGCCTTTCTGTATGCTGGAAGTTTGTGGCTCCTCTTTATTGTGGAGCCAGCTCTCTGTGGGTGGGGTTGGATGAGTGACTTGTCAAGATTTCCTGTTTAGGGAAGCTTGCATCGGTGTTCTGGTGGGTAGAGCTGGGTCTCCTCTCTCTGGAGTGCAATGAAGTGTCCGGTAGTGAGTTTTGAGGTGTCCATGGGTTTGGTGTGACTTTGGGCAGCCTGTATTTTAATGCTCAGGGTTATATGTTCCTGCGTTGCTGGACAATTAGTCTGGTATGTCTTGCTCTGAAACTTGTTGGCTCTTGGGTGGAGCTTGGTTTCAGTGTAGGTATGGAGGCTTTTGGATGAGCTCTTGTTGATTAAGGTTCCCTGGAGTCAGGAGCTTTCTGGTGTTCTCAAGTTTTGGATTTAAGCTTCTTGCCTCTGGCTTTCAGTCTTCTTCTTACAGTAGCCTCAGGACTTCTCCATCCATACAGCACTGATGATGAAACATCTAGGTTAATGGTGAAAAGATTGTCCACAGTAAGGGACACCCAGAGAGGGTCACAGAGTTACATGGAGAAGAGAAGAGGGAGGAGGCAGATAGAGGTGGCCAGGAGGAGAAGAGGGGGAATCAAAAGGGGAGAGAGCAATCTAGCCAGTAATCAATTCCCTAAGTTTTCTCCACAGTCCAGAGCACCCAAAAAGATTCACAGAGTTGGGTAGAGAAGAGATGGGGAAGGGAGGAGATAGAGTTGACCTGGGGGAGAAAAAGGAAAGTAAAAAAGGGGAGAGAGCAATCAAGCCAGTAGTCACACTCCTAAGTAAAAATGGGTACTGAAGATTGGATTCTTAAAGGTACAAAATTGATAACAAAAACCAAGAAGCAAAGATTAAAAATCTGGAGTAGAGGTTAAGCTCTTGAAAATACAATATTTAAAAAATTAAACAAAATCACAAAAATTATAAAAATATATATGAAATTTGCTTTAAAAAGAGAGTCTTTTTTTTTTTTTTTGGCAAGATATTCAGTTCAGTTCAGTTCAGTCACTCAGTTGTATCCAACTCTTTGTGACCCCGTGAATCACAGCACGCCATGCCTCCCTGTCCATCACAAACTCCCGGAGTTTACTCAAACTCATGTTCATCGAGTTGGTGTTGCCGTCAGGCCATCTCATCCTCTGTTGTTCTTTTCTCCTCCTGCCCCCAATCCCTCCCAGCATCAGGATCTTTTCCAATGAGTCAACTCTTCACAAGAGGTGGCCAAAGAATTGGAGTTTCAGCTTCAGCATCAGTCCTTCCAATGAACACCCAGGACTGATCTCCTTTAGGATGGACTGGTTCGATCTCCTTGCAGTCCAAGGGACTCTCAAGAATCTTGTGCAACACCACAGTTCAAAAGCATCAATTTTTTGGTGGCAAGGTATTAGTAGGTTATAAAAATGAAAATTAAAGGAGTAATAAAGAACTTAAAATTTAAAAAAATTTTAAAATTTTAAAAAATGATAATAGTAAAATATATCTAGGAATTTCTCTGGAGCTGTTGAGGGCAGTGTGGGGTCAGTTCAGTTTCAGATGATTCCTTGGTCCAGCTTATACTTCTTGTCAAAGTCTATAGGCCCCTTCCAATGTAGTCAATGCTAACTATAGGGATTTAATCTGTTGTACCTGTCACTTCCAGAGCGGTTCCCTCTTTGTTTATTTTGGCTTCCTCTGTTTGCAAGTCTCTTCAGTGTCTAATTTCTGCCCTGACACAAGGGGGCAAAGGTGGTCACTTATTTAGTCTCAGTTGTTCAGTTGTGCTGCAGGGAGGGAGGAACTCTGCAAACAAATCTCACTGGCATGTGTGGGGAGTGCTCACAGTATCTTGGCCACTGGGTTTGCCGCCGCTCACAGAGTGTGTGCTTTCCCGGTCTACACTGCTCAGGCTCCAGGTTGCTCTGCAGGGTAACTGTCTAAAGCAGGCTTTGGGTTGCGTGCACTTCCCAGGTCTAAGCCACTCAGATTCAGGTTCTCAGGTACTCCACAAGGGCACAGACTTGGCTGGGCCTGCGTTTTGTGCCCTTCCCAGGTCCGAACAGCTCAGGCGACCAGGTGCTTGGCAAGTGCACTCTCCCAACTGGGCGGTGCATCTTATCACCTCCCGGGTCCCAGCCCCTTGGCAGCTTCCTGGGTGCACAGTGAGAGCGCTGTCTCAGGTGTGCTGTGTGTCTCCTCTGGGGAGCTGGTCTCTGACTGCGACCCTCATAACATGTCAACCATCCAGGATCTCAGCAAGACTTCGTTAGTAACTGGGAGCTTGCTCACAGGTTGGTAGAGGATGCAGTCTCTGGAGCCAAGATTGCCCTTTGCCTTCCGGCTCTGCCTGCCTCTCTGCTCCAGTGGGGGGAGGGGCCGCCCCGGGGCGGCTAGCTCTCCTCTACTATTTGCTCAATCCTTTGTTTTGTGAGAGGGCCAGGCTGTGCCTCTGAGATTTTCACGGGAAAGTTCTCTCTCTCTCTCTCTTTTTTTTCCTTCTGGCTATCCTGCAGTTCCCTGGTGGCTCAGACAGTAAAGTGTCTGCCTACAATGTGGGAGACCTGGGTTCAATCCCTGGGTCAGGAAGATCTCCTGGAGAAGGAAATGCCAACCCACTCCAGTATTCTTGCCTGGAAAATCCCATGGACAGAGGAACCTGGAGGGCTATAGGCCATGGGGTCACAAAGAGTCAGATACGACTGAGCAACTTCACTTTTTTTTTAATTTTTTATCTTGCAGTACAGATTGCTATCTCATGTTGGCTCCCTCAGATTGTCCTCAGGGCATTCAGGCCTGGTCCCCACCCTATGCCTGCAGCCTGCACCTCCCTGTTCTCCTCCGGCTTGCTGCTGGTGGACACAAGGGTCTGGGCTACCTCTCTGCTGGGAGTCGTGGCTAGGCCCGTAATCTGTGGGTTCTTTTTTTTTTCCTCCCAGTTATGTTGCCCTCCGAGATTCCAAAACTTCCACAGACCTACCAGTGAGAGGGTTTCCTGCTATTTGGAAACTTCTCCTTCACAACTCCCTCCCCAGGATGGGTGTCTGTCCCTAACTCCTTTGTTGCTCTTTTTATCTTTTATATTTTGCCCTACCTCCTTCCGAAGAGAAGCCTTTCTGGGTGCCTGGTGTCCTCCCCCAGCATTCAGAAATTGTTTTGTGGAATTTGCTCAGCGTTCAAATGATCTTTTGATGAATTTGTGGGGGAGAAAGTAGTCTCCCCATTCTATCCCTCTGCCATCTTAGGACCACCGTTGGATTTTGATTTTGAAAAATAATAAAATCCGTTCTTTTCCCTTAGGGCTACATTTATTGTTTAATTGCTATCATGTAATTACTATATTTAGCCTTTATTCTTTTTGTTTAAATTGTGTGCTATTTAAACTTTGTGGTATACTTAGTTCTGATTTTGAGAAGGTAATTGGTGATTATAGCTGGCACTTCTGACCTCTGATCCCCAAAACAGTCCCCTCTTGTTCTCACAAAACAAGACAAAAGAATAAGAGAGAAAGATAGGGTAAAAAAGAACTGATTAAAAAAAAAAAATCAAGTGACTAAATGTTCGGGGAAACCGAGTGCTGCTCTCTGTAAGATAAAACATATGCTTAAGGTGTTTAGGGTGGTCCTTTTCTCCTTTGCTAGTGATTAGTTTAGGGGTGGTCATGTGCTCCAATTCTAGCCAGTTTAAGAAGAAGTGCTGAGGGTTCTGGCCAGGAGAGAAGCACAGTGAGAGGCCATCCTTTCTTTATGCCTTTGAGACTCCTAGTAGGTGACAACTAACTTCTAATCAGTAAAGTAAAGCCTAGAGGAAGTACAGAAAATGATTCAAAGCTCTGAGCTAACCAACTCTGCATGCTTTCTTCTGGACTTCCTGTAACATGAAATGAAAACACATAATCTCTAGTCTGACATTTCTATTACAACAGAAAGCACTCTAACAGAAACAGCACAAAACAAAAGTCATACAAACACACACATATAGTATTTATTTTACCTTTTTCTCATTACAAAAGCAATATATGTCTATTTTGGAAATTTGGGATACAGGTATTCACAAGAAAAAAAATTTTTAAAAATGAGAGAGAACTATGTCAACACTTTTTGCATACATTCTGTTGTTCCTATGCATGCAATTTGTATATTATATAATTTAAAAATTAAGCTAATTGTTTTATACCTAATTTTTAAACTTAATAACCAAAAAAACTAAAAATTTAAATCAATGAATCCTAATTAGAGATTAGAATCTGAATTTTATTTAGTTTCCAAAAACACAATTTATAGTAGTTAGACAAGCTTTAGGAATTGGTTTGACACTGAAACTAGGCTAAAGATAAAACAAATGAATTTCAGATGTATTTTAACAGATGAAATTTAAATGTATTTTAACACAAATATCTCTTTGAGGCTACCAAGTAAGTTCTGAGACCAGGGCACCTAAAATTTTTTCTAGTTCATTTACACTGATTTATGCTCCTGGGAAGATAATGTTTGTGGTACCTCAACAATTTTCGGTTTGCTTATTTTTAGCTATGACATCTCTGTTTTTTAGACTGAAGTTGAATTTGTGCAGTCTTTATTTAATTCATTGTTGTTTGTTCATGTTATGTATAATTAAATTGAATTGCAAGAGGAAATTCATTTTTTAACCAGTTATATATGCTAAATAGATGAAAAGATAGCCAAGATAGACTCTTAATTATCTGATACATTTGATTACAGAAGATACAAGGAATCCTCATCTTTTATTATGCCTGAAAATAGAGTAAATGACTATAATATCAAATATTAAATACTCTTTGTTGAGTGACATACTTTTAACTTAAAAGTTACATTTACCTTTTGCACTATTAATTTTGGTTTACATCCATATTCACATTATAATTTACATACCACAATATTTTATATAATATAGTTATTTCTGCAAAGTTTTTCATACATTTGTAGCCTTAAGAGAGTTTCCAAGGTTAACATGATGAGTGATCAAATTGAAATTCAGTTTCAATATTATTATGCATATGTAAACACAGTCCATGTGGTCATGACTGTACAAACAGGTGAATACATTCTGATACATTTTTATAATAAACTTCTTTATAAATATACAAGATCAGTTGGGAATTCTTAATTTTTGTGTGTGACATTGCTTCTTTGGCAGCCTGATTTGGCTTATAAACTCCTCTTAGGATAATGTTTTTAAGTGCGTAAAATAATAGAAATAGGAATCAAAGAAAAGGTATCCCATTGAAATAGTTTTGTGCATGGAGCACAGGTTAAAAATACCTGCACAAAGATTTTGAATAGCCCTTTAGGTAATATATTTTTAAAAAAATGCCTGAGAACATATCTAAATATGTTCTCTAAAAACAGTTCCATGAACAAAGCCAAACTGACATATGTTTTATAAACACATATCTACTAAAGCCCTTAGATTGTATCTCATATATTTTTGCTTTTAAATCCACACATCAGAATTGTTATAAGTTTATGAGTAAGAATACGCATGATAAAGAGACAAGGGAGAAGAATGATTTTGTTGTGACTTATCTATATATTCTTTTGTCATCTAGCAGAACTATATATTCTTGGTATCAATAATACACACCTTTAAAGTTAACTTTGTGTACTTTAGCACTTTACAAATTATGAGTCGAGCCTAATTCAGTTGTGGAGTTGGGTCATTGATTGGCTAATTAAAGGTATGAGTTTAGTAAAAAAGAAGATATGAATGAAAAAAAGTAGAAGAAATTCAATTAATGAAGACAGAATTGGAAAATAATATAGAATGTGGGGAAAAAAAAAACACCATACCCTACAAAACTAAAAGACAAAGTATAAGGAGAGAAAAATAAGGAAAGTAAAGACCTACCGTTAGTTTGATTACCAATTTACTTTCCATGGTTACACAAGGCCTGGAATGTGTGGAAATTGCATTTCAACTTCAATGTGGCAGTACATATCACATGTGAATAAAGTAATATTTTACCTGTTTAAAAAACTAAACAGTGGTTGAGTTTAAGTCCCTTATATAGTTTTCTTATTTAGTGGATACTAAAGAACCCTTTCATCCTATTCCCCTTTTCATGGAATGTGTGGAAACAGGTCTGAATTAAAAGAGGTATTGTGCCAACATATTTTGGAAACCATACCATTTAATGCGAATATCAGTGGATGTTAGTTACACATTTACAGAGAGGTTTTCTTTTCCTTTTTCTAATACTCTTCTGCCTTGCCTCTATTACTCTTTTGACTTGTAATAGTGAGACTGAGGTTTTTCAGAGTTCATTTTACATACCAAATATTTTGCTTGTGCATTTGCTTGATCACTCTCTCTCTCTCTTTTTTTTTTTTTTTAGTGATTTGTGGATTATGAATTTAGACAGATCAGAAGACAGAAAAAATCCATCATCTTGAAAGAGAGGATATATTATTTATAAAACATAATCACTATAGATCTTTTCTTGATTGTATATTAAAACAATGTTGTTATTACTGCACTTAATTACCACAAAGTCCATAGACCACATAGCTGACAGTAATGTTCTATCCCCCAGTCCAAATCTGAACCCCTCTGAAACTCCCTTTTATATGGAGGTACTTCATAACCTGTACCAGGTGAAGAATGGGATGAAGGAGAACTATAAGTCTTGTCAAGTTGAAGGAGTGGACAGTGGGTTGGTTGCTGAATACTCCAAATGTCAGAATGCTTTTGAAGCCAAGGAAAAAATTAGATTCATTGCAATTTTTCTTAACCCACAGGAGGAAAAACTGATCATATGAGCAGGGGAAATACTATCTGTGCTTTATGTATTTATTATCTTAGCATAAGATTGTAATTGTTGCTAAGCCCCTTTGCAGTAAAAGGTCTGTGTTTCTCAGTGTTAATTTTTAGCATTTGTTTGCCTTAGGCCGTGGCTATTTTAAATATTTATATATTATTATACAAGAATAAAGTGACTAAAAAATCCATATAATGTGTTATAGGAGTTCAGAAAGCAAAGAGATTAATTCAGAAATGTGTGATTAAGTGAAAATATTTCATTATTTTTCCTGAAAAAAATCTTTTCCTTGTAATTGAATTTCTGTGATTTTTAAAGGAAGAAGCGTAATATTACATTAAACTCTGCTTTATTTATATGTAAATATGTCAAAATATGCTTTGTGTTTCTCATTGCCAAAAGGGGAAATTCATCACTTTGCCTTTCTTTGACTTTCTATGCAGTCTAACAATTATAGAGAGAAATATCCATATATAAGTGGATCAAAGCATGGATTTAAAAAAGCAAAGAGAAAGAAGAAGTGATTTACTGGATCTGACACCCTGTTTACCATGTCAGGATCAAACCAATACCAAATTCCAAGTACATAATAGGGCGTCCAGCAGACAGTAAACGAAGTGGCAAATGCAACCGTCATCTTTAGGGTCCTCAGCCGAGCTCGTGGTATATTGTTCTTGGACTGATTCAGTTGTAGTTCTTTTAAACAGAGAAAATAGAAGGTGTTTTTAATGATCAGTTTTATTACAAAGCCAAAATAGAGAAAAAGGAAGAGAGAGTAGTAATTCAACCTGGTGAATATAATGGAGGCAAATTGTTAGTATTTTTAATAATAACAATGGGCTTCCCTGGTGGCTTACAGGGTAAAGCGCCTGCCTGCAATACAGGAGACCTGGGTTCGATCCCTGGGTCGGGAAGATCCCCTGGAGAAGGAAATGGCAACCCACTCCAGTACTCTTGCCTGGAAAATCCCATGGACGGAGGAGCCTCGTAACTACAGTCCATGGGGTCACAAAGAGTCGAACATGACACATGCTTGCAAAGCATGTTTATATTTCAAGTTTTCCACTCTGCTACATAATAAATAGAAATATTAAAGATAGTAATGCTCTTAAAGTTAATTTTCCATCAAACGAATAAGGATTTGAAATATGAGGTTACTCAAATTCTTCAAATATAAATTTAAGAGAGTAGACTGAGGTTGAACTGAATTTAATTATCTCCCTTTTGGTTGTTATGCCAACATAGCAACATTTATTTTATAAATTTATAACTTTTCACCTTTCCTGACTGACCAAGCAGGAAGCCCTGTTGCCATCATAGGAAGTGATGTAAGCTTGGTGCAGGCAAGAAACACGTGCAGTGGATTGGTGTTAGAATCCTAGTCAGCATTAAGGACATTTAAGGAATAATACACGATGGAGGAGTTGAAGGACATTAGCTCACCTCTTCTTATAGAAACAGCAAAATCAAAACTAACTGCTGAACAATCATCAACAACAACAACAAAAAACCCACTGGAACCTACCAAAGAAGATACCTTACATCCAAAGATAAAGAAGGAGACACAATGAGATGGTAGGAGGGGTACTGCTGCTGCTGCTAAGTCGCTTCAGTGGTATCTGACTCTGTGCGACCCCATAGACAGCAGGCCACCAGGCCCCGTCACTGGAATTCTCCCGGCAAGAACACTGGAGTGGGTTACCATTTCCTTCTCCAATGCATGAAGGTGAAAAGTGAAAGTGAAGTCGCTCAGTCTTGTTGGACTCTTCATGATCCCACGGACTGCAGCCCACCAGGCTCCTCCGTCCATGGGATTTTCCAGGCAAGAGTACTGGAGTGGGATGCCATTGCCTTCTCCAGGAGGGGTGCGATAGTGATAAAATCGAATTCCATGCACACCAGGTGGGTAACCCACAAACTGTAAAATAATAATTAGACCACAGAAATTCTCCCACAGGAGTGAACGTTCTGAGTCCCACATCAAGCTCCCCAACCTGGGGGTCTCTGGGAGGAGCCCCCAGAGAATCTGTCCTTGAAGATCAGCAAGGTTTGATCTTAGGAGTTAAACAGGACTGGAGGAAACAGAAACTCCTCTATTGGAGGGCACACACAAAGTCTTGTGAGTGCTAGGACCCAGGTTAAAAATGGGGACCTCATAAGACTCTTGAGTTAGGTTTGCCTGCCAGTATTGGAGGTCTCCTGAGGAGGCAGGGGGTGGTTGTGACTCAGTGTGAGGACAGGGACACCGACTGTGGTAGTTCTGGGGAATGCTCATTGCTACTCATTAGTCCAATTAGTACAGTGAGTCCAAGGACTCATTAGTCCTCTGGAAGGCTGCCATTTTCGCACACTAGACTCATGAACTAACTTATGTGATTGGATGTGTGAAGGCACACTCATATCTTTGAAAGTTCACAAGTTGGTTTGTATATAGAGGATTTACTGTATTTAAAGTGATGAAAAGAAGGAACCCATAACCAAAAATACTCTGCTCTCATTCAGATTCGATGGAGAAATCAAAAGCTTCACAGACAAGCAAAAGCTAGATGAATTCAGCACCACAAGACCAGCTTTGGAGCAGATGCTAAAAGAAGTTCTCCAGGGGGAGAAAAGGTCACAACTAGAAACAAGAAAATTATGAATGGAAATGCTTACTTGTGAAGGCAAACATACAATAAAGGTAGGAAATCATCTGTAGACAAATACGATATCAAAACCATTAACTGTGAGGAGAGCATAAATGCAAGATACTGGAAAGGCATTTGAAATTAAAAGAACTGCAACTTAAAACAGTCTTGTTTATATATATAGGCTGCTATATCAGAACCTCATGGTAGCCACAAACCAAAAATATACAATAGATAACACACACAAAAAAGAAAAAGGAATCCAAACACAATACTGAAGTGAGTCTTAAATCTGTCCTAAATATTCGTTGGAAGGACTGATGCTGAAACTGAAGCTCCAATATTTTGGCCACCTGATGCGAAGAACTGACTCATTGAAAAAAACCCTGATGCTGGGAAAGATTGAAGACAGGAGGAAAAGCGTTGGATGAGATGAGATGAGGATGAGATGAGATGAGATGAGATGGTTGGATGGCATCACCAACACGATGGACATGAATTTGAGCAAGCTCCCGGAGTTGGTGATGAACAGGGAAGCCTGATGTGCTGCAGTCCGTGGGGTCCCAAAGAGTCAGACATGACTGGGTGACTGAACTGAACTGAAAGTCATCAATCACAAGAGAAGACAACAAAATAGGAAGGGAAGGAAAAAATTTACAAAAACAAACCCCCCAAAATGAACAAAATGGCAATAGGAACATTCATGTCTATAATTATCTTAAGTGTAAACAGATTAAACAGTCCAACCAAAAGACATAGACTGGCTGAGTGGATACCAAAACAAGACCCATATATATGCTGTCTACAAGAGACACACTTCAGATCTAGGGATACATACAGATGACAAAAGAGTCAGATAAGACTTAGCAACCACCACCACAGACTGAATGTGAGGGGATGGAAAAAGGTATTCATTCAAGGGATGAATACAACAAGGAATTGTTGTATTACAACAAGGAATAGTTGTATTACAATGAGGAATACAACAAGGGATTATTGTATAGCACAGGGAACTCTGTTCTAAAATAACCTAAATGGGAAAAGAATTTGAAAAAAAGATACATGTGTATGTATAACTGAATCATTTTGCTATACATCAGAACTTAATACCATATTGCTAATCAACTATACTCCAATATAAAATTTTAAAAATTCATACATTTGTTTTTGAGAATGCAACAGATTCTTGGAGCAAAAATGGTACAGCCATGTGCATGGAGTGAAAGATCAAATAGTCAATTGCATGTTCCATAATATTTAGCACACTCAACACACACACCAAAATGTGTGCATAGTGTGTGGATACACCGTGTGGACACAGGAGATTTGAATGTGATACAGAACAGCTTAACTTTAACAAGTCTATTGGCAACGATATTAAGAGTTGTACTCTGCTATATTTTAGGCATCAGGTGTTTGATAGAGTGTTGTGATGAACCAGCAGGAACAATTTGCCCATGCTTCTGCTGGGTAACTGAAGTAATTGTCCTTTTAGCTTTAATTCCATGCTGTAAATTTATAATATGGGGAGATATTAAATTACCTCATCTCTAAATTGGGGATAATAAAAGTATTGCCTCGTGGGGTGATTCTGAATATTGAAAGAGCTAATTAATGTATGTAAGTTGCTCATAATAGTATCACAATGCTATTACAATACAATATAATACTATTATAGGTAAAATAGTATCTGGCACAGCAAGTGCCACTCCAATTCTCTGGTTGGAGTATTGCCATTAACAACTGTCCACCCACGATTAATCTGAGGAATACATACTGTGGGGATCCTGATGAAGGACATTTGTCAGGGTGAAGATGATTTTTGCATTGCAGATCACCATGATGAGAAGAGGGATGATGAAGAGGCAGCTGAAGGTGAAAAAGTTATAAAAGGCTTGATGCCACCACTGTGGAAAACTGCAGTGTGTTACACATTGAGAGAAACCTTCAGTCTGTCCAGAGTCATCCGCTAAATGGATCATCCCAAAGATGTATAACTGTAGGAGAAAATTTTAAAAATTAAAAAGGGAAGTTGCTTATTGTCAAACAATATTTGCAAGTTTTCTCAGAAGTTTTCTCTTCTGTATTGTACTAATCGTCTAACATGTTGTTACCCAAAGCAACTGCTAAGCTTCTTGACGTTTGGCTTTTGGCTTCTCTACAAAAAGTTGTAAGTGGATCTTTACTTAAAATATGTTTGAGTAATGTGAATGGATCTGTAGGATTTTGAATTTCTTCCGAAATTATTTCAGCCTTGCAGAACAATCTCCAACCAAAGATTTAAACCTCCTCTGTATTTAAATTTCAGATGCTATCATGATGAGTAAAATTTTTGCAAGTGATTTTATTGTTAAATCTGCAGCACAAAAAACTGTCTGGCATTTAGAATATGCCCTCAAGATAAATATTTAAATTTTATTTTTGAAACATAAGATCTCATTAAAATGGTCAGAAACATGTACAGACAGTTCATTAAAAAAGGGTATAACAGTGACCCTTGAGCATATAAAAACATATTTTCAACCTCACGATAAATGATATGCCATTTCCCACTATCACGTTCGGCAAAATTAAAAAAAAACAGTAACACACTCTCATGGCAAGGCTATAGGGAAACAGAGACTCTCATACATTGTTAATGGGCATGCAAATTGGTACAATCATTAAGGAGAGGAATTTGGCAATAATTAGTATACATTTGTACTTACCTTTGACTCAACAATCTGACATTCAGGAGTTTACCATGAAGATACACCCCTACTTCCATTATATGAAAATACATATGCATAAGATTATTCACTGAGGCATTGTTTATAAGTGAAAAGCATTGAGAATAATCTAAATACCAATCCATAGAACAGCAGCTGAATAAACTATTGTGGACCACACATTGGAGTCCTGTAGAGTAGTAAGAAAAGAGGAAGGAAAATTTCTATCTGAAGGTGTGTGTGTGTATGTACATACATTTATTCTGGCTCTGTGTGGAGAGAGGCTAAGTCGTCTAAGACTTACATCTAAGACATATACAATGTCATCTAAGTAGCAGTGAGCATACCCTGCTCTTCAACACCTCGATTTAATTTTAGTATCATTCTCTACCAAAAGGAATCAGAGCTCATTGGCGAAGTGCGTAATCCCAAGGCTGGGGCAATCAAAGCACAATAAGTCGTTGGAACAGATGCTGTGCCAAAAAGTCTGGAAATGCCCAGAGAGTGATGGAGCATGTGAAAAAATTTCAGGTACCAGCTTAAAAGAGCTCTCATTGGCCAAATCTGGGATAGTTTAAGCATGAAAACAAACAAACCCTGATAGAAAAGAATAAGAGTTCAAATAAAGAAAGAAACCATGACCCCATGCTGATGTAAATGACAAAACAACAATAACAAATACATGGGGAAAGGAAAAAGCTCTTTACTATAGAAAGTCAGCTAGTAAATGTAAAAGATACAATGGAAGTAGTGACTACCATTTTGTAATCACTGTAATAGTAATTGATTCAGGCAAGAATCACCAATGAATGGTAAAAATATGGGTGTAAGTTTGAGGAAAGTAGTTCATTTATGTCATCTCAAAGTATCTACCTGTAGAATGCATTGCATTATAAACAGTAAAATAATAACTTTGCAGTAGAGAAATAACCAAATAATTAAGCTAACATTGCCAATAATGGGACAGATTGACAGCATCTGCTTCCTTCTAGAAAGCATTGAGAGGAATTCAGAGTCACCTCTTTGATGTTTTTGTTAAAAATCAAATCAGTCAAGCCTAAAGGGTATCAATCCTGAGTATTCATTGGAAGGACTGATGCTGAAGCTGAAGCTCCAATACTTGGGTCACCTGATGGGCAGAACTGACTCATTAGAAAAGATCCTGATGCTGGGAAAGATTGAAGGCAGGAGGAGAAGGGGATGACAGAGGACGAGATGGTTGGATGGCATCACTGACTCAATGGACATGAGTCTGAGCAAGCTCTGAGAGATTGTGAAGGACAGAGAAGTCTGGTGTGCTGCATTCCATGGGGTCTCAAAGAGTCGGACACGACTGAGCGGCTGAACAGCAACGATGTAGACAAAGAATGCCACCTACAATATCAGTAAACAAAAGATGTTGTGTTCATCAAGCTATTAGCCACTGCACTCACCCTCAGGAGTGCTCCCTAAGGAGTGGATTTGGGATGGAGAAAAGTAGAAACGTGGCCTTAGATAGTTAAGGTGATGTATCAAAGGAATGATTTAAATAAGCCCAAACTCTTGCATCTTCCTGTCCGACATTCATTAACCTGAGATGTATGTTTTTTCTTTAATTAGTGATAATCTTCTGATGTTCTGACTACAGGTTTTTGCTGCAAAGAAGCCTCCTATTAAAAAATCCTGGCTCCTCCGTTGCCTTTTATGAATTGGGAGCAATCTAAGAGACTCTCTTCCAGGCTTAAGTTCTCAAAAGTCTACTGAATAAAACATATTTCTCAACTTTTAGGTTGTAGATCTTTTTTTTCAGCTGACAAGTGCACAACCTGAATCTACCCCCAAGAAAATATCAGACAAACTCAAATCGAGGGGCATTCTACAAAATAACTGGTCTGCACTCTTCAAAAATGTCAGTGTCATGAAATACAAAGAAAGACCAAGAAACTGTTCTAGTTTAAAGGAGGCTAAAGAGACAACGGGGCTTCCCAGGTGGCTCAGTGGTAAAGGATCTGCCTGTCAATGCAGAAGACACAGGTTTGATCCCTGGGTTGGGAAGACCCCCTGGAGTAGGAAATGGCTACCCACTCCAGTATTCTTGCCTGGAAAATTTCATGGATAGAAGAGCCTGACAGGCTATAGTCCATGGGGTCAGAAAGAGTTGGACACGACTGAACATGCAAGCAAAGAGACAAGGCAACTGAACTTCTCGCATAATCTTGAATTTTCTTTCATTAAAGGGGATATTATTGAGACAGCTGAGATATGAATAGGGCATATAGATTAAACAGTGGTACTGTTCAGTTCAGTTCAGTCACTCATGTCTGACTCTTTGCAACCCCATGAACTGCAGCACGCCAGGCTTCCCTGTCAATCACCAACTCCTGGAGTTTGCTCAAACTCATGTCCATCGAGTCAGTGATGCCATCCAACCATCTTATCCTCTGTTGTCCCCTTCTCCTCCCGCCTTCAATCTTTTCCCACATCAGGATCTTTTCCAAGGAGTTCTTCACATCAGGTGGCCAAAGTATTGGAGCTTCAACTTCAGCATCATTCCTTCCAATGAATATTCAGGACTGATTTCCTTTAGGATTGACTGGTTTGATCTTCTTGCAGTCCAAGGGACTCTCAAGAGTCTTCTCCAACACCACAGTTCAAAAGCATCAATTCTTTGGCACTCAGAAGTACTGTATTAACGTTAATTTCCTGATTTTGATACTTTATGTTGCGCTTATGTGCTAGAAAAAATACACTGAGGCATTGAGAGAGACGTCATGTCTGAATTTTTAAACAATCCGTAAAAGCATACATACAAGAGAGAGAATAAACAAATAAGCAAATATAGCAAAATGTTAATATTTGGGGAATCTGAGGGAAAAGTACCCTAGAAATCTTTGTATGAGTCTTGCAACCTTTCCCTAAGTGTGAAATTATATTAAAAAAAGAACTAGTTGAATCAACAATTAAGGAAAAAATGCAAGTGGTTTTCACAAACAAATTGTAGTTGACATTTATTCATTCTTTCCCAATTTGTCAAGCACACTTCTTACCTCATAATTTCAAAAATTTACTGCTGAAAAACTTCATTTTACGTTGAAACATCATTAAAATGAAGAGATAAGAGTGCCCAAGAGCTTTAAAAATGATAACAAGTTAATTCAAGCAAAAATGTTTGCAAGATTTTTTTTTTGAAGTTTTAAGCAAGTGAGGGACAGAATTCATTTTATTTAGTTGTTGATTGAATAAGTAAACTTAAATTACATTTAATTAATTTAATAAACTCAGAATTTCTTTCCTTTTTGGGGGTGGCAGGGTGGAAAGAGTATACCTTAAAAAAATAGTTTTTCCTCTTTGCTTGTAGAGTAGAAAAACTTTAATAAATATAAAATATAATAAACAAAATAAATACAGATATAATAAGATCTAAGTACGTATAATATAAAATACAAGCCTGTTTCTTTTATTCGTAATTAAAATGCTGATTTTCAGTTTCTGATCTTTTCAGCTTCAAGGGCAAACAAGAATTTTAAGTTAATCCACTAGAGGGCGCCCAATGATCATGCTGCTGCTGCTGCTGCTAAGTCGCTCCAGTCGTGTCCGACTCTGTGCGACCCCATAGACCGCAGCCCACCAGGCTCCCCAGTTCCTGGGATTCTCCAGGCAAGAACACTGGAGTGGGTTGCCATTTCCTTCTCCAATGCAGGAGAGTGAAAAGTGAAAGTGAAGTCGTTCAGTCGTGTCCGACTCTTCGTGACCCCATGGACTGCAGCCTACCAGGCTCCTCCGTCCATGGGATTTTCCAGGCAAGAGAACTTGAGTGGGATGCCATTGCCTTCTCCGAATGATCATATTATCGATCTTAAAGTCAAGAAAAGCAAGTTCAGCTAATTCTATTTTATGATCCAGGTCAGTTTTTTCCATGTTACAAAGTGACCCTTTCAGTTTTCCATACTTCTTTGCAAACTGACCTTATATAAAGTTGAGTTTTGAATTTGACCCAACAGGTGTTGTGAATTGAAATCTTTGGAAGGGTTTTTCCACATAGACCCTGAGAGTCTTCTAATTCTTAAAAATCCTTTTTTCTTTCCACCTCCCTAGTCAGCCTTGGAACCAGATAATCTGAATTTGATTTTCTGCTCTGCATTGGGTCACATTTTCACTTTAATAGTTTATATTTTTAAGTTATAATGATGAATCTTTCGATAAAAAGGACTTTATAGTACTATGATTTGAATTTGGTTTTCATCTTTATGTAATGAGTGGTTGTTTTTAAAGCAACTCCTTGGTCATAAAACTATACTAGGTACACTCTGTCATGAAAGATGAACTAAATATATCGTGCTATCAAAGAATTAAATATTTCTTAGGGGAGATACCCCATGTATGTGACAACTGTAATACTCAATACACTGTGACAAGTTCTGAAGGAGAGTTATAGTGTTATGAAAATTCAGAATTTTACTCACCCACAAACTAATTTGTTTTAGGCTTCATTCAGTTTATTTTCAACTCCAAGACCATGTTCATTTGAATGGTTAAAACAGGGATACACTTTACTTCCGGTGATTCTTTCATACTTGGATGTTATTTTAAAAATTTCTTTGTTTCTCCTCTCTCATGCCTGGCCCTGGTTCTCATCAGTGTTTCCTTTATTTTGCCCTAAACAATAGCAGTCTGTTCTTCACCTTTACAGTCCCTTACAGATGCTATTCCTCTTAGCATGTAATTTTTAACCTTTGCCTTACTCCGTACTAGTGACACCAAGACTTAATCCTTCCAAAGGTGATTATCTTTAGATGTTGTGCTTTAGGTTCCTCTTGGGATTTCCTGGTGGCTAAGACAGTAAAGAATCCGTCTGCAAAGTAGGAAACCCGGGCTCGATTCCTGGGTTGGGAAGATGCCCTAGAGAAGAGAATGGCTTCCCTCTCCAGTATTCTTGCCTGGAGAATTCCATGGACAGAGGAACCTGGTGGGCTAGGGAGATATACATAGTATTTAACTCTAGGGACTGTCATGACAATTAACAAGTGAATACTTGCAAAGCACCTAGAGTAATGCCTGGCCCACAATTAGCACTATATAAATCAGAGCCATTATTAAAATTTTTTTGAGGCACAGAATTTATAAATATATATTGCATGTTTACATATTTATAAATTTATGCCATATTTTTCACTTGACTATTCTCACCTGAAGATTTTCCTGCCTTTTCCTTCTCTAGCCTCTTACAGGAAGAAAGAGACAGTATTGCACATAGTGATATAATGATATGCATGCATGCTCAGTAGCTCAGTCCTGCCCAGCTCTTTGTGACCACATGGACTATAGCCTACCAGGCTCTTCTATTCATGTAATTTTCCAAGTGGGTTGGAAATCCTGGTGGTTAGGATTCTAGGCTTTCACTGCTGAGGCCCGAGTTCAATCCTGCTAGGGGAACTGAGATCCTGCAAGGTGCGCAGCATGACCAGAGACAAACAAAAAAAAGACAAAAAGCAACACCGAAGCATTTAACCCAATTCCTGGCACATATTTATGTACTGAATATTATTTATCAAAATCATCATCACCATTATTGTTATTTCTGCTACTAGTATGCTATTACCATGTTCCAGTAACATTTTTGGCATATTGTACACATATAATGAGTATTTATTGAATTTAAGCTGCTTGTGGGGCTTCCCAGGTGGCGCTAGTGGTAAAGAGCCCTCCTGCAAATGCAGGAGACATAAGAGATGCCAGTTCGATCCCTGGGTCGGGAAGATCCCCTGGAGGAGGGCATGGCAACCCACTCCAGTATTCTGGTTTGGAGAATTCCATGGACTGGGGAGCCTGGTGGGCTACAGTCCATGGGTCGCAAAGAGTCAGACATGACTGAAGGGACAGCATGGACAGAGCATGCACAAGCTGCCTGTCAAGTTCGGAAGAGCCTGCCAGCATTGTAAATTCTGTGTGTAACAGGCAAGCCTCTGCATTTATTCAGACCACACATCTTCACACCAAAGCGTAAAGGAATACTCATATACAACAGACCCTCCAAATCTGTGGGTTCCACATCTGCAGAGTCAACCAACTGCAGATGGAAAAATATTCAGGAAATTTTTCTTAGAAAGTTCCAAAGAGCAAGACTTGAACTTGGAAAGCTCCAGCAACTGTCTATATAATATTACACTGTATTTACAATTATTTGCAGAGCATTTACATTGTATTATGTATTATAAGTAATCTAGAGATGATTTAAAGTATGTAGGAGGGTGTACATAGGTTACAGGCAAATGCTATACCGTATTTTTTACAAGGGACTTGAGCATCTGGGAAATTTCTTATCTGAGGCCACCATGGTGGGGAAGGAGGATGTCTAGGAAACAATCCCCTGGGGATATCGAGGTGACTGCATTTTCTCTGCAGGCCTGGGTTACCTACAGAATTAAAAAGCTGTCAACATATAATTGTCCCTAGTAGCACAGAGAAACTAGTGATGTGAACTCTCTCTGCAAATAATCTGCTGCTCTGGAATTCTTGTGGTCTTAGATGACTGTCATCAGAAACCTTGCGTATTTTAATTGGATATGGACACACCAAATTCAGGAAATGTTTTCTCCTTAACATGCACCTACTAGCCTAACCACAGTCAGTCTTAAGTCAGATATCCTTTCAAGTCCTGTTGGCTGTCTTGCCTTGCCTTCCTCTGCCTTCCTACTTTTCTTCCTTTCTTATCCTACTTTTAGAAACAATACCTCCAAAACTTGAATCATTATGCTCTGGCATATAAAGCTTTCAGAGTGAATAATACAGCTTAGTGACTAGGGAGGACATTGGCCAAATTTACTTATCAGTCAGAATAAATGTCATAATTTTGAGAAATATGAAGCAATCTTTACATAAGCAGCTTTGTTTGCTGTTTCTTAAATAATTATTTTATTTTCATACTCATATTTCCCTAATACTTTTTTCTCCTGACTTCAAAAATCCTATTATGAAGGACATAATTAAGGTAGGAAAAGGGGAAGGAATGGATAATAATGCGTTTTTAAGACTTTATACTTAAAGTCTTATATATGATTGTGTATATCTTACTCTTTATAGCACTTTTTACAATTACCCTTTTAAACTTGGTTAAGTAATTTATCAGGTAGTTGATAAGAGACAGCACTGAGATTTGAAACCAGCTTTGTTTAAATCCCACTGTCTTTCAGACTTGCAGGGATATCTGAGGTCTTCAGAGGCTAGGACTGGAGCTGGTGAATGGTCAAACAGAAGACTGGGGGTCTCTTATCCCCATTTGACCAGAGCAACTCCACTTATATATGTTTCATTTACTGAAGCTCCATACAGATTCAATTACATGCAAAAGTATACAATTTTGGTCATAGTACACTGAAATTTCTGAAAGTATATCCCCAAATCATCACAGAACTTTGAGGTGATCAGCAAGGTGGAAAAACAAGGTGGTCAGTTTGAAAGTTGGTCATTCTGAACTCTAGCAAAATGTCATAAATTCTCAGGTTCCTGGGAACATGACAACTAGCTTGTTAGTTTTTTTTTTTTTTTTCTTTTTCCAACCTAGCATGAATTAATCAAGTGATAGAATATCCATGTATATACCGAAGGATGAATTTCCAATCTTAAAGGAAATCAATCCTGAATATTCATTAGAAGGACCGATGCTGAAACTGAAACTCCAATACTTTGGCCACCTGATGGGAAGAACTGACTCATTAGAAAAGACCTTGATGCTGGGAAAGATTGAGGGCAGGAGGAGAAGGGGATGACGGAGGATGAGATGGCTGGATGGCATCACTGACTCAATGGACATGAGTTTGAGCAAGCTCTGGGAGTTGGTGAAGGACAGGAAAGTCTGGTGTGCTGCAGTTCATGGGGTCGCAAAGAGTTGAACACAACTGAGCCACTGATCAACAGCAACCAAAGGATGAAAATTAAAAGTCATCCTTTCAAACTCCTTTTAAATTAGCCGCAACAGGATGTGCTTTTGTCAATGGGCTTTGTGGAGCGCGGTGAAGCGTGAGCTGTATCCACTGTGTCACACAGCCTTCAAATCAAAAGGCTTTCCTGCCTCTTGTCTTCCCCATCACGCACACATAACATTAGTCACAGGGTTGAAGCCTCTTTTATTCAGAGACAAAGAGCAGAGAGCTATAATAAAAAGATAAACTGGACTTAACAAAAAGACAGGAGTTCAACAGGTCAAGTGGCATTGGGCAAACAATTAATCCTTTTAAGTGAATACTTTTCAAACTGCGGGTTGTACCCATCAGTTGGTTGTAATCAGTAATAAAAAATGAAATGGAACAGAATAGAGTGTTTATTTTATGAAAACTTTTCTCAATTATAGGTCTATGAGACATCGATTAAGTCTTTATGGAGTGTGCATTTCTTTCTTTCCATTTCTGTCAAGAAGGTTTGAAGGACATTGATTCCAAAGGCTCTCTTTGAATGGTCTTTTTTCTGTGAAATGGGGATAATAGTGTAACTTTTATGTATCTCACAGAGTCAATGTAAATACCAAGTAAGATTATGAATGTGAGGTCTTTCAGGAAACAGCAAAGTGCTTTATCAATTTAAAGTGCTGCTGAAAGCAAGGATGAGTCATTTGTTTTATAAAATGAAATAGCGTCAATTCTACCACATTCTGTGACCCATATGTAAATTTTCTTATGTACATCATTTTAATAATGTACAACATGATGGCCACAGTTAACATTGATGTATGATGTTTAGAAAAGTTGTTAGAGTAAATCCTAAGAGTGCTCATCACAAGGAAAGAAAACTTTTTTCTTTTCTTTTCATTGTGTCAATATGAGATGATGTAAGAAGTTAGCTGAAACTATTATGTTAATCATTTCACACTATGTGTAAATCAAGCTATCATGCTGTACACATTAAACCTACATGGTGATGTATACAGCCTGTTTCTCAGAAAACTGAAAATAAACAAAGACAAAAAAATCACTTTAATCCTTGCATAAGGCTCATGAAAGTTATATGGCTTCCACATTGTTCTCAGAATTTCCCCCAGCTATCTTCTGTTATATACATCCATTCCACCTCCATTCATTGATTCATCTATCCAAACTTTGGTTTCATTTTAGTAAAAGGTGAAAGATTTATTTGATCTGAAGAGGAACCAGAGTATCCAAACATTTTAAATTTATATTTTTGTTGGATGTCTCATTAGGTATTGTGAATATGAATTAAATTGAACACAACAGTTTTCAGTATTGTAGCAGCACATATCATAATGGCAAAGACAGACAAGTACATAATTACAGTGTTTTCTGACAAAGAAACAGTGCGCCCTGGGCTCAAAGGAAAGGCAGCAACCTTGAAATCTAATTTCCTGCTATTGTCATTCTGTCACTTCAGCCAAACAGGTCTCCTTTGAAAATTAATCACTTTACAGCTTTTGCTGAAAAATGCATGTGATCCTTGGCTTATTTTTTCCATTCAAATACATTCATCTTTAAAAACTCAGTTTATCCTACTTTTACCCTTTTACCCTTCCTTCACCATTTAAACTCTAATAATACATCTCTCTCTTCTTACACTGGTAATAGGCTTGAAAACTTTTTTGTACATAGTTGTATTCACTTTGTATAGGTTTTATTTCTATAACTGAATGGCATTTTCTGTCTGTCTCATCAGTACCTGATTCAGTGTTAGGAGCCCAGCCTGTGTTTATTTTCTCTAAGAAAACTGAACAATACACAAATACACATCACTCATAGTTCAAAGAAATAAAGTGGAAAATTTCAGAGCTTAAACCTTTGCTAAGTAACCTCATTTAAGTGACATATATTTGCTAAATTAGTTCTTGTATATGCAGTCACTGTGAGAATAATTTTAATATACTTTTCTCAGGGAAATCAAAGCATTTTGGTTTTTTCTGCCATAAAACACACACTGATATACAAAAAATGTTAAGTGAGGAATTGGGAAAACATAGTTATCTAACTTTCTAGTGTCTTGAACTATTTAGTGCATCTTGTGTGGCAGCTCTTGTTTATTTGTTTGTTTTTATGCCAGCTGGCTAGTTTAGAATCTCTAGATAAATTTCTATTTTTAGTGACAAGTTTTTGGAGGATCATGGTAAACTCCGACTTCTTGACACATCCTTGTACCCTGGATTCATCACAGGGTACATTCACACACATAGAGACAGCTTGTTCATCTTTGCCATTTTCAAGAACGTGTCATCTTCTTCAGAGATTTGACTGTTGAGGAGGCAGATTCTGAAGATCCATCAACTGGGATGCCTCTGATGAAGACAGTCTGGAGGTCTACCTGCTTTCTGAAGGAGAGGGCCTTGCCTGCACCAACAGTCGTAGAGTTTTGCTAACAGCCTGTTATAGTCTCATCTACCTCCAGAAAAAGCTCAAGTCAACCTCAGGGAAATGTTCAAATATCCAAAAGTCTAAGATGCTTCACAATTCCTCTTTATTCAATCCCACCCAGCTGCAAACTGCAGAACATACTAATTAAGGCTAGTTCTCTCTATGCTGCAATGACAGAAGACTCAAGAAGTTCCAAATAAAACAAGTTATGCACACTTTTTACCTATGCAAATTTTATTGTTCCTAAAGATTCTCCCAATTTACCATGTCAACCAGAGTAAAAGAAAATGTAGATGGAAGAATCAAATGAGGATGAGTTCAAATTTGAGAATAGCTTCATTTTGAGGGAGCATTTACTGTGTACCAGAGAGTATGATAGAAAACTTAACAAATTATCCATTTAATCACTACAAAAGTGCATTAAGTAGACATTACCTCCGTTTTATAAATGCAAGACCTGAAACCCAGAGAGGTTAAGACATTTGCCAAAGGTAACAGAGCAGAGTCATGATTAAATTCCACACTCTGACTTCCAGAGCCCAAGTTCCTAGAGATAATGCAATACTACCTTTGACAACACTTTCATTCAGATTTAGATAGGAAATCTGTATCTCCACAAAAAGTTTGCAATATTGGTTTACCTGTGGTCCAGCAAAGATGCTACTGAGGAGCCAGGCCAAGCCAATCATGAACTGTCCAAGCTTGCTGTTGCTTTTCACTGCTAGAGGCCTGGTGATGGCCAGGGAGCGGTCCAGACTGATCACCACCATCATGAAGGCGGGGGCGTACATGGAGAAAAGCTTCAGATAGCTGAGGACTTTGCAAAGGAACTCTCCAGCATACCATTGAACAGTAATGTTCCACATTCCATCCAGGGGCATGACAATCAGAGTCTCCAGCAGGTTGGCCAAAGTCAAATGTTTTAAAAGCACCTTCATTCTCGAGAGTTTCTTCCTGTTCTCTTTCCTTTGAGTCCAATTCTGAAGTTTCAACAAGAAAGAAGTGTTGAAAATTGTGGAGAGTAGAAAAAGGAAGAAAGTAACTGTCACTCGGATCTTCCCAGATAGCGTCAGGGTGGGGAGGCTGCCCGGAGTTAGTGGGATGCTGCTGTTGATGGTTGAACAGTGGTTTTCGTTCTGTTCAGGAAAGCTTGCCATCCTTTATGGCTGAGACAGCTTCAAGACTCGTGTTTCTGGCACTTCTGATTTTTTATTGTAATTGCACTTGGAGTCCTCTATTTTATTTCAGCCTTCTCTGGCTGGTAACATCACAGGTTTATATTTATGTCAAATTTTGTCCCTGAGATGCTTTGTATTTAAGCAGAAAGATCAAGGTGAACTTGTTTTGTGGGCTTGTAATCCAACAGGGTGCTAAAGCAAAGCAGACAAACACTTTCTGAGGGCCAAATGTAACTGTAGTATCTCAGCAGATGGCCTGGTTTTCACATTTTTCCTAAGTGAAGAAGGACGTTTGAAACTTAATTTTGTATTTAAAATTCACTTAGGATATTATTCAAGTAACTCTAGTGAAGATGTTTTCTAAAAAAAAAAATGTTAAGTGTTCTGTTCAATAGATGCAAAATGAAAAAGATGAAAATACTAAAAAAGAACTTGATCCAGTTAAGATTTGTAATTTAAAGAGTCATAAATTTGTAATTTCTCAAAAAATTTGTTTTCTTTTCAATCACACAATGCTGAGCATCCAAACACTAGATAAATATACTTATTCAGAACTGTCCTCTATGAAACATCAAACTAGTACCTAAACAGTTAGAATCAATTCGATCTAATACTGAGATGCATTCAAATTTATCAATCAATCTTAATGTTTAGGTAAAATCATTAACTTCATGAACAATTTTTGTCATTGCTTTGATTTTATAGTTGTCTAATTATTGTACTTACTGTTTTTGCATATTATTTCATAGGGTAGCTAAGTATTAGAGGGAATACTGCATAAATGCTTTAACCACATCTATGCATGTTCATATATAATATACATCCCTTTATATTGTAATTGGATCATTTCACATTATGACCACTTAGAAACTTCTCTGTGGTGTTGCTGTATCTTACACATTGAGTACTTGATGATCTTGTGTCCTACTACTGGTAGGACTTAGACCATTTATTAAATAATTTATTAAATCACCAGGTTGATTTGTCTTATTTTCAAAAGGTTTGCTTCTGTAGCAGCCAAAGAAAGAAAATGTTAAAAGTAAGGGTGGCTATTTTAATTTAGATGGCCCATTCTTGTAGTTTCATTTATCTGTTTGTTGTCTTACATTCATTTATTAAATAAATAATTACTAAATACCCGCTATATATACTCTCTTGGCAGGTGAATGAAAGATGAATGTGGCATCATCTGGGCTTCCTTGGTGGCTTAGTGGTAAAGAATTCACCTGCCATTGCAGAGACATTGGTTCAATCCCTGGATTGGGAAGATCCACTGGAGAAGGAACTGGCAACCCACTCCAGTGTTCTAGCCTGGGAAATCCCATGGACAGAGGATCCTTGTGGGCTATGGTCCATGGGGTCACAAGACCGTCAGACATGACTTATAGACTAACCACCACCAACAACATAGCACCACCCAGGCCCTGAAGGGGTCTAGCTGGTACTATATAAGGACGGGTAAGAGGGCTGGACTTACCTTATGGACCCCTTCATTTCTTCAGTCCTAGCTCCTGGGTTTTGAGCAGCTTAGACCAGTTGCTTATCTGGGTTCCCTTTTGTTGTCACTATATGCTCAGAAATACTGACTTCCTCCCTACTTCTAGACCTGGATGAAATATTATACCATAGGATGTGGAATCTACTTCCTAAGTGCCTTTCTGAAGGATCTGGAAATATTTTCTAACAGATTGTTTTGGTTCTGAAATAGACTGCTTTAGGAAAATTAGTGGTGGAGACAGATGAGTTAGAAATCAAGAGGAGTAAAAAAAAATAAAAAAAAATAAAATAAAAAAAAGAAATCAAGAGGAGTGTGTTTTCTTAGAAAAATGTAACACATGCATTTTTAAACAAAAATATAGCATAAATATACAGTTCACTTTACTTATTTGTGGTAGTTTTATTCTATAAAGTTGCCATGAACTCTGAATTAGTGAATACCGAACCACTGATTCTAGTGAAAATACGCTGTTAGATTTCTGCAAGCCAAAAATGTCACTTGCATCACACAGGTTCATTTGCCAATGTCCTTATAAAAATAAGCCAAAAGTCATCAGTGTTGAACACCTGCTCTTTACACAAGCCTTTTCCTGTATAATACATAGCAAATATTTAAAAAAAATCTTTAACATAATATTATAAATCAACTGTACATCTTTAAAAATTCTTCCCCAAACCCCTGATATGCAGAAACTGCCTCACCTGCAAGTTCAACATTTTCCACACTATAACACTATATCACAATATCACACTATAACTAGTTTGAAACGTGCAAACTAGTTACCATGAGTTTCTTTGATTTTCAGCCTCACAACAATGCTGTCCACTATACTTTAAAAACTCAGCCCTTAAGATTGAACTACATCTCTAAAAATGACCCAATTTCATTTCATTTATGGCTGTCATACAGAGTGAAGTAAGTCAGAAAGAGAAAAACAGATATTGTATATTAATACATGTACATATAGTTTAGAAAAATGGGAGAGATGAACCTAGTTCCAGACAGAGGATGAGATGGTTGGATGGCATCACCAACTCGATGGACATGGGTTTGGGTGGACTCCGGGAGTTGGTGATGGACAGGCAGGCCTGGCCAGCTGCGGTTCATGGGGTCGCAAAGAGTCGGACACGACTGAGCGACTGAACTGAACCTAGCTCCGGGACAGGAATAGAGGCATGGGTGTGGAGAGCAGACGTGTGGCCACAGGGTGAGAAGTGGAGGGTGGGATAAATTGGGAGATTGCATTTGACATAAATACACTACCATGTGTAAAATAGACAGCTAGTGAGAACCTGTGGTATATATAGCACAGGAACTTGGCTCTGTGCTCTGTGATGACCTAGTGGGTGGGATGGAGAGGGTGGGAGTGAAGTCCAAAAGGGATACATGTATATGGAAAGGTAATTTGTTGTATGGCAGAAGCTAGCACAACACTGTAACGCAATTATACTCCAATAAAAAATACAAATAATTGACCCTTGGCCTAGAACTTCTGATATTTGGGATGCTAGTTAGAATGAAAGACAATCTATCATTTAGCTTCGACTCGAGTTGGTGAAAAGGATGAGACATGGGTTTGACCAGCACTATAGCCATCAACCAGAGGTGGCAACTGACCATCTGAAGTTTGGCTTAGCTGAACTGAGATTTGCTTTGAGCGTAAAATGCACAATGGACTCTGAAGATGGAATAAGAAAAAGTGAATTTAAACTATTTCGTTAAGATCTTTTAGACGACGTTTGTGTTGTCAGTGTAAATACCTTTTGAAGTTGTAACATTTTGCCGATTAAAATTATTTTGACTTGTTTAAAAACAAATCAGCCCTCATCTCATGAATCCACAAATTTCACCATTGTGCAGCTTTTCTATAGTTTCGTCATATACTGTGGGTTTCAGCTTAGCACTTTCTGAAGCAGCCTCATGTACAGATCAGCAAATTTCCTCTTCCCTTTTCTGGATGTACAAGGGTTTTGATTCATTAACACTGAACTCATGGACACAACATTATAGCTTATGCCTGACAAGGCTCATTTCACTTATACATTTTCTCCATAAGGCACGTTACAGCCTTCTTGGGCCCAAGAACACTGGCCAGGACTTCAGCACTACTTTGGGGGGCACAGAAATGTTAATTTTTACACATGTTATGACTCAAGATATAGCAGAGTATTTTAAGACCAATCAAATAATAAACCTACTGTGTTAACTCATGCAAAAATTTCACAACAAATATTTCATTTTAGAGTACTATGCTAGGTAGATACTTAGTTACAGCTATATCATATAACAGTATAGTGGGGACATCAGAATTTGTCAAGGAATCTATTGACTTGGGATAGTTCATGCAATTGTGTGTCACTCAAGGTAAGGAAGCCATCAATAGGGGATTAGCATTAGTACAAAAACTAGAAAGAAAACAAGTAGACAAATTTTCCTGAAAAAATTTTTATAGGCAGTATTATTGCAACTCAGTAGCTTACAACCCACCAATATGTGAATCTGGAGGAGTCCATGTGATTCAGGAGGAGATTGTTTATAAGCAATAGAAGGGAGTTTATTGAGAACACCTAATCTGTGACTTCCCAAGGGATCTGGATCTACAACTCAAGAGAGAAGACCTCCTTAGTAAACTGCAATCTGTATTTACTCAAATAATTCCCTTCAGTCTAGAGAGGGGTGAAAGGAGATTTCTGTGTCCTGGTCCATTGCTATCACTAAATATTTGTCAAAATTTAATACACAAAAAGTTTTCATAATTCTAAAATTATACAGATATGTTTAAATTTGGAACAGTCAATGTGCATAAAGAGAGGTGATACTAAGTTAAATATGGTTTGAAGTTACAAACATATTTAACAAGGGCATAATTTTTGAACTTTAGGGTACGAAGCGCTTCTGTACTAGAGCCCAGTTTTGGACATGATCCAGTCTCGATAATGCGTCACTCGAGTGTAGACGCCAGGCTTGTTTGGAAGAGCACACTCATCTCCCCAGCTTACAATACCAGCAAGGAACCAAGTGCCTTTATTATCTGCGCCAACCAGAGGTCCACCAGAGTCACCCTAGAGAGAAAAGGATATATATAATGACTATAATTTAAGTATGAATATTGCTAATTTTTTCTCCTGTAGTAAAGACAGGAGAAACAGAAGGAAAAAAGTTAAGTATTTCAATATTAAAATGATTCTAGTCAAGAACACTTTTTGATTTTATAATCATGTATTTAAATCAAAGACATCAAAGACATCAATATATGTCTTTGGATACATTTGAAAATTTTCAACTCAATTATTACCCAGAAGAGATAGTTACGATATTGTTGCTTATTTCATCATCAGTATGCTGAGGAATTCTCTGATTATCTCCCCAAACCCTCTCATTTTCTCACAGATATTGAAAAAGAAGTAGTTTATATTTACTACCAGCACGGGGCTATTGCTTTTCCAACCTTGGGGAAACACCTGGATCGGCTCCACTTTTGAAATGCTATTACCAGCGTTATACTTGCAGTTTTTTCACTCTATTCCTTTTCAGCCTACATCTGCTCTTCAGCGTCTCGAGAAAGCTAATTTTTGACTCCTCCCTTTTCTCCTAGTGTGTTAACTTACCTCCTACTTTCTGTCTTTCTTTATGTGACTATAGTGCATGATTTATCCATACCACTACTCTGCCAACAAGATTCTTGGCTTCTTACCCTCCTCCCCACTACAATCTGGGCCAACCATACATTGTGAAAGAAAATTTTGTTACAAATTTACATCCTTAAACCAATACCTCCTCCCCTTTAGTTAGGGGTCCCAAGACATATTTCATTCTCATTGTTAAGAAGAGCCAGTAAAAACTCTTCTCATTTCATAATTTAAAAAAGTTATTATTTATTTTTCAGTTGTGTAAAATACACATAAAATTACCACTTTAACCATTTTAAGTATGCAATTCAATGGCATTAAGTACATTCATATTGTGTGATCATCATCACCACCCATCTCCAGAGCTTTTTTCATCTTGGACAACTGAAACTACATCCAGCATTGAATGATTACCCCTCATTGTCTCCTGTCTCCAGGTCCGTGCAACCACCATTCTACTTTCTGTCTCTATGAATCTAACTATTTCAAGTGCCTCATATGAATGGAGTTGTATAGTATTTGTACTTCTGCGACTAGCTCATTTCACTTAGCATAATGTCTCAAGTTTCATCCATGGTGTAGAGTGTCTCAGAATTTTCGTCTTTTTAAGGTGGAATGATATGTAATTTTATGCGTATATCACATTTTGTTTATCAGTTTTTCCATCAATGGAAGGTTGTGTTGCTTCAGTCTTTGGCTCCTGTGAATTATGCTGCTATGAATAAGGATGCATAAATATCTGTGTTCTTGCTTTTAATTCTTTTCGGTGAATACTGGGAAATGGAAATGCTGGAATGTATGGTTCATCTATTTTTATTTGTTTTTGAAAAATTGTTACCATGCTGCTTTCCATATAGGCTCACCATTTTATGTTCACACCAGCAACATACAAGGTTCATTTCAGAATTTTTAAAAATTTGATTTTCTCACTTGGAACCTAGTATTTTACTTAGTTTCAAATTGATGGAGTAAGTAGAGAGCAACAGGTAGCAATCTCTGCATTTCTTGTCCTTGTCCCTTTTGATTTCCCAGCTCATCTACATCAGCCCACATCTATGTTTACTCTCCTTTTCAGGCAAATGAATGTATTTGGTTCTTTCCAGGGTTAATCCCCTCATCTGTTCTTTGAATCAAGAACTTTGTTCTATCAGTAATTGTTCTGTGTATTTTTTTCCACTATGTCTTCATTTCCTTCACTGCCTTTTCTCTGTAGGCATATATACTTTTTTGTCTGCTTGTTTTGGTTTGTCTACCTGAAAAAATCACAATATTTCTGGATTTTAAAAGCTCTTCTATTGTTCTAATTATCTTCCTTTCATAAAAGGGACTTAACGTAGTAATAGTGCTAGTTGGTCAGTCATGTCCAACTCTTTGCAACCTCATGGACTGTAGTCTACTAGGCTCCTCTCTCCATGGGATTTCCCAGGCAAAAATACTGGAGTGGGTTGCCATTTCCTTCTCCAGGGATCTTCCAGGATTGAACCCAGGTCTCCTGCATTGCAGGCAGATTCTTTACCATCAAGCCACTGGGAAGCCCAAACTTAATGTAGTAGTCTATACTGAAGTTTCCAGTTTCTCATTCTTTTCTTCACTTCTTTTTTTTTAAATTGAGTTATAATTAACATACAATATTATGTTATTTTCAGGTGTATAACATAGTGATTTGATCTTTTATATTAAATACATTATTAACTGACCACCATGATAAGCCCAGGTATCATGGTCACCATGCAAAGTTGTTGCAGTATTATTGACATATTTCTATGTTCTACTTCATTATTTATTTTACAGTCGGAATTTTGTACCCCTTAATTCTCTTCACTTATTTCATCTGTCCCCCGACTCCTTCCCCTCTGGTAGTCACTAGATTCTTTTCTGTTCCTATAAGACTGTTTCTTTTTGTTTTTCAGATTTCACATATAAGTGAAATCATACAGTAACTGTTACTCTGCCTTGTTTGTTTCAGTTAGCACAATACCCTTCAGGTCCATCCATGTTGCTGCACATGGCAAGATTTCACTCTTTTGTATGGCTGATTCATATTTATTCCATTGTGTGTCTGTGTGTGTGTGTGTCTGTATACACCATATCTTCTATACTTTCACTTATCAATGGACACTTAGGAAGCTTCCATATAATAAAGTAGTTATATCTTTAATTTCTTGAGGAACTTCCAACTGTCATCCGTAACAGTTGCACCAATTCACATTCCCATCAACAGTGTACAAGAATTCCCCCCCCTTTTTTTTTGCAATCACCAATACTTGTATCTTCTTTTCAATAATTGCTATTTTAACAGGTGTGAGGTGATATCTCATTGTAGTTTTGATTTGCACATCTCTGATAAGTAATGATGTTGAGCATCTTTTCATGTGGCAAGAATAGTATGCAATGGGGGAAAGGCACCCTCTTTAATAAATGGTGCTTGGGCTTACCCTGTGGCTCAACTGGTAAAGAATCCGCCTGCCATGTGGATTTTGAGTTTGATCCCTGAGTTGGAAAGATCGCCTAGAGACGGGAAAGGCTACCCACTCCACTATTCTGGCCTGGAGAATTCGCAAAGAGTCAGACACGACTGAGTGACTTTCACTTTCACTTTCAGGAAAACCGGACAGTTACATGCAAAAGAATGAAACTGAACCATTTTCTTATACCACATACAAAAATGCACTCAAAATGGATTAAAGATTTAAATATAAGACCCGAAATCATAAAACTCCTAGAAGAAAATGTAAGCAGTAACCACTTTTACATTGGTTTTAGCAATACCTTTTTGAATGTCTTCTCAGGAAAGAGTAACAAAAAAAAAAAATAAATGAGATTATATTAAACTAATACTCTTATACAACTTACTCAGTCTTTTACTCAATTGGTAGAAAAATTCAAAATGGTTTTTCTACCAATGCAGTTTTCCAAACTTTACCAGTAAACAATTGTTGAATTTGATAGACACTTTCCAGCAGTTAACTTGACCTGATGTTATGTGTTAACATCACATAACATACTATTAACCATCCCCTTTTTTTCTGATCCCTGGGCTCTGGTGAGATCAATTTCTTGTACTTTTCAGTTTTTCTGATCATTCTTATCTCTTATTGTTAGCCCTTTAAAAGCATGAAAGCATGTATACCTGAGTTCTGTTACTTAGCTGCTTCTTATTTTATACACTGAATTATTGTATCCATGCTCATGAATATAACTCCTGTCCAGAAGACAATGACTTTTAGGTATATCTCTGTAGCCAGAACACTTTCCTGAGCTCAAGAATTTTATTTACAATGATATATTGGACATATGTACCTGGATATTCCATAGGCACCTCATATTTTGCAAACCCCAAATGGAACTTTTACCCTCCTCAACCTCCCTCTGTATCATGTGCACCATCTCTCCAGTGGCACTCAGCTTTCCTTATAGTCCATCTCCCACATCCATACATGACCACTGGAAAAAACATAGCTTTGACTAGATGGACAATTGTTAGCAAAGTAATGTCTCTGCTTTTTAATATGCTGTCTAGGTTGGTCATAACTTTCTTCCAAGGAGAAAGCATCTTTTAATTTCATGGCTGCAGTCACCATCTGCAGTAATTTTGGAGACCCCCAAAATAAAGTCTGACACTGTTTCCATTGCTTCCCCATCTATTTGCCATGAAGTGATGGGACTGGATGCCATGATCTTAGTTTTCTGAATGTTGAGCTTTAAGCCAACTTTTTCACTCTCCTCTTTCACTTTTATCAGGAGGCTCTTTAGTTCTTCTTCACTTTCTGCCTTAAGGGTGGTGTCATCTGCATATCTGAGGTTATTGATATTTCTCCCGGCAATCTTGATTCCAGCTTGTGTTTCCTCTAGCCCAGCGTTTCTCGTGATGTACTCTACATGTAAGTTAAATAAGCAGGGTGACAATATACAGCCTTGACATACTCCTTTCCCAATTTGGAACCAGTCTGTTGTTCCATGTCCAGTTCTAACTGTTGCTTCCTGACCTGCATACAGACTTCTCAAGAGGCATGTCAGGTGGTCTGGTATTCCCATCTCTTTCAGAATTTTCCACAGTTTGCTGTGGTCCACACAGTCAAAGGCTTTGGCATAGTCAATAAAGCAGAAGTAAATGTTTTTCTGGAACTCTCTTGCTTTTTTGTTGATCTTGTGGATGTTGGCAATTTGATCTCTGCTTCCTCTGCCTTTTCTAAAACCAGCTTGAACACCTGGAAGTTTATGGTTCACATATTGCTGAAGTCTGGCTTGGAGAATTTTGTGCATTATGTTACTAGCATGTGAGAAGAGTGCAATTGTGTGATAGTTTGAACATTCTTTGGGAACACCTTTCCTTACTGGATTCTACTCCAAAGACCTAATTATTGAAGCTGCTAATACGTCGTACTTTCTTTGGGATTGGAATGAAAACTGACCTTTTCTTTGGGATTGACTTTCTTTGGGATTGGAATGAAAACTGGCCTTTTCCAGTCTTGTGGCCACTGCTGAGTTTTCCATATTTACTGGCATATTAAGTGCAGCACTTTCACAGCATCATCTTTTAAGGTTTGAAATAGCTCAACGGGAATTCCATCACCTCCACTAGCTTTGTTCATAGTGATGCCTCCTAAGAGTCACTTGACTTCGCATTCCAGGATGTCTGGCTCTAGGTGAGTGATCACACCATTGTGATTATCTGGGTCATGAAGATCTTTTTTGTACAGTGCAAACCACTTCAGTCTTCTTGCCTTGAGAACTTCATGAACAGTGGATCATATATAAAAGCAAGTAAGGCAAATAGATTGCTTTGTGTTCAGAGATTGAGATGGGTGTGGGGGAATCAAAAGACGATGAAACATTGATGGTGCTGTCAACGGAGTGGCTGAAATAATAAAACATGGATTCTAGGCTGCACCAATTTAGAAGAGTCATGGGGTTGAGGGTGATGGACTGGGAGAAACTTGAGTGAAACAGAATTTAAGTTTGTAGTGACTTTGAAGAGTAAGTTTAATGGGACAGTTGGGAAGATGGGAATAAGTAATAAGCAATGATAATTATGTATTACAAGTTCTTGTTTGCATGTCATCTAGCTCCTAGAGTGCAAGAATAATGAGTAAATTGAATGAATAGGATAAGGATTTATCCTATTTATCCTTTTGGATTTATCACTGATTCTGCCTGCCTGGATAACTACAGTAGTATTTTTGTTGGTTCTAGAACTTTTGCTTATAAACAGCATCAGAAGTATTTGAAGTATATTAAGCATATGGAAAGGAAAGTTGGTGCAGCATTCAAATTAGAGGCTGTGGAGTCTAATTTCCTGAACTTAATCTCAGTTTTGTCATTTAATACCTGTGTTAGTTTAGACATTACTTGATCTCTTTGTCTCAGTCTCTTCATTTGAGAAACAGGGTTTATAACAGTAAAGAAAACATCACAAGATTGTCATAACCCAACTAAATTATTTTTAAAGAGCTTAAAACAGTGGCTAGCTCATGAAGATGCTATATAAATGTTAAATAAGTCAAATATTTAAGGTGTTGGAGCCTCCCTAAATCAAAAATCTCCACAATCCTTAGTCCTGTTGTCAGATCCAGTTGTATTTCCCAGTGAAAGAGGACCAATTGAACTAAAGTTACCAATATTCAGTTGCATCTCTTCATTGCTTATTTGAACTTGATTCTTATCCCCTTTCAGTAAGGGTGATTTAGCCCTTTAATACTTTAATGAGACCTATTATTATATATAATACATATAATTTTAATCAGCTACTTTGTCTATACTTCAGTTCTTAAAGATTATCAGTCTTTTGAGACCATTGAACAGATTAATTGGAAATTAAAAACCATACAAAAAAATCCGTTTGAAAATAGAATAAGCAGATTTACCTGGCAGGCATCGACACTTCCTTCCAGAAACCCAGCGCACAACATCCCAGGTGTGATCGCACCGTCATATACCACTCTCCTGTTGCAGGTCTTGTTATCAATAATCTTCACTAATCCCTTTTGGAGTATATTAGGACTTGTTCCTAGGGGAAAAATTATATAACTTTTTCTAAAGTCAATATTAATCTCCCTGGCTAGGTTATTAGTAGCTAACCCTGTGTACAATTTCAAAATCAATGTAAAGCATATGTTTTATCTAAACTTGTATTTGTGTGCTTTCTTATCGACAAGGAAATAATGCTATGAACACACCCAGCTACTGTTAAAAATGACCATATTTAGAAATACTAAGTGTGGCCATCTATGTTGATGGAATTTTTTTACTTTTGAATTGTTTTGGAAGTTTATATTTATTACACATATACTTTAGAAAACAAAATGAAAAACTCATACTCCAGAAATATACATTTTGTGATCATTTTCAGATTTTCTGCTATTTGTTACTATAATCCTATCTTGGAATTTGGGGTTTATTTTTTCTGCTTTTAAATGCATTTATGAACACAAACACAACACGCTTACATTATTAGGCTCATGTAAATGCACACGTTTGAATGGTCTTTGCTCAAGTATTGCTTTGTCACAGAAGGCCATTCATTTTACCCCATCAAAAATGTCCAATCTTCTGTGGTGCTTGCTTTTTCTACGGTACTTACCTACAGAAAATATGCTGTGTAATCTTATTTATTATATCTCATGATTATTGTCTGTCTTCTTTTGCCAAGAATGTGAGCTTTGTAAGTGCAGGAAACATTTACCTATTTTAGTTTCTAATATATCTAAATGACTCAGGAAAGTACTTGGAATCAAGGTTGTGATCTAAATAAACATTTATTGAATGAGTAAACGAATAAATGAAATGGAGGTGAATGAATTGCTTATTCAAGTAATAAGCAATTCATTCAAATATTACATTTCTGTAAAAACTGCTATTGTTAAGGGAAGTGAAATTACATACAAAAATGCTATGAAATTGTATTTTCTACATGAATGTCATTGAGGTTGGTTTTTTCATCTCCTTTAAAATGACCTAGAGAGAGTACTTCTCAGGTTTAGCTGTGCTTCTGAGTATTTTTTTAAAACTCCTAAAACCCAAACCATATAATGATAGAAGTTTAGGAACTCACCGTCAGACTGTAATGTCCCCCATCCAGTGACCACCACATCAGAATTGGGTGGGAATGCATAAGACGTTTCTGGAAGACATGCTCTTCGGATATTGCTTGTATATAGTACTGGTGAGGACAGACGCACGACAGCAATGTCATTGTTGTGTGAGGGGTAGTGGTAGTTTTCATGAACTATAATATCCTTGACACTCCGCTGTATTTGTGGATCACTTAAAAGGAGCCCGAAACTAACATTCCATTGTTTGGGATCCCTGGCCCTAAAGAAAATAGGTTTATTTATTGAAAGTCCTATATATTAGAGTTGTAGGAATTAATATCTTATACTTGCAAAAATAAATAGATAAATTTTGAATTCCATAGGGCATATAAATATACAAAGGCAAAGCTGTATGTAAGAAAAAAAGTTAAAATAATGATAGCATGAATAGATTTTGAATAATAAGCTCTAATCTAAAAGGTAGCTCATAGAAACTACATTTTTTTTTGTACAGAAAAGACTCAGGAGGATTTAGAAAGATAAATATAACAATACAAGATAAACAAAATTTAATAAATAGTGTGCAAGGATATGAGACAGAGTAAATTTATGGAAATTAAGGATATAGTCAAAATTCTCTTTTATAATCATTAAAAACTATAAATAGAAAGATAATTCTGATTTTTGCTATTGCTTGTTAATCAAGGGTTGTATTCAATACATTAAGCACTGAAAAATAGTGCTTCTGGGACACTTTAAAACTCTCAAGTCTGAGAGGAATTTTTGTTTGTATATAAAACCAGTAAGTGTTATGTAAAGTCAACAGAAATTGGTGAAACGAACCATCAAAAAAAAGGGTAAAAAACTTTTAGGTATAAAAAAGCAAACTTTTGGTATAATAATATATCCTTTAAAGAAATAATCATTTCAAATAGAGATATACATGGAAGGTTGCAGAAGGGACTAAAATACTTATAAACTGAGCGACTGAACTGAACTGAACTGAAGTAAATTAGACCTAATGCAATAGATGAGAAAGAAACAGAAGATTTGTATTCAATTGGGCTTTATAGTTTCCTTATGAAATTGAATTAATTTATGAAATTCGAATTAATTTCCTTATGAAATTGATTCACCTTAGTGACTCTCAACTGAGAGCTATTTTGTCTTCCAAGAGACATTTGCTAATGTCTGGAGAGGTTTTTGGTTGTCAGTCTGGAGGGGATGCTACCGACATTAGGTGTCTAGAGGACAGGGATGCTCCTAAGCATTCTATAATGCACAGGATAGCCCCCCACAACAGAGAATTATTTGGTCCAAAATGTGTCGCTGTTGATAACATTGCTCAGTCTGAATATATCTTTTTTTTAAAAAAAACAACAACTGATAATTCACTGAGTAATTTTGGGCTATATCTCACAATAGTGGACAGTTGGAAGCATAGTTATATGACTGTATTCTTGAAAGATACCTATCAGACTTTTAGGTACTTGAGTGAATTTGAGAACTTTATGTGGTCCAGAGCTTACTTTACGAAACAGTGAGCAGCAGTGAGAAGCCAGCTGTTACTAATCAGAGTGGCTCCACATCGGTGGACGTTTTTCTGTTGAAGACTAGCTTGCCAGGGCCATTCTCCCTCCTCAGCATCCATGCCCCCGGCTATCTTGTTGCCAGAGCGAGTAATTTTGCGATGTCCACAACCTGCCCCAAAATGGAGTCATTAGCACATAATATCGATACCACTTATGCATGCATTCTTAAACAATCTACCTTTCTACAAATAAGTCACTATTAACTTTTAATTGAGAAAAAACACAGTCTTGGAGATGTTAATCCTAATTTACTGGTGTCATGAGATTTCCTGAAAATTCATTCAAAACAGATGGACATCTTTCTCCCCATCCTCATCCCCTTTGTGTGTGTGTATGTCCTTCCTATGACCTCCTGAAAGAGTAGGTGGAATTAAATGATTAAATTTGGAATAACTGTAAAACAAACTACAAAGTTGCATGGAAAAATGTGTGCTTTTCAAATTTGTGAACAGTTGTTTAAAGCAATGATTGCTAGGAAGCATTCATAAGAAAATGTGAATGAATGTGAATGTGAATGAGATACTGATGAGAGAGTAGACATAAATGTGTTTTACTTGGATAAAAGGAATAATACATGAAGAGAATTAACCCTTTCCCCAAAGCTATATACTTTCCAGTATCAAGACTGTGCTTTAGCGTCAATTTAGGTCCAGAGAAACTGCTAGACTCTTAAGTCTTTAAAGCAAATCTTCAGTAATAGTATAAACTTCACTATTATCCTACCCGTCTGATCCTGTCTCTGATTCTCTTGTCTTACTCCACTTAAAGCACTGAGCTTGTCCCTTAACAATTTATGGTACCTTTTGCTAAAGATTCTCAGCCTCATTAATAAATATTTCTAGAGTGAAAGAACCATGCCTTTAAAAATTATACATATATATATGTATGTATATATCTCCAGAACCTAATGGAGAGAACTCATCACATAAAAGAAGCTCAAACAAGTTCTCAAATGCAATGTTGTGAAGTAATTAGCCTCCAACTAATAAAAATAAATGAAAAAAAAAAAAAAAAGAAATGAAGTCTATATAGTGTAATTCATGAGACATCTTAAGATAAAAATATTTGACTACAAAACCCTTTTGTATATAAGGTTTGTTCATAAGAATTTGGAGAGTAAATAAAACTTGCCAAAATCAATGCAGTGGTCATTGATTAAAGAAGTGGTTCAATTGGTGTCAGTTTTACATGCTCCTCCCATCCCCAGAAGTAATTTGGCAATATCTGGAAACATTTTTGGTTGCTATAACTGGAAGGAGGGCAGTGTTTGGCTACTGCTATCTAGTGGGTAGAGGCCAGGAATGCTGCTAAAAATCCTGTAATGCATGGAACTGTCCTTGAAACAAAAGATTCTCTAGCCCAAAATATTAGTAGTTAAGATAGAAAAACTCTGAATTAGATAAAGGTATTTGTATCAAGAGTGGGAATATTTAAATTTATTGGAAGTGTTAGATGGTCAATTGTTTCATAGAGATGTTATGCATTATATGTGACAAGATGTATCTTGAGATATTCTTTCCTGAGTGTGGAAAGGATTAGAAACACAGAGGAGGGACATGTAGACTTTTAAAAGGCCTTCACTAGCCTCTTGAAATCTTTAAGCTTATATATTGCTTCTGATTCTAGATTGTTCTCTTCGATGAGACACAAACTTCAGTTTGTTAAGGTATCCTCTTCACAAGCATCACTGAGTTGAAGTAGGACATTTGTGGTTGTTATTTTTGAAGGAGAGAATCCTCATACTGACTCATTGAGTATGACTCTTTTTTCTTACCCTCTTTCTTTCCACTCCCTTACCATGGACGCTACTGAGGATAAAGCAAATAATGCAGAACCTAAAACTATAAGGGTTCCTCCGGATCCTCCCTTCTGTTTGAACAACTCCTAAAGGAAGTTGGCTTTTACTCAACGTCTTTCAGAGGAATGTGAAAACAAAGATGCTCTCTGGGCTAGTAGAACCTCCCCTGGGTGACTCTACTTCCCTGTTTCTGCTCTTACTCAGAATTTTAATCTAATTTACATCCACGTACCAATTTTCATTCCAAGATTTTACTTATTCATAATTGCTTCTGTTAAGCTTTTGGATGCCACCTCTGCAGTATTATCTTGTTATTATCTTTGCAAAATCTTACCTGGCACCTTAGAGCTTTTGTTCTGTCTAAAAAAGTCTTATGGCAAATTTCAAGGATTTAAAGAATACAATAAAGGCTCTCTGGGTGATAGTTTCAGAAACATCAGATAATCTACCAAGCTCTAACAGCCTCTCTACCCTTCTAACTTCTACTCCATCACTTTTTACTACACTTACTTTTTTTTTTTAATTGAAGTATAGTTGATTTGCAATGCTGTGTTAATTTTTGCTATATAGCACAGTGATTCAGTTATACATATACATAGATTTACATATATATATCCTTTTTCCATTATGATTGATCACATGATATTGAATATAGTTCCCTGAGCTATACAATAGGACACTGCTGTTTATCCTATTACTGCACTTTAATATGTCACTTTATGTCACATGCCACTCTATTCTCTTTTCAACCCTGTTTGATTTTTCTTGCTTCTCCCTTCTCCCCTTTTATTTAAAGTCGAGTTAAAATCTCAGATAAACTAAATCAAATTCGGATATTGACATAGATGGTTGTTTAATGTTCTAGTCGGGGGGATGCACAGATTGGCTGATCTCTTTCTTATCACTGCTTTCATTCCTATGTTGAGTACTTCTCTCTACCAACCTGACAGATTCCTAATTTTGGATTTTGGTCATATCAGTACTGAAGTTTTGAATAGGAATAATTGAGCTTTAAATATCTTATTAGTTGCTAAATGGTTGTTTCATCAAAATATATCACAGAGGAAGGCAATCTAATACAGATTTGTGTTTAAATATTACCCAGGTTGCTCAGGAATGACCACGCTGTGACTGAAGGATAGCCATTGGGGTTGGTGTCACCTCGCTCTGGAGGGCGATTCCTCTAATCCAGCTGCTACAGTCAACCTCAGGTAAGAGGAGTGCTTCTCCCCGACACTGTGCTCCAGGTTCTAGTAACCTTGGGGATCACATTTCTTAAAGCGTCTAGCAGAAGAGTGGGAGCAAAAGGTCTTAGCCAGCAAGGAGCTGCTTGTATGTAAGGCAGCTGACTTCTCAGCACACTAATGGACTTGGCTTCCAGGATCAGAATTCCACAGGAGCTCTTAGGCCTGAAGTTTTCATTGGCAGAATAGAAAATGCAAATAGCTGACATCTTTTGAGTGTTCACTAGGAGCGTGTACTCTTTTTAACTACTGACTTGTACCTCCCCTTATCATCACAATACCTTGGAACTGAAGGTCTGAGAAGTTAAGTAACCCGTGTAAATTATTCCAGTTAGGAAGTGGCAGAACTGGGGCTCAAAACTAATGTGTAGCTACGTTTAGATTCTGAGTTTTTAATGATCACTGTTTAGATCCCCTCTGCCAGTATGGCATGAGGTGATGTGTTCCTCGTTTTAAATCCATGGTATCAGTCAATGTAAGACCATCTACAATCACCTTCATACAGTTTTTAAAAGAAGGCTTCCCATTGCCCCTTTATGCATACCACATTAACTCTTAAGTGAAACTTCTTTCTTTTTTTGCCATCTACGAAATTTGTTACTAGAAAATAACTCTTTATTAATGAACTTACATGTATGGAGAAGATTTTCTGCCATTGGCATTGCAATATCTAAAGGTCAAGGGAGAAGAAAACGGACATAGTTAGATTTATGAACACATTTAAAAAATATTAATATTAACTATTTTGTTTTGGAGAACACATTCTACAGACATAATAATTTTAGTCAGTCTTGACTATGTAATTTCTATGTTCATAGGTTAGCATAGAGAGTAATAAAATCTTAGTATTTATTATTCTGCTTCTAAAAAGACTCTCAAGTCCCCCATTACAATTTATTTGAGAAAGAAGTCTGGGTCCTCAAAAATACTAAAATATATGAAAGATGGTTATCTTGAATACAAATCACATCTTGAATACAAATCACCAAATACTAAATACATTCAACACTTTTTTTTTGGTGCCACTTTGAATGCTCTTGGCCCAATTATTCCGGCCACAGTATGGTAACCAGTTCCACGCAGATTTGCATCTGCTCATCTCAGGAGTAACAAATGACTTTCCCAAGCCAGTGCCTAGGACTTTTCAGTTTCTGCTAGAAGGAAACCACTGGACATTCCCAGATGGACAATAGGAGAGAGGGGCAGTAACTCTGTTAGAGTCAGAATAGGATGAAAGCTGATGCAAAAATGTTTCCCCCCTTAGTCACAGGGGAAATAAAATTCATAACGTCCAGTGAGATGAAGCCAGGGTTGCTGCTAGTAATGGTCAGCTTCCTCTCCCCATTTTACTCTTTCTGTCCTTTATTCTTTCTCAAATCAATTACTGCATGCAAGTCTCTGTCTCAGGCTCTTCTTTTTGAGAAGGCAGGTTATGACACCAAAGTAACTAAATAACAGAAAAAATAATGCTTGCAACCAGGAAAGAGTGATATGTTGTTACATTTAGTGAATTTTTTGGTGTTACATGCATTTTGCTGTATTTTGCTCATTTAGAGATCAATACATTTTGTATAGTAAGTTTCCATTATTCACAACATTCAGTTAAGTGTGCCTTTCCACTTCTCATTCATTTTGGATAAAAATATATTTTAACAACAATTTCCTACTCATTCCTAGATATCTAGGGAATACTCTAGAGTAAGATTTACTCCAGATAGTTTTGTTATGCCTCTCCAATTCCTGCAGAATTGCAAACCTGTTTAATTCATGTGCAAACTGTGTGAGGAGAGGATGAGTAAATGAATTACAATTATGTCCCAAGTTTCAGATGCAGAGAACTGTAAACCTATGAGGCATTTCTTCTTAAGAGTTGCTCTTCAAAAAGAAATCACCAGGTGTTCTATGAGTTAAATAGTATAATGCCAATGCAGGTTCATTTTTTATTACGCTCTTGATTTCTATAAATCCAGAGGGAGTATCCAGTTATATATGCCAATGACAATTACACTCTTATATTAGGTTGCACAATAAATAAGGGAGACAAAAGAATTCTTTACCAGAAAGTCAACCGGATGGACAAAAAGGCAGGAGCAATTCAGCAGTTAGATGGACTATGAGTAAGTATGAGCCACACCTACTTAAACAGGTGGCATAGCTCCATTTAATCCTTTATGACTGCTTTCCAGAAACGAATTTTTATTCAACATTATACTTGTGCAGTTTGATTTTGAGCTTTATGTGATTGGTAAAATATATCAAGCAGTATTAATATTTCGGGAAATAATTAAACTCCTATAATTTTTATTCAACATTATACTTGTGCAGTTTGATTTTGAGCTTTATGTGATTGGTAAAATATATCAAACAGTATTAATATTTTGGGAAATAATTAAACTCCCATAATTCAATTGAAAAATGTTTATTCCTGCATCTTAAGAATTAATTGTTTAGAAATCCTAATTTATTGACAGACTTTCTTTGAGATTTTCTTTATTGATGCATGACTTTCTAAAAAGAAGAAATGTCTTTAAATTAGAACTTACTTTTAATATCTGTATTATTTTAGAGCTTAAAATAACAAGTATATCTTGGGTAGGTGGAAGACAGGATGATGAATCGGGAAATGACTGGAGTCATTGTTTTTGTCTGAGTCACTGCTATGGCTGTTTGTGTTTCTATCCTAACCCCGTGAGCCCCTGGCTCAACACTTGAGGGCTGGAACTCCTATGGATTTACCTCTGAATCAGGGAGTCAGTGCTGTAACCTAGGATAATCTGTTTACAATGTATCACATAAAGGAAATGACAAAAACAGTGGCATTGCCCTTGCTAAGGGGGAGATTCCAGCAAAGAATAATATGACAAAGCAGCTTTAAAAAGCAGCTCAGCTAATTTTAGCAAAATTGGTCTTCTCCCGTGGGTCAGGAATCAAAGAAGAGACGTGGACCCTGCCCTCAATGAACTTGGAGTGCTGTGGAAGAGATATACAATTAAATAGATGATATCATGTGATAAGTACTATGTTAGATGTATGCATAGAAAATTGGATGCACCTGGCATAGAGGGATGATGGGGAGAATGGGAACAGTTGACAACAAACATTCTTTTGGGGAGGAGTCAAAGAATTAATTTTACTGGAGCAAAATAGGCATAATTCACTTACTACTGAAGATTAGATTAGGATCTCCTGGAGAAGAGAATGGCTACCCACTCCAGTAGTCTTGCCTGGAGAATTCCATGGACAGAGGAGCCCGGTGGGTTATAGCCCATGGGTCACAAAGAGGTGGACATGACTGAACAACTAACAATTTTACTTTTTCACTTTCATAAGTGCTCTCTAAATGGACTTTTGGATCTGTAGTGTTGCAAATCCATGAAATGTTACAAATCCATGACTATTATTTCATATTTGGTGTCTTTTTGAGGTTAGGAAGTAAGAAATGCAACTTTGGATGCACTGGTAAGAATGAGGACTCTAAAAGTCTGCTATCCAGTGAATATTTTATTTCTTAAGAAAGAAGTCTGAAGCATAATAATAATGAAAACTGAGCTATATGGTTCCAATAAGGAAGAATTTTACAGTAGCAGTGGACACATTCATAATATAAATTTTACATATACCATGGGCTTTAACTCCACTTAGGTGAATTTATGGGGCTTTCCTGGTGGCTCAGATGGTAAAGAATCCACCTACAATGTGGGAGACCTGGGTTTGATCCCTGGGTTGGGAAGATCCCCTGTAGGAGGGCATGGCAACCCACCATTCTTGCCTGGAGAATCTCCATGGACAGAGGAGCCTGTGGACTGCAGTCCATGGGGTTGCAAAGAGTGGTACATGATTGAGTGACTAAGCAGGAATCCAGGTAAAGTTATTACTTTACATGAATCCAATGTTAAATTAATTGATTAACCCTACTTTTCAGATAGTTTTCCTAGGGTTACAACAGTAAAAATATAGAGGAGGTCAGCTGAATTATCTTACAAAGTGTGTTTTATGAGCTATTTAAAAATATTCATGTAGTAAATTTCTGAAAACCTGTAAACATACAGGGTCTTACTGAGCAAGATAATGCTACAAATAAAATTGTTTTTTAACACAGAAATGATCATTTCCTACCATGTAAGTTTATTCGCAATATATTCACCAAAAAAGTTACCCTGGAACATTAATATGACTGATCTACATTGAAAGACAAAGGAACAGAGCATGGACCTGGATTGTGGTTGAACAAAATCTGAATCCCCCATTCACTCATTGCAGGTTTTGAATAGTCACTTGGCTGCATATTTAGCCTCAATAAGTCCTTTTCTTTATGCTTCTAATAGACTGAAAATTATCTCTGTGGTTTGATATTATATATCATTTGTAATACTATCAAAGTGGTGTAGATTAGTTATTCACAGTACAGGTCTTCGATATGTTTGCCATTCTGACTCTGAAGATAAAATTTAAAACTATTTTATTTATATTTAAATGATTATTTATAAATCAATTAAATAACCAGATGTATACACAGGTGGTAGTTTGAAAGGTAGAACTATTCATTGAAGGAAATATGAAAGATAAGGAGCATCTATTTTTATTTGGATATTACAAATGCTTCTCCAATGACTTTGTTGGTTTTGTTTTGGAAGCAGTAAAAAAGATTGCCGTAATGAGGAGAGGACAGTACATGTACTGAAAAGTATCTTTAGACAATTATGTTGATGTAGGACTCAGTGGATAATGTTGGACAGGAAGCTAACATTTAAGATGAGCATTTTCAGTTTGGAGAGTTTCTAGTCTGGCTCTCCCACATACCTACACACTTGGTGGAGTTTGCATTTTGATGCTACAGCTCTCATGTTGCGTCCCACAGAGAATGACTTTGTGGATTTCTTTCATTTCATGCCCATTTATTTCTTTAAGACTCATCTTAAGATGTAGCTTCTCCATGAAGCTTTCCTTCTTATCTCCCTCTTCTCAAATAATTCCTTAGCTTCATATTGCCTTGCCAATTTGGATATAGTAGTTTTTGATTCAAAATAACCATCACCTGGTAATATTCACTTGTTCATTCTGAACAAACTAAATTTTTTCTCTGAAACTTATTTCTTGTTTTAAGTATATCTTTCCTAAAGTAAAAATTCTTCTGGAAACTGTATATACTAAAAAAATACAGAGAAATAATATTCAGGCAGTGATTAATAGATTCAATTACAACTATGACAGAATTTATAGACTTATTTTATGCATTACTTATGAGTAAATCCATGACAATTACATGGTTTTTGAAGTTGAACAAGTGAGCTGTCATTATAGACAAACCACAACTATTTTTTTCTTACTCATAACATGTAGGACTCGTGTGTTTCTTTGGAAATTCTATATAGGAGACAAAAACTGCACAGAGTATAAAGATACTCTATTTTACAAGAATAGAAAAATTGGTTTTGGAGAAATTTATGAAATTTTTAAGTTTCTTTGTGGCCTGAATTGACAGACTTGAGAAAGATTTTTCTTTTTTTTAAAAAAAGAGTTTTAATATTTTTAATACCTTATCTTGTCCCTTATTGATTTTATCTCACATTATGAGCTTTAATAAAGGCTCTTCAATGCATATTTTATCAGAAACAGAAATCAATTTGAGGGGAAGAAAACATTAAAACTGGCATTTGGCATATGGTACTTTCATCTATTTAATGTAGGAATTAAAGATTCATATGCAACTTATCAGTAATAAAAAAGAAAAAATCAAACTGGCTTTGCACATAATTTTAGTACCTTCACAATCTTACATAAAGTGTTTATGAATATCAAAAGGTTTCGGGCTTCTGGAACAGAAGATAAAATATTATTATGTTTTAGTAGGAGTAATCCATTATGCTAGTTTGAAAAGATGTCCAAATTTTTCAAAGACATTTAAAAAAATGTCTTTTTTTATCAAGACTTTTTATGAATGTCTTTTTATAAAAGACTTTTTATGAATCAAAACTCATAATAAGACTCATTTAAATAATATTTGTTATACAGCAACTCAGAGATCTAGGAACATGAGAGATAGGAGCCAAACTCATCAGTGCAATTAAAAAAATGATCATTTTGTTATAATAGTGCATTCAGATGCAGATGCAATAAACTACACTTATGTACTCTGGTACCCAATTTCTACCAAAGGTAATACCTTGCAAAGATGTTGTAAAGGTTAACATCTTCAAAACTATACTACAATATCATAGCCAGGATATTGACATTGATGGTGCTAAATTACAGAACATTTCCATCACCACAAGAATTCGTCACATTGCTCTTTTATAGCCACACCTGTTTTCTCCCACTCTACTCCTTTCTTAGTTCCTGGCAAACACTAATTTGTTTCCCCTTCTGTAATTTTGTCACTTCAAGGATGTCATATATTCATATAAATAGAAACATACAGGATGTAACCTTTTGGACTGGCTTCTTTAAGTATTCAATTTCTTTTTTTGTTGTTGAGAAGTATTTCATGTCATGATGTACCTGAGTTTATTTGACCATTATTTGTTGAAGGATGCCTAGGTTGTTTCAGATTTTGGCTATTAGGAATAAAGCTCCTATAAACATTCATGCATAAATTTTTGTTTGAACGCAACTCACTATTTGTCTGAGATAATGACAAGGATTGCCACTGCTGGGTTATATGGTAGTTGCATGCTTGCTTTTTTTGAGAAAGTACCAAAGAGTTTTCCAGAGTGAATGTACCATTTTACATTCCCACAGGCATTGTATGAGTGATTCAGGTTCTCCTCATTCTTGCTAGAATTTGCTTTTGTCATTATTTTAAAAAATTTAGCCAGCTCATAAGTGTGTAGCAATATCTCATTGCAATTTTAAGTTGTATTTCCTTAATTGCTAACAATATTGAGCATCTGTTCATGTCTTTATTTGCCATCTATATATTCCTTTTGGTCAAATGTATCTTCATGTCTTTTCTCCATTTTCTAAATGGATTGTTTGTTTTCTCACTGAGTCTTGATAGTTCTTTTTATATTCTAGACTCTAGTCATTTGATGTGTAGGTGCAAATATTTTTTTCCAAGTGTGTAGTTTGTCTTTTCCTCCTCTTAACAGGTTACATTACACAGAGAAAAAGTTGAACATTGATGAAGTCCAATTCATTAGTTTTTCTTCTTATGAAACATGCTTTTGGTGTCAAGTCTGAAGAACTCTATCTAGCCCTAGATGCCAAAGATGCCCTCCCATATTTTTTCCTAAAAAATATGATCTTGTATATCACTTTGGAGACAGTTGCTATCTAATTGAGTCTTTTAATATGTAAAGATGATTTCTCCTGTACCCTTGGAAGTTTGGGGACTGCTGGCCTCTTTGGTCCCAATTTCAGGATATATAAAACACATCCGGGAGTCTCACCATGTTGTTGAGCCCTGAGGTCACTAGCCAGTCTGGGCTCTTCTTATATCTGTTTTATTTGTAATACTTAGGGGTCTAAACTGTATTTAGTGAGAGAAATATGGAAAAGTGTATCCACTCCATCTTCTTAGAAGGTAACATTATGTATCCTTTATTAAATATTTATAAACCTTTTTTCTTCTACCTTTTCATCTGTTCTCGATGAAGTTGTCATCTCACTGATTACTCAGACTTAAAACTTGGATGTTGTATTCCATTCCTTTCACTGTTATGTCTCATATCCAGCCTTAAGTTCTGTCAATTCTATAAATATAATCTCTTGACATGTTTATTATTTCTAATATTATTTTTACTATTATATTTCAGGTTTTTAATTCTTCACACTTGGACAGTTGTAATTCTTTCCTAACTGATCTCTTTGCTTAAAGACTCTCCCCACTAGTCCATCTTACACAATATTATCAGATAAAAAATTTAGAAAAGAGAACTTTGACTACATGTCTTTCATGATTTAATGGATTTTAATAGACCGTTTATAACTACCAAAGCACAAGCTCTTTAACCTAAAACTAATCACTTTTAATGTATACTATATTATAACACACTCAAGCTGTAATGTGGAATTCTGTGGCTTCAAAGGCTTAAGTTCCTGGGAAATGAAAGGCAGCCAGGACAGACTTGAAAAGAGATTGGAGAGTTGCTCGCGCTATATACACAGTTGGACTCTTAGGAGTATGTAAGGCAAGTGGGATTTCCAAAAGCCCATAATAAATCTGAGTTTATTTGGGCTTGATGATAGCTTACAGTGCTCTCTGGCAGTCTCTACTAGTTAGAGTTCTCTAGAGGAGCATATATATTATGAGGTACTGACTCACAGGCAATTATGGAGGCTGAGAAATCCCACAATATGCCATTTGCTAGCTGGAGACCAAGAGAGTGCTGTCATTCCAGTCAAAGGTCTGAGAAATGCACTGTCAGTTTGAGGGCAGGAGAAAACCAATGTTCCAGTTCAATCAGCCATGCAAAGAGAGAGAATTCACTCTTCCTCTATCCATTTGCTCTGTTTAGGCCCTCAATGGATTGGATTATGCTCGTCTATATTGGGGAGGGCAATGAGTCAGTCCACCAATTCAAATGCTGATGTCTTCTGAAAACATCCTCACAGAAGCCAGGAATAATGTTTAAACAGATATCTGGGCACGTGGAATGGCACAGTCAAGTTGGCACAAAATTTACCATCATATAGCCTCAGATGAATAATGCCAGACTTTAGCCAGGAGGGTAGTGTCTGGTTTGCAGATGTTAAAAGCCATGGGTACAAGGATTGTGTGCTCAATTGTGCCTGACTCTTTGTGACCCCATGGACTATAGCTTGCCAGGTTGATCTGTCCATGAAACTTTCTAGGCAAAAATACTGGAGTGGGTTGTCATTTCCTTCTCCAGGGGATCTTCCAAACCTAGGGATCAAACCCATGACTTTTGTGTCTCCTGGGCAGATTCTTCTACTACTGTGTCAGCTGGGAAGCCATGAGTACAAGATTCCAGTAATTTTATGGGGAGGTGACGAGAGCTAAGACACCAGTCCAATGGCTAAGTTTCTAAGAGAAACTTCAGCTTGAGAATGAAAATGTAAAAACTCTAAATTGCTAAAATAGAAAATGTTGTACAATACAGAATAGAGAAGCAGATTGGGAATTCAGTCACAAGAGTATCAAGGGAAAGATATGATGCAGATAGCATAGGGCAGGAATTCAGGATTCATCTCAGGTATACTGGATCTAAATTGGCAAGATGAATTTAGAACTTCACTAAAAAATCTGTGGGGTCTGGTCAGCTAATAGGATGCCACTTTTGATCTAGAGTGGCAGTCATTCTAGTTAATCTAACAGGTAGTTCAGGCGAGTAACTGAATTGGCTCACTAGATATAGTGTTTTAGCATTAATCATTTAAACTTAGTGTTAACTATCAAAAATAACTATTGTAAATTATATTTTTTCCTTTTTAAAGATTAGAAAATAAGGATGATTCATTTGGAAGATCATTCTTAATTCATGGATAATTTTGTGGCAGTGTCTTTTGTGGGCCCTATTGATAGTGAGTCTTTTAATGAAATGACTATTAATAAGTTTTAAATTCTTTTAAATATCTGGACAATGTCTAATAGTTGTATCATTCAATAATATATATTTCAAACTTGCATTTGTAAAATAACTTGAATATTATTTGAAACAAATTCCTGGCTTTATTGAAAGACATTTTGAATTGCCAACAGGAATAGTGCTCCATGTCTCTTGGTAAACCTGGAAACATATTCTCTGCAATAAAGTCAACAAGCAGGAAACAAGGGTATCAGAGAAGTCAAAAGCTATATCAAAAGATACATCAAAATATCAAAGAAAATATATAAAAAGATATATCAAAAATATCAGCTCACTAAAGCTTATATAACTGAACAAGGAAGCTCAAGACACCTTTACTGAAAGGTTATCTCATTTTTCCAGTTTTGATATAGAAATTACTATAAAATATTTTAAGATATTTGAAATGAATTTGAAGAAGGGAGGAGAAAGAACAGAGAAAATAATAGTGACAGCAAGAATTCGACTTGACATTGAAGTATGAAAATGAATAAATATGAGAGCTCAGAACTGCAATATTGGGCTTTATTTGGTGAAGGCATTAATTTCTCTTCATTCCCTAAAAGCTCTGAGGGCACTACAATATCCACTCTAAATTAGTGGATGTCCATAGTAATGTCAAAGAAGAGGTGGTAGGTTTGAGAAAGATTTTTGTAAAAATATAATTTTAAAGAGAATTTTTATGTTTGTTAAAAAGATGAAATATAAATTCTTCAGGAAATTTACCTATTTAGAAAGACGTATTTTAAAGAATTGTCTGTGGTCAAGGTCTTATACTACTGAGATTATTTTAAGAGATACTTTGCAGATGAAACATGTTTGTGGAGCTGAAGATGGGTTCTTGGTTGAGAAAGGACACTGTGGGGGGCAGCATACTTTGAAAAAATGTACTCTAGAATTTAAGAATTATTGGATAAAGTTTCTTGAAATGTGTTACAAATGAACCTATGCAGCATCTCAGGATCAAGCCACATGAAAAAGGTGTGTTCTACAAACATGATTTATATCTAAGCATTAGCCAGTTACTCACAAATGAGTGCAAGACCAGAGTTTCATTCTTCTTGTAAAACCTTTAATAGTGGGTCAGGATGATCATCCTTGTGTATGAATTTATATTAGTTCTACATAATTTGAGTTTTTACTTTAACCAATTATGATTTAGCATAAGTACTTAAAATATTTTTCATGCTTAATCAGTAGATGGTTAAGTATAGCAGTATGTACAAGGCATTTTTCTGGAGGAAATAATAATTGCTTTTTAAAACAAGTTACAGTCATATCCTTAAGTATGCCCATTAAGTACGCCCTTAAGTATGCCCGTCAAAAAGTCATGAGCATTCACTTTATAAGGCATTTTATTAAAAACCTCACTTCAGCTTATGAGGCTATTTTTTTGTTTTTACAAAAAATGATTTTGATTTTTCCTTCCAGAGTTTCCAGGAGAGAAACACAATATGGTCATCCTTGCAGTTGTATAGTTGGTGCATCTAGCATTATGTTTTCTTCTTAGCTCTTGACTTAATAGTTTACGGCAGTGATAGTCAAGTGCATCATATTGTGAGGTCGACTTGCTGGGTGATATATCACTTGCAATGCTTTACTTGTTTTTTCTTTCTTTGCATTAAAATTTTAATTACATGAGTATAAGTCAAATTGCCAACTTCCAAGGATCATCGAAAAAGCAAGAGAGTTCCAGAAAAATATCTATTTCTGCTTTATTGACTATGCCAAAGCCTTTGACTGTGTGGATCACAGTAAACTGTGGAAAATTCTGAAAGAGATGGGAATACCAGACCACCTGACCAGTCTCTTGAGAAACCGATATGCAGGTTGGGAAGCAACAGGTTGAACTGGACATGGAACAACAGACTGGTTCCACATAGGAAAAGGAGTATGTCAAGGCTGTAATATTGTCACCCTGATTATTTAACTTATATGCAGAGTACATCATGAGAAACACTGGGCTGGAAGAAGCACAAGCTGGAATCAAGATTGCTGGGAGAAATATCAATAACCTCAGATATGCAGATGACACCACCCTTACGGCAGAGAGTGAAGAGGAACTAAAAAGCCTCTTGATGAAAGTGAAAGAGGAGAGTGAAAAATGTTGGCTTAAAGCTCAACATTCAGAAAAATAAGATCATGGCATCTGGTCCCATTACTTCATGGGAAATAGATGGAGAAACAGTGGAAACAGTGTCAGACTTTATTTTTTTGGGCTCCAAAATCACTGCAGATGGTGATTGCAGCCATGAAATTAAAAGACGCTTACTCCTTGGAAGGAAAGTTATGATCAACCTAGATAGCATATTAAAAAGCAGAGACATCGCTTTGCCAACAAAGGTCTGTCTAGTCAAGGCTATGGTTTTTCCAGTAGTCATATATGGATGTGAGAGTTGGACTGTGAAGAAAGCTGAGCGCTGAAAAATTGATGCTTTTGAACTGTGGTGTTGGAGAAGACTCTTGAGAGTCCCTTGGATTGCAAGGAGATCCAACCAGTCCATCCTAGAGGAGATCAGCCCTGGGTGTTCATTGGAAGGACTGATGCTGAAGCTGAAACTCCAATACTTGGCCACCTCATGTGAAGAGTTGACTCATTGGAAAAGACCCTGATGCTAGGAGGGATTGGGGGCAGGAGGAGAAGGGGACGACAGAGGATGAGATGGTTGGATGGTATGACCGACTCGATGGACATGAGTTTAAGTAAACTCCGGGAGTTTGTGATGGACAGGGAGGCCTGGCTGTGATTCACAGGATCGCAAAAAGTCGAACGCGACTGAATGACTGAACTGAACTGAACTGAAATATCATATGTATGCTCTGTTTTGATTCTTAAGCTATGAAATAACAAGATCATGTAACCATAACCTTATAATTTATAAAGGACATTATAAAAGAAAAATTGTGTTAACCAATTATAACTATTGAGGTTATCATCTCTGTGTTTAAAAGAATGTAATATTGTTTAAGCATAACGCATAAGTGAATATAAATTTAGGGGTTTGGGAATGCTTAAAGTCTTTTTTTTTTTTTTTTTTTTTTATAACGAAGAATATTTTAATTCTTATCCTTAGGGACTATAAACATTAGCATGATTTGGAAATGAGACTGTACCAAACACCGGCCAGAGAAGAATCGTCCAGTCTACGGCTTCTCTTTCATCTGGTCACTCAGAAATATAATATTATCAGCTATAATTGTTGTTGCTTGTCGTCTCACATTATTTTTATCCGTATATTCACCATAGTCTACTTTCCCTTCCACAAAAATTCGAGACCCCTTTTTCACATACTGATACGCCACGTCTCTGAGGCCCGGTCGGAACACTGAAATTCTATGCCATGTTGTCTTTTGACTGACATCACCCATTTGGTAGGTTTCATTTTCCCCTGATCGCCACATCTCATTTGTTGCTAGGGAAAATATTGTGACTGGGTTTTTTCCTTCTACCTGTCTCATGACAGGGTCCTGACCTACACGACCAAGCAACTGCACGCGATTCAGAGATCTCTCGAGAACCAAACTGCTAGCTACTTCAGACTCATGTCTTACAAACTGGCGAAGCACCTGTACTACAGGTCTTCGAAACATGGCTTCTACTCTCTTTTCTTCCAATCTAATCTTTAGTCTTTTCCGCTTAAATGTGCGGGTGCCCTTGCTCAAAGCTGACGCTCCCAAGCGACAACGTAAAGAGCCTGGGAGGTGCGACGATAGCAGAGGCCTCCGCGCGAAAAGAGGAGGTCTACACGCCGACAAAGCAACTCCTCCCGGGCCGCGAACAGCCGTACGCACACCTAACGCAAGACTCTGGCCTTCCCTGGGAATGCTTAAAGTCTTTTACCACTGAACCCACCTGAGAGATTTTTCAGAAAACTATATGTTGTTTTCTAGGTTTTATGCTCACTGGTCAATTTGAAAAATCCTCTGATCTAGTAAGTTTATAATTGATGGAGAAAATGTTGATCTCTCACTGAAGAATACACATAAATACTGACTGTTAGTACCTAGGACAGTAGTTGCAAGCGTCATTTTCTTGGAATTCATGAGTGAGTGGGAAATTAAATTACATATTATGCTCACAGTTCTTAGCAACTAAGGCATTCTTTACATCTTAAATCTGGGGATAACAATGTTTGCTAGAGCATATAGTGCCAACCTTGTCATCAGCCTTTCTCAATTGGGATTCTGGAAGGGGATTAAGCTCAAAAATCCTAGGTGGCTTTTGTTTTGATGAAACTTTTATGCACCTAAAATATAATCCAGATGATTCAGAGTTTATGCATATCGTTATTCTACATGTACTCTTCTAAGCTTAATAATATAGGAACACTGGAAACTATTCAGCAATTCATTGTAGCTTAGAGCACTGGTCAGTGATGCCTTTTTCCTCTATGTTAGCTGCTTGTATGAAAATGAAATCCACAACCTTGACATGCTTAGTGGGTGCTAAGCAACCCAACTAAGCAGGCAGCAATAAGGTCAGGTTATTCAATAAGATGCTATGACAGCAACCTTGGCACCTAAATAAGCTTTCATAAATCCCTAAACCAGAGACCAATTTATGTGGTGACCAGTGAGTATTCATAATCTCTTTAAGTAAGAACTGTCTTGAATGTGAGCTTTGTGTTAAATCACTTCATTGTGATTTTGGAGGCCTAGCCCAGTTAGCTTCTGAGTTTGATCCTGCACCTGTGAGCGCCCAGTCAGTTTCATGAGACATCTAGCTTCTGAGGAGAGGTGATGGAGTAGAGAGAGGGGTTTCTAGGCAACAGGTGGAGGCTAAGACAGTACCAAAGCACCACATGTACTTAAGTGTATTGTGCTTACCAGTCACTACTCTTCAGAAACTTGTAGGATGCACTGTTCTAAATAAAACTACAGAGAAGAGCCATAAACCTAGAAAATACCTTCAGCAAGTTCATTTTTCTGGGATCCTATGTAATGTTTTTAAAGTCTGGAGGAATACCAGGAATATAATGCTGTTTCTTTACTACGTGAGCTCATGCTTTTAGCAGATGAGTTTCCAAAAATATATCCTTGGTGGTGAATTCTCTATAAATTGGAGAAATGCTTTATTTCTCTGTGGGTTTTTTTTTTTTTTTTTGAGGTCATCAGAGGTTGGTTAAGCTATGTGAAAAGGAAGGCTCTACAACAGAGCATCTAATATAACCTGAGGAGAGTCACATTTCAACAACATGACGGTTTTTTATCCAGGAGAAGCATGTTCAGGTTTTGCTTTTTGATCCTTTTGCTATTCCAGACAAATGAACACTTGGAGTAGATTTTTTTCCACAAACACTTAGTCCTTCCTGTAGGCTGGGATACTTTTTTCCCCTTGATCATATTAGTTGTAGCGGAGAACTGAAAGCCTAGCTTAGATGTGCCAGGCATTGGCTGTACTTTCATCAAGACCAGAGAAACACTGATCATCCTGGGAACGGAGAATGTGTGTCCCTGTCTTTTAGAAGCTGTCTTCCACAATATTGTCACATGCTCAAGAATAAGAATTAGATTATATATAGGAGTGAAAGAAATGAAGTCCATTAAAGGCCTATCAAGGAATAAATTTGCTGTTAAGGAGATTTAAACTCAATTTCTGGAATTTGAGAGTCTAGATTCTTGAGACATCCAAAAGAACTTATGGAGAAATCATGACCCACAGAACAAGCCATAAGAGTTCGAGTTTCAGATTGCCTTGTTTTGCAAAGAAAACTTGGGACCCAATGTGACTCTCCTTGGGTACTATTAGATGCTCTGTCATAGAGTCTTCCTTCTCATGTAGCTTATCCAACCTTTGATGATCTCAAAAACAAAACCACAAAGAAATAAAGCAGGTCTCTAGCTTATAGAAAATTCACCACCAAGAATATATATTTGGAAACTCATGTGCTAAAAACATGAGCTCACATAGTAAAGAAACAGTACTATTTGGCACCCTGACATTTGGCTCCATGCAAAGAAAACTTAGGACCCACATTTGGGACCATGATAATTGGGACTACGACAGTTTTTTTTTTTTTAAATCTATTGTTAAGTAAAGTTTGATTTCAAGAACACAGGAATGATATTATATTAAAACTGATTAACATAAACCTTAATTACTTTAACAGTGGTTAAAAGTAATAACCATTATCTATTAAATGATAATTAAAGAGAGCAGTATTGGTTTCAATTGCACAACAAAGCACCACACTCAAATTAAAAGATGAAAATTTTTCTGGCCGGTACATAGAAAGACTTACCTGAAAATCTGAATGAAGAATAATCTATGCATAAAGACCCAGTTTCGCCCTTTAGCTTCTGACGTAAAATGGTTTCGATCTTATCTCGAAATTTTGCAGAAGTATTTGTATAATAAGATTTAAACTTAAGCACGGTGTGTATTATCACTTTTCCTTTGGCTCGGCTGCAAAACAGAAAAAGACAAAGAAATTATACTTTATTACGGAATCTCTCATTTTTAGTGGAGTTATTCTATTCTTTGGTTAGCAGAGTTCCAGGCAGTTTTCCAGTTCCTTTAAAGGGAGTGAAAATGGCACTTTTTTGGCATGGTGAACAGTAAAGAAAGAGTGATTTAGACTCATGGGAACTGACTTTGTATTCTAGATCTATCGTTTGCCAGTTCATTGATTATAGCAAGGAGTACTGTACTCCATACTGTTCATCTCTATGATGTGTGCATGCTCGGTCGTTCAGTTGTGTCTGCCTCTTTGTCATCCCATGGACTGTAGCCTGCCTGGCTCCACTGTCCAGGGAATTTTCCAGGCAAGAGTACTGGAGTGAGTTGCTGTTTCCTTCTCCATCTCTCTAATGATGATGATAATTTCATTTACTGGGTTATTGTAAACACCACATAAGATAATGTATATGGAGGTGTTTTGAAAATCTCAGAATGTTATGGGACAATTATTTACTAACATAAATGTATCTATGTTTCATAAATGCACTATGGACCTTGTAGGAAGAGCCAATAGCAAATAATGAAATGAAATGTAGCAGGTAAAGATGAGAGAATCATTTATAGTTTTGTTTTTTTATCTTTATTGGTGGAGGCACAATTGCAAGACTGGGTCAAGTTCTCTTCCTGTGAATATGTGAGAAGCTTACTTTTCTTTGGGCAAAGCCAATCACAAACACAGATGGTCTGAGGTCTCTTTCTCACCCCAGCCTTTAAAAACCCTATGGTGCTTTGTTTCAGGGAAGTTAAAACAGTTCTGGCTTCTCTTCTCTGTTGCAAAAAACTTGAACATTGTCTTCCCTGTCTGTTCAGTTTTGTCTGGTGTAATTTGTGCTTTGACAGCCCTGTGATGGGAACAATTTTGGCATGTTTATTGGAGGAATAACAGCAGATCTGCGTGGATATCAAGTGTTATATGAGGATGAGGGTACGAGATGAAGTCAGAGAGAAGCCAGGTCATATCAGGTAAGATGATGTATATTTTTGAGATATTAGCTACTCCGGTGTCAGACATTCTGTTCCTGGTTCTCTTAGCTTATCCATTCTTTCTTGTATTGAAATCATCACCTCATTTTAAATTTGCTCTTTGGCTTTGTACCTTCAAATGAAAATCAACTCCATTTAACCTGATACTCTCCATGAGCTGGATCTCTTTGTTCTGGTTTAATAATTTTCCAGCAGACTTTGAATATATTTTTTACATTTGAAACTGCTAGTGGTTTTGAAGACCAAGATTTAACCTTTTGATTATATACTATACAAAGATATTCTGTTAAATATAAGATAGGAAGGCAAAGGAAAACTTTATTTTTTGTGCATTTCAGGCTGTTTTACATACCTTACTTGGACAACATGGGATTTGACATACTGTCTTCTCAGTCTGGATCCATGAAATGTTTCATTTATCTGTTAAAAGTAAAATGAATGGTAACTTATTTTTAAATTTTCATTGTGGAGAACTTCAAATATATGTGAAAGTATAGAAAGAAAAATGAACCTGACATACCCATCAGTCAACTTCACCAAATATCAATAAATGACCAAATCAGTTTAATTTTACTACTACCCACATCCTAGGAATTAAACAATTACTTAATATCATAAAAAATACGTAGTGTTCAAATTTCTCTGGATCTCATTTAAAGAAGAGATGCAATGTGTGTTAAACATGTATTTTTTAAAAAATTACCTTTATACTGGCTCAACTAATTCACAAATATTCTTAAATCAATAAATTGTGTGACAAAGTGAGGCAAAAATATTTTCTTCCTTCCTAACAGTATGAAAGGAAAGAATATTTTTCTCTTATTTTGGAGAAGTAAATTCAAAGGTTCACCTGATAGAGTTTATCTTCCATATTCAGATTTCTTGTGAACACCAATGCTACCAAACAGAAGTGTTCCCAGAAGAAGGAAATGTTTCTAATTTATTTTTGTACTTTGGAAGCTCTTTCTTCACATCTGGACTGCAAACCATTTTCCCTGATCTTTCAGTTATGTGCTACTGATGGCTTCAAAGCAGTATACATGGAAATCTCTCAGAAAAATTTTATGTAAGAGTCATTTTCTCATCTGTTCTGGATTTAACCTAGTGGATAATTTATTACAACAGGGTCTTCACAGAGTACAAAATTTGCACTGTCCATAGCTTTTTTTTCCCCCCATAATCATCCTCAATTATATTTTATTTATTTATTTATTTATTTATTTTTCCATTTATTTGTATTAGTTGGAGGCTAATTACTATATTTTATTTCGGCAAAGATAGTCCTTCAAAAACAATCACTTATTATTGGAATTGCAGAGATTTAATATATCTTTTTTCTCTGGCTCCAAAGTAATTGGAAGTATTCATTTATTCAATAATATCTATTGAAATAAAAGTACAAATTAATTAGATAGATCCATACTTTCTAGGAGATTCAATGAAGGAGAGAGATAATAAGCTTACAAAGAAATAAATATATAAATATGATGACTTGAGATAGTGTTAGGTGATATTGAAAATGCAAAATAACATAATGGAGTGATTCAGGGGCTACTATTTGAATGATAAAATAAGATCGTTTTTAAGACATTGGATTGAGACCTGAAAGATGCAAAGTTGATAAGCAAGGGGAGAAGAATATTCTGGATGGCGTGAACAGCAGGTGATATAATCCCAGATACAAATGAGATTAGTATTTGAGGGAGAGAAATAAAGTTGCTGTGACTCAAGTAAGAGTGAGTCAGGGAGAGTGTAAGCTGAGGTTGCCCTGGAAAATAGCAATGCCATTACAGAGAACCTATTGGGATAAATTTGGATTTGGTAATAAATTCGGATGTTATTCCTAAATATAATGAATGGAGGAATCCTGACAACACTGTAACTAAACTATCCTGTACTTTTCTTCAATTCTCTATTCCAATCTGCCACTCCGGGGAAGGGGGGCGGGCAGGTGGGATTGGGTTTTTATAGAAGTCCTACAAATAGGAAGGTGATGAGAAACTTTGCTTTCCATGAGTCAGGGAAGAACCTAGAGAATCATCTGAGAGTCCTGTGCAAGGACAGAATCATAACAGGCCCTGGGAAGATCTTGGCTGACAGAGGTTTGTGAATATCCAGGGATAATTTTGAAACTGGACCGTGAGAGTGAGTTTCCATGGACCAACAGAGGTCAAGAAGCAACTGCGAAGGGGGCTGAAGCTTTTTTGCTCCTGATGCTGGGAGAGTACTGGGTAGGAAGTGGGAAGCTGGAAGACTTCCTCCTGCCCTTGGTGAGGCAGGAGGCCTGCTGCCCCAACTTCAGCCTACAGGATTTAAGAACACCTCACCTTCTATTTTGTAGGATTGTCTTCAACAACAAGGCAGTGACCTGAATACACCAACAAGGAAAAATGATAACACAAATAAGGAAACCCAGAAGCCAGAGAAAGGAAATAACAGATTAGGTGCTCATCAAAACAGAACTTCTGGAGGAAACAGCAACCTAAACCACAATGACAAAAAAAGCACACATGCCAACATTCAGGTAGGTTAAAAAAAAGACAATGTAGTATTAAGAAGCACACTTTTCAAGTTAAAATATTTAGTAAGTCAATTTTAAAAGATGAAAAGATGAGTGTCATTCTTGAGATACAAATACGTGGCCTATAAGGCCAAAAATGATATATACTCTACTTTAAAATAGTAAAATTTAAAAAGAAGAAAACAAAGAGAAACAAAACAAAACACTTAGATCATGATTCCAAAAGCAGATATGAATAATAGAATCTTGAAGAGAGAAAAAATAATAGTAATACAAGTAGTAGGACAAAGAGGTTCTGAATTAAAGAAAGATCAAAATCTACATATTCAAAGAGATAGACTGAGTTTCAGGCAGATTAGATATATCAGAGGAATATTTTCAAATTTCAGATACAAAGAAACACTTCTACCAACTTCCATGTTGAAACTATGTTGTTGGCCAAAATCTTGGCTTATCTGCCCACTGAAGCTGAGTAAAAAAATATGGAGGCAGGGTTTGTAGGAAATAGAAAAGTGGCTTTAATTCTCAGCTGGCCGAGAGGGGAATACAGTAAGCTCATGCCTCAACAACTGTGCCCCCCTCCATGGGGAGTGTAGGGGCTTATATCAGTCAGGAGGCTCACAGTCAGGAGTCAGTGATGAGGAACAAATGTGTTAGAATCTTGTCAAAAACAGTCATAGGCTCATGTCAGTAACCCCGTAATTGAATCTGGCAGTTCACTGGCTCTGTGGCCTACTTTCTGATATATAACTGCAAGAGGAAGGGTGTTGTAAGGGTAAAAAGCAGATACAGGCTGTATTTAGCACACAGTCAAAGGAAAATAGGTGTGAAGTGTAGTGCCTGCAAAGTTAGGAGGCAGAAAAGCAAATTTAGTTACAGACATACAAAGTTAGGAGAAGTTAAAGTAAAAAAAAATAAAAAATAAAAAAACTAGGAATGTTCTGGCCTGCTCACTGTTCTCTTTATTTTCTTTGATTCCAGGGAAAGGAAAGAAAACAACTCATTCCTCTTTTCTTCCTTGTCATTGCGACAACTAAAACATATTAATAGAAGAAATAGAATCAATTTCATCTGTAACATTTGAAGATAGAAGCTGGTGGAATAATAGCCTCATACCTGAGAGAAAAAACTGACTATTCAACAATCCTATTCCTAATCAGGACATACTCTCTCTTTAGAGTAAAAGAAAGATACCTATGGATACTTGAAAATCCAGTAGTAGAGCATTCACATATCTCAGTAGAGAAAATATATGACTAAGGGTTCTAGGAAAGCAAAATCTAAACCAGAACTGGGGTCTTTATAGAGGGGGAGATGAAGAGGAGAGGGAACAAATCGAGCAGTGAAACCTGAGGGGGTGTGTGTGAAATACAATGAATGTGAAATTGAAATGCTTGCACCAGAGACAGCGTACTTTAAGAATCAGACTTTTGAACTCTGGGGGAGAACGTGAGGGTGGGATGTTTTGAAAGAACAGCATGTATATTATCTGTGGTGAAACAGACCACCAGCCCAGGTGGGATGCATGAGTCAAGTGCTCGGGCCTGGTGCACTGGGAGGACCCTGAGGAGTCGGGTGGAGAGGGAGGTGGGAGGGGGGATCGGGATGGGGAATATGTGTAACTCTATGGCTGATTCATGTCAATGTATGACAAAACCCACTGAAATGTTGTGAAGTGATTGGCCTCCAACTAATAAAATAATATTAAAAAAATAAATTAAAAAAAAAAAAGAATCAGGCTAACAATACTTCAGCAGTTGTGGAGCTACGTCAGCAAACCTACTTACTAGGAATAGGAAAGGAGGGCAGAAGAGGAGAGGAAGCAATGCTTCAAAGCCCTATTAGTGGGGAACAGGAATGTGAAGAGAGAAGAAATGTGAAAGTGTGTCAAAGGCCTCCTAATCTTGGATTAGGGTTTAGGTAAGGAAAATAATGTCTTGATAGGGCTAGTAATTTTTTTAATAATAGACAAATATTCATCTAACTGAGTTTCAGGAAAGATAACAATTAACTAAGTACATTGAAATTTTCAAAAAGAAAAACAGAATGAAAAAGAATGAAAATCAGCAAGAATAAGGAAAAGAAACATAAAACAATACATTATTTACTTAAAGTCAACTGAAAAAATGAAATCAGGTATATTACCTGCTACAATTAATGAGAATAGATAAAGCTTTGTTATTAAAGAATCTATCAAATTGCATTCAAAATTAAAACCTAGTTATCTATTATTTAAAAAGAATCATACTTGTAAATAAAGGGATAAAAGACTGTTGAAAAGAAGCTATGAGAAAGAGATGCTATACAATTAATGTGACACTCAACATAGAATCCAAAAATACATCCCAGGTTGTATAGGGACTTAGAATACAACAAAGATGGCATTTTATTTTATTTATTTTTCAAATTAACTTTAAAATTTTATTTGGAAAAATGTAGGAAAATGGAAAAATTAGGGAAGATCTAGGTTTATTTCATGTTTGTACCTGTGTACTCACTGTTTAAAGACCACACGTTTGAGTTCTAAAACACAAAAATTTTTATATAGTTTATTTTGTATGATTTCCACTATAAGGGAAAAAATGTAATGGTATATTTATGATTTTATATACAGCCTTATCAAATATGTTCCAAGTACAAGGGGACTTCCATTTGATCATTTACTGAAATATGTGTAAATGAAATATGTATAAATACTGATGGATCTTAAACAGACCTATTGTGGTGATCATTTCACAATATATATACATGGAATCATGTTTATGCACCGGGAACCAACACAATGTTGAAAGTGTTAAATATCAGTTACATCTAAAAAAAAGAAAGAACTGAAACCTTCAAAAACTTTGCATGTCTAATGACTGGAAAAATTTTCTACATACTGGATTCGGATTCCATAATACCAAGACTAATTTATCCTCCTCTGCCACGTACTTCCATTGTTGATGTTGATGATGCATTCATCATCATTTTAGGGCCCTGACCCTTTTCCTCGTATAACAGTGTTAATTTTCCTATGAGATGCATAAGTTCTAGAAGCTATCTGTGCAGTAAAGAGTAAACTCAGTCGGCATCGGAACTTTGTACATTCCGAAGGAAAAGAGAGACCCTTGACCAGCTTCTGAAAGATAACCTTTGAACCTTGGATTATCCTGCCTGAGAAGTGTCTTGTAAATCTGAGGCTTTGGACCACACCAGACTTCAAGTTAACACAGTGATCTGTGCGGGATGCTTGCTTTCGTTTGCCTGGGGCCCTGGTAAGGGTATATCAGTTTCACCTCTGGAGGGCCTATAGACTAAATAGTTAAGGTCAGTCATGTGGCCACTCCATGCTTATGTGACTGGTGACTGTCCCCCAGTAATTACACTGGATGCCCTAAGACTTGTATGAGATTCACTGTGGGTGTTGGCAGTATTTCATACGTCAAGCATTTTGTGAATGAGCTAGTAATTATATGTAGCTTATGAATTGTTATGATGATTATGCTTAGAACAGTGACAGACACTGTTCTTAAAAAAAGAAAAAAAGCTGTATAAGGCCTTGTTAAATAAAACTAAGGGTTGAGTACTGGAAAGCCAGAATTTAGAGCTTGAAAACACGCATCAAGCATCAGATATGGGATGACAAAGTTAGAGCAAATACCAAAGGGTCAAAAGGCAAAGATCTGGAGCAATAAATAAATAAGCACCCAGAGATACATAAAAAATGTAAAGTAGAAGGAAATTTGATTTGGTTCAGGACATAGATCCAGTTGAAACAAAAGTGCTAGAAGACCATCTTGTTGGGTTCTGGAGATTCCTATAGAGAAGTAGGATTAGGTATGTGTGCCTGCTCAGTCCCTTTAGCCATGTCCAGCTCTTTGTAACCCTATGGACTACAGCCTAAGTCTCCTCTGTCCATGGGATTCTCTAGGCAAGAATACTGCCGTGTGTTGCGATGCCCTCCTCCAGTGGATCTTCAACCCAGGGATAGAACCTGTCTCCTTTATCTTCTGCATTGCAGGTGGGTTCTTTACCACTGAGCCATTGGGAAAATCCAGGATTAGGTATAGAGCCTGGCAAATAAATCTCTCCTGCCTCTTTCTTACACTTCATTCTGTAGAATTTTTTTTTTTTTTTTTAATGAAGCAGTGGAAACACTAGTGATTGCTTTGGTGAAGGAAGAATGTTGTGCTTCTCCTTATGAAAGGGTAGCATTTTAAATCACAGGGATAGGTTGAATTATTTAATGAGTACTGCCAACTCAACTGGCTCTCTATACTTGAAAAAAAAATTGGGGCTCCTACCTTGTACTAATTCTGGAAGAGGAAATGGCAACCCACTCCAGTATTCTTGTCTGGAGAATGCCATGGACAGAGGAGCCTGCTGGGCTGCAGTCCATGGGGTCGCAAAGAGTCAGACACAACTGAAGTGACTAAGCATCACCTTGTACTAAATTATTTCTGTGTGGATAAAGACTTAAAAGTAGGGGGAAAAACTCCCAAGGAAATAGGATATACTTCTTTTCATGGGCTGTGAAGTCCATTTGAATCAAGATCAAATACTCAAAAAATTAAAATAAAGTCAACATAAGACCACATATATAGTCAGATGGTAAAAAGTACATTTGGGAAAATATTTGCATGTGAATAGTAAGAAAAGTTTTAACATCTATAATTTACAGAGATATTTATAGATTAACAAGGATAAGCAAACGACACATTAGAAAAACTGGGCAAAGAAAGTGAACACGAAATTCACACATGAGAAATCCCAAATGGTCACCATGTAGAGAAAAAGATTCTCAATCTCATCACTAGTTAGAGAAAATGCAAATTAAATTCACAATAACATATTCTTATCAAATTAGCACAAAGTTAAAACTGTGTACCTGTTGCTGGGGTAGAGTGGGGGGTTTGGCAGAGGAAGAGTAGTCAAATACACAACTAGTGGAAGTATGAATTATTTCAATCCTTTGGAAAACAATCTGGCAATGTTTCTTAAAATTAAAAATTCTCATTTGATTAAGAAATCTCAATCTAGAAACCTATCAAATGTTTATAAATATAAGGATGTATATAGAAGGACAATTTTTGCAATGTTGGTTATATTAGTCAAAACCTGAAAACAAAGTAAATAGCTAAAAATATGGGGAAAATTGAATATACTGTGCTACATCCATACTGATGAATATTATGCAGTCATAGAAAAGAATAGGTTAAACCTTTACATTGACTTGGGAGAATATCTGTGAGATATTGCTTAGAAAAGCAGACAAATTTCAGAAGATTGTGTATAATATAAACCCTCTTCAGTAAAATACTGATAAACACCCCTATGGATTTTCTTTTCTATGTAGGCTAATTAATCAAGGAGGAGAATAAGAAAGGATATACACCATTTTGTCGATATGAATTACTCGGAGGTAGAGTTTGGGGATGTATGTAGAGGGAGAGGAAGGAGTGGGAAAAAATAGGGAAAAAAGCAAAAGGAAGGTTGAACTTAAAAAAAAAAAATCCATTTATGTGTTTTACCCTCTCCTTCCATTTACATAAGTCTTAATTTTATTTTTTATGTTTACATCTTTATATAAATATGAATGAACTTGAACATCTTTGGAGGGTTTTAAAGCTGGTAAGTGATGTGATTTGATTTTCAGTTTTAAAGGATCCCTTTAGCTCCTGTGTGAAGGATAGATTGTAGGGAGATTAGATGAAAGCAAAGAAGCCAGTTAGGAGGCAAGTGTAGGAGTTTAGGCAAGAAAAATAATAGGGGCTGCAATTAAGGAGAAAAATACATGTTATGTTTTGTTTTGTTGTTTTGTTAAGTTATGTTTTGGTGGTGGAGTCAATAGAATGTACTAATTTGTTGATTGAGAAAAGCATTTCTTTGTTAAGTGTTTAGGTTGAGCAGGTGGGTTGATTTGGTGTTATTTACTGAGAAGTATAAGGCAGGAGGAGAAACAGGTCTTGGGGTAAAGATCTAGAGTTCCCTTCTTGGAGTCATCAGTGTTGTTGGCTTTTAAACAGGAAGTTTGGATGAGAAAGTTAGAGGGAGTACAGAAAGAGAAGACAGGAGAAGATGAAAGGAAGAGATAAGAAAGAGAAGGGAGGAGGAGGTGATTCTCTGGAAAATGCAGAGGGGACCACCTATATTTAGAGATCTACAGATGATAGTGTGCGTGCATGATGAGTCACTTCAGTTATGTACAATTCTTTGCGACCCTGTGGACAGTAGCCCACCAGGCTCCTCTGTCCATGAGATTCTCCAGGCCAGAATACTGGAGAGGGTAGCCTTTCCCTTCTCCAGGGGATCTTCCCAACCCAAGAATCGAGCCTAGGTCTCCTGCATTGCTGGTGGATTCTTTACCAAATGAGCCACAAAAGAAAGTCCTATGAAAAGAGGGAATAATGCAACTACTTATATACTCAGAATAATGCACCTGTTGTCAGCTCTCCTAGGCTGCAGAAATATTTCTGTTGATCTACTTGAGCTATTTCATCACTTTTCGTCTCTCACTCCTTCCTAACCCCCTTCCCCCTGACTTTTTATTATCCTATTTCACCAAACATTATTTGAATATGAGGGAACGTTTCAGGGCAATTGTACGGGGAGCATACCTGTAGCTACAAAGAAAAGACACTAGGCTTCCCTGGTGTCTTAACGGTAAAGGATCTGCTTGCTAATGCAGGAGCCACGGGTTCAATCCCTAGGTCAGGAAGATCCCCTGGAGAAAGAAATGGCAACCCAGTCCAGTATTCTTGCCTAGGAAAACTCATGGATAGAGGAGGCTGGTGGGCTACAGTCCATGGCATCTCAGAAGAGTTGGACACGACTTGGTGTCTTAACAACAACATTATCAGTAAATAATGACCTTTTCCTTTGTTCTTTTCAAAGTACACATATTACTTTCTTTCCTTTTTCTAATTACATTGGAATAGATTTCTAGTAGAATATTTGGTTCAGTCCTTTAATTAATTTACAATATATTATTTCCTGTAGAAATACTTAATACCTTACATTGGTTAATTAATTAGCTATCTACCGTCACTTTCTTTCATAACCTTTGCTTTCTCTGATCTCAAGGTTATTGCAAGTTTTTGTTGGACAACTCACTTTCTTGGAGGCCAGTATTTTTATTTCCAGGGAGTTATTTGTCAGCAACTGTGATGCTGAGGTTTTACTCTTTGCAGATCTCTAGTTTTTATCTTCCAAAAACTCCTCACTCTTTTGGTGGCAACACTTCTGTCATTATAAGACACATTGTTTTTATTTGATTTCTGTCATTTTAGTGAAGTTTGAGGAGAGAGAGGGATAAATTCTCACTTTTATTCAGCAATTTTGCTTTGGAAGTCAGGCTAGAAACACTTTGAAGGAATAAATAATGAAATTTAGTGAGTGGTTAGATAATGGAGAAGGAGGGGGTCAAAATTGACCTTAAGATATGATGGCTAGGTGAGTCTGAGAATGGGAATACCATGAATTAAAACTATGGAAAGAGGCTAGACTCAAGATCAGAAATGATGCCTACTAAATGATCCTTTAAAAAAAATCGCTTCAGAATGAACTCAGACACCCAAGCTTAGCATATAATATTTGTTTAATAAGGTGTGTATAGATGGGTGATGTAGACCCATCCTTCGAGTGAATAGTAACTTTAGGCTTGGGGTGTTCCAAGAAGCTGTAAGGTGGATTTATGAGAGTTTCCCCAGTAACAGTCACACATTCCTATTTTTAAGAGCCTCAGACTCTTGGCACACCCTGTAGGAAAAGGGTTGTTAGATATTTGATCTGAAACCAAATGCCAAGTTTAAGAAACTCAGTTTCTCACTAACTTATGTTAGTAGTCATTATCACCCCTTACCCCTGCAACCATGCTTGCAGACATCCTGCCCTGAACATCTAGTATTTATTTCTTCTTTCCTTATGTTCCAATCGTACAAAAGAAAGCTAGTGCATCAGTAAGTTTTGTAAGTTATCTTCATACCATTTGAAATATGAATAATGTCTGATTACAGACATTGGTTGCATTTTTGATAAACCTTGGACCGTCTCAGTTCCTTCATGTTAGAAACTTAATGCACAATGGTTTTCATTCAATATATCAGATTAGCACTTTTCTCAATAGCTTATACTGGAGAGTACACAAAACTTTTCTTTTAAGTGTTGAGGGTCATGAAACTGAATGAACACTAACCTAATTTTTACTCAACCTGAGACATTGCTAATCTGTATTAGATGGAACAGGAATCCTGAATATTGTTCTTCTCTTTGCTACCTTTTAAAAATCACAGACTTCTAAGTCTGATGAATTCCATAGATAATCTATCATTTGGTAGACTGCAAGAAGAGTCATAAGCATAAAAGTGTATATGCTCATCCCAGGTTTAGGTTAGCTCAGCTGAATATTTGTTATTTGACAAATGCTATAGTTATATAATGACCAAAGATTCTCTCTGCTCTTGGATCCTCTGGTAAGTGGTTTGATGTAAGTTTGGCTGACTTGTTTCTTATGTATTATTTTAGACACCTTACACATACTAGGTATCATTTTGGTCACCTATAATCCACTGCATTTATATGTGAAAACTACATGGGAGTTGCTTAAACATTTTGGAATATATGATTGGTCATATGAAAGGTGATGTAATCTGAAGTGCGCTTGAAATTTTGTAATGTTCACATGCTCATTAATTATAGGGCAATACATCATAAAGAAGATGCAGGTATACTTGCAGTATAACTTTAGGTAAATTAACCTCTTTGTGCCTCAGTTTCTTTATATAGAAAATGAGAATGTCAGGAGAATCAAATAAGTTAATACATAAAGTGCTTAGATCAGTACGGACAATTAGTAAAGTTAATTTTTGTTAAGGTACTGCCTCACTCCTAAATTTTAGAATTTATATTCACTATAGTTGGGCATCATATCTGCTGGGGAGCTACAAAAAATAAGAAATTACAAATATTTCTTAAGTTTCCCACTGGAAAACCATATATCTAAAACATGAAAATGTTCTGTATGAAGGAACATTTATTCTTGGTAGTAAAAAATAAAAGACTATCATTCATAGGAAAGCAACGTCTCTCTTTATTCCTTTTCTTCCTTTAGAGTGAAGCATCACAAGAATTATTTAATGGAAATCAGAAGAAAAACAGGCTGTGTACATTGTAATTGTGACTAATAGCCAAGTTTGATGAATGTTCAGAACTCCATTTGGTACATTCTGTCTCCATTTGTTACTAGTGTACTTATGGATGTTGTGTATATGGTAATACTTATAATACAAAGAATATTGGATTAAATGAAAATAGAGAGAGTGGCATGTAACAGCAGGCATCCTGATCCAGGCAAATGGAAAAGTATGGGAAATATTTGATGATCGTCTTCATACAGGTAGTTAGAAACTGGGAATGAGGGTTGCAAAAGAAGCCTGAAACAAGATGTCAGGGCATCTTAGTGTTTGATTAACCAAGATGATATAATAATAGATCAGACTGATAGTTTTGGAATATTCATTTGTGAAGTAAACATAGGTTAACTTATTTGAATATCTTGATTTGAATTTATAGCATAAAAGGTGAATTTCTTAGTGCAGGTGTATTTGGAGTTATTTTAAAGTTATACATTAGCTTTGTTATATAGTTATGATTGATTATCTATTAATGGTACTCACTTTAGCCATTATTCCAATTCTAAGGGCTTACAGATTAATAGAACTTCTGTCAAGATTATAACATATTTAACTTTGTGTCATGCCAAGAACACTCCCATGGTATTGTATCTATGTTTGCCATCTCATTGTTAGTTGAAGAAACTGAGGTGTGGGAAGATGAAATAACTTGTCTTAAGTCATACAGTGAGTAAATGGTTAAACTTAGAATTGAACAAGGACTCTGAGTCCAAAACCTATTTATTAATCAGTGAGTTACATTGATTACTTTCATGTAATTTCCTTCTTTATCATAAAGCTAAACTAAAAGCAGGAATTTTCTTTCATTTTTTAATATACTAACTCTTAGTATAATGGTAAAAGTATACCAAGACTCTTAAAGTCTTTGGATTTATTAGAAACTGGGAGATACTGAAATTCTGTAGAAAAACTACAAGCTTTTGTCAGAGAGAGTTAGGTCTGAAAATGTGCTGTCAAGAATCTGCTCAGGGAAATGGGAGATGAATGATGCCGCCACTATTTTTGCAGAATTTGGTTTGGTAGATAAAATTATGAGTTAAAGTGGCATCTATGATAAAGGAAGCTAATGTTAAAGGGGCAGTTAAGACTCTTCATTAGGTTTAATGTATAGCAAAATACTGGAGAAGGAAATGGTAACCCACTCCAGTATTCTTGCCTGGAGAATCCCATGAACAGAGGAGCCTGGCAGGCTGTAGTGTATGGGGTCGCAAGAGTCGGACGTGACTGAGCGACTAAGCAAAGCACAGCGCATGTAACGAAACATGCTCTTAAGTAGACAATGATGTTCACATACACTGAGGTTTAACAGGAAGATCTTTATCTGGGGTTGTATGTTCTTTTCTACACTGACCATTTCTCTTCCTTGAATAACTTTAAATTAGAAGCAGAAACAGCATGGCCTTCACCAGGTATCTTGGATATAGAATAAGTCTCATTCATTTAATTTTTAATTTTAAAAACCTTCTTTGAGTGTCTATCACAAGTTAGGTGTTTCTCAGGTGTTCTCAAAATATGTCTCTCTTACATGTTTCCTCCCATGCATGTTTCCTAACTGATTTTCTGAAAGGGCTGACTGTATTCATCTAGAACTGAGGTAGAGGCAAGAAATAATATAAAATTATAAATCATTTTCAACTTGGAAGGTGACTGCTAGGAGTCAGGCATTTAAAGGAGGATAGCATTTAAAAAAAAATGCTAAGAAAAGAATTTCAACTTACCAAAGATACTATCTTATTATTTAGGTCCGTATATTCTTGTGAATATGGTTTTGCAAACTTGCTGTCATAGTCAATATTAGTGACTTTAAAGCTGATACGATGGTAGAAATATGTCTTTCCTGAGAAGGAGAAAAAAGAAAAAACAGTTTTTATTTTGCTCATTGTGTAACTGCTTTCATTATTAAGAAAAATGTTGTGACATAGAATACTCCTATGAAATTTCAGCTAACTTGACATTTAAATAGTATTAGTTCCTAGTGATTGTTGAAATAACTTTGACATGTATATTAAATTTAACCTTGTCAAAGAATGTAAGTCACATTTTAGCATTCTAATAAAATTCTTCATATGAGTGACTGCAGTTAATTATTTTAAAAGATCTTTCTTATATACTCACTAACAGTAAAAAAAAAAAAAGCAAAGTAAAATGAGGTAGCATTTTTCTTGAATTGTATTGGCAAAAGTGACAAAAATAATAATACTTAAACTGAAGTGCCTATACTTAGATAAAATAGATTTTAAGCTAAAAATAGTATTGAATAATAAGAGACAAAGAAGATAATAACATAATAATATATGTAATGATGGGGTCAATTCATTAAGAAGACATAAAAATTTTAATTACATATACACTCAACATTAGAGCACCTAAATACATTAAGTAAATACTGATAGATCTGAAGGGAGAAAAAGACAATGATATAATAACAGTGTGTGCGTATGTGTGTATGTGTGTGTGTAGTCACTTCAGTTGTGTCCAACTGTTTGTGACCCTGTGGACTATAGCCTCCCAGGTTCCTCTGTTCATGGGATTCTCCAGGCAAGAATACTGGAGTGGGTTGCCATGCCCTTCTCTGGGGAATCTTCATGACCCATGGATCAAACACTTTTCTCCTTCATCTCCTGCATTGCAGTTGGATTCTTTACCCACTGAGCAATTGGGTAAGCCTCAAAGTTACCACAAGCAAGAAAATAACAAAATCAGAGCAGAAATAATGTGAAGCAAAGATCAAAGTTTCTTGAAACTTTAAACACAATCAATAAAACTTTAGATAGCCTGAGAAAAACAGAGAGAAGATTCAAAACCAGAAATTAAAGAGAAAACTTTGTAACTGATACTACAGAAATACAAAGGATCATGAGACTACTATGAAAAATTATGCACCAAAAAGTTGATTAACCTAGAAGAGATAGATAAATTTTTAGAAACATACAACCTGCCAAGACTGAATCATGAAGAAACAGAAAATCTGAATGGACCAACAATGATTTAGGAGTTTGAACCAGTAATCAGAGACTTCCCCAAACAGGAAAACCCAGGGCTAGACTGTTTCTCCAATGAATTCTACAAAACATTTAAGGAATTAATGTTAATCCTTCTCAAAATCATCTAAAAAATAGAAGAGAAAGGAACACTTCTAAATTCATTTTGTTGTTCTTTAGTTGCTAAGTCATGTCTGACTCTTTGCAACCCCATGGATTGTAGCCTGCCAGGCTCCTTTGTTTTGTGATCTCCCAGGCAAGAATACTGGAGTGGGTTGTCATTTCCTTCTCCAGGGTATATTTCAACCCAGGGATTGAGCTGAAGTCTTCTGCATTGGTAGTTGGATTCTTTACCACTGAACCACCAGGGACGCTAAAACTCATTTTAAAAAGCCAGTATTACCCTAATATCAAAACCAGATTAGGACACTGCAATAAAATCCCTAATGAATATGGTACAAAAATCCTCAATAAAATGATAGCAGACTGAATGTAACTATTAATACACATTAAAAGGACCATACACCACAATCGAGATGTATCCCTGGAATTGAAGGATAGTTCAGTATACCCAAATCAATAAATTTGACACACCATATTAATAGAATGACAGATAAAAATCACTGATCATCTCAATTGAGGCAGAAAAAGAATTTGACAAAATACAAACTTTCACATTGTAAAAACCTAAGGGAGCAAGCCTCAACATAACGAAGGTGATACATGACAAATCCACGGTCAGCATGATAATCAAGGATGTAAGGTTGAAACGTCAGGAACAAGATAAGGGTGCCCACTTTCACTACTCCTATTCGACATAGTTCTAGAAATCCTAGCCAGAGCAATCAAGTAAGAGAAAGAAATAAAAGGCATCAAAATTAGAAAGGTAGAAGGAAAATTGTGATTTGCACATGGATGATCTTATACACAAAAAGTCCTATTGCCATTTCCTTCTCCAGGGCATCTTCCCGACCCAGGGATCGAACCTGGGTCTCCAGCATTGTAGGCAGATGCTTTTACCGTCTGAGCCACCAGGGAAGCCCTAGAAAGTCCTATAGACTCTGCCAAAAAACTGTTAGAACTAACTGAGTCAGTAAAGTAGTTGGATACAAAGTCAGTTGTATTTCTGTACACTAACAATGAAACATCTGAAATAATGTATAAGCATATTGTGATAATCATTTTGTAATATATAAGTGTATAGTAGCAACCATTTTGCAATATATAAGTATATCAAATCAACTTGTTATATACCTTCAACTGACATTAATGTCATATGTCAATTATATTTAAGTAAAGCTGGAAAAGAAAGTTTCAAAGAAACATAGTATTTTTGTCATTATATATTTTTATTCGTAAATACTGTATGACTACTTAATTTTCCATTAGGATATCAGAGTTGAAAATCTAGGCCATTAAGACAGTATTAGGCTTTATTAATGTGTTGAACTACTAGAAGAATTTTAAACACTGAAAGGAAAGCCATTCCCTAGGTCTGTTTCCTGTTAGAGCTCTGAGTCCTGAATTGGAAGGTAAAGTGGTAAATTGAGTGCCACAGTTGGCATTCAAAGGAACTATCAGACTATTATATTAAAGGATTAGCTTCTGTCCTTCAAATGTAACCTAGACATTGAGCAAGAAAAACCATGGTCTATGATCTAAGTATTATTTTGATTGGTTTTTCCTTCCTAGAAGAGTCATATTTTTCAGTTTCCAGGTCACATTCTGGGCTAGGGTTAAGAGCTTCACGGAGGACTATTATCCTGACCAGTTTTTCTCTCTGTATCTTTATTTATTTTTGTTTGATTTCCAAGTGGTTTTTAAAACTGAGATATAATTGACATACAATATTATATTAGTTTCATGTGTGGTGGTGGTAGTTTAGTCGCTAAGCCATGTCCGACTCATGACTCCATGGACTATAGCCCACCAGGCTCCTCAGTCCATGGGATTTTCCAGGCAAGAATACTGGAGTGGGTTGCCATTCCCTTCTCCAGGGGATCTTCCTGACCCAGGGATCAAACCTGGGTCTCCTGCACTGCAGGCAGATTCTTTACCAACTGAACTAACAGAGTTTCATGTGTACGACATAATGATTCAATATACGTACATATTGAAAAATGATCACCATAATAAGTCTAGTTAACATCCTTCCAAGTGATTTTTATGCACATTAAAGCTTGAAAAGCAGGGTTAGATAAGTGGCTCTAAGCCCGCAATTTCAATTAAGATCATATGTGGACTTTGAAGCGCCATCATTCTTTGTGTCCTCTCCTACAGATCTGTTTATTGGGCTCGGTGGGAACATGAATGTTGCTTTAATTAAGAGCTCTAGATGATTCTGAGGCCAGGGTTAAGTATCTGGGCTCCCGAGCATATTTATGAGGGTTGGGTTCAGCCTTTGGTCGTAGGGTAGATAACAGGGTCTGTTCTGCATGGGTTTGGTAGAGGCAGAGTGATGCAGCCCACATTAGTCACTGTGTAGCAAAATTTGGGACATCTGTGGGAAGGGAGGGTCCTCAAAGACAGAGAAGGAGAAGCTCAAAGTCTGTTCTTCATGTAGGAGTCATCTTTCCTGAATCTCTCCCGAGACAGGGAAGGGTAGATGTTCCTGAATTTCCAGGCCCTTCTGCCTGTGGCCATGTAGGTAGCAGGTAAGGGTCTGTGCTGAAGCCTTTAAAGGCATATTCTGAAGATGCTGCTGTGATTTCTCCACATTTTTTCACTTGAGGAAGAAACCTAGAGGAGGAAGCAGAAGAGGAAGACATAGCAGGTTCTCAGGTAAATGTCCTGTAAGGGGTTATGTCCTCCTTACTTCTTGAAATGCCATGGTTTTACAACTGAAAATTTTTACTTTTGTACATCTGGTGTTCCTGCCTAACAAGTTTTTTTTCAACTTATTTTCTTCTTTCCTGTGATAGTCAAGGTTAAGTCTTTATACTGCTTCTCTCCTATATCCCAAATTCTTCTTTTCTATCTCTGTTCAGATTTCTTATGGGCCTTTAGCAACTCCCATCACAAATTAATGACTTGCAACTACAGAAAGTTTTCCCTTTGTGCTAGATCACTTGGGAAGTTAGTGATAGCTAAGATTCCTATGTGGGATGAAGTGGGGGCCTGGGATTATCAGTGAAGGGAAATGTTTAGTTCCTGTATGGATGCTCCATCAGTTCTATGTAGACCAAGATTAAGAAAATGCACATCTACAGAGGATGGCATTAATGGTCCAGAATAACATAGACTTTTCTAAAAAAGAGGAGTAATTATGAGACACAGACTGTCTAGAATTCTAAAGAAAGAATGTGGGAGTTCTATTTGGCTTGACATTTGAATAAGACTGATGTTTTTTATGACTAGATTTAGATCATGATTTGCTTATTTTTCTGCCAGTAAATATCACAACAGTTATATGTTCTTCAGCAAATATTAGGCATCTGATATCAGTGTCCCATTAGAGCTGATGTTATTCACTTGGTCCATGGGCCAGATTTCTCCCCTATTCTTTGTATCTTTCCAAAACTATTGAGAAGTAATAAAAAAATTCTGTTCAAGGAAATAGATTTATGTTGAATTTTCTACTTGTCCTATGATAAATAGAATTCTTTCAGTGGTCAAGACCATACATATATTGTGGGCTTATAATTTAACTGATAACAGCATTTGTGTACTTGTCCTTGAATTTTCCATCCCTATCTCACACATGGTGACTTACTTGCTCAAAACTGGATTCCAGTGGCCACCAATTGCTCCCATTTTTGGCTGCTATTATCTTAAAAAATGAATCACCTGAAATACTACCAGCTTGGTCCTTGGTTTCTGTTCTCAATGTTTAGGACTTGTTAAAAGTAGTTCTCTAGACTAGGATCTGGAGAGTCAAAGAAATGCTTTTTTCCAAAGCCTACTAGTTAACATTAAACTTAGCCCTGAAGAGAAAGTCTAGGAAAAGTAACTCACATATTTATTAATATCATTTTGTTCTTTGCTAAGAAGCAAAAACAAAAACAAAGAAAATAAATTTTAGTTCAAGGAGGAATAATTTTTGCTTTGATTCTGTTTTCCCTTTCTTTTCCTGTTCCTTGAAAGTGAGATTGCTGTTTTGGGATTAACTGTTTCCATTTACAGTTGGCACAGGAATATTTGAAATTTCCTGAATTACCAGTAGTGAGAAAACCATCCAGACATATTCCGAAACTTCCCTGGAAATTTCATCTGCTCATTTCCTCATCAGTTACTCACAGCCTAACCTAGATAGAATTTTAACTTCCTGAGGAAGACATTAGGTGCTATTTCTTGATATTCTACCTTCTCTTTTCCTATGGCAATATAGTTTGTGATTTTTAACTGAGGAGATTCTATCCAGAAATAAAAATCTATATTTTTCTGCCCCTGTTTATTCCATCTGGGAGTGATGGAGTGCACTTAGGTTCTGACAAATGGAGTGAAAGGGAAAATGGTATGTGCAGCTCCTGAGATGTTTTCTTATTGATAGAAAGCATGCTCATCTCCTTCCTACTCTGCCTTCTGTCTGGCTGGAATGAGAACTTAATGGTCAGACCTGACACCATCACTTTGAACATTAAGGTCTGGACAATGTTGCTTATGGTAGCATAGCAAGATTGAAGGAGATTGGCTCCCTGAAATCTTGAAGTGACAAACTGAACCTGGGTCACTGACCTCTAAACTTATTTGTATCTTATTTGTACCTCTGAATCTCATATCTGTCGCCTTCCAGACCAGTAGTTCTGACTTTGGCCGAACAGTAGAACCATCTGGGGAGCTTTTAAAGTTAAAATTTCCATTCCAGACAGCATTTTTGAGTTGGGCTTTTGTACTAGTATTCTTTTAAAAAGCTTTCCAGGTGATTCTAAGGTTCAGTCAGGGCTAAAATTTATTATTCTAGATCAGGGATGAGCAAACTATGAAATTTAGCCTGCTGCTGAGATTTGTATGGCCTATGAGCTAAGACTCATAGACTATTTTCTTTGGCTCCAAAATTACTGTGGATGGTGACTGCGGCCATGACATTAAAAGGCACTTGCTCCTTGGAAGAGAAGCAGTGGCAAATCTAGACAACATATTAAAAAGCAGAGATGTTACTTTGTCTACAAAAGTCCCTATAGTCAAAGATGTGGTTTTTACAGTAGTTATGTACGGATGTGAGAGCTGGACAGTAAAAAAGGCTGAGTGCTGAAGGACTATGCTTTCGAACCACGGTGCTGGAGAAGACTCTTGAGAGTCCTTTGGAAAGCAAGAAGATCAAACCCAAAATCAGAAAGGAAATCAACCCTGAATATTCATTGGAAGGACTGATGCTGAAGCTGAAACTCTAATACTTTGGCCACCTGATGCTAAGAACTGACTCATTAGAAAAGATATTGATGCTGGGAAGGATTGCAGGCAGGTGGAGAAGGGGACGGCAGAGGGTGAGATGTTTGGATGGCATCACCGACTCAATGGACATGAGTTTGAGTAAACTCTGGGGGATGGTGAAGGACAGGGAAGCCTAGTGTGCTGTAGTCCATGGGGTCACAAAGAGTCGGACATGATTGAGCTACTGAACACAGCAAATGAGCTAAGAAGGCTTTTACATTTTTTAAACGTTGAAAAAAGTAAAAATAATATTTTATGTCATGTGATAATTACCTGAAATTCAAATTTCAATGTCCATGAGTAAAGCTTTATTGGAAATTAGCTATGTCCACTTATTTACATATTGGCTACAGTAGCACTGCAACATTAGACTCGCGTTGTGATAGACTATTATCACCTACAGAGAGGGAATTGTATACTGTCTGACCCTTCACAGGCAAAGGGTGCTGACCCTGTACTAGAAGTTGAGCACTTTAGGGAAAAGACTAATGTGATATTCTAGAAACTCTCCTCCACCATGGTATACTCCCTTTAGAGCACCCACCCTACTATGTGCATTAAGTACATAGTAGTCTCCCAGTGGGGCTTCTCTAGTGTTTCAGTTGGTAAAGAATTGGCCTGCAATGCAGGGATTGCCTGCAACACGAGACCTGGGTTGGGAAGATTCCCTAGAGAAGGAAATGGCAACCCACTCCAATATTCTTGCCTGGGAATTCCTTGGGACAAAAGAGCCTGGTGGGCTACTGTCTGTGGGGTTGCAAGAGTTGGACACTTAGTGACTAAACCACCACCACCAGTCACCCAGTGAGTGGCTTGTTGGGTTGAATTTGTATCCAGTTTCAGATATATGGGCTTCCCTGGTGTCTCAGATAGTAAAAAAAAAATCTGCCTGCAATGCAAGAGACTTGAGTTTGATCTTTGGGTTGGGAAGATTCCCTGGAGAAGGGATTGGCTACCCATTCCAGTATTCTTACCATGGAGAATCTCCATGGCCAGAGGAGCCTGGTCCATGGGGTCACAGAGTCAGATACGACTGAGTGACTAAGACTTCAGATATAATGAGAGAAAGAAGAAGGCACTCTGTGTATCATCTCTTAAAAAGTTAACCAAATAGACAACACAACATTATCATTGCATAGAGTCATGTCAAGTAGAAAAAGGTAGGTTTTTGGAGTTAATATCTGTGCTGTGCTTCGGTTTGTCCAGCTGTCCTTGTTTAACTGGTCATTGGCCCAAGGGAATGAGTCCTTATTGAGAGGAGATGAGTAGTTACTTCCAGATTTGGTATCTGGAATAGTGAACTAGAAAATCTTAAAATAGTGATGGAAGCCTCATTTAAGAGACTGCCTTTAAATGATACCAAAACACCTGGATAAAAAGTATAAAATTCATTTAATCAGATTGAGATTTTGTTTATTTAGTGACAAACAGGTAGATTCTTAAAAGGGTCTTTCTGACTTAATTTTTTAGTTCATACAAGACATTGTGGAATCAGGTAGGTGGCCTAAAATTAAAAACCAATGGTCTTTAAAAAAACAAAGAAGTAAAATCTAGGACTTTGGAAACTCTATCAAAGTACTTTACACAGTATCAGTATATTCTATTCTTCTTTTTACAGGTGTAATATGACTTGAGAAAACTTACATTATTAACAAAAATTACTTATTATTTTCATACAAAGGTATTTAATTTTGGATTTTCTCCTTAAGCCATTAACTTTTATGATTTCTGGGAAATAGGTATTACTAAGACTAACTCCAAGAGTGTATCTTAAACATATTAGAATTCATACTAATTTCTTCCATGAGTAGTTTCTTCCTGGCCCACTGAAATTATCTGTATTTAATTGTTTTAGAATAAATGGCAAGTGGTGATTATGTATACAATATGCATATCATATGCATATAATGTATAAACTATGTGTAATATATATACATTGGGCTACCCCGATGGCGCAGATGGTAAAGAATCTGTCTGCAGTGCAGGAGACCTGGGTTCAATTCCTGGATCAGGAAAATCCCCTGGAGCAGGAAATGGCTAACCACTGCAGTATTCTTGCCTGGAGAATTCCATGGACACAGTAGCTTGGTGGGCTACAGTCCATGAGGTCACAAACAGTCAGACACGACTGAGCAACTAACACTTTCACTTTCATATAAAAATTATATGCAACATGATGCATATATTTGTACTATATACACATGTATATAGACTGGTATTTCAAACAAGTATATTTTATAGGATGTAACCATAAAAATTTGATTTAATTCTTTAGTATTAAAAAGTCTTACAGTCACTATAAACACAAAATAGGATCTCGATTTGGAAAGTAAGATATTCAGGCCCATTTAATAATGAAAACTTGAACTTAATTTAAAGTTGAGATAGTTTCCTTCCCAACCTCTTTACCCACCAAGTCTGACTATTCCTCCTTTTCCACTTAATTTACAGGATTTGGACTCCTGTAGATACCTACTTGAAAGGCTAAGAATTTGGCATCTAGCTCTTGTGCTCTAGGAACTTAGTTTGTATTTAAAATTAACTTCTTTCTAGTTTGTTCCCCCTGAATTTTGACATTCATTTTTCTACTCATTACTGGTGATGTTTCAACTACAGTTCCTTTACGTGAACAAATGTAATCATTCCAGCTTGACTTTACTCATTCCTTAGCATTTAAGTAGCTGGAGATATTTCCCATTCTTTAACTGAAGATCCGATTACCCCTCGAGGTGTGCTCTTGAAAAGGACCTAAGGTGATGGGATTTTTTCCTGGGGTGGTCTATATCTGTTTCACAGGAAACATTTTATGCATTATCTGTCTCAAAGACAAGCTGTTCGAAGGGCCCAAGGGTACTGTCTTCTCGTCACTCTGCTAAACAAGCACCACGTCTCTTGCCTTTTAGAATGTCCATGTGTGAGTCAGAGTCCAGTCCACTCTCTTCTTGGATCCTCAAGTCTTCTTAGGGTCTCATTGGTATCTTTCAAAGTCCTTCTCTCAGCTTGATGTAAAGGGAAACACATCACCTGTTCTTCACATATCAGGGTGGTTGTAGTTGTATGGGAAATTATAGCACACCTATCTCTAAAGATAACCTATTCAAATATCCTTCCCTTATCCGGCAGTTTCTGGCACTTTCACACACTTGATGAAAGGCAACAAGTCTGTCTTGAGTGAGCACCTCTTACTCAAAGGTTTACGGGCATATATCATGACTATGACTCTTGTTTTGGCTGTGGTAGCAGCTGGCATCATAACCTACCTAATGATGGTATTCACACAATTGTGTCTGTCTCTGGAAGATGAAACATATGGTAGTAAAACACATAGTTACTGGGGAGATGGCCTCTTTATTTCTCTTTATTTATACACAGAACTCAATTTCTCTTTATCCAAGTTCTTGTCCTCTTATAAACTGAAATGAATGTTTACCTAGCCAGAAAGCCTCTTTCTAAATATACTTTTTGAGAAAATACTGCTATGCTTTATAGCAGTTGTTTCCATCCTGTAAGCCATGAATTATATAGAGTAGAGGTAAGTTGGCAGCAGAGATGATTCTGGAGAAAATACACACACATATATATATGTATATATATACACCAGGCATTTTTTTCTATACTTAATAAAAAATGATTCTTATATATATATCAGTCATTTTCAAACATATATAGATGTAATTAAACAGGTTAACTAAAAGCATTACTAAATTTATATTGTTTATGCCTTTTTTAATTCAAGAAGTATTTACTCTCTTGAGGGAACATAGGAAAAAAAATTTTCCCTATAAAAAGTCCTCATTCTTAAAAAGGTTAGGAAAGAGTAGGTTAAAGACAGTAACAAAAATAGAACAGAAAACTTGGCACAAAAAGCTGTTTTTAAGAAAAACATCCTGGAAGTAAAGCATTAGTACCTGAGCTGTGTCCTACTCTTTGTGACCCCATGGATGGTAGCCCTCCAGGCTCCTCTGTCCATTGGATTCTCCAGGCAAGAATACTGGAGTGGCTTGCCATGCCCTCCTCCAGGGGATCTTCCTAACTCAGGGATCAAACTTTGGTCTCCTGCTTTGCATGCAGATTCTTTACCACCTGAGTCCCCAGGAAAGCCCCCAGGATGACTCCACATTTTTTCTATAGTATGCAAAATATAGAGAAATATTGTACTGACCTTTTAAATTTTATTCCTCAGAAATAGGGAAAATTCTACTTTTAAGTAAGAATTTTATGAGAAGAAAACTTAGTATAGAGAAAAAATTACAGACTTTGGGATAAGAAAGCTGAGAATCCCATGTTATAGACTTATGTTTATTTGTTAACTCACTGACTTTCTCTTCAGAAAGTTCTATGTTCAGCAAAGGTAGGGGTTATGACTACTTGATTCAATAATACATTGAATTGAGAACATAAATCTTTACCCAGAAACCACCACATCAAATCTTTAGATGCAGAATGCCCTAAGCCAAAGTTTGCTAAAGAACAATCTCATTAAATGTTATTAGCCATAAGAAATTCTGTCTAGTAATCTTATTGGACTGCTTTCCTTCCTTCATTCTCAAAATTCCTTTTTCCCAATAATGGGACTAATAATTCTGTATGATCAGAAAGTCAGACATATTGAGTACTCACCATAAGTGACAAAACAGACAATGAGTCCGATGACTAGTACGGCGATGACCATCGTTAAGATACCCAGGGCAATTTTTCCACACCTTATGATGTTCATTTTTGTGTTTGAATCCATTCTTTTGAGCAGTAAGGATAGGGAAGCAAGTGTTAATATGAGCAAAGTATAGGATATTCTCAGAAATAAACATGGACTTTGATGTAAAATGTAAAAGTGCACTGTTTTACATTAATTATGGACTCAGTAGACTGCTGAGCTTGGGGAACAATATATAGAACTAGTGAATTAATATTGACCTGCTAATTTTTCAGCACATATAAACAATGTATTACTAAAATCAAACTTACTTCATTCAGCAAATATTTATAGATAGACTACTAGGCATAGTTGTAGGAATAAAAACCTCTTTCCTTATAAAGATTACATTTTACTAAGGGGATATAGACAATAAATAGAGTATATTTAATAAATAAGATACATAACTGGTAAAAAGATAATAAGTACTGTAGGAAAAGTAGAGCTACGTCAGGAATGTGAATGAGGGGGAAAGTGGTAAGAGTAATTCTTAGTGGTAACAGGGTCCAGGTCACATAGGGAAAGTGGGTCATTGTAATTTCTTTTTCCCTCGGAGTTAAGCGTGAACTTTGGAAGTCTTTGAATGGAAGACTATGATGATTTGGCCTAATTTCTTAATGAGATCCCTCTGACTGCTTTGTGGAAAGTAAATTATAGATGGCAAGGGTGGAAGCAGAGTGACAAGATAAGAAATGATAATAATTGGGGCACAATATGATGTTGACTTGGACCAGAGTGCTGGAGCTGGAGAAAATGAAAAAGGTTTGAGTTGGATATATTCTGAATACAGAGTTGATAGAAGTTTCCAGTGAACTGGTGGAGTGGATGGAAAAGAGATGTGAAAGATTGTTTCCAGTTCTTTAGCTTGAAAGCTTGAAGGAGGAAGTTGTCTACATCTGAGATGGGAAGGCTATTGCTATAGCAGGTTTTTGAGGAGATGATTATTATTTCAGTTTTATGCTTTAGATGTTCACTAGTCATCCAAGTGAAGATGCAGGTGGGATATACAAGTCTGGAGATTTGAATAGAGGTCTGGGCTAGTGATATACATTTGGCACTCCTCAACATAGAGATTAGGCTCTGGGACTAGATGGTATTACCAAAGGAGCTAGTGTAACTATGGAAAAAGATCCAGAGATGATCACTGGGACACTCCCATTTTAAGAGATCAGGGAGAAGACGATGACCAAGCAAAGGAGATGGAGAGGAAGCCACCAATGCGGGTAGGAGGAAAACCAAGAAAATTGATGTCCTGGGAGACAACAGAAGTGTATCAAGGATTGCGTAGGGGATCAACTGTGTCAGATGATTGCCAATGGCTCATAAAATTGATGAGTGCTGAAAACTGATCATTGGTTTACCATTATGAGGTTATTGGTGACCTTGAGGCAAAAAATTTTAGGAATAGAAGGGGTATGATAGTAGCTGGAGATGGTTTGAGAGAGAATGGAAATAGAGGAACTAAAGATAGTAAGCACTGACCACACTTTCAAAGATTTTGCTGAAAAAGGGAGTAAAGAAATGGGAATATATAGATAGTGAAGAAAACAGGATCAAGAAAAGTTTTATTTTGTTATGGAAAATTTTAATATATACATAAGTATAGAAAATAGATTAATAAACCTCAATTTATCCATCGCATAGATTTAAAAACATTTTGTAAGTTTTCATTATTTTTCTGAAGTATTAGTAGTTACAGAAAGCAATAATTATAGAAAATAATTGCATCATGACATTAACAATGGAAAAGAAATTTAAAATTTTTTCTATCTAAAAAATAAGGGCATTTAAAAATGATCAGCATTTCTAATAAAATTAGTAATAATTTTTTAACATACTATAATATCAAGTTCATATTCCTCAAGATATATTTTACATTTTTTTGTTGTTGAACAAAAATCAGATCAAAACACTCACATTGCATTTGTTTATTATTTTGCTTACATCTCTTTTAATCTAAATTACCTTTCATATCCTGCTTTCCTTTTTAAATTTTTTGTGACATTGACTTATTGAAGTTACTGGGTCAGTTGTGCTATAGAATGTTCTACTTAAGAAAATAAAATACTTCATGCTTATATTGATAATATAATATGCATTTTCATTTCTATTATATATTTTACATATACCCACATGTATGATATTCCAGGTATGCTTGTATGTGTGAAAGACATTGCTGATATATGTCATTGAAATATATACATTAAAATGACTATATTAAATTTTCACTAGTTTAAAAGCATTCATATTAATTTGATTTTTAGTTTGTAAATAGAGTCAAGTATCTATCAGAAATTTATTTTTTAGTTAGTTAACAGTCATTCCCTGAAAGGTAATATTCCCTGGAGAAATATTTACTAGATCCCTGGTACAGATATATGTCCAAATTTTAAGCTTTTTAGATATTTCCTTTTACTTAAAAAGAAAACTCACTTTGACTATTTAAATATTGTTTGTCAAAATTATGTTTGCATCCTGCACATAAAATTAATATCTTAATATTTCTGTAGAAATATGATAGTCATGAACTCTTTTGGTCCATAATAAAATAAAAAACCATAAGGATACCTGACTATGTAAAAGTTTAAAGGAAAATACTTTTCAGTTGGAACAATTCACTTACTGAGTTTAGAAGAGTATATGACATGGGTTTTGGAAAAAGAAAAGACTAAAGGACTTGGTAAAACCTTGGTAACTTAAATTCCTGTAGATGAGTATGTTATCCTAAAGCATCCTCTTCCATACTGAAAGGTATATGTCTGTATGTTTTCCTTAATACAGGTTACATGGAATAAGCCTCAATGAAAATGTGATAAATGGAGTGTGAAATTTGATGTGGCAAATACTTGCAATATATTTTCTATTTACCTCAGCTGTGTTCTTAAAACTATATTGAACTATATAAAGACACTGCTTTTGTGGATCAAAAAATTTGAATATTGCCAATTTTATAATAATTCAACCTATAGATACATTTATTTTTTTCTCCTTCTTTGTCTATAAGGACAAAAAAGTTATTCTTGTAAACAAGAACTTGTTTACGAGGAAGATTGTTTGACTTCAAATTTCTCTTCAATGTAAAATTCGTAGAATGAGAGATGCATGGCCTTTTGGAGTTGGCAGGGAATTTGCAAATCATTCATTCCCGTTTCATTACTAAAAATGTGGAAATTGTAGGACAGTATTTTCTTTTAGGACCTTCTGAATCTAGGGAAGACAAGCATTCTAGGTAGGTAGAGATTTCTTCTTTGATTATTAGCAGTATATTTAGTGGTAAGGTTAGAGTTTGGATTAAGATTCTTTCCTGATGTCCAGAAAGAAAATTAAATTATATAGGACTCTCCATCACTTCCAGCCAAAACCTAAGATCACTGTAGTAATTAAGACTTAACTATCTCGATTCACAAATGTAAAATTATGGTTAGTTAATAAAAATTTAAAGGCAAGTGAACTTTATTTCTGTCATTATCTGAGTTTTCAAAGATGAAGATGGGTTTTGTTGACTTGGAAAGTAGTTATCCTCTGTTTGAGTGTTTTGTGTGTATGTGTGTGTGTGTGGGGGGGGTATTCCTAAATTCAAAAGAGAAAGTAAACGTTGCCACCATTCAGATTCTTTAAAGTAGTCTCTAAAAACAATGTGAGACATATTAAATTCCACTTTCATAAAGTGTTATTATATGAATTGTCTGTTGCAAAATAGACTATCAACAGAAATTGGGTCTTAGGTGGGAGGTGGCATGAGGAATAGAAAAACATTTTGATTTGAACAACACGCCTAGTTTTCCTGAGTTTTATTTATTCACCAAGTGTATCTTGAACCCTCATTGGAAAAGACCCTGATGATGGGAAAGATTCAGGGCAGAAGGAGAGGGGTGACAGAAGATGAGATGGTTGGATGGCATCACCGACTCAATGGACATGAGTTTGAGCAAACTCCAGGAGATAGTGAAGGACAGGGAAGCCTGGCATGCTGCATTCCATGGGGTCGCAAAGAGCTGGACATGACTTGACAACTCAACAATAACAACAACAACAATTTTTAAACCCCTCAGGTATAATAATAGTATTGAAGATGATTTATCAATTTCAGAAAGTGTGACTTAACTGGTGAGTTTTATTTAAAAATTGTTCCCTTGAAGGGATGAAATCAGGGTGTGTCTATACATTATTTCTCATATGTTGTTAATGGAGCATAAGGAACTGAGCAAGTTAACATGAACATAAAATATATTACTTAGAGCCAAGGCCAAACATTTTTACTAGACTTTTTGTTAATTAAATCATAGGGATTAACAGTCACAATTTAATGGAAAAATTTCCGGAGTTCTCTAATAGTTACATTAAATATTAATGTGAATGCATAAAGTGACCAATTATTAAGTTGCATTCTGACCTCTGTTAAACTGTTCACCTAGAATCTAGATGTTGGAAAGATGTCAAAACCAGAAAAGTTGTTTAAAAATCTGGATCAGGCCTAATGGACTTGTTAAGGCATGCATTTTGGAATCACAGAAAAGACTGTAATATGTGTGAGAACATTTATCTTTGTGTGCTAATCAAAACTTATCTGCCCATCTGTGTGTGCCATGGAACCAGTCAGCACATTTTTTTGACTTTTGGGCCAACTGCTATCTAAGCTTATGATGTTGCTAATAAAAAAAAATAAAATCTCCTCCTGTTCTTGTTTCTAACTAAAATATTAAATCATACCAGTAAAAATGTATAGCAATGAAACACTTTATATTTCAATGATCAAAAATTAAGACTTAAACTTTTATGTATCACTTCCTATAGGTAAAATAGCATATTATAAATATGAACATTAATGTCTCTGTATCAACACATATCATTAAATATATACATATATATAAAACTATCTTGTGATCTTGCAATTTTCAAAGTGAAGTTATCTTAAAAAGTAAAATGCCCAATTTTGCTTCAGCAATTTATACATACACTTCTCATGAATGTTTTAACTGTGATGGAAAAATTTCTCACAAAAAGAAGCAAAACAGACTCTGATGATTAGAATGTATCAATCTTAATCATTCTTGTTTTTCTTTGATTTGGAATATACTTTGTTCCCATTTCCATAAAAAGTTCATTTTTGAGACTTTAAAATACGAATGAAGCTACTTTAATGACTTTGGTCCCTTTAGAAAATTTCTCTGAGAAGCAGGACAAGCCCCCCTGCTGCCCGGCCCCCAAGCCCACCTGTTCTGCAGTGCTGTCCACGCCTGCTCTGTCTGTGGAGGTTGTCCTTTCTCCATCTTCTCCCTGAGTGCTGTGTAGCTCAGTCATTCTCCACCTATTTAGCTTACGAGATTCTGTGGCTACTATGTGTTTTATGATTATGGTGTAATGGTAATACTTAGCACTCATACAACTTTGCATCTTCAAAGCACTTTCTGAGCATTTCCTAATTGTACATTAGTAAAACATGAGCCATTCCATAAATCATAAATACTCAACACTAGTAGAGGCAAAATTTAAAACTCTCAGTCGTTGTGATTGAGGAAGCGATAAGGTCACCTGGTTTGAGAAGGACAGTCTTTACCCAGTTCTGTATTGGTGAATCTGAAGAGAACAGCTGCACTTCTCATTCCCTTCAGTGGTCCCCAACCTTTTTGGCCCCAGGGACTGGCTTTGTGGAAGACAATTTTTCAGCAGATGGGAGGGGGTGATGATTTTGGGATGATTCAAGGGCATTACATTTATTGTGCACTTTATTTCTATTATTACATTAACCCCACCTCATATCATCAGGCATGGATCCTGGAAGTTGGGGAACCCTGCACCTAGATTGCATCAATTTCTTTATTGCTTTTGGGTGGAAGACCAATGGCTCTCCAACTTCTAACCCTTCACTAGAATCTTAATGTTGTACAACTCATAACTCTTGTTTCCTTAGACTCTTATCACCCTCTCATGACTTCCTCCCTGACATTTTTACTGCTAACCTAGTAATAGCATTCACTAAAGGGTTTTTCATTCTCTGAAGTCCAAAAGTTGCTGATTATTTTTTTAATTAAAAGTGTATATGGAATTAACCAGTAAGTTTTCAGATTTTATATATCATTCTGGTGCTTAGCAGCCAATTTAGATAATGTTGTGGAGACTAGATAGGAAACATTCTAATGTTTAGCCACTTGGAAGAAAAAGAATTTGCCAGAGGCCAGGGACCAGCAGGAAAGGAGAATCCAGTTACACTGGGAGCAAAGGCTTCCTTGGATAACAGTCTTTGTTAAGAGACTCAAACTTATAGGATCAAGTGGAAACATTGTTCCACGTAGACTCCCCGCCATTGTCCCCTACCAAACATGACCTGATGATCTGATCTTTAGGTCGTCAGAGTAATCATATTTGTATTAGAATGAAAAATCATAAAGGCAGTTCTTATATCAGTTATTAATAGGACCCGGATTGGATACATTTGCATTCTTTAACAGTTTCTATTTTAATTAGATTTCTTTGAGCATTCCAGGCCATGCTTGTGTGCTTTTCTTCAAAATCAGTTCAGTTCAGTTGCCCAGTCGTGTCCGACTCTTTGTGACCCCGTGAATCGCAGCACGTCAGAACTCCCTGTCCATCACCAACCCCTGGAGTTTACTCAAACTCATGTCCATCAAATCAGTGATGCCATTCAACCATCTCATCCTCTCATCCCCTTCACCTCCTGCCCCCAATCCCTCCCAGCATCAGGGTCTTTTCCAATGAGTCAACTCTTCACATGAGGTGGCCAAAGTACTGGAGTTTCAGCTTAAGCAATGAGCTTCAAAATCACTTCTTCAAAATCCTTCCAAGTCACTCATATGCTTTTTTTTCACTCACTTGCCTGTATAAATCCACTCATTCCTTAAGATTAGGTCAGTCTCTACTTTCTCTGTATGTTCTCAAAATATATTGCTTTATCATCTGAAGTTCATAAAACCATGGGATCTTGCATCTTGCTGAGTTCTTTGTGCCAGCATGGTGCTTAAGCCCTTCAGTAGAGAGACTTCACAGTGTATTGAGGCAGTGGGTCCCTGAGATAGCCTTGCTGAGTCTGATGGTGACTGAGAGTAATAGAGGATAGTAGTCTATTTGCTCTATGCTTCTAGGCAGTGTGTAGAAATAAATGTATAAGAAAGCTAACTGACCTCTTGGAGATGGTGTCAGCAGTTAACAGCAAGATCTATTGAGTTAGAGTCTGAGTCAAGATGCAACCCAGGCTTCTGAGAGGACAGGTGTGGAGGGTTGAAATTCCTGCAGATGGGGAATGTGTATCTCAGGAGGTGACAGTCTGGCTGGCTGTAGGTCAACCCCCTCAGCCCCAGGTGATGTAAGCTGGGTCACCTGGAACTCAAAGAAGGGGGGAGGAATTATAGCAACCTGCCTAAGAAAACCCCAAACTGCCCAAGAAAACCCTGAATTGGCTAAATCTACCAAGAATAAAGTATATAGCTGCAATCATGAGGCAGAATTGGGACTTGAAAGAGATACGACCAAGAAAATTACTTTTCTGGAGGATACACTTGAGTTTATGACAAGAAATTATCATGCCAATAAAGAAACTGATTTGAGTATGAGCTTTAAAAAGCAGATTTTTGTTATGCAAAAGGGAATTTTCACACTAATTTGGAAAGACACATGCATTCCAATGCTCATAGCAGCATTATTTACAGTTGCCAAGATATAGAAGTAGCCTCAATGTCCATCAACAAATAAATTAATGAAGAAGATGGACTTGGAAGGTATTATGCTAAATGAAATAAGTCTGAAAAGAATGATGTATGATATCACTTACATGTGGAATCTAAAAAGTAGAACAAACTAGTGAATATAACAAAAAAGAAATAGACTCACAGATGTAGAGAACAAATTAGTGATTTCCAATGGGGAAAGGAAAGAGGGGAGGGGCAACAGGGATATGGAATTAAGAGGTACAAACTATTATGTGTAAAATAAGCTACAAGGATGTATTGTACAATATAGAGAATATAGTCAATATTTTATAACAACTATAAATGGAGTATAACATTTAAAAATTGTGAATCACTATACTGTACTTTGGTAACATATAATATTATACATAAACTATATTTCAGTAAAAATATTAAAAAATCACCAGGGCATTTTCATAAAGGTTTTATTTTTCAAGCGAGATATTTAGAGGTGTCAAAGAAAGACATAGGGTGATAGCTTTAAAAATTATTAATATATAGAAGGAAGATGCCATTGAAAGGAAGATGCTACATGGAAATTACAACTCTAAGTATTTTTTTAAGCTCCGTAGTTTTATGTGTTTGAAAGTGTCTTGTCTATATATCTAACATTTGTGATGATATACGCTAGCACACTTTCAAAAACTATTTCTCCCTTTGTCTCATTTACGAGCCTGTTTATTTGGTCCAATTTTGAATTATTATTTAGAAATTTTCAATTTTACTTTTAAAACTTAATATATTTTAGAGGAGTATAATAAAGAAACTTAATTTTGAGTCAGGGTAAAAAAATCCCTCTAATGAGAGGGGTCTTTCTCACGAAAGAGTTATTCTAATTTTCATAGTATTTGCCATGAAGTGAGTCCTACAAATGTCTCCATGTTGGCATTTATCCCACATATTATGTGAACCTACAAAGAAGTGAAAGTCACAATTACATCTGGGTATCTAGAAAAGAAGTCTTCATTTCAGTCTCATGCCTTGTTACCCTTCGCAGTCAGATCCCAACAAGGTTCCTCCTGATCAGGGTCTTGCTCACAAATAAGAGACCAAGTTCAGTTCAGAAGCAAAGAAAAGCATTATTCCAGGATCCCGGGTGGTTCAGTGGTAAAGAATTCACCTGCCAAGCAGGAGATGTAGGTTCGATCCCTGGGTTGGGAAGATCCCCTGGAGAAGGCAATGCAAACCACTGTCTTGCCTGGGAAATCCTATGGACTGAGGAGCCTGGTGGGGTCCACGGGGTTGCAAAATAGTCTGCCATGACTTGGCGACTAAACAAGAAGAATGGAGTGTTGTAAGCTCTTGCCCCTGACTATATGTTCTCCCTGACAGGCTGGCAGCAGGGTCGCTTTACAGGATTCTTCTCATCTGGTGGAGATCTTGCTGGGTGCGCACAGTTTTCGCAAGGTGGGCGCTAGTCTGGCAGGACGCACACTCTAGATTAGGAGTGCTTTCTGCACCGGCCCCCGCCGCTGTCTTGGACCCCAGCGCTGTGCGCAGGTTTTGCACACAAGCCGAGTGGTCGGCTTGGGTCCTGTGCTGGGAGCGCTAATCCAGCGTGTTAGGCGCAAGGCGTCGCTGTGGGGCCTCTATGGCAAACGAAGCTAGACTAAGCCCAAGGGACGGTCGACCTCACCACCTCGATTCCATCTTATTTTTCCTGTGGGCGTTGCCGGCAGCACCGTAGGTGAGTGTTACCCTAAATTTAAAGGCGTTTCATTTTGCAATTGATGTTTCCTGAGTCAGGTTTGGGAAAGAAAATGAAGTCACCGTCAGTTTATAACAACAATGCCATGGCAATCCCCTCGAGTATTCTTGGCTGGAGAATCCCATGGACAGAGGAGCCTGGCGGGCTACATACAGTCCATGGGGTCACAAAGAGTCAGACACAGTTGTGCGACTCACGACGATGACTGCTTCTACTGCTTGCTGAGTCTTCTATAGAGAAAGGTTTTAGGGAAAGGATTGTAAAAAGCTTCAGCGTTTAAGAGGAAAAAATATTTTCTTTTCTGATAAGTGCTATAAACCAAGTGAAGATTTCCTTTTTAAACCAGAATAATATAATTATACAGACCTTGACATCTGTAGGATAATTTTAAAGGTTTTTTCTTTTTTTAAAAATTAGCCTAAGTGGGTGATAAACACATATCTTATGAGCCAATGTTGATGAGTTCATGAAATTGCTCTTACTGTCAAAAGTATAGAGAAAGTGATACATTTACTGGTGAAAAGAAGCAGGGTTGCATCCTAAACCTGTTCAGGACAAAAAAATGTTAGTGAAATTACCTTATAAGGATGCATAAATCATCATGAAAAGATCAAAATGCATTTGCTTTTTTCTTCAGGTGGCCCATGATGAGTATGAGAGGTACTGAGTTAGGACAGCATTAGAATTGAAAGGAAGCAAACATTGCAGAAAAAAGTACAGTAGTTTGAAAGTTATAGTAAAACACTCCTTCTGGCCACTCACTTAAAACCCAGTTTACCAATACCTTTTGTCTCAAGTGACTCAAAGGGTAAAGCATCTGCCTGCAATGCAGGAGATCCGGGTTCAATCCCTGGGTGGGGAAGATCCCCTGGAGAAGGAAATGGCAACCTACTCCAGTACTCTTGCCTGGAAAATCCCATGGACGGAGAAGCCTGGTAGGCTACAGTCCATGGGGTCGCAAAAAGTCAGACATGACTGAGCGACTTCACTCTGTACTTTCAGATTCCCTGTGACATTGCACTGACACTTATGTAAGCTTTAGTTTTCTTTTCTTGCATGGAGGGAGTTTTGCTGGAGGCAGTGGTTAGATAAGAGTTCAGGGGATGTGTCAAGTCCCTGGGACTGTCTATACTTAAATAGTCAAGGCCAGAAACAGAACATTTTTATTATAATGAGAAGTTTGCTTACATTTTAAGGCAGAGGCAGTTAGTAAAAGCAGAATGAAGTGCTCAAGAAGCCTTCTACTTAGAAACAAAAGAATCTTTTGTTAAACCATTTTTACTTTTATTTTTGCAAGTACAATTATTTAACCTGAAGCATTGAATATGATTTAACTCTAATCATTTGATCTGGCCTCTTGTTACAAAGTGGGGTTTTATGTATCTTTTTATTTTACACTCAAAAACTTACAGTTTAGGGAAACTGCTAATTGTGAAAGAAATAGAGTCAGATATTTGAATAGTACTATGCATATTAGAGTGCCCCCCTGATAGCCCAGCTGGTAAAGACTCTACCTGCAAATGCAGGAGATCCCAGTTCAATTCCAGGGTTGGAAAGATCTCCTCGAGAAGGGATAGGCTACCCACTCCAGTATTCTTGGGCTTTTCTGGTGGCTCAGCTTGTAAAGAATCCGCCTGCAATGCTGGAGACCTGGGTTCAATCCCTGGGTTGGGAAGACCCCTTGAAGTGGGAAATGACAACCTGCTCCAGTATTCTTGCCTGGAAAATTCCATGGACAGAGGAGCCTGGCGGGCTCCAGTCCATGGGGGTAGCAAAGAGTCAGACATGACTGAATGACTAAGCAGAGCAGTACATGCACATTAGGAATGTTTATGCATAATAGCAGTGGTAACACTGCCAGGCAGTCCTGCCAAATCTTTAAAATTCAAATAAAAACAAGTTTTAAAAGATTAGTGTGAATCATGAGTAGAAATAAAATGCTCTTTTCTGTTGTCTATCATGATATATACTTAAAAAAATTTCATATATTTTCTTCAAACATTCTTTCCTGGATGATCTGAGAATTATAGATTACTTTCCCTCACCATGTGTGGAATGCCCACGGATATTCTGTATCAATGATGTGAAAAGCAATACATATATAAGAAAGCAAATAAAACTTATATATGCAGTTTAATGGCTTACTACAAAGGATACACCCACAAACCTTTGCTAACAAACTAGGTTTTCCCTTCATGATTACAATTCTACCCGGCAACTCTAAAGGTAAATATTGTCTTGTGTCTTTTGGTAATTAATTACTTGCTTTAAAAAATATATTTTAATACGTAAGAATGAATTCCTAAAAAATATAATTTTAAGCAAATAATATAGTTTATATTCTTTAGTGACTGGCTTCTTTCATTAACTTTGTGTTTTTCTAAGGTTCAGTCATGTTGTTAGGTGTGACTCTAGTCTGTTCATTTTTATTGCTGTATTGTATTCCATTGTATGAAAAATAAGATTTATTTATCCATTTTGCTGTTGATGGACATTTGGTTGTTTCTACTGCTTGGCTGTGAAGAATAATACTGTTTTGAATATTCCTGCACATGTGCAACCATTTCTAGAGTTTTCACCTTGGAATAACATTGCTGTATTGTAGGATATGCATATGATATTCTTTGTTTGATAATGTCATTTTTTTTTTCAAGTTAAAGAAGTTTACACTCACCCATCCTTACCAATGAGCCCCTGGCAGCTCAGTTGTAAGGAATCCACCCGCAATGCAGGAGAGGTGGATTTGATCCCTTCATTGGAAAGATCCCCTAGAGAAGGAAATGGCCACCTACGCCAGTATTCTTGCCTGGGAAATCTCACGACAGAGGAGTTTGGTGGGCTACAGTCCATGGGGCTGCAACTGAGTCAAAATATGACTTAGTGGCTAAACAACAATATCCTTACCAATGCTTGATATCGTCAGACTTTCCGTTTTTATCCATTGGTAAATGTGTAGCTGTGATACATTACAGTGGCTTTATTTTACATTTTTTTATTTCTAATAAGGTTAAACCCCTCATCTTACATTGTCAGCCACTTAAACTTGTTTTTTTCTGATATGCCTTTTCAATCTTTTTCCATTTTTCTTTTGAATTATCTTTTTACTTTTGATCTGTAGTCATCCCCTATGCATTCTAGATACATGGTATCTATTATGTATATTGCAAATATCTTCTCTCTCTGTCATTTTGACTTTTTTATTCCTTAATAGTGTCTTTTGGATAGAAAGTTCTGAATTTTAAGAAAATCAAATTTAACTTCTTTCATTTAAATCCCTTTCTGTTGTGATGCTAAAATCATCTTCTTTAGCTATCAAAATATTTCTTGATTGTCAAGATATTTCCTTCCATTTTCCAAAAGCTGTATTTCCCATTCCCTCTTCTAGTCATCCAGCATGGTTTTTGTCCCCCACTTCCCTGAAACTGTAAATGCCATCCAAGAGATATTTCAGGTCTCAGTCTCTCCCCAGAGCTACAGATAGGTATTTACATTTACAGTTGTTTACCTGACCTTATTACTTGTGTATTTAAAATGTAGCAGATTCAGAAAGAAATTGCCAATTCTCCACCCCTGAGCCAAACTTACTCCTCTCAAATTTCATCTCAGTGCTTCAGACTCCTAACTTGAGTCAACCTTGATTTTTTCCTTTTCCTCAGCCTCTAAATCTAGTCTATCAGAAACGCTTGTTGTTTCTCCCCACATATATTTCCTGAATGGCATTACTTGTCACCATCTTCACTGTTAGCTCTTTAATCCAAGTCAGTCTCATCTTTTCCTTCGATTACTGCATTGGTCTTCTGTCTCCCTTCTTCTCGTCCTCTTTACCTTTCTTTACAGAGTAGCCAGTGTAACCAAACGAGGTTCAGTTGCCTGATGCATAGCAAGTCAAATGCTGAGACCACTGAATGTTGCAACAGAGAAAGTGTTTATTTGTTGTTGAACCCAAGTTCCTGTGTCTGATGCCCAATGGAACCAAATGGAAACATTGGAATTTGGGGCAGAGAAAGGCTAATTGCAGGGGCCATGCAAGGAGTATGGGAGGCTCATACTCAAAACACATCAACTCCCCAGGTGTCTTCAGGGAAGAATCTTTAAAGGCAAACTTAAGGTGGGGGGCTGCAGCATGCAAGGTTTTCTTCTGATTGGTTGGTAGTGAGGTCATAGAGTGGTGGTCCAGGAATCCTAATCAGCAACCTTCTGGTTGCAGTCAATCTGAAGTCTACATGCTTGTGCTCAGCCTGAAGTTACCATTCTCCACCTGGGTCAGGGCCTTACTTCCTGTCAAAGAACTCAAAGAAAAGCATCAGATTGTTATGTATATAATTTAAAGAAGAACTAGTATTCTTTTATTTTTTTTTATTTTTTTTGTTAGTTAGAGGCTAATTACTTCACAATATTTCAGTGGGTTTTGTCATATACTAACATGAATCAGCCATAGAGTTACACGTATTCCCCATCCCGATCCCCCCTCCCACCTCCCTCTCCACCCGACTCCTCTGGGCCCTCCCAGTGCACCAGGCCCGAGCACTTGTCTCATGCATCCCACCTGGGCTGGTGATCTGTTTCATCATAGATAATATACATGCTGTTCTTTCGAAACATCCCACCCTCGCCTTCTCCCACAGAGTTCAAAAGTCTGTTCTGTACTTCTGTGTCTCTTTTTCTGTTTTGCACATAGGGTTATCGTTACTATCTTTCTAAATTCCATATATATGTGTTAGTATGTTGTAATGTTCTTTATCTTTCTGGCTTACTTCACTCTGTATAATGGGCTCCAGTTTCATCCTTCTCATTAGAACTGATTCAAATGAATTCTTTTTAACGGCTGAGTAATATTCCATGGTGTATATGTACCACAGCTTCCTTATCCATTCATCTGCTGATGGGCATCTAGGTTGCTTCCATGTCCTGGCTATTATAAACAGTGCTGCGATGAACATTGGGGTGCACGTGTCTCTTTCAGATCTGGTTTCCTCGGTGTGTATGCCCAGAAGTGGTATTGCTGGGTCATATGGCAGTTCTGTTTCCAGTTTTTTAAGAAATCTCCACACTGTTCTTCATAGTGGCTGTACTAGTTTGCATTCTCACCAACAATGTAAGAGGGTTCCCTTTTCTCCACACCCTCTCCAGCATTTACTGCTTGTAGACTTTTGGATAGCAGCCATCCTGACTGGCGTGTAATGGTACCTCATTGTGGTTTTGATTTTCATTTCTCTAATAATGAGTGATGTTGAGCATCTTTTCATGTGTTTGTTAGCCATCTGTATGTCTTCTTTGGAGAAATGTCTGTTTAGTTCTTTGGCCCATTTTTTGATTGGGTCATTTATTTTTCTGGAATTGAGCTGTAGGAATTGCTGGTATATTTTTGAGATTAATCCTTTGTCTGTTTCTTCGTTTGCTATTATTTTCTCCCAATCTGAGGGGTGTCTTTTCACCTTACTTATAGTTTCCTTTGTAGTGCAGAAGCTTTTAAGTTTCATTAGGTCCCATTTGTTTAGTTTTGCTTTTATTTCCAATATTCTGGGAGGTGGGTCATAGAGGATCTTGCTGAGATTTATGTCGGAGAGTGTTTTGCCTATGTTCTCCTCTAGGAGTTTTATAGTTTCTGGTCTTACATTTAGATCTTTAATCCATTTTGAGTTTATTTTTGTGTATGGTGTTAGAAAGTGTTCTAGTTTCATTCTTTTACAAGTGGTTGACCAGTTTTCCCAGCACCACTTGTTAAAGAGGTTGTCTTTTTTCCATTGTATATCCTTGCCTCCTTTGTCAAAGATAAGGTGTCCATAGGTTCGTGGGTTTATCTCTGGGCTTTCTATTCTGTTCCATTGGTCTATATTTCTGTCTTTGTGCCAGTACCATACTGTCTTGATGACTGTGGCTTTGTAGTAGAGTCTGAAATCAGGCAGGTTGATTCCTCCAGTTCCATTCTTCTTTCTCAAGATTACTTTGGTTATTCGAGGTTTTTTGTATTTCCATACAAATTGTTTGTTCTAGAAGAACTAGTATTCTTATTTATCATTAGACTATTGTTTCTTGGCTGCTTTTCCTTTGTTTTTGCTTTCTCTCACACTCCTAATTATTAGCAGTTTATATGTGCTCTTTGGAGCTCAGGGAAAGTCTTTGAACGAGAAACACAGGTGACAAGGAAATGCTTTTGTTTCCAGGAGGACCCCCACAGGGTCCTGCTCAATATCAATCTTCTCTTTTCTTTGAAACTCCTTAATAGGTATGGGGCAAGAAAGGAAAAATAGTTTTGGACAGAGAGGTTAATCATAAATTTTGCAGAGGAGCTCAGCTTCAGGGGGACTTTGTTTCATATTCATGAGATGACCAAGTGAGGACATGGGAGAACAAAATATCAAATTGGACTTCCCAAAGGGAGGGACTTGGGATAAGCAAACAGGATGGTCTGAAGTGTGGGAAGAATGGGGAAGGATGATTGGAAATAAGAAAAAGATAAGGTAATTGTGGTTCTGCACAGATGTAGCTAAGCTGCAGCCTTCATCGTAGAACTCATGGTCATGAGATGGTGGTGTTGGCATGTTCTGAGGGTGGAGCACCTGGCCCTCTGACATCAAAATGTCACTAAGTGGTCACTCAGGCATTCCAGGTTGGAGGGTCTGCCGTCTCCACCAGTCTTAAGCAACTGGAGTTTGAACTGGACACAACTTGGGAAAACATTATATTGTTTAGATTACATGCCACTTGGAGGGCATAGAAGTTTTGTAGTAGCAATTAAAGGGAGTTGGATCAGTGAAGGTAGGTTCCAGGTTTAATGGATCCAACTGATGATTAACCTCAGTTTCACCTGGGTAGACTTCAGAAAATAGAAAAAAATTGAAACTTTTTTGATGTGGACCATTTTAAAGTCTTTATTGAATTTGTTTTAATGTTGCTTTTGTTTTATGTTTTCTGGCCTCAAGGCATATGGGATTTAGCTCCCTGACCAGGGATCAAACCCATGCCCTGCCCCGCATTGAAAGGTGAAGTCTTAACCACTGGACTGCCAGGGAAGTCTAGAAAGTAAAAAAAAAAAAAAAAAAAAAATCATCTAATTCCCCTTCAGAATTTTGCCTTTGCATTTATTTCTTCAGCCTCCCCTAACACCAGTCTTTCTTTTATCAGTTTTGTTCCAGTCATCCTGACTTGTGTGTTAGTCACTCAGTCATGTCTGACTCTGCGATCCCATGGACTGTAACTGGCAAGGCTCCTCTGTCCATGGGATTTTCCAGGCAAGAACATTGGAGTGGGTTGCCAAACCTCCTCCAGGGTATCTTCCCAACCCAGGGATCAAACCCACGTCTCCTAGTCTCCTGCATTGGCAGGTGGGTTCTTTACCACTGGTGCCACCTGGGAAACCCAAACTTGTAATCACCTCAGGACTTTTGCATCTTCTTCTGTTTACCTTATTCTTTCCTTGAAGTTGACTCAGCTGGCCAGCAATTTTCCTAGCAAATTGGAAGTGCTCAAACTCTATTGGTAAACAAATAGATGAGTAAAAAAATGAATGACTCATTAAATGGATGAATTTTGCAAGAAAAAATCATTTACTAATACTGTATCAACAGATTTTTATTGCATAAGTAATTCCCGTCAACTCATGTGATTGGAGGTAGGAAATTGCCTGAGCTTTGTTTGTTTTTTAAATTAATTTCTCACTTAGTTCAGTTCTCTTTTTCACCACAATGGCTTTCTACTTAATTTTAATTCTGATCAGTTTGGTTTCTTTGCTCTGGATAATTTGTTTTGTTCCTGGTGAATTTAAAGTTTTTGCTTCATCACGAGAGAATTTGGAGATGTAGTGGTATGTGAGAGGTAGATTTATTCAAATGTCTCTTCATAAAAATATGAATATTTGCTAAATATTTTAAAGAAATAATCGAATCTGTTAAATAAGTACTTTCCTTTATAGGTTTCATTAAATAGAAACTAGTATGTTTATGATTATGTGAAGGCACACGCACAGACATGAAAACACACCAACACTCTTGCACAAATACATTCCCTTGAGACTTACTCTAAATGACCAGTTTAATATTGTTCTTATTGGGAGCAGCCAGAAAGTATCAAGCTAGATGCTTGCTTAGTTATAGAGCTTGATTATAAGGCAGTTGAAAGTGCCAAGACTGTAGAGTCTAATTGTCAGTTCTCTTGTTGGAGACCCAATTAAATAAATTGTTTTGGATTGTCCTTCATAAACCATAACTTCCAAAAAATACTTAGGCAGAGAAATGATTTTAAAATAGTTTATTTGGAATAACATGTACCAGTACTTATTTGTACATTTCACTGAGAGTCAGTTAAATTTTCAACTTCTGTAAAGTAAATGATTTCAGTGGAGTTCTCTTCACAATTTTACATGAGTAAATACAAGACATTTTCATCACAATGCATGTAGTTATTCTGACATCCAGGTGTCATGAATTAGCCTTTAAAAGGAGGAAGCTCTGACACATAGATGATCATGCTAGAATCCCATAAAAATTCAGTAACATTTGTAACTCATATTACATAAATTGCTGTGCCATTAAATGTTAATACATTTTATGCATGTTCTTTGGGTGTGCATGTAATAAAAGAGGGAGAGGGAGGGATGGAGGCTGGGGAGAAAGAGGGAGGAAAAAGGAGAGAGAGAAAAGTTTCTTCACCAAGATAATTGTATTGAAATAAAGTTATTTACCCTTTTTATTTTTACTTTTTTGCAAACCAATCCTTCTCATTTCTTCCCCTCATGGCTTTCAATTCATTGCTTGAGTTTAGCTACAGAGGATTCCTAAACTTTCAAAAATAACTGCCACTGGTGATCTTTAGATATTAAAGTTACTCATATTTAGTTGTTAAAAAGCAACATGTATGTACACAGTTGTAAGTTACCTGAGAATGTTGTGTAGGTATATTTACTGAGTTTCTCTATGGAGGAGACAAATTCTCTCATTCACATAGATGAAGGTATTTTAAATAATAGTTATGAAGATTATAATTCTTTGGTTCTCTGAGGAGGAGTGAATATTCTAGTTTGGATTAAGTGCCTGAAATTCATTGGCTAGTTCTCATGGGAGCATGTTCCTACAGGATAATTAAGATTGCTCTATGACTCTACAGTGATTTCATACATGACTTTTAGGACTCACACCTCACATAAAATATTAAGTAACCAGAAATTTAAAAAACTAGTATTTTTCTTGCCTCACGGTATTCTGTCCTGAATGTTATCTACAAGTTTGTCCTTTGCAAATTTCTATACTTTGCCCCTTTCTCAGCTTTGATGAGACTTCCTTAGAGGAAACTCCTCTGACCCTGGAGACTTGTGCAGTTGCCTCCAGTTTCCACTCTCCGGGTACCTGCTTTTCTCACTAGTAGTACTTTGGTCATCACAAGTATAGCATAATTGTTACCTCTGTAACTAGTTTACTATGTTTCCTCTGGCACATAGCCCCAGTACTATGCAACATTCATGTAATTTTCTTGAGAAAATATAAACCCATAGTAACAGAGAAAGATTAAATAGTGTGAAACATTTATGTAACAGTGTTAAAATAGGACACTTAGTTTGTTTTGCAGCTAGAAAGTTTTAGAATTTTAGACAGGCATGTCTGCATTCAGACTCTTGAACCAAGATGTGTTTATGGCACTAGATCCCAGTTTGTTGGGTTATCCAGTCACGGTACGCCGTCACTCGAGTGTACACTCCTGGCTTATCTGGCAGACCACACTGATAGCCCCAGCTCACTATCCCCACGATGAACCAGTGTTGCCGTGAGTCTTCTTGTACTAGAGGGCCTCCAGAGTCACCCTGAAGGAAATAGAATGATAGATTATTTAAGTGTGAAGACAACCCTGAAGTATGAAGAAGTTGATATCTATGATAGTAGAAATCACATACACAATGACAGTAAAGTTAGTCTTACATTTCCTGCTGAAATACGGTATACTAAGTCATGCAAAAATTTAAAAAATCCCTCAAGTACGCATGTTGTTCCTTCAGCAAGTGTGAGAAGAGGAGAAGCACATCTCCTAGACTTCACCAGCCTGCTACCCCGATCAGGCTCCCCTCCTCCAGGGGGTTACCCCTGACTTCCACCTTTCCTCCCCAGTGTCACCCCTTCTAGCTTTGGGCTGGATTATTTATTACTGCTGGTGCTCCCACACCCTGTGTATCTCTCCTTCATTGCTACTTCATTATTCTATACAAGCCCTAGCTCTAGCCCTAGCCATTTGCATGCCTTTTGAATTTACTCCCCCTGAGTCAGCTCCCCCCGTTGTAGCAGTTACACATCTCTGCAACCCTCACTGCATTTATGATACTTGTTCAGTGTCTGTTTTTCAGGGTATACTGTAAGGTTCATAAGGGAAGGGGTCATACATATTCTGGACACTGCTATACTCTAAGCTTCTAACCCAAAGGAGATGCTAAGAAAATATTTATTGAATGAACATGTTTTTAGAAATCTCCTTTATCTTCCTATTCATAGCATAATGCAAAGTGTTTCATGTATAGTATTGATATATCAAAAATATCTTTTTGGTGAATAATAGAAAAGAAATTTATATGGCAATGAGGAAAGCATTCCTTATGAAATGTTTACGAGCTACTTATAATATTGATAATAAACCAACCAACTAAATATTTGTACATGTAATAGTCCATATGGAGAGAAAAATTGGTATATCTTCCATGTTGCATGATGGGTTAAATCTGAGGTTCTTTAATTGATCTAGATGTTAATCCTCTACTTAATAACTATATGGTTTCCAGTAAGCCACATAACAGCCCTCTGTATTTCAGCTTCTTCCTCTGTAAATAATAATTTTATGTGTTTAATAGAGTTTAACACACCTAGCACTCTGAGTGCATCCTGCTAAATGGTCAGTACTAATAAAAGTCAGCTATTATTACCAAGTATGCTTCCAGAATAGTTTGGTATTCATTTGACTGCTGTTGGTAGTTAGTTCTTCCATGCGTGCTTAATCACTGCTTTATATGGGGAGAAGGGTTTAGTGTCTGAATCACCAGCTTGCATGACAAGCCCTGTGTGGAGCTGACTGGCTCCTGGCTCCTTTAGATAATGCATATGTGCTCCAGTTTGTCAGTTCTCAGCACTTTCCCATCACTGTGTTTTTCTGCTATTTCTTCTATAGTAAGAGATTTCTCTGCAAAACATGTTACCAAGAAAGGGCAAGCAAATATTAAACTAAGAGGGCTTAGTTTAATAGATGCAATGTTTCCTATATTTGGCCAGCTCTACAGCCTCACTGAACAGACATTTAGGCCTGTGCTGTCTCTTCTAGACCATAGACCTGCTGAGCTCAAGTGATGTTGTCTAAGTACAAAGTCTGGCACATAGAAATTAAGTGATGCAATAAAAAAAAAAAAAAAAGAATGAATGAACAAAAACAAATAGGATCTCATAAATTCTTATGTAAAGTGCTATTTTGAGACATAAACTCTAGGCATTATAGTATTTTAGCTGAAAATCAGTGAGACCCAGAGTGGAGCATGCAGGAAAATTTCATATAAGAATCTGTAAAATCTAGACATTTAGCGTGAAATTATGTTGTAGCTCAGATGGTAAAGAATCTGCCTTCAATGCAGGAGACCTGCGTTCGATCCCTACATTGGGAAGATCCCCTAAAGAAGGGGATGGCAATCCACTCCGGCATTCTTGCCTGGAGAATCCCATGGACAAAAGGAGCCTGGCTGGCTACACAGTCCATGGGGTCACAAAGAGCTACACACGACTGAGCAACTAACATTACTACTTCTTCTGTGCCCATCATGGCAAGGAAGCACTTATAAACTTGACCAATGACGTGGATAAGTTTGTCTTGACTTACCTGGCATGCGTCCACTCCACCTTGAGGTACTCCGGCACATAGCATTCCAGACAGGACGGCTCCATTATAACCAGCTGGTGCATTACATATATTATTACTTATTATATTGACCTGTGCTTGTTCTAGTTCTGGAACTGTGCTGCCTGTTATGTATAAAGGGAGAGAGAAAATGGACTTCAGGGCAGATGAATTAATGATGCTATGGTGAATATAGAAAAGAATATTTATACTCCAAATATATCTCTTATTCAGCAAAAGGCTATTGAAGATGTCCTAGGGGTTTTTCCATAGCAATGATTTCTGCATTAGAGACAGATAACCCCTTTACATACATCAGTATCTTTGTTTTGTTTGTTTTATTTTAGCTTTGTGATATAGTGCCCCTTAGACCTTAAGGGAAAAGCATCTGCCTCCTTATAATACATTAATAGAATCTGAAATATCCATTGAGTGACTCTGAATTAGAAAATTACATGTTGAGTAACAAAAGAGTAACAAAAGAGTAACCAATCTGGTTTCAAGGCTAAAGAATAAATTTATTCATATCGATGTTCCTTCACAATGGCATTGCCATTTTTTCTTATTGGCACAAATTTTATCTATTATATACCAAAGTACTTTGGGCCATGAAATTACAATGAACTTTATTTTTTAGGACAACAAGGCTTTTGTTTTATTCCTTGCAGAGATGGTCTACAACATGGGTAGAAACATGCGCATATTGTTAATTCTGCCCTTCCACTCCCTAGCTGATACTCTTGTTTTCTCCTTGGTCATATTTGCTCTTTCATGTCATCCTTATTTTTTATCTGATTTTATTCACTTCAAAAACAAGTGTGAAAAACACTTGTGTACACACAGAATCTCTTGCTGTAAAGGCAGAATTTTATTTCATTTCAGAATAACTTAAATGGCTGGCAATACCTTAAAGGTTGTTAAAACCCTTGGAGGATACCTATCCAAATTCTATCTTAAATTTTTAAAGCTTTCTTTTTAGGGGAGCCACTTGAGTCCTTATAGAGTCTCTGGATCATTGAAGAGCTCATATTTCTTTGTCACTTCCTTTCCCATTTCCCTATTACTATATTTGAGAATTCCCTGTAGCTTCTAGGGATAGCACTTTCCTTTGCTGAGGGAACTCTTGTTAGAGCTTAGGATGATCAAACTGTAGGATGGTTCTCTCTGTAGAACCTGCCTTTTAGGTGTCCCTTGATTAGAAAAAAATGCACAGTGGCAAGTACCAGGAGATATTGCTGTTGTCTTTATTCTTCCTGAGATACTCACCGCTATAACTCCGAGATCCCCATCCTGTTACATAAGCAGTGGAACCGGGTGAAATGGCTTGGTTAGCCTCTGGGAGACACACTCTATGAATATATCTGGTATAAGTGACTTCTCTATCAAGTTGTACAAGTGCAATATCGTTTTCATGAGTTTCAGGGTTATAATTGTCATGGATTAAAATTCTCGTTACTCCTACTCTCTGTTGAGGAGATGTTGTGGAAGTACCAAAGGTGGCTATCCATTGACGAGGCTCAGAGTAGCTAAAAAATATGAAAACATGCCATTTGAATAGAGAACTTGTGAGAATTTCAAATGATGGGATTTTTGCATTTGCCATCCAGCCCTGTCCCCACTCCCCCGCCCCCAATCTAGGAACTATTCGATCGACATTTCTTTGGGATCTATTTCTGTAGTTCTTTACTGGCACAATGATCATTGGTCTAAAGAAACATAGAAATGCTTTAGCAAACATATCCTGGGGTGATGAACATCCTGGTGTTCTGTTATTCCAATGAGGATATCCTGACACTTTGATGAACACTAGTATAGCAAAGCTTTGCTTTGCTTTCTCCCTTTTCCACATCCTTCCATTCAAGCAACCAAGAAGTCTGAAACAATGTTCACTTTAGTTTTAACTGATTCCTTCTGCTATTTTTTTCCTTTCCTTTAGGCAGAAGCTCCATTTAAATAGTAGTACTGAAAGAGCTCCTTGTCTTATCAGTGGATAAATGATTTTTCTGTACTAAATATGTTGCTTGTTGAAGATTTTGGTGCATATGTTTGTGTGTATGAATACAGAGACAGAGCACTAATATATACAAAATGTAAGGCATTATCTTTAAGATCTAGGAATAGGGACTTTTTGCCAAACTCCCAAAATACGAACTGAACAGTTAAGAAGAAGGAATTTCATGAAATCAATATTAAGTATGCCATACATAGAGTGCAAACTAATGGTTACCAGGGGGAGAAGGAGGGGGAGGCACAAGATAGGGCAGGAGATTAAGAGCTATAAACTGTTATGTATAAAATAAATAAACTATAAGAATACATTGTACAACACAGGGAATGTAGCCAATATTTTATAATGGATGAAGTATAACCTTTAAAAACTGTGAATTACTATGTTATGCACCTATAACTTATATAATATTGTACATCATCTATACTTCAATAAAAAGGTCTGTAACAGTAAAAAAGCAAATCAATTAAAAGATACATAAAACTAAAAACAAAATTAACCGCACCATTGGCATATTTATCAGATGAATGAAAAACCATGAGAAAATACTTGCAATGTTTAACATCTAAAACTTTTGTAGAATAAACAGAATTCTATGAACCAACAATAAATGGAAAGAGAACCATTATAAAATGATCAAAAAATATTAATAGGCATTTATGGGAGGAGAAGCCCAAACAGCCAGTAGACATGAAAAATAACTCAGACTCACTAGTAAGTGGAGAAGTGGAAATTATAACAGTAATGAGCATCTAATTTATATACATAAGAATGGAAAAAAATTGAAAAAGAATAATATTGTGTTGGTGAGGAAGATGTTCAAACTCTTTTGCATTAAATGTGAAGATACAAAATTCTGGAAAGCACTGCAGTGTATTTAGCACACTGTATGTACACTTCTGGGTACATGTGTCAGAGAAGTTCTTCAATGTTTATTTGTTGTTGTCCAGTCTCTCAGTCATGTCTGACTCTTTGCGATTTCATGAACTGCAGCATGCTAGGTTTCCCTGTCCTTCGACATCTCTTGGAGTTTGCTCAAACTCATGTCCACTGAGTCGGTGATGCCATCCATCCATCTCATGCTCTGTCGTCCCCCTCTTCTCCTGCATTCAGTCTTTGCCAGCATCAGGGTCTTTTCCAGTGAGTCGGCTCTTTGCATCAGGTGGCCAACGTATTGGGGAGCTTCAGCTTCAGCGTCAGTCCTTCCAATGAAAATCCAGAGTTGATTTCCTTTAGGATTGACTGGTGTGATCTCCTTGCAGTCCAAGGGACTCTCAAGAGTCCTCTCCAACACTACAGTTCGAAAGCATCAATTCTTTGGCACTCAGTCTTCCTTATGGTCCAACTCTCACATCCATACATGACTACTGGAAAAACCATAGTTTTGACTATATGGACCTTTGTTGGCAAAATGATGTCTCTGCTTTTTAATATGCTGTCTAGGTTGGTCATAGCTTTCTTTTCAATGAGCAAGTGTCTTTTAATTTCATTGCTGCAGTCACCATCTGCAGTGATGTGATGAAAGTTTATAGAGAGGCACATATGCAGGCATGAGAAAAAGTTCTATGTGCTTCAATCTGGGGCTGTAGGAAGTTGGTGCAGCCTAGCTGGATGAAGAGATATGGTGGATGCAGTTGTGGACCAGATTAAAATTGCCAGGGTTAAGTAAAAACATTAAGGAACAATATGAGACTTATACACAGTGTTACTCATATAAATTGAAGAAACACACACACAAACTAAAGGTTTTACAGGTAACTGCATATTTAAAGACACACGTCAAGTATTTGGGGGAGGCCTACGGGGGCAGGGAAGGCAACAGAATTGGAATTCAAGTATGAGAGGAGAAAAATAAAATGAGAGAAAAGTCTTATACAAACTGATGAAAATAAGGTTCTGTGAATTGGAAGCTGATAATTTCAACATGCTCTTAAGGTTGACTAAAAACAAAATGTAACCAAATAGTTGGAGAGTTTTGTGGAGTTTTGATAGTGGAGTTATATGAAAAATAGAGATTATATATATTATCCAGGAGATACGTTTATCAGGTATAGCAGTTTGCAAAAGAGTAAGTGCTAGCTAGAAATTCTAAAGAAAAAATATTTGACAACAAGCAAATACATGGATTTTTTTACACTGAACTTCTTTTACTCGGGTCGTTTTAGTGACGATGCTAAAAGGCACTCTTCTTCTCTGTCTGCCTCTCTCCCACCCCTCTTTTCCTTTCAGCAAGTTTTGGAACCAGTTGAATTTATATCTGAAACTTACCTGTGCTGCACATTGGCAGTGTTGTTCTGGGCAAGTTACTTAATGTCTCTAGTACTGTGTGATTGATGCATACCCTCTAGCACAGATGTAAGTATTCACTGAGACAGACAGGGCATGCTAAGATGGATAGGGCACTGCAGTCTTACCTTCTGAAGCAGTGAGCTGCTGACAGGATCCACCTGTTGCTGATCAAGGCTCCTCCGCAGCGGTGAGAGCTGCTCCACTGGAGGCTGACTTGCCAAGGCCAGTCTCCTTCCTCAGCTTTACTGCCTCCCATGATTCTCTCCTCAGACAAGGTTATCAGGCCCGAGCGGACCCCACATTCTAATGGGGAAAGGGAAGTAACGTGCTAGGAAGATCATGACGCTTACATCTGGGAGATGCTCTAAGAGTTTCACCATAGCTTATGACTTTTATGTCTTTTATGTATTCTTTCTCAGGACATGCTGGGCTTTCCAAAAGCACGATCAATATGTTATACTTTCAGAGTACTTATCTGACTGTTACCTATAGACATCATTTTAGAGAACATTGCTGAACTTGGTTGTCATGGAGGCTTCAAACTGTGGAGCAGATTCAGAGTTCTATGGAATTCGTCATAAGTGGGAGTTAAGGTCGGTCAGTGCTAGAGCAACTAGCTGAGGCCACAGGTTCCCTGGGCAATATCCACCTTCTCAATAAGCTTGCTGCTCAAAGTGTGGTCTGTGGACCTGCAACATGAGTGTCCGCAAAAAGCTTGATAGAAGTGTTGACTCTGTGTGGAAACAACCTAAGTGATTATCAGTCGATGCGTGGATTAAGAAATGGTGGTATATATGCACATAGAAACATGCACACACATTGGAATGTTTTCCAGCCTTACAAAGGAAGGAAATCCTGTCACTTGCAACAACATGGATGAAACTGCAGGGTATTGTCCTAAGGAAATAAGCCAGACAAAGGCAAATACTGCATGGTACCACTTCTATGTGAAAATAAAAAAAGGTCAAACTCCTAGAAACAGTAGAAAGTGGTTGCCAGGTGCAGGGGAAATAGGGAGAGTTTGATTAAAGGATATAAGCTTTCAGATATAAGCTGAATAAGGTCTGAGAATCAAATGTAGAACATTATGACTATGTCTGACAGCACTGTATTGTATAATTGGAATTTGCTAGAGAGTAGAACTTAAATGTTCTTGCCAAAAAAAGGGAGGGAGGTCATAAATACATGAGGTGATGAATGTGTTAATTAGCTAGATGAGGGAACTCTTTTCGTAGTATATACATATATCAAATCATGACATTGTACACTTTAAATATATTACAATTTTATTTGTCAGCAGTACCACAATAAAAATGAACAACAAAAAGCAATGTTGACTGTCAGACTCACATTAGGGAACGAATCAAAAATTTGCATTTTTCTTCCAACTTTACTAAGGAATTGACAAATAAAATTGTATATATTTAAAGTATACAATGTCATGATATGATATACAAATACACTGCAGAATGATGACCAAGTTCAAGATAATTAACACATCTAACACCTCACACATGGATGCATGGGCATGTCAGTTAGTCGTGTCCAAATCTTTGAGACCCCATGAACTGTAGCCTGTCAGACTCCTCCGTCCATGGGATTCTCCAGGCAAGAACACTGGTGTAGGTTGTCATTTCCTCCTCCAGGGGATCTTCCTGACCCAGGGATTGAACCCAGGTCTCCTGCATATTTGCATTGGCAGGTGGATTCTTTATCACTGAGTCACTTGGGAAGCCCACAATACCTAACACAGTTAACTTATTTTTGTGTGTATGTTTTTTTATTTTTGTGTGTATGTTTGATGAGAATACTTCTGACCTACTCTAAGCAGCTTTCAAATGTATAATATCATATTACTAACTAGAGTCACCTAGCCATACATTAGGTTCCCAGAACTTCTGAGCAGCTGCATTTAACAAGTGATTCATGTGCATAGTGATGTTAGAGGGAACCTGCTCTTATCATGAAGAGTGTAGTGGTAATACAGTTTACTGTGGACGAGCCAGTTCACATCCATAACTGACTCTGTCTTACCAAATGGGCCCTAGAAAAGGAATTACTTTAGGTCCACAGAATATTCTTGAGGGTGATTGAGGATTTTTAAGTACCTAGATTAGGTTTATTTAAACGTCTTAAGAAGGTCCATGACACTCCAGTGGCCAGAGCTGAAATGTGCTGGAGTGGGCTTGATCACTCAACTCCTAATTTCATGGTTTATTTTCTCTTGGTTAGTATGTTACTAAGAAATTAGAGGTAAATCACCATGAAAAATTTCTGTTGCTGAACCAGCTCTAAAGTAAGTGATGTTACTTCAATAGGATGCCATCCAAAGGCATTTATTTTCTAACAGATCTCCCAGATGGAGGATGAATAGACTTCTATTAAGAATATAAATGGCATATAGGTTCCTTTGCTGCATTCTCCAAGGAAGTTCTCTAGTAAATTATTTTGTCCATGGGATTCTCCAGTCAAGAATACTGGAGTGGATTGCCATTCCCTTCTCCAGGAGATCTTCTCGACCCAGAGATCGAACCTGGATCTCCCAGTTGCAAGCAGATTCTTTACCATCTGAGCCACTAGGGAAGGCCCTAGTAAATTATTTAAGCACATTCTAATAAAAAAGAAGCATTAATTGTTAAATACACATGAAGTTGAAAAACACCCATAAAGGAAGTATTAACTTATAACATCACTTAAGTATCTGAGATAGGCCAGCTATCAAGATATATTAAATTAATTTCTAACTACATGTTATCAGCCCAAGGAGCAAACTACTCTTTTCTAGGGGTTATATGTCTGCTATCCAATCCTAAGAGTATATATACTTACATTGGAAAGTCCTGACTTTTATGTTATGTTATAGACATAAAACTGATAATGCTTTTTGCAATTTTTTAAATTATACTTTATGATTAACTTAAATCTATCACAAAGCAAACTATTCTGGTAGTTAGGAAAAGGTATATAAATGGGGCAGCCAAACGTAATTTGCAAGTCTGCTAAAATGCTACCATAGAATCAGGTTTGGAGAAACTTCCCAAAGCTACCGAGAAAACTTTAATGAGACCAAACTTGATACAGAGTGGGTGGAATGTCACCGATACTTCTTCCTCCTTCTAAAAATAGGGGAAAACCAGAACATCACTTCATAGCCCAATGAAGTCAGCAGTGTCTAATCTCAACAACAACCTACATGAGTAAACTAAGAATACCATCTCAATAGATACTTCCTTGGCAAAGAGTACAAATCACTTGAACATTTACTCTTGTTATTTTGGTAAACCACATTTACAAAGTAATTTAAAATCTTACCTCGAGTGAACAATTGTACTGTATCCTGGCCAGTTATTGCTAGTGTTAAAAAAGAGGGAGAGTTAGATCAATACAAAAAAGACTGTATATCATTTCACATTAATCTCTTAAAGTGTAGTCCTAAAACAACCATAATCAGAATCATATGTAGGACTGCTAAATTTAGATTCCTAGGCTCCACCCCAGACATGCTGAGAGAATCTGAGTCACAGGCTGCAAAAAACTGCATTTATTATATTGCCCCAATTTGTCATTAATCACACTAAAGTTTGTGCATTAACTTCTCATCAAACAGTTAAAAGATGTTTAAAAGATATTTCTGTTCTCAAGTCACTCAGTTTACTTAGGAAAACAGAACCATAGTCATTGAGATACAAAGTGATAAATTCTCTAAGAGAAATTAATTTTTCACTTATTCTAATATATATATATATATATATACATATAACTATATCTGTATTCCTTGACTGATACTATTTGTAGTACTGCAGGTATAACAAAACATAGGGGGTTTGCTCTCACATAATTTATAGAAAGAAATTAATTAAGGAATCATTCAAATAAATTTAAATGCAAAGTAGAGAGGAGAAAGGAGAGAGTTATAATGCTGTCTGATTCACGGATGTTATTATGGTGAAAATAATATTTGAATGGTATTTTGAATACCTAAAAGCAATTTTTCAAGCAGCCAAGATGTGAAAGGCATTCCGGGTGAAAGGTATAGTGACACAAATGCATGAAAATATAAGATGTTTGTGGAGCAATGAAGTCAGTAGAGATAATACAAATGTTTCATGTAGGAAAGTGATGGGAGAGCACAGAAAGAAATTATGTTGGTGCCAGACACTGAAGGCCTATCTATTCCAGTTCAATTTCTGCTTACAGAGCTGTTTCCTCTGAATGTCCTACAGCCATCTCAAACACAATGTCACCAAATTTTAGCCCCAATTTACTATTTCCCTGGTGGCTCAGATGATAAATAATCTGCCTGCAATGCAAGAGACCTAGGTTTGATCCCTGGATTGGAAAGATCCCCTGGAGAAGAGAATGACAACCCACTCTGATATCCTTGTCTGGAAAATCCCATGGACAGAGGAGCCCAGTGGGCTACGGTCCATGAGGTCTCAAAGAGTTGCACACGACTGAGCCACTAACACACACACACACACACACACACACACACACACTTAGTAAATGACATCACTTCCACCAATAGCTAGAAATCTGAAACGGTCTCTAACTCCTTTCTCACTATTTCCCACATCTTATTGGCTTCCGGATTTTGTACCTTCTAGCATCTAACTATCCTTTGAATTAGCCCCATCTTTCCCATCCCTTTAGCTACTACTTGAGTACATGCTTTCATCATTCGACACCTGTATTTTCTTTTTGACACCTTTACTTTTAACAATAGCCTTCATCCTGTCTATATGCCCTGGACAATTATCTATCTTTTCTGAGTGGGGACAATAGAAGGATCTATAGTATGTGGTTGTTGTGGGAATTAAACAAACTTGATATGCGTCAGCAAGTCAGGCAGTACCCAACCACCCCCAGAGCTGGAGCAGTGTCTTAGAGGTCCTTGCTGTGTTAAGCATCAACTCTGTAGTTTCAGGGTCAGGAGCTGGGAGTCCAGGATCGAGACAGGAGAATTTGGAGGGGTTAGGGAGGCAACTTTGTGGGCCTGGTGCAGTGGTTATTTGCCAACAGATAGGAAGGAATTTCATTGTTTTAACCACTGGTAAAATTATAACAAGTGTATGTTGATTAACTACTAGTCCAATGTGGGAGTCACCAAAACCCCTTAATCTGGAGCTTATTATGAGGTGAATCCTAAGATAATAGTACATGACAAAGTTGGAGGAGTGTCTATACATGAATTGAATAACTTCTTTTTTAAAAGTTATGTGACAAGTATTAATAGAGTACTTATTATGTACTAGATGCTGAGTAAGAGAAGTAAGGAGGATTAACAAGGCAGACTGGTTCTTGCCTTCAGAAAACTTAAGAGTAGGATGAAGACAGTACAAATTCATGGAAACAAGTTTGTAGTTTTGATTATGATAAATGCTGTGAAGGAAAATGAAGATGTCGGTGATAGAGGTAAACAATTTAGTAGTGGAAGTCAGAAAATGCTTAGGTTAGAGAGAAATGATCCAGATAATAACTTGACAGATGCAAGGGAGTGATCTAGCAAGTGTTATAAGAAACTGGACCAATGTATACAAACGCTTGGGGCAGGAAGGAGAGAATCTTTGCAGATGGAGAAAGTAAAGGTATGGCCAGATTGTGGTAAATGAGAAAGAGAATAGCATAATAAATGGCTGCAGGGGGAAGCATGAATATCATACAGTGCTTTAGATGAGATCACCATATCATTTATTGTCCAAATCAGAACATGTAAAGGGTAATATTAATAATGGTTCTTAGGCAATTGACATGGTCCCCATTACTGTCCTGAGTAAACCAGGAAATATAGTATTCTGCTTACAGGTGGTATTTTTGTTTCATTTTGTGGGAATACATGGGAGACTTTTAAGCAAGATTGTATTTATATTTTAAAATATTTCCTTATCAATATGTGGACAATACATTGGAAGGGCTGTGAAAGTAAAGAAGGAGCATAGTTTGGAGGCTAGTACAATAGTTCAAGTAAGAAATGATGTTGGCTTAGACCACAGTGATCACAATAGGGATGGAAAACAGTGGAACTAGAATTCCATTCCAGGCAGAAGTTGTGTGGATTTTCAGAGAGGAGATAGAGATACTGTTAAATCTTCTAATTTCTTTCTTTATTCTACAAGTATTTACCAGACACCTTCCAATTGCATACTCTTTTCTCAGTGAGGTGATCCTAAATTAAACTGTTCTCTGACCTTGAACAGCTATTTACCATTCTTATAACATATCTATCAATTGAGCATCTGACAGCAGTGTCCCTCATAAAGAGTATTGACAGGGGAAAAATAATAAAGAATTTTTAGCAAATAAAAGTTATGAAATGCATATGATTCTTTGAAACATCAGAATATTTTATATTAGAGAACTATGTATTACATTTAACTTCATAGTAAGTTGTTTTCACAAAATTTAATTCAGGAAAAAAGAGTCCCTCATTAAATAAAAACATGAAATAGAACTTGTAGAGGGGTAAACTGATATGAAATGGTATGTAAAAAAATGATACTTGCTTATTAACTGAGTTGGAGTAATTTCGAAGTCTTCAGAGTTATTCGGCATTTGGTGTAAAATAGACTCAATTCTCCTTTTCATTGATGCTTCATTGTTTCTTCTGGTGAATGTAAATTTCATGACAATATCTGCTATCAGGTCATTTCCACTTTGCCTGAATAGCCATAAAAATATTTTAAGTGTACAATTACGATAATTTTCTGTTCTTTTTACATCTTCTTCTTGATTAAACATTTAAAAAATTCCTTAAGAAATTTAACAATTGATGGCTTACAGCACATGAAAAGATGCTCAACATCACTCATTATCGAGAAATGCAAATCAAAACCACAATGAGGTACCATTACACGCCAGTCAGGATGGCTGCTATCCAAAAGTCTACAAACAATAAATGCTGGAGAGGGTGTGGAGAAAAGGGAACCCTCTTACACTGTTGGTGGGAATGAAAACTAGTACAGCCACTATGGAAAACAGTGTGGAGATTTCTTAAAAAACTGGAAATAGAACTGCCATATGACCCAGCAATCCCATTGCTGGGCATACACACCGAGGAAACCAGATCTGAAAGAGACACGTGCACCCCAATGTTCATCGCAGCACTGTTTATAATAGCCAGGACATGGAAGCAGCCTAGATGCCCATCAGCAGACGAATGGATAAGGAAGCTGTGGTACATATACACCATGGAATATTACTCAGCCATTAAAAAGAATTCATTTGAATCAGTTCTAATGAGATGGATGAAACTGGAGCCGATTATACAGAGTGAAGTAAGCCAGAAAGATAAAGAACATTACAACATACTAACACATATATGTGGAATTTAGAAAGATGGTAACGATAACCCTATGTGCAAAACAGAAAAAGAGACACAGAAATACAGAACAGACTTTTGAACTCTGTGGGAGAAGGTGAGGGTGGGATGTTTTGAGAGAACATCATCGAAACATGTATTATTAAGGGTGAAACAGATCACCAGCCCAGGTTGGATGCATGAGACAAGTGCTCGGGCCTGGTGCACTGGGATGACCCAGAGGGATCAGGTGGGGAGGGAGGCGGGAGGGGGGATTGGGATGGGGAATACATGTAAATCCATGGCTGATTCATGTCAATGTATGGCAAAAACCACTACAATATTGTAAAGTAATTAGCCTCCAACTAATAAAAATAAATGGAAGAAAAAAGAAATTTAACAACAGCAACAAAAAAGAAATTTAACATTAGAACAGATTCACACACGGTGTTTGTATATGTAATGATGTGTCACAATGGTATCCTACAAACACTTAATATCTGTGCATAGGACACTGTACCCACCATTCAGGATAGCTTGTTTTTGAAGTTAGAATGCCAGAGTTTGAACACCAGCTCTACCATTTACTGTTGGACTTTAGGTGGGTTTTTTTTCTTCTTAACCTCTGTCTCCTCACATTAAAATGGGTTATCAAGAAGGTTATATGAGTTAATATATGTAAAACTTTTGGGAAGAGTACATAGCATACAGTAGTCCAGAAACAGACTCATAAACATGTATAACAATATATTATAGAAGTAGTATCACAAATCTGAAGGAAAATAACTCGTGCAAGAAATCTCTGCTTATACCACACACAAACAAAACATTTGAATATGAACAGTACAAAGTTAAAATTTACAAGCAGATAAGAGAGAATGTCTTTATATATAGGAGAAGGAAGGGATTCTTAAATAAGACATTTTGCAGCTGATATTCTACAACGAAAGATGCCACAAGCAAACTGTAAAGATAAACTATAGACGGAGAATATATTCGGCGCTCAAAATAAGAAATGTTTGGTGCCTCCTATTAACACAGAATGCCTACAAATTAATAAGGAAAAGACAAACAATAGAAAAATAATTCAAAGAAGAGGGATCTTTGGTGAAAAGTAAACATGTAAATAGATGAAACAGGATTCTGTTTATACATCATTTATTTGATCTTAATAACAACTGTGTCTAAGAGTCATATTCCTTCCTCTTGGAAACTGTGAATAACAAGCTATCTTTTCAGAAGTCATCATCTGATATTTTGGCCTCATTGTACCTCAGATTTTCTGATAACACAGAATATTTTTTTTTAAATTAAATTAATATTTTAAGTATAGCTGGTTTACAATGTTGTGCCAATCTCTGCTGTATAGCAAAGTGACTCAGTTATATAAATGCATTCGTTTTTTCATATTCTTTTTCATTATAGTTTATCACAGGATATTCAGTATAGTTCCTTGTAACACAGTGTATTTTTAAAAAGAAGAGAAAGGAGAAAAAGTGGTGTGTGTTTATAAAGTTTACTAAACTTTCCAATGTCAAGTTTGCACCTACCATTCTTATTTCTGGGCTAGTCTTTTACTACTCTAAATACTGGGCTGGATGAAGCACAAGGTGGAATCAAGATTCCCGGGAGAAATATCAATAACCTCAGATATGCAGATGACACCACCCTTATGACAGAAAGTGAAGAAGAACTAAAGAGCCTCTTGATGAAAGTGAAAGAGGAGAGTGAAAATGTTGGCTTAAAGTTCAACATTCAGAAAACTAAAATCATGGCATCCAGTCCCGTCACTTCATGGCAAACAGATGGGGAAACAGTGGAAAGAGTGACAGACTTTATGTTTTTGGGCTCCAAAATCACTGCAGATGTTGCCTGTAGCCATGAAATTAAAAGACGCTCACTCCTTGGAAGGAAAGTTGTGACCAACCTAGACAGTATATTAAAAAGCAGAGATATTACTTTGTCAGCAAAGGTCTGTCTATTCAAGGCTATGGTTTTTCCAGTAGTCATGTATGGATGTGAGAGTTAGACTATAAAGAAAGCTGAGCACTGAAGAATTGATGCTTTTGAACTGTGGTGTTGGAGAAGACTCTTGAGAGTTCCTTGGAACTCTCTCGCAAGGAGATCTCTCGCAAGGAGATCCAACCAGTCCATCCTAAAGGAGATCAGTCCTGGGTGTTCTTTGGAAGGACTGATGCTGAAGCTGAAACTCCAATACTTTGGCCACCTGATGGAAAGAACTGATTCATTGGAAAAGACCCTGATGCTGGGAAAGATTGAAGGCAGGAGGAGAAGGGGACGACAGAGGATGAGACATGAATTTGGGTAAACTCCGGGAGTTGCTGATGAACAGGGAGGCCTGAGTGCTGCAGTTTATGGGGTCGCAAAGAGTCGGACACGACTGACTGACTGAACTGAACTGAACTGATGTTCTTTACTCACCAGTCCCACTAGACTGCTTTCAGTTTTTCACTCTCTCTAACATCAAAAACTTCATATATAAGCTATTCCTTCTGCCTGAAATACACATAAACACACTCACACCACTTTTCCCCCTTCCTCTTCTGTTTTAAAATATACTATTACACATGTACATATATGCACATATAATGTTTTATGTACAGACATAATATATGTTTATATATCATAGGGGTAAGGAGTGGCAGTTAGAAGAACTTTAAGCAAATACTATGTTTAGCTTTATCATTTCAAAAAAATCTGACTGGCTGCTATGTGAAATGTGAAATGGAGAAAGACTCGAGAAGAGGAGATTCATCAGGAAGTGGTGAAAGTCCAGAGGAGAGATGACTGAGAACAGAGTGTTTGAAGTTACGGATCTTAAACATTGTAAGAAACAGGACTGTGAAGGTTAGATGATTGGATGTATGGGTTGAGGGAGAAACAGGAATTAAATATAACTCTCCTATTTCTTTCTTGAGCAACTAGGTTGAAGGTGACACCACTGACAGAGGTAGGTAACACTAAATGAGTCACATATTTGATTGGGGACAGAGGATAGGTTCAGATCTGGATGTATTAACATTGTGTTATTTGCAAGATAGCCATATTATGATATCAAGTAGATGACTGTATATGTTCACATCTAGAGAGGAGAAAAAAGTCTGGCCCCAGAGATACAACTTTGATAATAATTAGCATATAGAGGGCAGTTCAGTTCAGTTCAGTCACTCAGTCGTGTCCGGCTCTTTGCGACCCCATGGACTGGACTGCAGCACCCCAGACCTCCCTGTCCATCACCAACTCCTGGAGTTTACTCAAACTCATGTTCGTTGAGTTGGTGATGCCATCCAACCATCTCATCCTGTCATCCTGTTCTCCTCCTGCCTTCAATCTTTCCCAGGATAGTGGGCAGGGAAGCCTCTAAAAGGAGCTTCAGTGTGATGAGAGGCTTACTGCACAGTCAGACATTTGAGGAATGTAAAAAGAAAGAAGAGCTAACAAATAAAACTGAGAAGTAAAAGGAAAGTCAGAGTGTAGAGGGTCATGGAAACCAAGGGATGGCACTGTTTCAAAAAAGAATAAAAACTCAACAGTGCTAAGTTCTGTTGAGAGGTTCAAGAAGAGGACTGATACGATTTTTTTGGGAATTTGTGATTCAAATGTCATTGTTGAACTTGGGAAGAACAGTTAGTATTTTGTGGTGAGATCAGAAGCCAGAGGGCAGTGGATTGAGCAGTAAGTGGGAAGTGAACAAAAGGAAAAAGAAAAAAAATACAAATTCAGTTCAGCAAGTATTGCCAGCTAGTGGCTAGTACAGAGACTTGCTCAAGCAAGTACTAAGGTGAATGTGCACTGAACTGACTGAAATACATTTTGAAACAATCTCTTCCCATGAATTCTTTTTACTTCTTGGGCTCCTCAGCAAACTTAAAAGGCCAGAGTGCCATGCTTGTATTTAACTAGGTGACTCTATCAAGAATAAGAAAAATTAACCTTTTTGTGGTGTTAGTATTTGAGAAAGAAAGTATAATTTCTCTTTCTTCTGAATAATTTTTTTATGTTATTTGAAGGACTGAGCAGTGTGGACATTTGAGACATTTGTGGTAGGGCCAGTCACTTTTACTCTCACCTCAGTAAGGGGAACTATTTTAGTTAGGAGAGATATCACATCACATCACAAGAATAGGTCTGTATTCCATTCAGGTAGGAATGGAAAATAATAAATATGCATGCTGCTACTTCCCCTATTACTGATTCATTGCATACATGTCTGTATCTGGCCACAGCATCCTTTAAAACATTCCAGGGAGACAAAAACTGAAAAGCCACTTTTGATGTTGGTTTAGCATTCCGATCTTGGATGAATATGCCTGGGATCACAGCATTGCACATCTCCACAAGGCACTGTCTACACAGACTGCATTGTGAATCGTATCCCCTGAATTTACAAATAGCCTTCTTACTGTACCGTCATCCAACTGCCTGCCTTTTCCCATGAAGAACTGAAGCAATAGTCATTCACATTACTAGATATATAGACCATATGTGACAATTTGACATTGTTTTTTAAGCTGCCCGTGATACTATTTTCATGATATTGCAACATATTGTATGAATATGTCTCTTTCATTATCTATGCTATGAACAAAGTCTAATGAAGCAAATTGTATCTAGGCTTATATATATTGTAGTCAAACTTACCTCAGTTTGACGACATGAGCTTTGATGAACTGATTTTTTAAATCTGACTCTTTGAATGTTCTAGTAATCTGCAGAAAGGGGGGGAAAAAAAACCTTGTAATTACAGTTCTTTTTCTCCTTCCTCTTTCCAACACTGAAACATGGGACTATGTTAATGAGGAATATAGACTAGAGTTTTTTTAGTTCAATTTAGTTCAATTCCACTTCAGAACATCTGGGATTGATTTAGACAGGCTAAAAACCTTCTGAAGCAGTGTCTGTTCTTCATCTATTACACAAAGATCATAATGGACAGGATGCATCTTCACTAGAAGCCATTCTAAACACAGCAGACACTTTGCTCAATGAGAGCCCGTGTTATGTGATTTTGTAGCTGTTCCTAAAGAGGTTGGGGGCATGAGCCAACCCAACACTCTACAACTTACACTGTGATCCTGCAACAACTGTTCTTAAATAGGTTAAAACCAGACTAAAATGAGTAGAAAGGGAGAGTCTGACGAAAAGGAGGAAGAGAAATAAAGGACAGTCTTTTCCTTATTGTTTCTGATTAATGTCTAAACATCTTAAGTTATTTTTAACGTCAGTTGTTATTTCCTGACCTAACTTTAACCTTCCCCCTGAATCATTGCCCAGTGCCAGCAAGGATGGCTCTCTTGAGTTATAAGGTTTAGCTTCACAGAGAACTAGAGAAATAGTGATTCTGGAAGTAGATTCTGGAAGAGTTCTACCAAGATGCAGGGTGAGATGTACTAAGCCATCATATTGTGGAGTGGATTCTGTTGGCTAGTACTGTGAGGTTGGACTAAGGTTGAGGTGAACATGAAGAAGTTCAAGTGGGGAAATTAAGTAGCATGCTGAATATTATATTAAGCCAGGATTTGAAGTCAATTCTCGAGACTGTAAAGTTTACATAATCTCTGTCACACCATATTACATCTTATTTTTTCAATATCCATCTATTTAGGCTGATATTGGACCAACCAGTTGTTAGAATATATGAAAACTTTTTTTCTTTCTAGAAGTCTTGAACATTTTTAAGAATTATGAGGCTTTTAGTTTTATCAAAATAATTTCCTTTTTTAAAAATGCAAGAAGTACTAGTAAGTGTTAAGAAGAAAGCAAAAAGTCACTCAAAATTCTATGATCTAGAATTATAGGATGCTACCATTTGGTCAGCCATATTCTAGTTAACTTTGCAGAGGATGGGTTTTAATGTGTTTGTTTATATGGTGTATTGTAGGAGGAGGTTTAGTAAACTGATTTAAGGTTAATATTACCTGACTTTAACAGAAGTAGAAAGAACTGACCTAAAACTGAAGGAATTGCTAAAATTTAAGTAAATGTTTCTTGTAACTGTATTTCATGATTTAGTATTGTACCAGCACAGGTTAGACTTGATCAAAGGGCTAAAAAACCACTTTAATTATTACATTTTGCTATGTGGAAAATATTGAGGTAATTTAGTGAAGATAATAAGCAACATAAAGAAAGTTGATTAATTGGCAGATATCCATCAGCTCAGTTCAGTTCATTTGCTCAGTCGTGTCCAACTCTTTGCGACCCCATGAATCGCAGCATGCCAGGCCTCCCTGTCCATCACCAACACCCAGAGTTTACTCAAACTCATGTCTATCAAGTTGGTGATGCCATCCAGCCATCTCATCCTCTGTCGTCTCCTTCTCCTCCTGCCCCCAATCCCTCCCAACATCAGGGTCTTTTCCAATGAGTCAGTTCTTCGCATCAGGTGGCCAAGTATTGGAGTTTCAGCTTCAGCATCAGTCCTTTCAAAGAATACCCAGGACTGATCTCTTTTAGGTTGGACTGGTTGGATCTCCTTGCAGTCCAAGGGACTCTCAAGAGTCTTCTCCAACACCACAGTTCATAAGCATCAATTTTTCAGCGCTCAGCTTTCTTCACAGTCCAGCTCTCACATCTGTACATGACCACTGGAAAAACCATAGCCTTGAGCAGACAGACCTTTGTTGACCAAGTAGTCTTTGCTTTTTAATATGCTATGTAGGTTGGTCATAACTTTCCTACCAAGGAGTAAGTGTCTTTTAATTTCATGGTTGAAATCACAATCTGCAGTGATTTTGGAGCCCCAAAAAATAAAGTCAGCCACTGTTTCCACTGTCTCCCCATCTATTTTCCATGAAGTGATGGGACCAGATGCCATGATCTTAGTTTTCTGAATGTTGAGCTTTAAGCCAGCTTTTTCTCTCTCCTGTTTCACTTTCATCAAGAGGCTCCCTAGTTCTTCATTTTCTGCCATAAGGGTGGTGTCATCTGCATATCTGAGGTTATTGATATTTCTCCTGGAAATCTAGATTCCAGCTTGTGCTTCTTCTGGCCCAGCATTTCTCATGATGTACTCTGCATATAAGTTAAATAAGCAGGGTGACAGTATACAGCCTTGACATACTCTTTTTCCTATTTGGAACCAGTCTGTTGTTCCATGTCCAGTTCTATCCGTTGCTTCCTGACCTGCATACAGATTTCTCAAGTGGCATGTCAGATGGTCTGGTATGCCCATCTCTTTCAGAATTTTCCACAGTTTACTGAGATCCACAAAGTCAAAGGCTTTGGCATAGTCAATAAAGCAGAAATAGATGTTTTTCTGGAACTCTCTTGCTTTTTTGATGATCCAGCAGATGTTGGCAATTTGATCTCTGGTTCCTCTGCCTTTCCTAAAACCAGCTTGAACATCTGGAAGTTCACGGTGCACATATTGCTGAAGCCTGACTTGGAGAATTTTGAGCATCATTTTACTAGCGTGAGATGAGTGCAACTGTGCGGTAGTTTGAACATTCTTTGGCATTGCCTTTCTTTGGGATTGGAATGAAAACTGACCTTTTCCAGTCCTGTGGCCACTGCTGAGTTTTCCAAATTTGTTGGCATATTGAGTGCAGCACTTTCACAGCATCATCTTTTAGAATTTGAAAGAGCTCAACTGGAAGTCCATCGCCTCCACTAGCTTTGTTTGTAGTGATGCTTTCTAAGGCCCACTTGACTTCACATTTCAGGATGTCTGGTTGTAGGTGAGTGATCATACCATCATGATTATCTGGGTCATGAAGATCTTTATTGTGCAGTTCTTCTGTGTATTCTTGCCACCTCTTCTTAATACATTCTGCTTCTGTTAGGTCCATACTGTTTCTGTCCTTTATCAAACCCATCTTTGCATGAAATATTCCCTTGGTATCTATAATTTTCTTGAAGAGATCTCTAGTCTTTCCCATTCTGTTGTTTTCCTCTATTTCTTTGCATCGATTGCCGAGGAAGGCTTTCTTTTCTCTCCGGGCTATTCTTTGGAACTCTGCATTCAAATGGGAATATCTTTCCTTTTCTCCGTTGCTTTTCCCTTCTCTTCTTTTCTCAACTATTTGTAAGGCCTCCTCAGACAACCATTTTGCCTTTTTGCTTTTCTTTTCCATGGGGATGGTCTTGATCCCTGTCTCCTGTACAATGTCACGAACCTCCGTCCATAGTTCATCAGGCACTCTGTCTATCAGATCTAGTCCCTTAAATCTATTTCTCAATTTAACTGTGTAGTCATAAGGTATTTGATTTAGGTCATACCTGAATGGTCTAGTGATTTTCCCTCCTTTCTTCAGTTTAAGTCTGAATTTGGCAATAAGGAGTTCATGATCTGAGCCACAGTCAGCTCCCAGTCTTGTTTTTGCTGACTGTGTAGAGCTTCTCCATCTTTGGCTGCAAAGAATATAATCAATCTGATTTCAGTGTTGACCATCTGGTGATGTCCATGTGTAGAGTCTTCTCTTGTGTTGTTGGAAGAGGGTGTTTGCTATGACCAGTGTGTTCTCTTGGCAAAACTCTATGAGCCTTTGCCCTGCTTCATTCCGTACTCCAAGGCCAAATTTGTCTGTTACTCCAGGTATTTCTTGACTTCCTACTTTTGCATTCCAGTTCCCTATAATGAAAAGGACATCTTTTTTGGGTGTTAGTTCTAAAAGGTCTTGTAGTTCTTCATAGAACCGTTCAACTTCAGCTTCTTCAGCATTACTGGTTGGGGCATAGGCTTGGATTACCGTGATATTGAATGGATTACCCTGATATTGAATGGTTTGCCTTGGAAACGAACAGAGATCATTCTGTCATTTTTGAGACTGCATCCAAGTGCTGCATTTTGGACTCTTTTGTTGACCATGATGGCCACTCCATTTCTTCTAAGGGATTCCTGCCCACAGTAGTAGATATAATGGTCATCTGAGTTAAATTCACCCATTCCAGTCCATCTTAGTTCCCTGATTCCTAGAATGTTGACATTCACTCTTGCCATCTCCTGTTTGACCACTTCCAATTTGCCTTGATTCATGGACCTAGCATTCCAGGTTCCTATGCAATATTGCTCTTTACAGCATCGGACCTTGCTTCTCTCACCAGTCACATCCACAACTGGGTATTGTTTTTGCTTTGACGCCATTCCTTCATTCTTTCTGGAGTTATTTCTCCACTGATCTCCAGTAACATATTGGGCACCTACTGACCTGGGGAGTTCCTCTTTCAGTATCCTATCATTTTGCCTTCTCATACTGCTCATGGGGTTCTCAAGGCAAGAATACTGAAGTGGTTTGCCATTCCCTTCTCCAAAATACTTGTTAATACTGAAGAAAAAATTTGAAAATCTTTAGAGAGAAATAAATGCATAAACCTATATTCTGATAATTCTGGTTCTGGGAATATGTCCCAATAATATAATCATTCAGGTGTACAAGTATGTATCAACAAGAATGGTCATCAGAATATTGATTATAATAGTGAAAAACTGGAAACAGTGTAAACATCTGTCAACAGAAGAGTGGTTAAATGAAATATTGTATCTTTTTGCACTATAATACTGTTTAGTTTTTTAAAATGGTAGATTTCTTCATTGATATTTAAATATTTCTGTGACACATTTTTGAGAAAAAATAGGAAAAAGCAGGCATGTATAGTCTTATTTCATTGACAGAAAATTGTGTGTGTTTATGCATCTTTGATTGTGAAGTTTACATGAAAGATACTTGGAACATCAAAATATTAATCATGGATATATGAGTATTGAGATTTTGTGCATGTTTCTGGTTTTCTTATATTTCTTGAATGCACTGAATTTTCTACATTTGTGTTTTATCTTTACCACAAAAGACATTACTAAAATTATTTTTATTTTGATAACAAAATTTATACATATGTTATGATTTACTTTATAGACCATTTTTGAGAATAAATTAAAAATAACAAGTTAGATTGTACAACTTTTTTGGTGTTGGAGATTGTATTTTAAAGACTTACTGAATATCTTTCAAAGGTGCTGGTAGTACTTTTCAAAGAAACTTATTTAGCTTATGTTTTCACATTGCTGAATGTGCTGTATGTTGTGCTTTATGCCTTACGCCATTTCTCTCCAAATTAGTGTTTTGCAATTTTACATGTGCTCTATGAAGGATGAACTCACCTAACATATCTATCCTCTCTGACAGAAACTGAATGACCTCTTTAGGGCTGAGGACATCTCTGGCATCTTGCTCTAATGACTGGTAGCCAGGTTCTAATTCACTAGAATGAAGCTGGAATTCTCAAAATACACACTTTCAGTTTACTCACTTTTATTAAACTAGGTACACAGCCAAAACATTACAAGGTGTCTTTGTGTGGGTATGAGGGCTTGAATATGAATAACGGTCCTCAGACTGGCCTCCTGAGATGTTTATCTCTAGCAGCTTCTTCAAGAAATTTAAGAACGACCATTGGTTTGAAGCCTAAACGATGGGCTCTCATGACGCAAATGATATGACTAAATATTGTTAATGATTTTTTAACAACAGGTTGGGAAGAGATAGTAGGAATTTGGGGAGGTAAGCCTAAAATGCATTTCCACCTTTTCAGGAATATGCCGTAATTCAAGCTTTCAACCCCTTGGTTTTCTTCTGGACCAGGGTAATGAGCTTCTAACCAGTCTTACTGGGTGCGGTCTCTTCTCTTTATAATCTAATTTTTACATTCTGAACGTGAATCTCTTGGATCCTGTTTGCATCATTCTGCCTGTAGCTCAAGACTTTTTGTCTAAAAAATAAAACCCAAATTTGTTATTAGCTAAGGACATTCTCTTCTCTATGTCTCGGCTCATGTTTTAGCTGTGGTATGCCTTTTTTCATTCTAAAAGTCAGCCTGAAAATCATCTTTTATAAGAAACCATCTCTCATCTCCATGATTGGACATAATTTATCCTCTTAGCACAAACTTACATCCAGTATCTAATACCTACTCCACTTTCTGTGTGTCCACTGCATTTGGCAGGATTAATGTTTAGTAAATGTTTATTGAAGGAATAGGAGGCTTCTACTTTTGACATAACCAACTGATGTTCCCCAATATTAGCCCTACCTCTGCCTCCTGGCCTAGATTCTGTTTCCAAATTGTTGTGGTTCAGTTGTTTATTCTGATCTCATCAAACACTTAAACCATATACCTAACTTCCCTTGCTCTAACTTTATGCTCATGAAGCACTTTTCTCATAACTTGGCTCCCAGTGTAATTTGTCTCTAGGGGTAAAGGTTGTCAGACAGGCAGATGACTCAATCCCCTGTCCATCATAGGCCTCGTTATAGCTTAACTCAGTGATTCCAAAGTGAGGTCCCTGGACAATTAGCATCAATGTCACCTGGGAACTTGCTGAAATGCAAGTTCTAACTACTGAATAAGAAACTCTGACATCGGGGCCCAGAGATCTGTTTTTTGATAAGCCTTCCGGGTGATTTTGTTACATGCCGAAGTTTTAGAACCACTGGATTAATCTATATTCTTAAGAATTTCAGAAAAGGTAAGGTAAGTGAGCTGAGATTGGTCAGCGCTGACTTTGCAGGACTGAAGGTCAAACCCTGGTCTATGATGATAAACTAAGGGTCTGCTTGTGAGATTTCTTGGCAGGCAGCCTCGGGGCCTCTTCATTTGAGAAACCAGACTTGCTTTGTTTATTTTCTATGTTGATCTCTGAATCAAAGTATTGTTTGTCCAAACTATGTTAACATGTATTTTAACACTTAATACCTATGTGTTTAGTTGCATAAGAAAAAAGGAAAGAAGGAAAAATGAAAATGATTTAAAAAAACAAACTCAAAGATAGAGAAATGCTCAAATTGCACAAACAATAGACTTCCAATTTTTGAAGCCATAATCAAAAAAATATACTTACTCATGACCTAAAGTTCTTCACTCATAATGTAAGAAAATGTGAATAAGAACGAACGTACAAGCAAATTGACTTGAAAGAAGTATGATGAAACACATCCTTCACCATTCAGGGAAGGAAAATATGCATCTAGCAGTTGTAAATATATCACAAAACATTAGGTTTATTATCATATTTGTTTTATGATAAAATAAAGAACAAAGGCAAATATTAACTTACCATAGATTCAATATTTCCACTCAAAGTTCTATATTTCTCTGTAGCTGGTGAACTAAATTCATCACTATATTGAACACCCAGGATTTGAATGCTGCTTTGGTAAAAGGAAGGTTTTTGATCTGTAAAACAAGGAAAAGGCAGAATCAGTCTCACATTACTAAGTACTTTAATTTTTATTTCATATAGGATTATTTAGGCTATGTTATATAATTTAAAAAAATTTAATTCCTTTAAAAGGAAAAAGTTCTAAACTTAGTAAAAATGTAACTATAATAAAATTATTTTCTCTTTCAGTCTTTAAAAAGATTGGCAAAGCTGAAACATTAAAAATGCATGAAAATCAGAGCAGCATTATTTGAGAAATTAGGCTCCTGTCTTTGTGTTCAAGTGTGATAATACAGTGTTGTTAGGAGGGAAAATTCATTAAAACTGATATTTGATGTTGGTTTTTCCTACTTCTGTAATCCACCTTGCACATAGTAGTCTCTAGGTGATTTGATAGCAAAATATAGTCCAAAGTAAAATTTAGCTACAATTTTATTATTCAGTTGACTGAAAAGACTATTACTAGTTACTGGAATAAATTTATTCTTAGTCTCTACCTTTACACATACCCATATGCCTTCATTCTCCCCCTATCCCAGCCCCTATGATTTAAATAATACAATGGGATTATAGCTGAAATTAAAAAGAAACAACAGATTATATCATATATTATTTAGTGAAAGTTGGCACAATTATCTACATTAAAACCTCTGAAAGAATATTCACTGGGATATTAAGTTGTGTGTTAATGAATAGTGCATATGCATTCTTAATATTGTTTCTTTCTGTTTCATATTTTTAATAAAAAATTAAAGAAAATAAGAGAAACAAAAAAGAACAGAATCATTTTTAAAGTTTGTTTTTAACCTCTTTCTACTTCTTAACTGCAAATTCATCTCCTATCATAACTGTCCTGCTCCTGAGATTGTTTTCAGGACACAGATCATGAATTAATGATATTTAGGTACATCCAACTTTTAGATTTTGAAACTTAAGGTCCTTTGCAATATTTTAAATAAAGAAAGAAATTATAGGATTAATGAAAAACAAAACAAGTGAACTCTAGCATCGGATAAATATTGTCTTTTTTGTCGGCTAGAATAATCCTTGCTTGGGTAATAATATTGTTTGGTATACTAAAAAAGACCAAAATAAATAAATAAATAAATAAATAAATAAATAAAACTAGAAGAGGAAAAAATACTGAATTATAGAGAATATAAACATGGGAATATATTTAGAGGTATATAAATAAAATGTATTTTAAAAAAAAGTGGTAATAAAAGAGAGAAGGCCAAACTTTGAATCTGAAAGTATATTTAGTGAATTCATCTGAGAAGTGGTATTTCCAATCTTTCGGTACTTACCAAAAGCTAAAAAGTAGACAAGTAGACCTATGATCACTGCCAGGATTGCCACCACTGCGACGACAACAAAAAATACTACGTATGGATTCAGGGATCTTGAGGTTGATGCCACTCGTGCTGGCCTTAGAACAAGGGGGAAAGATCAAAGCCCATTCATTTCACTCAGAGAAGCCATCATTTCAACACTGCTGAAGTCTCTTAGGTTGCTCATGGCTCTATTATAGAAAATTGATTGGTTCTTTTTTTTGTTTATTTACTTGTTTGGAGGATAATTGCTTTACAATATCATGTTGGTTTCCACCATATAAATAGGAATATGATTCTGAAATGAAATCAAACTGAACACTCTCTTTAATGATATTTCTTACCATTTTTTAAGCACTACAATGTTGATATTTAGGTAGTTTAATAGAAGAATAAGAAAATATGATTTATGGTTTACAACTGCCTTTTCTTCTTCTGATAGTAAGTTTCTCAAGAATAACAACGCTTTTCTGTTTTACTAAAACTTCTAAGACCCTTGTTGGACACTACTGTAGTAAGCTCCCTTACCTGGGCACCGTCCCCAGGGATATGCTGAAGAGAGATCATTTTTGGTGGGGAGAGGGGCAGAGGGAGTCAGAATAGTAGCATTTCTCACAGTAATAGCCTCTATATTATTAAAATGAGGATATGGCTAGGGGCTGAGAGCTGAGATCCAGGAGAGTAACAAGCACTTATAATTAATTAGAACTGTACTAGCAGCAGAGGATTTGTGTGATTTTGTTCACCTATGAGTTTATCAATAGCAGTGTAAGCCAATCAGTTCAGTTCACTCACTTAGTGGTGTTGGACTCTTTGTGACCCCATGAATCGCAGCACACCAGGCCTCCCTGTCCATAACCAACTCCTGGAGTTTACTCAAACTCATGTCCATTGAGTTGGTGATGCCATCCAGCCATCTCACCCTCTGTCATCCCCTTCTCCTCCTGCCCACAATCCCTCTCAGCATCAGGGTCTTTTCCAGTGAGTCAACTCTTCGCATGAGGTGGCCAAAGTATTGGAGTTTCAGCTTCAGCATCAGTCCTTCCAATGAACACCCAGGACTGATCTCCTTTAGGATGGACTGGTTGAATCTCCTTGCAGTCCAAGGGACTCTCAAGAGTCTTTTTCAACACAACAGTTCAAAAGCATGAAGAAGTGAAACTCTCACTGTTTGCAGATGACATGATCATCTACATAGAAAACCCTAAAGACTCTTCCAGAAAATTACTAGAGCTAATCAATGAATATAGTAAAGTTGCAGGATATAAAATTAACACACAGAAATCCCTTGCATTCCTATATACTAACAATGAAAAAACAGAAAGAGAAATTAAGGAAACAATACCATTCACCATTGCAACAAAAAGAATAAAATACTTAGGAGTATGTCTACCTAAAGAAACAAAAGACCTATACATAGAAAACTATAAAACACTGATGAAAGAAATCAAAGAGGACACAAACAGATGGAGAAACATACCGTGTTCATGGGTTGGAAGAATCAATATTGTCAAAATGGCTATTCTACCCAAAGCAATCTATAGATTCAATGCAATCCCTATCAAGCTACCAATGGTATTTTTCACAGAACTAGAACAAATAATTTCACAATTTGTATGGAAATACAAAAAACCTCAAATAGCCAAAGTAATCTTGAGAAAGAAGAATGGAACTGGAGGAATCAACCTGCCTGACTTCAGACTCTACTACAAAGCCACAGTCATCAAGACAGTATGGTACTGGCACAAAGACAGAAATATAGATCAATGGAACAGAATAGAAAGCCCAGAGATAAATCCACGAACCTATGGACACCTTATCTTTGACAAAGGGGGCAAGGATATACAGTGGAAAAAAGACAACCTCTTTAACAAGTGGTGCTGGGAAAACTGGTCAACCACTTGTAAAAGAATGAAACTTGAACACTTTCTAACACCATACACAAAAATAAACTCAAAATGGATTAAAGATCTAAATGTAAGACCAGAAACTATAAAACTCCTAGAGGAGAACATAGGCAAAACACTCTCTGACATAAATCACAGCAAGATCCTCTATGACCCACCTCCCAGAATATTGGAAATAAAAGCAAAACTAAACAAATGGGACCTAATGAAACTTAAAAGCTTTTGCACTACAAAGGAAACTATAAGTAAGGTGAAAAGACAGCCCTCAGATTGGGAGAAAATAATAGCAAATGAAGAAACAGACAAAGGATTAATCTCAAAAATATACAAGGAACTCCTGAAGCTCAATTCCAGAAAAATAAATGACCCAATCAAAAAATGGGCCAAAGAACTAAACAGACATTTCTCCAAAGAAGACATACAGATGGCTAACAAACACATGAAAAGATGCTCAACATCACTCATTATCAGGGAAATGCAAATCAAAACCACAATGAGGTACCATTACACGCCAGTCAGGATGGCTGCTATCCAAAAGTCTACAAGCAATAAATGCTGGAAAGGGTGTGGAGAAAAGGGAACCCTCTTACACTGTTGGTGGGAATGCAAACTAGTACAGCCACTATGGAAAACAGTGTGGAGATTTCTTAAAAAATGAAATAGAGCTGCCATATGCCCCAGCAATACCACTACTGGGCATACACACTGAGGAATCCAGATCTGAAAGAGACACGTGCACCCCAATGTTCATCGCAGCACTGTTTATAATAGCCAGGACATGGAAGCAACCTAGATGCCCATCAGCAGATGAATGGATAAGGAAGCTGTGGTACATATACACCATGTAATATTACTCAGCCATTAAAAAGAATTCATTTGAATCAGTTCTAATGAGATGGATGAAACTGGAGCCCATTATACAGAGTGAAGTAAGCCAGAAAGATAAAGACCAATACAGCATACTAACACATATATATGGAATTTAGAAAGATGGTAACGATAACCCTATATGCAAAACAGAAAAAGAGACACAGAAGTACAGAACAGACTTTTGAACTCTGTGGGAGAAGGCGAGGGTGGGATGTTTCGAAAGAACAGCATGTATATTATCTATGGTGAAACAGATCACCAACCCAGGTGGGATGCATGAGACAAGTGCTCGGGACCTGGTGCACTGGGAAGACCCAGAGGAATCGGGTGGAGAGGGAGGTGGGAGGGGGGATTGGGATGGGGAATACATGTAACTCCATGGCTGATTCATATCAATGTATGACAAAACCCACTGAAGTGTTGTGAAGTGATTAGCCTCCAACTAATAAAAAAAAGAAAAAAAAAAAGCATCAATTCTTCGGTGCTCAGCTTTCTTCACAGTCCAACTCTCACATTCATACATGACCACTTCATGGGTGGTTCAGTGGTAGAATTCTCGCCTGCCATACATGACCACTGAAAAATCCATAGCCTTGACTAGTTGAACCTTTGTTGGCAATGTAATGTCTCTTCTTTTTAATATGCTATCCAGGTTGGTCATAACTTTCCTTCCAAGGAGTAAGCCAATAGATTTGTACTAACACAATATCTGGTTTCTGGATTGTAGTATCTGATTTCTAGGATTATATTAGGCATATAATCCAAGTACTTCCTCACTGTCTCCTTTGCCACCACACACACACACTGGGAAGGTTACCAGAACTACTGTGTATGAATTCCTATTTTATCCCCGTTTGCTTGGAGATCATATTGTCATTTATTTGAGATTTTCTTCATCTGAAAAATGGGACTAATACTTGCTTCATAAGGCTGTTTTGAATATCAATGAAGTTATGTTTTAGAGGCTATGTAAAGTGTATAAAGTAGATATTTCTACTAAATATGTTATCTACTAGGCTGTGAGAACTTTGAAGATAAAGTTGGTATTCATGCATATGTTTCTCACACTTTGTAGGCTACTTGGCATATATAGGTGGTGCATGCAAGCATGCCAGGTCACTTCAGTCATGTCTGACTTTTCACTCCTTTGTCCATGGGATTCTCCAGGCAAGGATACTGGAATGGTTTGCCATGCTCTCTTCCAGGAGATCTTCCTGACCCAGGGAGCGACCAGGGAGCAAACCCACATCTCTTATGTCTACCTGCTTTGGCAGGCAGGTTCTTTACTACTAGGACCACCTAGGATTTAAGATATTTACAAATATTTGTTGTATATGTTAACTCTTTGGTGTGTTTCAGTTTTAAAAGCCTTAGCAGAACTGAAAAGCAGTTACATTTTGCCAGAACACAGTCAGACTTCCATTTCTTTCTATTTGTTTTGCTAACGTTCTGGTGTATATGGGAAGGGGATGATCTGAGAGTCAGTGACTGTCAGAGTGTAGGTTTCACAGCAGGGTTGCCTGGTGTTTGGGTTTTACACAACTCACACTGATGCAGGGGCATCTCCTGGTGTTTTACCTTGTATCACCTGTACATTGCAGGCTTTGGATATGGGACCAGTATCATTTCAGAGGAATTCCCTGGTGGCTCAGCTGGTAAAGAATCTGCCTGCAATGCGGGAGACCCTGGTTTGATTTCTGGGTTAGGAAGTTCTTCTGGAGAAGGGATAGGCTACCCATTCCAGTATTCTTGGGCTTCCCTGGTGGCTCAGATGGTAAAGAATCCACCCACAATGTGAGAGACCTGGGTTTCTCAGGTCTGGGTTTTTCCTTGGATTGGGAAATTCCCCTGGAGGAGGGCATGGCAACCCACTCCGGTATTGTTGCATGGAGAATCCCCGTGAACAGAGGAGCCTGGCGGGCTGCAGTCCATGGGGTTGCAAAAGGCGAACATGACTGAATGGCTAAGCACATCATTTCAGAAGATTATTGGAGGTTGCCATAGACTTGCTGACTTTTTTGTTGAATAAACACATTAAACATTATAAAAATTGACCAGCTGAAATATTATTGTTTAATAAAAGGGCGTCTAAATTCATGAAAATAAGAATAACATAATCTCAGAATAACAAAAAAGATGAATAATTTAGCCTTAGCTTAATGATGTCTTTTTATTACATTGCTCTTATTAATTTTGCTATGCTAGTGAAAACTGACTTTCACTAACACTGGTCCAACATCTGGGAATCACTAACTGTATGCTGGGAAAGATAGAAGGCAGGAGGAGAATGGGATGACAGACAATGAGATGGTTGGATAGCATCACTGACTCAATGGACATGAGTTTGAGTAAACTCTGGGAGTTGGTGATGGACAGGGAGGCCTGGCGTGCTGCAACCCATGGGGTCACAGAGTCAGACACAACTGAGCAACTGAACTGAACTGAACTGTAGTCATTTTCTGAGTAGGATAAAATTGGTACATTGATATTTGCTGACATTTTAAGCCTCAATTTACTCTTCTGTTTCTTTGTGGTCTTGCTGTGGTCACAGTTGCACACTGTTTGACATTTGCAAGTTCAGCGAATTGTCAGTGGGTGCTTGGCAGGGTAGAACCAAAAGAAGAGCTGGAAGCAAGCCATCCCAAAGTGTCACTTCAACTACCAGGAACCAACTGTATTTCCAGAGATGAGTAGAAGTGTCAAGATTTATTAGTGTAGAGTGAGAAATTTCTAAGAACTAAGCTTAAGTTGGAAGCTGAAACAACAACAACAAAAACAACCCAAACAAACTCCCAAACCGAAGGCTAGAGTCAGCACATGCTTTAGCTTGGATGAGCCTCTCATGGGAATGGTTTTCGAGGCAACTTTGCTTCAGTTCATGGAAAACATCTTAAAACTCAGTGGCTGAAAAGCACCATGAGACATATGACTCAATAAACAAAGGGTGTGGACCTCAAATTAGCTTAATCTCACAAGCTGTATTTAATTACATAACAATGTGTTGTTCCACTTTGTAGAAACAACTAAAGAAGTATCTGTTCTCTTGTTGGTATCTGCTCTCTTGCTACAGGTTCAACTTGTCATTGAACCTCTGTATGTGGCTGATTATAAAGCTTATGACAACACATACTAAATTGTGTCCAATGTTTGCTTTGCAAATTCTTAGAGAAAATAAGTTTGCTAACACTGTCTGAATTTTGACTCATGTGCAGTGGAAATCTGCAAGTAAATATTTTGCTTTTAAAGCAGGATCTTAATCAGTGAAGTTTTTAGTGCTTGTGTTTAAACAGCAAAACAAATACATAGTTGTGACATGTTTAACCAGCTTCCGCCTCCTTCTTTCTCTCATTGACTTGGAAAATTACAAGAATGTTGAAAAATATATTCTATGCTCTTATGAGAACCTAAGCGGCAGACTTTATACATGTTTATTGCCAATCTTCATAATAGTCTTATAAGGTGGATATTATGACCCCCGTTTGGAAGACAGGAAAACTGAGGCCCAGAGAAACATAAATAACTCATAATTTCTCAGGAGTGACAGAAACTGGAAATAGAAAGGGCGGTTAGAATGTAAGAACATGGACTTCCTCTGACGTACACTTCCTCCCTCACGCTTCAAGAGACAGAAAAGCTTTGGGACTCTTATCTTTCCTGATATCACTTGGAGGAAGCAAAGAGAATCAACATCTATTGAGTTTTTAGTTTTTATTAAATTGAGTGCTAGAGTTTTGTTCTTATACATAGTATATGTGCAATAAAATAATTGTTGGTTTTATTTGAGAGTACACCTTAGATTAATATATCAGATTTATGTAAGAATACTAGTTAATTTTGTCCATTGACACATAGTTAAAACCAATATATGGTTGTTGATTAATAGAGTCAGTTGGCAATGGCTTTCCATTATTTGTAAGAACAGAGGAAAACAGGGAAAGGTAATTACAAATTCAGATATACATAGTATGTCTGTAGAGGACTTTTAGACAGTTTTGTGTCTCTTTGAATAAGATTTCAGGTAAGATATAAATATTTAGTCCATGATTGTTATTTCATGATATATATTCTTCCTTGCTGATCCCATCCTACACCCTGGTTTCAGGTAGCATCTAATAAGGTAATACTTTCTGAGATAGATCTTCCCCCTCAGATCTCAGTCTCTGAGCTCCACACCATTATTTCCAGCTGTGCATCGGACATCTTATGGATGTTTTACAGCCTCCTTAACTATAACAGTTCAGTTCAAAACTGAACTTGCTATCTTTTTCTCCAGATTTTTTCTCCTCCCTACTATTTCTAATATTGGGAATGTCCCTACCATCTTTCTGGTACCATAAATTAAAGACCCAAGATTTAGTTGTACCTGCCCCCTCTTGATAATTTTCCACTTTTGAGAGGTCATTGAATGGTGTATATCCTATTGCCTAAATCTTTCTGTTCATTCCCTCTCTCTTAATTCTTGATGTTATCATCTTGTATTATGTGAAATGCCTGTTAACTGGTCTCCTTTCTTCCATTACCTAATTAAGAGACATTTGGTGAGTGCCTGCAATGGTCTAGGCAAAATTTAATTGCTGGAAATACAATGAAAAGAAACAATCATAGCAGTCCTAATAGTGAGAGGAGAGAAATGAGTAAGATAAATAAAATAAAGGAAAAATAAAAGCAAAGAGATGAGAAAGGGAATATATATGGGATGCTGAAAACTTAAATAGAGTGACCAGGAAAGGCCTTGCTGAGGAGTTGACGTTTGAGTCAAGATCAGAAGGAGATGAGTGAGCAAGTCTTGAAGATATCAGGGGGAGAATTATTTAGGTGGAGGAACAGCAGATTGAAGGCCCTGAGTCAGGAATTCACAGGGTAAATTTGAGGACCATTAAGAGAGGCAACTGAACTGGAGTGGAGTGAGACAGTCAGGAGTGGGGGACATTGAAAGAAAACAAGGTCAGAAAGATAAGGAGCAGGGAGTCAGTGGTTGGGGGAAAATCATTTAGGGTTTTGCACTTAAGGACTTTGATGTTTATTCTGAGTGAGACAGGGTCTTTGAGGGTTTTGAGCAAAGGCATGACATCAGATCTATTTATTTAATAGGTTCCCACTCTGGGTACTTCATGAGGAGTAGTGGGCCTGGGATGGAGAGGGAGACCTCTTGCATGCGTGCTCTTCAATTGTGAGTCTTTGTGACCCCGTGAACTGCAGCCTGCCAGGCTCCTCTGTCCATGGGATTCTCCAGGCAAGAATACTGGAGTGGGTTGCCATTTCCTCCTCCAGGGAGACCTCTTAGGAGTTCACTAAATAACTAGAGTGAGAGACGATGGTAGTTTAGAAAAGGGTGGTAGAAGTGGAGATGGTAAAAAGTCGTCAGAATCTATATATATTTTGAATTTAGGCCTTAGAGAATTTGCTGATGATTCACTTATGAGATGTGGGAAAAAGAGGAATCCAGACTGAATTCAGGATTTTTGCCTCTTTCCAATCAACCCTTTAAAATCCTTCAAGTGCTTTAAAAAAATGTGAATCTTAGGGTCTGATATCTTCCCTTCCAATAATACCTCATTTTAAATTTATCTACAGCTCATCAAAAATCCTCAAATGGCATTCAAACCATCCATGGCATTTAAGGCCAACCTCTGCAACTTTATCTTCTGTCACATCCTCACCTGCCCACCTGACCTCATCCAGATCAAATATCACAGTCACTTCTGCATGTGATGTCTTTTGCCTGGAGAATGTCGTATATGTATAGTTCTCATTTTATCCTAAAATAATTCAAGCATCTTTCATTTCCCACCACATAGTTACCCTTTTCTCCTCTTGCTGCCCCTCATCTGATCTCATAATGCTCAATGAATTTCTCTACTACAATCCTTATCCCTTCATGTGCCTGCATCCAGGATGCTGTAACTCAGCAATGCCCAAGCTTTCTTTTACCAGGAACCAGTTTTTTGGAAGGCAATTTTTCCACAAATGGCGGGGCGGGGGTGGAGGGAGGTTTTGGGATGATTCAAGTACATTACAATTTTTATGTACTTTATTTCTATTTTGTGGCAATCTCAGTATATTGTGCCTTGACTTCTGGGTTAGGGTTTACTTTCTTTCACACTCTTATAAGGATCTGATGCTGCCACTGATCTGACAGGCGGCAAAGTTCAGGCAGTAATGCGAGTGATGGGGGGTGGCTGTAAATACAGATGAAGCCTCGCTTGCTCACCCACTGCTGACCCTCCGCTGTGCGGTCTAGTTCCTAACAGGTCACATACTAGTACCAGTCTGTGCCCGGGGGGTTGGTAACCCTTGAAGTAACTCATGAAAGGTAGAGATGCATCTTTTCTGCCAGGATATGCCTCATTCATATACAATACATATTATAGAGTGAGTCCACATCGGGCATTGCAATAGAAAAATTGATGAATGACTGCAAAGAGGGATTTAAAAAATAATTTTACTATTTTTTGGAAGGACTTTAACACTGTAGTCTGTGCATTCTTATTTTAAATACTAAAAAAAAAAAATACAGTTCAGAGAATAATCTCTGCCATCTATTGAGTGCTTACAAGGTACTGGCTGAACTTTTCAACATCATTTAATTTAATCTCTGTTAAAAACCCTTGTTCAGGTGCTCAGTCATGTCTGACTCTTTGAAACCCCATGGACTGCAGCACACCAGGTTCTCTAGTTTACAGATAATAGAATAGAAGCTTAGTTAGTCAGCTAGTAAGAGGGCTGGAATGCAAACCCAGATCTGTCAAGCTCAAACTACAAAATGACCACTTCATATGGAAAGAAGTTTTCTGTTAATTATTATGTTGTTATTAATTTCTATCACATTTACTACCTTGTTGGTACTAAGAAACAGAAAGTTCAAAATATTTCTATAGCCCTTATAGGATATACAAAGACAGTTATTTGAGTGTGCGTGTTAATAGGTTGGAGTTATGCAGAGTATGAGAAATAGTTCCAAAGAAGAGGGGCTTTTTCTATTTTAGTCCCGTTCATTAAATCTCGATGGTTGTCATGAGGCAGACATTAGAGACTATCCAATTCAATGATTTAATATTTTAAGTTGAGGAAGGCTTTGTTCAAACAAGGTCTTAAAAAACTTGAAAGCTTAATGATTAAAACAGATGAAAATGGAATAGCTTCTTTGTTTGATTTTGAGTTGTGGGAAAAGGACCCTTTCCTATTTCTAACAAATCACTGATCTAGCCAAACACTTTTATTAATTTCTTAAGTGTTTAAAAAATTTTTTTGTTGTTGTTCTTGATAGCTTTAGTTGTGCTCTAAAAGAAAAGAGAGACACAGAATTATTCAAGATTGCACAACTGGATGATGGTAGAGTTGGGGCTCTAGTTTTAAGATTTCTTTGATATATTTGCTTTATTAAAACATGAGACACGTGCACCCCAATATTCATCACAGCACTATTTATAATAGCCAGGACATAGAAGCAACCTAGATGCCCATCAGCAGACGAATGGATAAGGAAGCTGTGGTACATATACACCATAGAATATTACTCAGCCGTTAAAAAGAATTCATTTGAATCAGTTCTAATGAGATGGATGAAACTGGAGCCCATTATACAGAGTGAGGTAAGCCAGAAAGATAAAGACCAATACAGTATATTAACGCATATATATGGAATTTAGAAAGATGGTAACGATAACCCTATATGCAAAACAGAAAAAGAGACACAGATGTACAGAACAGACTTTTGGACTCTGTGGGAGAAGGCGAGGGTGGGATGTTTTGAGAGAACAGCATCGAAACATGTATATTATCTAGGGTGAAACAGATCACCAGCCCAGGCTGGATGCATGAGACAAGTGCTCAGGCCTGGTGCACTGGGAAGACCCAGAGGAATTGGGTGGAGAGGGAGATGGGAGGGGGGATCGGGATGGGGAAAACATGTAAATCCATGGCTGATTCATGTCAATGTATGACAAAAACTACTACAATATTGTAAAGTAATTAGCTTCCAACTAATAAAAATAAATGAAAAAAAAAAAAAAAAAACAAAAACCATGATGCATTCTTAAAACACTGGGTTCATATGGAAGGTAAGATTCCTATCTTTGAATCACATATCCATGAGACTTTATGTGCATATACCTTTGGAATGCACTGCATGACTTTCTTTTAATTCAATGGTTTATTTTCCAACTTAATCTTGGGTAACAATTAAATAAGTTTATATTCATTGAGGATATAAATCACATATTGTTACCCTGCTTATTTAACTTATATGCAGAATACATCATGCAAAATGCCAGGCTGGATGAAGCACAAGCTGGAATCAAGATTGCTGGGAGAAATATCAATAACCTCATATATGCAGATGACACCACCCTTATGGCAGAAAGTGAAGAACTAAAGAGCCTCTTGATGAAAGTGAAAGAAGAGAGTGAAAAAGTTGGCTTAAAACTCAGCATTCAGAAAACTAAGATCATGGCATCTGGTCCCATCACTTCATGGCAAATAGATGGGGAAACAATGGAAACAGTGCCAGACTTTCTTTTCTTGGGTTCCAGAATCACTGCAGATGGTGACTGCAGCCGTGAAATTAAAAGACACTTGCTCCTTGGAAGAAAAGCTATGACCAACCTAGACAGCATATTAAAAAGCAGAGACATTACTTTGCCATCAGTCTGTCTAGTCAAAGCTACGGTTTTTCCAGTAGTCATGTATGGATGTGAAAGTTGGACTATAAAGAAAGCTGAGCACCAAAGAATTGATGCTTTTGAACTGTGGTGTTGGAGAAGATTCTTGAGAGTCTCTTGGACTGCAGGGAGATCCAACCAGTCCATCCTAAAGGAAATCAGTCCTGAATATTCATGGGGAGGACTGATGCTGAAGCTGAAACTCCAATACTTTGGCCAGCTGATGCAAAGAACTGACTCATTGGAAAAGACCCTGATGCTGGGAAAGATTGAAGGTGGGAGGAGAAGGGGACGACAGAGGATGAGATGGATGGAGGGCATCACTGACTCAATGGACCTGAGTTTGAGTAAGCTCCAGGAGTTGGTGATGGACAGGGAGGCCTGGCATGCTGCAGTCCATGGGGTCACAAAGAGTCGGACACGACTGAGCAACTGAACTAATATCAGTTGAGTAAACAGAGACTGGGCAAGTGGTACCTGAGCAAACCTGTACAACGTTTTTGTGAAAATTAGGGAAAAAGCAGCTTCTCTGGGAAACAGACATAAGGTGTTCCTTGGGCTACGTACAGCTCTGGTCTGAGCCAGAGAGCTTGGCAAGGAGCATAGGCACAATCTTGACTTCCAGTCTCCCCCTGAACCAGCATTTTTGTGCATTATACAAGCTGTATAGCTGTATACAACAGAGCAGAAATGATGTATCAAAGATTTGGAATCTGCTGCTTGTGGGAAATGCCCACCTAGGATTCATTTTTCTCTTGTAAAGTTTGCAGATTGGTACAGACAAATGGCTAATAGGTATGGATGTAAGCTTGTGTGTATGTTGGCGTGTATATTGTAGTTGAATTGGGAGATGGTTGAATTAGATGATGGCTCAGGAGAACCTACTGCCAGGGAAGTCAAAACTATGGGTTCAGTCACTTCATAGGCTAGTCAAGTTCTTCCTTTCCTAGGACTCAGGCTGTGTCCTGGAGCTCAGGCTCCTTACAGAGCACCAAGCCGAGCTCCCTGTGTGTATAACACGTTCCCACTAGCTATCCGTTTACACAGGGCTTTCCCAGTTGGCTCAGTGGTAAAGAATGTGCCTGCCATGCAAGAGCCACGGGAGCCCTGGGTTTGATCCCTGGGTGGGGAAGATCCCCTGGAGGAGGGCATGGCAACCCACTCCAGTATTCTTGCCTGGAGAATCCCCATGGACAGAGGAGCCTCGCTGGCTACAGTCCATAGGGTCGCAAAGAGTTGAACACAACTGAAGTGACTTAGCATGCACACAAGCTCTCTATATGTCAATTCTAACCTCTCAATTCATCCCACCCTCCTTTTCCCTCCCGTGTCTACACGTCTGTTATAATGCTTTTCATGGAACTTCAGTATCTTCCAACTGACACCTGGATGTTATCACACATATGCCTTATACTGATGGAAAGGGACATGTTCATAGCTATGGGCATACTGAGGTATGTCCATAGTACCTCTACTGAGGTACTTTCTGTAGTAGAAGAAATTTAATATTAATTTTCTCATCTTCTTCTATAGTCATCAGTTGCTTTACTCAGAAATATGTGTTGATTTTACATACCTATTATTTTGCTGGACATGCAAAAAAGTCCTTCAATGACTTTAGAGTGATAGTGGCATGTAAGGATGCCAAATGCTATAGAAAATTGAGAGGTCAGAGAAGTAACTTTTGGGTGAGGAAGGAGGAATTGTTTCCACTCATCATAGAACATGTGGCATGTGAGCTCTGCTTTATGGAGTGAACAGGAGATCTGAGCAGACAAATAAACAAAGACAAAAGAGATAGAAAGTACAAAGTATGCTTGGGGAAGAGTACTTGGCCATGTGGTGCACTTATAGAAAAGTAAACGGAAAATAATCTAGAAAAATGAGATCAGTCGAGATTATGGAAGAGATTAAGTGTGATAGATTTGGAGTCTTTGCTTTAGAACATCACTCAGGCTTTTGAAATGAGTTATAGCAAAACAGTAATATTGTAGAAAGGCCAATCTGGTGGCTTGGTTGGGCTGAATGGGAGGGAGTTGGGAGGCAGGAGGTCTTACTGGGGAGACTAACTCATTAATCCATGAATGGGATAGGATGGGCCTTGGACCTTGTAGAGACTGTGGGATGCATGGAAGATGGAAAACTAGGACCATTTCCTGATAGAGGAATCAGTGCCAGAGGCAAGAGTGGCAGCCCACAATGAGACTGAAAGTTCAGCCTGAGTAACTTAGGAATTAGTTATGCTAGTTATATCAATAGGCAATTTGAGGTTTTTTGGGATATTTTAATAATATTTAATTTTAGTAACTAATAGTATCTGTATGATAATTTCCAGCAGTTAGCTGGAAAGGTAATTAGCCTGGGAAAAGATATTGGGACTGGAGGTAACCTTTTTGAAGCTACTTTGAGAGAGAGTAATTTAAAGCTCTGAAAAAGAGAGTGTGAAACCAACTCACCTCACTAAATTTGATTTAAAAAAAAAAACTACAATGTAAATGTCCAGGAAGATATGCAAACACACATGAATTTGATGTCATAAAGAGCTTTCTATTATCACAGCCTTAGGTATCCAATAATAAGTAAAAGCACCTGGTGTTATGAAATCAGTGTGTACGTATAATTTAGGCAGCCATCAATTAATACTTACTAAACACTTGTAAGGGTAACCCAAGGGGCTCAGGGGTAAAGAATCTGCCTGCTAATGTAGGAGACATGGGTTCCATTCCTTGGTCAGGAAGATCCCCCTGGGAAGGAAATGGCAACCCACTCCAGTACTCTTGCCTGGGAAATCCCATGGACAGAGGAGCCTGGCAGACTACAGTTCATGGTGTTGCAAAAGAGTTGGACTTGATTTGGTGACAAAAAACAACAACAAAATACATGTAATTGCACCATTATCCTAAGTGAAATAATTTCTATGTGTGAGGCTAAAAATGCAATAAACCATGACCCAGAAGAAATGAACTTTTATTGTGGCTTACAAATAGAAAAGAAATACAAATTGTTTTCTGTACTTCTTTTACTAGCCTATGCTTTATTTATTTATATATTTTTTAGCCTATGCTTTAAAGAGGCAACAATAGTCGAATGAAACAACATAAATGACTACTCATGCTGGGTGCTTGGGTGTATGATGATTTAAACAATTGATTGATGGCTTAATGGAGTAGGAGTGGCCCTTCATAGCGAATTTATTACTTATGGCATGATATAATGAGACCAAGATCGTAATAATTTCATTGTAGATAGATTTTCCCAACCAGTTCACAGCTATAGGCTGAGACTGTTCTTATTTGCTATTCTGAAAATTTGCTTATTTGTTGTTTTGGTTTAGAAGCTTCATAAAGGTGGGACTTTTTCCTTCTTTCTTTCCTTCCTTCTCCAGGTTTTTCCTTCCTTCTTTCCCACGTTTCCTTCTACCTTCCTTTTCATGAATAATGTCTTTATTTTCAGGAGACTGGCCCCATTACTCTGGTTTCTGTGTGTTCAACATATTCAAGAAATCTTTTAAGAAAGGCATTGACTAGAAGCAGGAACTGATTCTAATATTGAAAAAACTATAAAAGAATGTGACATATACCAAAAACAAGAGTCTTTGTTCATAAATTAGGCTGGTTTCAAAGACCTTTTCAGGGGAATAAATTCTTGACTGTGGAAGACTTATCCAAAGAAAGTCAGTTCTTCTTTTTCAAATCAGAGGTCTAATACAGCCTTGCTCCCATTATTTTAAAGTAAGCATTTCCAGATGCTTGTTTCTGAGCTTTGTTTGCTATTTATCTTAATTTAGACTAAGGAAGGAAATGATTTATCTGAATTGTCCCACTCATGCTTCATTTTTCTCAAGCAGACAGTCTGGTTAGTCTAATGGAGTAGGTCGCTGAGGAGGATTTGAGGGATGCTGCTGGACTGAGATCAGTAAAGTTTGCCCGGTTTCCTTTACTCAGAATATACCACCATATTCAGTAATAGAGTTAGATTTGTATAATTATTAACAGAAGGTATTTGATGACTCCTAAGTGACAGAGTCCCTTCCCTGGAGACTCAGAGGTTAAAGCATCTGCCTGCAATGCGGGAGACCGGGGTTCAATCCCTGGGTCAGGAAGGTCCCCTGGAGAAGGGAATGGCAACCCACTCTAGTATTCTTGCCTGGAGAATCCCATGGACAGAGGAACCTGGTAGGCTACAGTCCATGGGGTCGCAAAGAGTCGGACACGACTGAGCGACTTCACTTTCACTTTCACTTTTCAAGTGACAGAGTCAGTTAACTTAAAGGCCTTTTTTTTTTTTTTTTTTTTTTTTTAAAGTTACTGCTCTGCTAAACTCTGGCCTCCTAGGTGGCACTGGTGGTAAGGAACCCATCTGCCAATGCAAGAGACATAAGAGATGCAGGTTCGATCCCTGGGTCTAGAAGATCCCCTGGAGGAGGAATGAAAACCCACTCCAGTATTCTTGCCTGGAGAATCCCATGGACAGAGGAGCCTGGTGGGCTTTGGTCTGTAGAGTCGCAAAGAGAGGGACGTGACTGAGCGATTCAGCACAGTGCTGCTAAGTTTAATATATGTGCTTCTGTAAGGGAAGAACTTGCTGGAACTGGACGCTGCCCAAGAGGCAGGTCTGCTCTCATAGCTGAGATGATGGAGCCTTTTCCGTGTGCAAACAGGCACAGTGGCGCTGTGGCACACAGGGACACGGTCTGCAAAAGTGAGCCTGCCTCAGTGATCTGAAACGACAGAACAGTAAGCTACTTCGGAACTTGAGATGCCGATATTTTAAGAATATTTCTCTAGGAATCACCAAACCCACAGTCATGGAGTCATGCTCTCTTGACTCTACCACTGTTGAAATGCATGTCCCTGGTGTTTCAGCACAGACAATGTAACAGAGAAAGTCCTGACACAGGTTCCCTGTCTTCTTGGCTGATTAATGTTAGGGAAAGATTAGCATGTATTCTAGAGGGCCCTGCTCCCCGTGTTAGAACTCCATCTGATCTCTAGAAAGTGTAGGTAGCTACTGACTGAGTCATTGAGCCCAAGTAGTTTCAGAGCAAGAAGTAACTATTTAGTTGAAGATTTGCTTGCCTATATTCCTCCAAATAGTATTTTTTTCTATATAGATTTAGTTTTTAAAAACTAGATTTTTGTCTTTTTTGTTTATTCTTTCCTTTTATTTCCTTTCCTTAAATTTTTTTTTTTTTAAACTAAAGTGAAGTGAAAGTTGCCCAGCCACGTCTGACTCTTTGTGACCTGGTGGACTATACAGTCCATGGAATTCTCTGGATCAGAATACTGGAGTGGGTAGCCTTTCCCTTCTCCAGGGGATCCTCTGAAGCCAGGGATTGAACCCAGGTCTTCTGCATTGCTGGCAGATTCTTTACCAGCTGAGCCACAAAGGAAGCCTAAAGATAATATTTAAACTTTATTGGCACCAACATTATTTTGCCATCTTTCTGCAAATTGCAAATAAATATTCATGATACTATATGCATGTGATATTTTATTTTTTATTGGGGTATCATTGCTTTAGAATAGTGTGTTCATTTGTGCTATACAACAAAGTGAATCAACTATGTGTATACATGTGTTCCTTCCCTCTGGCACCTCCCTCCAATACCCGCTTTCTGCCCCTCTAGGTCATCATAGAGCACCGAGCTGAACAAATTATGTTATATAGCAGTTTCCTACTAGCTAGCTGTTTTACACATGGTAGTGTATATATGTCAAGCATGTGATATTTTATTGTCAACATGCTCTTTTAAAAATGTATGTTTGAAATTAGTTTTTAAAAAATTAAATCTTATCTATTAGGATGATGAAAATGTTCTGAAATTTGATTTTGATGATGGTTGTATAACCCTGTAAGTATACTAGAAACCACTGAATTGTACACTTTGGTAAACTTTATTATATATAGTTAAATTTCAGTAAAGCTGTTAAAATTGTTTATCTTTTATGATTCTCAACTTACTGCAATAACAAAATTACCAAACTTTCAAAGAATGGTTGACACTGAGGATGGACTTGAACTCACAGAGACAAAAAAGGACTCAATAACCCATTCAGTTCGTTTCAGTGCCGTTTCCTCCAAAGCAATTCTCAGGTAGGTCTTAGAATGCAGTGGTGCATTATCATTAATGACAACAGCAACAATAGCAAGTGAATCGTTACAAGTAATAGTTAAAGCATCAGAGTTTTAAAATTATTTATACACAATTTAAAGCATAATTCCACCATAACATTGCTGTCACTCATTTGTGTTTTCCTTTTATTTATTTTTTGAGTGGAATTACAAGGAGTGCATTGGGCATTGCTTATAAGCCTGGTTAGATCTACAGAAGTCTGTCACACATATTATTGTTATTTGTCAGGGTAGAAAAAAAAAGGTAAGAAGTCCTAGAGAAAAACTTATATTTAAATTCCAGCTGCTAAATGACCAAAAAACCCCATTCATTTTCTACACATTTCCCAATTCTCCCATTTCTTCCTTTCTTATGCAGCCTGAACTGACTAAATAAGAGTGTCCCCCAGGCTTATTTGAGTGCAGAAACATTTCTGAAATACCTAACATGTTGAGGAGCACAGGAACTCAGTTAAGAAAATGTTTCTCTGTGAGTCCTGACTTGCCTAAGTCCCTCAGTGTTTCTGCAGGAAAGGGATGGGAGAGCTACTGCATACCCAGCTTGGAGAGCATGCTCATTCATATGTAAATACACAGAAATATGTCTTGCTGTAACTCTCTTTCCATTTTGAATAATACTTGGGGAACTGCCTTGTAGCTGTTTAGTTTCAATTGGTTTGTTTGGTACTTATATTTCAATGTATATATGAGTTGCCTGTTAAAATGCAAATTTAAATAGTGAATCTGGGGTTGGGCCCAAGATTCTGCATTTCTAGCAAGTTCCAGGGTGATGCTGATGTTATTGATCCAAAGACCACACTTTGTGGAACAAAGGTTTTGGATACAATTAGATCAGAATAGCTCCAAGGCAGAGAAGAGTGATTTTTAGTAAAGGCATCCTAGTTTCTTCTCTGTTTCCTAAAGTCCAAGCACAATGGAGACAATCCTCCTATAAGATCATTATGAAATGTTGAAAACCTAATTTACTGCTCTGTCAAATATACTGATCCTTACATAAAACCAGATATGTGTTTGTTTTCTATAGGAAATAAATGAGTGTAGTATTTAGGGGCTCTTACTCCTAACTCAATGTGATATGATTTGTAATACCAAATTGAGAGCATCAGGATATTTCTGGTTTCATTGTTTCTACAAAGCATGTCCCAGTGAGGTGAGAAATTTGATATATCACACTCTGGAGAAGCACAAGGAAGCATTTTTTTTGTGCTCTAAATGTGTTTATCCTACCATGTTTGATTTGATTATTATTCTTTATAGACCCAAATTTTAAAAATTCTAACAATTGCCAATGAGACAATCCGGTTTAATTTGTGTGGAAACATATATACTAGATTTTTAACATTGTTTACTTGTCGGGGGACAGAGGAGGTACAGTGAATGATGGGGTGGAAGAAAGAAAAAAGAAATGTACAAGTTAAGTAAAAATGTATTAGTGTAGGTTCTAAAGCAAGAAAGACATTTCAGCACAAGCTGGATGGAATAAGTTAGTGGGCATGATAGAATAGAGAATCTGGAAATTGACTGAACTATTCTCTCAGAACTACTAGTTAAGTGTTATCACCCATAACTTGGAAAGAGTGGAGACTGAAGTCAGAACCTCATATGTATTCTTCATGGTTAGTTCTATTTAACTATATCCAGTACATGATAATTGTTCTTATAGGGAAAAGAAGTAGCTTTTAATGAATCATGGACCAAACCCAAGATTAGTTGTTTCAAATGCTCTTGCGTAATATTTAGTTGCATCAGTATATTTTTTAAAACAACATCTTGTACTCAAACCTTTCAGAACTTAATCCTAGTGGCTTCTTGCCCAGATTTTCTAAAGAAGCAGAGGAAAAAAATTGAGATTCTCTGTATCATTTTCCCAGGAGGATTCTGTGTCAAATGAAATGAGCAGCGTTCCAAGGTCTATGGTACTAACTTTTTTGAAACCTACACAGTAGAATATATTCCTCAGAACTTAGTAAAAATGCTGCAGATATATCTTTTTTCTTGGGAAGCAGTTTACAGAGTGTGAGGGAAAACACTGTTGAAGAGATCAGCAAAGCTACTTGACATTAGGCAAATCACTTCTAAGAACTTGAGTTTTCTCCTTTGTCATTGAATGAAGAATCAGCGAGTTTCCCGATCACCTTCACAGTGTTCTGTCTTTTCCCCTGCTTCGCATAGATGCTTCCTTTTCACTCCATGACCACTCTGTTTGGTAGATTCTCTCACATCTACTACACACTAAATTTTTGCAAATACTTTATTCCCTAAAGAATGTCTGTCTGCTTACATTTTTCTTATCTCCCCATTCCCACATCACCTCCCTCCCCTCCTGGTAGATTAAGTTCTGTGAGAGGAACCACAGTTGAGAGTATAGACTCTGAAGCTGGACTACATGAGTTCTACTTTTGCTATCTACTTGCTGCATGAACCTGGGAAGTTACCTTACTTCTCCTTATTACCTTATCTGCAAAATAGAGGAAATAATGGTACCTACCTCCAGGTTGTGAGGATAAAGAAGTTAAAACTGCGTTAACACAACTAGGGTTATTGTTGTCTGATGTTCGGCCCATTGTCAGCGTGCAGCCTATCAAATTCATGAGGGGAGGGACTGACTGCGGTTAGTTCTCCACTGTGTCCCCTGAAGTTTCTGATGGTCTGTGTTTAAGTGTATCTGTACAGTGAGAAGTGGGTTAGGTGGTGGAAGTGAGGCCCTGAACATTGTTAAGACTTCTAGCGTGGGCATAAAGAGCCGTTAAGAGATCCTTCTCTGTCTCCTGGATAAATGGATCTGTTTACTCAGTTTTTTTCTATTTTATTTTACAAGTAATAAAGAAAGATAATGTAGTACAGTAATGATAATCACAAGTTTTGTATCCAGACGGACACAATGTGACCATGGGTTAGTGACAAAAAAATCTTTCTAAGCCTTAGCTCCTCATTCATAGAATAGGGTCAATCACACGCCTCAAAGGGTTGTGAAAATTAAAGGGGGTTCTGTTTGTAAAGTACCTAGAACTCTGGCCTGCGTTCAGTAAATGGCAAATGTTATATTCTTCTTTTAGGTAAAACCCAACTTTAACTGCAGGTATCATTTTATTTTATTTTATTTTTTTTGTAATGACATTTTGTAAGAGTGATAACCTTCTGCAGTATCACAGAACGTTAGCCATAGAAGGGAACTGCGAGAATACCTACTCCACTTTATCCGTTATCCAGATGAGTAAACTGATCTAAACAGAGATTAAGTGGCGGTATCGAGTTGTCTCTTACTTTTTTTGTCTGTGCTCTTTTAAATTAACTAATTAATCAACCTAGGATATTGTGGGCACTCTCTTACACAGAATGCATGACAGAAACATTAAACTGAATGTTTATTGAATGAATGTTGGAAAAAAAATCAATAGATAGCGAGTACTTATTATGTCACCCTGTAAGACAGTGGGGACATTTATAAAATGGCCAATTGTCCTTGCTTTAAGGCTCTCATGACATTCTAAGGGCAGATAAGATACAGACTTTTTTTTTTTAGGTTTTTATTTATTTATTTTAATTGGAGGCTAATTACTTTACAATATTGTAGTGGTTTTTGCCATACATTGACATGAATCAGCCATGGGTATACATGTGTTCCCCATCCTGAACCCCCCTCCCACCTCCCTCCCCATCCCATCCCTCAGGGTCATCTCAGTGCACCAGCCCTGAGCACCCTGTCTCATGCATCGAACCTGGACTGGCGATCTGTTTCACATATGATAATATACATGTTTCGATGCTATTCTCTCAAATCATCCCATCGTTGCCTTCTCCCATAGAGTCCAAGAGTCTGTTCTTTATATCTGTGTCTGTTTTGCTGTCTTGCATATAGGGTCATTGTTACTATCTTTCTCAATTCCATATATATGCGTTAATATACTGTATTGGTGTTTTTCTTTCTGACTTACTTCACTTTGTATAATAGGCTCCAGTTTCATCCAACTCATTAGAAATGATTCAAATGCATTCTTTTTAATGGCTGAGTAATATTCCATTGTGTATATGTACCACAGCTTTCTTATCCATTCGTCTGCCGATGGACATCTAGGTTGCTTCCATGTCCTGGCTATTATAAACAGTGCTGCGATGAACTTTGGGGTACACATGTCTCATAGACTTTTAGCAATATTTCACACCTTTGACAATTCCTTTTTGTTTAAATACTCTGGCCTGGCCCATTGGGTAACTCTTTCAGCTTGTGGCTTGAGGCTCTTATGCATAGTATCTTGTACTCTAAAAGCACCATTTTGGGCTCTGTTACTGTAAAGATAAGTTGGTATCTACTTGCCTAATTTCTACTGAGAAGTATATCCTTTGCCTAATGGTTTACAATTTTAAGCATGGTTTTTGAAAATTAAAATAGCAATTCACAAACCAGAATTGAATCAACAGGCAGAATTTGGAAAGTATTTCTGACAGTTATAGCTTTTTTCCCCATGTCTTTTGACTGACTGACACATCTATCTGGTTAGTTAATTATAACATGAGCATGAACAAAAAGGGAGAAAATGGATATAAGATTTGTTATGGTGGGAGGAGTCCTTCTAAGACATGTCTGTTCCTGAGCTGAGATATTCTCATTTATCTTAATCGTTCCTTAACTACATGCTAAATTCCAAATTTGAATCTTCATCCTACTTTCCAAACTTCATTTCACACTTTTCATGTAATCCAGTGGAAAACACACTCTCTTAGAGGACCTGAGGAAATCTGGGATACTTAAGGATTTGAAAAGAATAATAATTATATCACGATAACTCCACTGCCCAGATTCCTGGGTCCCCTGATAGAATTTCCCTTTTCAGAGAGAAGTGAACAGGTAGGTAAAAAAAGAAACACACCATCTTTGCAAACTTTAGGAGAGGACAACTTAAAAGAGGTCTTAGAGTTTATATGCAAGTAATCAAACCATTTAAGGAGAAGGAAATGGCAACCCACTCCAATAGTCTTGCCTGGAAAATTCCATGGATGGAGGAGCCTGGTAGGCTGCAGTCCCTGGGGTCGCAAAGAGTTGGACACCACTGAACGACTTCACTTTCTTTCTTTCTATAGTTCCCTTTGGAGAAGGAAATGGCAACCCACTCCAGTGTTCTTGCCTGGAGAATCCCGTGGACAGAGGGGCCTTGTGGGCTACAGTCTATGGGGTTGCAGAGAGTTGGACATGACTAAGCAACTAACACACACACAAACCATTTAAGAGACCTCATTGTCAACCATCTTTGCATGAAATGTTCCCTTGGTATCTCTGATTTTCTTGAAGAGATCTCTAGTCTTTTCCATTCTATTGTTTTCCTCTATTTCTTTGCATTGATCACTGAGGAAGGCTTTCTTATCTCTCCTTGCTATTCTTTGGAACTCTGCATTCAAATGGGTATATCTTTCCTTTTCTCCTTTGCTTTTTCGCTTCCTGTCTTTTCACAGCTATTTGTAAGGCCTCCTCAGATAGCCATTTTGCTTTTTTGCGTTTCTTTTTCTTTGGGTGGACTCTGGGAGTTGGTGATGGACAGGGAGGCCTGGCGTGCTGCGGTTCATGGGGTCACAAAGAGTCGGACACAGCTGAGCAACTGAACTGAACTGAATTGTCAACCAAAAGTATCAAAAAATTACCTGATTATTTTACCTAAGAGTGACCTAGAATTACCTAAAAACATTACTTTCATACCCCTTCCCCTACCCAATTGCTCCCTCTGAGCATATGGAGAAACTGGAAAATAGTGAAACTTGAGTTATTTATTTATTTTTTAAATTGAAGATAGTAGGGTGTGTCTTTATGCTGTTGGGGATATTCCAGTAAAAGGAAACTGAAAGTTTTAATTAATTCCTCCCACCATTAAACTCAGGCATATGTCTTGTCAAAATAAAAATTTGATGTTTTTAAATTAGCCATGCCATTTGAATAACAACTTTCCTGTTTCCACTGACAATTCTGTTTACTCAGGTTGACAGGGACATTGTTTCCTAGTCATGGGTCCTCAAACTGATGAACAAGGGTAGTTATTCTCAAAATTCACCAATTTGGCATAGTGACACTGATTATCTTCTTACAATAAAAATCAGCCAACCAATGAGCAAAACTAATTTCTACTTACGTACTTTTAGGTTAATAAAAAAGGAAAAACTGATTATTTGTAGATGCAGCTTATTTTTAAGAGAAAAAATATTTTAAAGTATGCTGCATAGAAACCAAGTTCCGAAGAAGAGCTGTTGTTTGTTGTTTTTTTTGTTTTTTGTAACTGTAAAGTTTGGGTCTTATTGAGTATAAGGATGGATCAGTTTAGAAATTAGATTGATTCAAGGCTTTCTGAAATTGTACATCACTTTCATTATTTGCATTGTTTACAAGTTTCCTTTTATTTTCCTTTGAAAGACATTTAGCTATTTATGAGGATACTTTTTTTTTAATCAGAGGAATTTCTTCACAAAATTAAAAATGTTTCAGTAAAATCATTTCAAATTGTATTGTGATTATTAGGGCAATCCCACATTGTTATAAAATGTTTAGGAACAATGGGGAAAACGTAATTCATAAGCTCACCGCTGTAACACAACAAACATGATTAATATTTTATATTTCTCATTAGACATTTTCATATGTATAGTTTTTCAGAGGTAAGTCAATGAGTGAATACAATTTTGTGATTCATTTTCACATAAATGAGAGCATACAATATATGCTATTTCATAGATTTTATCCTAGTTTAATAGGTTCTTATACTATCCCTTGTATGAATATGAAATTATTTTTATTATTTTCATATATTATTACTTGTTAATTAATACTGATTTTTTAAAGCTTAGGCTGCTACACATTTTTATTTTTTTAAGGCTGCACCATGTGGGGTCCTAGTTCCCCAACTAGGGATCAAATCTGTAACTGCTTCACTGGGAGCATGGAATCTTAACCACTAGATCACCAGGGAAGTTCCTGCCACCCATTTTTTATTGTTTTATATATATATTTAAATGCATATAATTGTACATATATTTTATTAAAAATTTTTGAATTTTGATTGGATTTCCTCCTTCCTAAAGTTCAGGAGATTTAAAATAAACTCAACTACATTTGACTTGGCCAACTATCCATACTTCATTTATTTCCCTTTTGAAATGACTTATTTGTATCACACATTTTTGTGTTCATGGGAAAACAAAATGAACAATATAGTCACAGATGCAAGCACAAACATTTCAAATTATATAATTTTGAAATTGTACTATCTGACTCTGGATTGTGCTACAATTTTTTGCTTTTTAACGTGAAAGTATATAAAGATAAACAGCTATTAGCTGAAAAGAAAACTAGGCAAATACTATTTTTTCTTAAGTATCAACAAAAACTTGCTTGAAAGTAATGATATCATAGTATATAAAAGGTAGACAAATACAGTTTTTGCTTTCTTCAAGAGGACTTCAGAATTCACTTTGTATTTAATAGCTAAAGTGATATTGTGACAGGCGCAAAAATACAGAACCCTTAAAAACTTTAAAACAACAAACGAATTTTTTTCTGATTACATTTTAAAGCCACACATCAGTTTTCTGAGAAGTTAAACATGAGAAAACAAAAACACTTCCTTATTTAAATATATGTTTTCATAACACTAAGTCACCTATTTAGATTTATTCAGTTTGTTAAAAATTCAGTCAAGCAGCCAAGCACCTTATTTAAACAATATCAAGCATATTACCTAAACATTAACTAATAAGAGTTTCAATGAAGTTTTGATAAAAATAACTAGAAGTAACTGCCAACCAAAATTTCTTAAGCTTCTGTATTCATATGCTTTATGATACAGTCAAAATTTCAAAACAAAAACAGAACTTACCTATACATCTTAATCCTTAATAACGAAGAAGTCCTTTTTTTCTGCCTATGCAACTGCTCTGAGGTTTCCACTCAAATGAATGACTCTCATATGTTATATGTGATCTATGAAAGAACTGAAGCAAAGGAGGAAATTCCACACAATTAAAACCTAACTTGTTAAACAAGTCTGAAGGAATCAACTTGAACCAATCATATGACTTGTGGAATGGATCAGAAAGAGACAGGAAATCTTACAAATCAGTAAAAATTTTATTTATACTGGTAACTTGTAATTAAACATAACAGGTGATACATATTTCGTGAAAGGCTATAACTATTCCATAGGCTGCAGCATCATAGTTTTTAAGTTAAAAAGGATGTGACACTCTTGCACATGTTATCATGTTATCACACACCTTATTTTTTGCCACAGCAGGCCAAAGGCTATCAGAAAATGCTTTCCATAGATTAATTGGTAATACTCCTTTCTCTTTGATAAAATTCTCTTTTTCTCATAGCATTTGAAATATTCAGAGAAGTAATTGAGTATTTATACAAATTTGTGAATAAGTAAGAAGAACAATTGAAACTAAAATTCATTTAGTCTTTCTCTGAGTATATCTTTAAAAAAATATTCTAACTCAGTATTGCAATAGATGAGTGGGCAGCAGAGTGTAGAATGAGAATTCTATGTAGAATAGCATGGAAGTGAGAAAAGCTATTTCTGTTTATTGTATTGGGAAGGATAGGAGATAAATTTGGAAAGTTATGCTGAAGTTACTTTGTGAGAAATAATGAATACTAAATTATTGGAATTGTATAACAGAATTAGGAAATTTGAATTTGGGTTTCAACATTTTCACCAATTAATTGTGAAGCTTAAGCAAAAAATTACTTAGGCCTTTATGAGTCTCATTTACTTGCTGAAAAAATTAGATGCTGATTACATGGTCTTCTATAACTATCATGTAAATCATGGCTAGCTAATGAATTCACTCCAGAACTGTAACTCAAGAAGTGTTCAATTATGCATTTTTAAAATGTAATGTGCAAAGCTTTGCATAAAACAGGAATAGGTAGATATAAGGGATGGGGTGGGGAGGGAGGTGGGAGGGGGGTTCAGGATGGGGAACACGTGTAAATCCATGGCTGATTCATGTCAATGTATGGCAAAAACAACTACAATATTGTTAAGTAAATAGCCTCCAACTAATAAAAATAATTGGGGGAAAAAAAGAAAAAAAAATCAAAATTATTAAAAAAGTTTATCAAAAGCAAAAACAAAAAGAAAAACAAACAGGAATAGGAATGCATGGGCTCCTCCCTACCATTCCTGCATACATTTTCATATCTCACACCTGACATTCTGACCTTTGTTTTTTTTAGTAAAAAGAATAAGACAATATATCAAAACAGTTGAACAAAGTTACCTAAACAAACCATTTTTATTTTACATGTTAGCTTTGACTGAACAGATCTTTTTCACAAGTTATATTATAGTGTATAACTCTGTATTGTGCTTTTTATGCTCAATATTATTTCATAGGCATATCCTTGTGTTACTAATTTTTATTTCTAATGGCTTCATATTATTTCTAGTAGCTATGTATGTATCCAGTAGCTGTTTAACTGTATTATAACTTATTATATAAGTTATATATAACATTATACATTATATTAAATTATATATATACTATGTATTATATGAAGCAATATTACAGTTTTTTATTTTAATACAATTTCAAGTTTACAGAAAACTTGCAAATATAGGACCTAGATCCATCAATTGTTAAGAATTTTAATGACTTTATTTTAATCACATGCAGCCATATGGAATATCACACCAAATAGATTCATCATAAAATACTGAAACCATCTCCTAATATGAAGTATTTTGACCACCTTCATGAACATGCTTTTGTAACCCCATTGCTAAATATTTCCTTGAAATAAATGAAAATGAAAACTGTTTATTGGGGCAAATTATTTAAATATTTTAATGACCTTTAAAATTTGCTTTTGTTTCAGTACTTTTTTAAAGATGTGAATTATATTGTCTTCTGGTTTTTGTTGACAGCACTTTTCCTCCAACTATACGTGTTCTTTCTTTTCCATCTCTGTATTTCCTAGAACAATCAGCAAAGTCCTTTTTAATGAGAAGGTGCTTAGTCAACACATATTGTTTGAATGTCTAATAACTAAATGAATTAATGCAGATTCTGGTGTCCCCTCACTATTCACACAGAAATTGGGAATGAGTCAGGGGAAAGGTATGGGGAAAACTGCATTCAGTCTGAAAGCATCTTCCTGTTTTCCTGTGATGAGCTCAACACGGAAGGAGAGGTGGGGCATGAAATTACGGTTTGTGAAGCAAAGCGATTGCTCTTAACAAGGACTATTTCAAAAGATGTTGACTCTTAATTTTCAGATCCTCAAGGAGTGGCAGGATAGGGCTTGACCTTTTCTATTCTACAAGGGGCAGCCATTGCAAGAATAAAGTGTGTAGAACGACATTGTACAAAAAACATCAGAATCCTCTTCTTGTCTGCCATGGGCTTGATTTTATTCTTACAGCTGTGCATTCATAAGACTAAGTGTGACCTAGGACTGACAGGGACAGGCTCCAAGGAAATAGATGAGCTCACTTATTTAGATGGAGGATAAATAATGTAGTGCACACACTGCTGAGGTTGGTTCTTTTTCCTGCCATGGCTGAGGGGGGAGACTATGGCAAAGATAGTATCTCCAGGTACACAAATGTCTGAAAAAAGCTCTAGCTTTGAGAGATGTATGAGTCATTCAATTGAACCTGTCATAATAATAAGAGCAGAAGAAAGCAACCAAAAGGCAGATGATCTAAGAAGGTGTGGGCCAGGGTGTTTTCTCTAAATTTGGAGTTTGCTTAGTCATCATGTCCATGGCGGCACAGTCATACGGCTATAGTTGGTAATGAATTTGTCATGACCTCCTTCATAGAGTTATTATATAGATAGAAAAAAAGATAATGGATGTGCTCACCATTTGAAAGTTGTAAAGTGTTGTTTAAATATGCACGTTTATATTTACTGTAAGTTTAAAAGTTGGCTAGTAACTTGATTTTTTCACAAGTTTTATTTTGTGGGTTATGACCTGTAGGCAGTGAGAGGTAAGGGGACATATGCAGATAAGTATGTTCTATTATGTTTCAACTGGAGAAGGATATGGCAACCCACTTCGGCATTCTTGTCTTGAAAATCCATGAACAGAGGAGCCTGGGGGCTGCAGAGCCTGGCAGGCTACAGTCCATGTCCATTGCAAGTTGGACACATCTGAGGGACTGAGCTCACATGCATGGACTATGTTTCAAAGGCTTTTGTCTATTCAAAAAGCATGTGATAGAGTACATTCTTTGGAGTTAGAATATACCTGGAATCAAATCCTTGTTCTTCTACTTACCATCCAACAGGATTCAGCAAAATTATTTATCTGTGTATGCCTCAGGTTTCTTACATGTATAAATGATGTTAAAGTACCATTCTCATGGAGAAGTGAAAATTCTAAGAAATCAAATCAAATGAACTAACCAAGATAAACCTCTTGGCAATGCAACAGTTATGTGGTCATTCATTCTGCACTGAGTCTCAAGGCAGTATTTTTGTACATGTGTAGAAGTCACAATTACTGAGAGGTGGAAAGCACAGACAGTTTGAAAATGGCCCTGGGTGTTTCTAAAATACACTCTTTCTTAGATTCACATTTTTGACTGTGATTTGCCAAAGTAATTTTATTTCTATAGCATTCCTTCAAACATGGTTTAAGAAATCCAAAGCTTACTAAAAATCTGTAATTGCTTTTATGTTGAGAGCCAGCTATTTTCTTATGCTTTTCACATGTAAATTTTTTTAAGCCAGTTTCTGATAGTAAGGGGTCAAAGAGGCATCTTGGTCATAAGCCTTTTTATCTTGTTAAAGGAAGAAACTTGTTTTCTTTACCCTTCGCCTAAGCTCTACACATCGGTTGCCCTTGGGCTGCCTAGACTTGTTTTCTCCTATAAAGAGTAATTTCCATCATCCTACATATATATGAAAATTTGACTCTTACCGTTTTCCTTCACATTCAGAGGGACAATCAGGGCAAATAAATATAATACATATTAATACACAATGTAAATTATCTCATCAATTCAAAGGTCTAGTTGGTAAACTCAAATTAAGTGATCTTTTATTTGGTTGATGATAGGAACTAGTGGTAAAGAACCTGCCTGCCAATGCAGGAGATGTAAGAGATTGGAATTTGATTACTGGGTTGGGAAGATCCCTGGGGGAGCACATGGCAACCCACTCTAGTACTCTTGCCTGGAGAAGCCCATGGACAGAGGAGCCTGGCAGACTGCAGCCCATATGGTCTCAAAGAGTTGGACACGACTAAAACGAATCATCATCAGCAGAAACACTATGAATACACATAACCATTGTAAGTATCTATTTAAAAATTTATCCCATTATCAATTTATGACTTTTAGTCTTAGCTGGCTCTTCAGTACTAGCCAGCGATACAGCCAGGTTTCTCTGATCAGTGCTTTGTTGTTGTTGAGTTGCCAAATTGTGTCCAGCTCTTTGTGACTGCATGGACTGCAGCATGCCAAGCTTCTCTGTCCTTCACTATCTCCCAGAACTTATTCAAACTCATGTCCGTCGAGTCAGTGATGCAATTCAACCATCTCATCTTCTGTCGTCCCCTTCTCTTCCTGTCCTCAGTCTTTTCCAGCATCAGGGTCTTTTCCAATGAGTTGGCTCTTCACATCAGGTGGTCAGATTATTGGAGCTTCGGCTTCAGTGTCAGTCCTTCCAATGAATATTCAGGGTTTAGTGTTTACAAAAATCCATTTTGTATCTTATCTATTCTTCTGCAAGTGTTTATTTTCTATCCCTTGTTTCTACCTTTGCTTTCAACAGATGACTTAGAGTTCTACCATTGGAGAAAAAGATGGAAGCCTCCAGGTGGACACTCCATCAACTACTTGTCATTGAATTTTATGCCTCTGCCTGTATCCTTCCTTTTATAGTGGAAGAGGTTTTTGTCCTTTGTTGGGAGGCTATTTTTTTCACTTGTTCTTTATATGCACATCTTTGTGCTTCTTCTTCCTAATCTGCTTCTGCAGTACCTTCCATCTCTATAAGTCACCTCCCATTCACCTAGTTTCTCAAACTAGAAATCTGGGTGTCATCCTTGTCTCCATCTCTTTCTCAGTGCCTTATGCGCATAAACAGCTATTGAAACCATTTCCCCTTGTCCTTATACCCACTGCTAGTACACGACCCCAGCCACTCTGATCTTTCAGCTGGATTACTGCCACAGTTTCTGATTGGCTTTTCTGCCCATAATATTTTCCCAATCATCTAGTCTCTTCTTGACACTACGAGAGTGATTGTTACAGATTGAGTTATGTTGTTACCCTCTTAAAAAGTCTTCAGTAGCTTCCCTTGCAGTTAAGAGAGTTTATTCTCCTTAACTCAGGTGGCAGAGTCCTGAAGCGAGCTGAACCTTGTCTACATTCTCACCCTCCATCCCACCCTCTTATAGAACTCTACAGTCTATACACTGAATATCCTTTGTTACTTGAATACACTGCCCTCTGTGTCTCCTTCAGTTCTGTTCCTGCAGCTCTCCCCATTGCTTTATGTCTCTTGTGATACATTTCTTAGTTTCCAACTCTGAATAGTCTGTCAGGACTGCTTGTACACTTCCCTCCATGAAGGCTTCTTCACCCTTAGGATAGGTTGCATGCTAAGTCACTTCAGTCATGTCCGCCTCTGCCAGGCTCCTCTGTCTATGGGATTCTTTAGGCAAGAATACTGGAGTGGATTGGCATTCCGTTCTCCAGGGGCTCTTCCAACTAGGGATTGAACCCGCATGTCTTGATGTCTCCTGCACTGGCACACAGGTTCTTCACCGCTAGTGCCACTGGGAAGCCCCAACAAATAATTTATTATTATTACTGTTTTTGTTGTTCAGTCACTCAGTCGTGTCCAACTCTTTGCGACCTCATGGACTGCAGTATGCCAGGCTTCCTTCCCTGTCCTTCACTGTCTCCTGGAACTTGCTGAAACTCATGTCCATTGAGTCAGTGATGCCAGCCAACCATCTCATCTTCTGTCATCCCCTTCTCCTCCTGCCTTCTATCTGTTCCAGCATAAGGGTCTTTTCCAATGTTTCACTATTTACTTATTTACTTGGATGTGCCGGGTCTTGGTTGTGGCAGGTGGGATCTAGTTCCCTAGCCAGGGATTAAAGCCAGGCCTGCATTGGGAGTGTGAAGTCCTAGCCACTGGACCACCAGGGAAGTCCCTAGGATAGGCTGGCTTCTTTCTGATGTGATCCCATATTTGTTTGCTTCTCCTTTCATATTCACTACAGCACACTTTTATTTTTATTTTTAATTAGAGGATAATCACTTTACAATATTGTGATGGTTTCTGCCATACATCAACATGAATTAGCCACAGGTGTACATATGTCCCCTCCCTCATGAACTGGCCTCCCCCCACCCCCATCCCACAACCCCCCATTCCACCCTCCCTTCCCACCCCTCTAGGTTGTCACAGAGCACTAATTTTGGGTTCCCTACATCATACAGCAAATTCCCACTGGCTATCTATTTTAGAAATGGTAATGTATATGTTTCAATGCTCTTCTCTCAAGTTATCCTACTCTCTCCTTCCCCTACTGTGTCCAAAAGTGTGTTTTTTATGTCAGTGTCTCCTTTGCTGCCCTGCAAATAGAATCATCAGGACTATCGCTCTAGATTTCAAAATATGTGTTAATATATGATATTTGTCTTTCTCTTTTTGACTTACTTCACTCTGTATAATAGGCTCTAGGTTCATCCATCTCATTCGAATGGATTCAAATACATTCATTTTTATAGTTGAATAATATTCCACTGTATATATGTACCACAGCTTCCTTATCTATTCAACTTCCCATGGACATCTTGGTTGCTTCCTTGTCCTAGCTGTTGTAAATAGTACTGCAATGAACATTGGGGTACATGTGTCTTTTTCAGTTATGATTTTCTCAGGGTATATGCCCAGTAGTGGGATTGTTGGGTCATATGGTGGTTTTATTCCTAGCTTTTTAAGGATTATCCCTACTGCACTCCATAATGGCTATATCAATTTGTATTCCCACCAACAGTACAAGAGAGTTCCCTTTTCTCCGTATGCTCGCCAGCATTTATTGTTTGTACAAATTTTGATGATGGCCATTCTGACTGGTGACAGAATGTGACAGATTCTACAATGACAGATTTTATCTTCTTGGGCTCCAAAATCGTTGCAGATGGTGACTGCAGCCATGAAATTAAAAGACCCTTGCTCTTTGGAAGAAAAGCTATGACAAATCTAGACAGTGTATTAAGAAGCAGAGACATCACTTTGCCTATAAAATCTATATAGTCAAAGCTATGGTTTTTCCAGTAGTCCTGTACAGATGTGACGGTTGGATCATAAAGAAGGATGAGTGCCGAATAACTGATGTTCTCAAATTTTGATTTGAAGCAAGAGTCTAGAAGACAGTTGGGAGTCCCTTGGACAGCAAAACGACCAAACCAGTCAATCCTTAAGGAAATCCACGCTGAATATTCTTTGGAAGGACTGATGCTGAAGCTGAAGCTCCAATACTTTGGCCACCTGATGCAGAGAGCCAACTCATTGGAAAAGGCCCTAATGCTGGAAAAGACTGAGGGAAGGAGAAGGGGGCAACAGAGGATGAGATGATTGGATGGCATCACTGACTCAATGGACATGAGTTTGAGCAAATTCAGGGAGATTATGAAGGAGAGGGAAGCCTGGCTTGCAATAGTCCATGGGGTTGCCAAGAGTTGGATATGACTTAGCGACTGAATAACAAGTCTGACCAGTGTGAGATGATAGCTCATTGTAGTTTTGATTTGCATTTCTCTAATAATGAACAATGTTGTGCATTTTCATGTGTTTGTTAGCCATCTGTATGTCTTCTTTGGAGAAATGTCTGTTTAGATCTTCTGCCCACTTTTTGATGGGTTGTTTATTTGGCATTGAACTGCATGATTTACTTGTATATTTTGGAGATGAATCCTCTGTCAGTTGTTCCATTTGCTATTATTTTCTCCCATTCAGAGAGGTGTCTTTTCACCTTGCTTATAGTTTCCTTCAGCACATTTTTGAAATCATTCTACAGTAGACCATAATGGCCTATGGGAAAAAGAACTGCTATACTTTGAGAGCCAATCATCTGTAACTAGCATGTATAACTAGGTTAATTAAAAGAATTATTGAATGAAATAAGGAATAAAAATTTACTTCTCTCTGAGGTATTATAGCTATATTTGATCCGCTTTAAAAAAATCACTCCTGTAAGACACAAGGAGGTCGCCTTCAGATCATCCTTCGAGACAACCTACTCAGCTGCAGAGAGTATGAGGGCGTGTGTTTTACAGCACAGATTTCATTTTTATTTAGTAAAGTGAGGGTAGTAGATCAAAAGATGATTGCCATTGATAGAAAAGATAGTTTGTTATTTATTGCTCCCGAGAAGGGGACATGCACATCACGCAGGGTCACACGGGGAAGCACAGGGTCACTCAGAGTCAGAGGGAAAAAGGAGCAACTGTGTACTAGAGCCTCCATCATGATTTCCATCAGAAGAACAGGCTTAAGACTGTTTGAATAGTTTCCGTGGGCTCTGTGATACAGGGGCTGTGCCCAGTTATCTGGTACCTGACTCTGGCATGGGTACACTGTAACTGTGAGTACACTGTTCCATGGCAAAGGAATAATGGCCCAGAGTGTAAGACTTCAAAAAAGGAGGGGTATAGGCTCTGGATCGGTCAGCTTGTGTTTGTGGAGTACATACTCACTGTGTTGTTATTTGCTGTCTCTGGGAATTAGCTAGCCCTGGAAGAGGCAATTCCTCCAAGGGTCGACAAGCCCTCAGATATCGAAGTATCAGAATAAAAACATATGCTTAAAATAACCTGACAGACTCTAGCCGTTAACTTTGTAGAGGTTTGCCTCAGTTTTCAAGCTCAAAGCACTTTTTTTTTTTTTCTGGGTAGCCCTCAGTCTGTGATTGAGCAATGTAGTGGCATAAAGGTCATTTCCACTTCGTGTGGATTTCTCAACAGGTACTCCTTTTCCTATTTGGAACCAGTCTGTTGTTCCATGTCCGGTTCTAACTGTTGCTTCCTGACCTGCATACAGGTTTCTCAAGAGGCAGTTCAGGTGGTCTGGTATTCCCATCTCTTTCAGAGTTTTCCACAGTTTATTGTGATCCACACAGTCAAAGGCTTTGACATAGTCAATAAAACAGAAATAGACATTTTTCTGGAATTCTCTTGCTTTTTTGATGATCCAGTGTATGTTGGCAATTTGATCTCTGGTTCTTCTGCCTTTACTAAAACCAGCTTGAATATCTGGAAGTCCATGGTTCACATATTGCTGAAGTCTGGCTTGGAGAATTTTGAGCATTACTTTACTAGCCTGTGAGATGAGTGCAATTGTGCGGTAGTTTGACCATCCTTTGGGATTGCCTTTCTTAGGGATTGGAATGAAAACTGACCTTTTCCAGTCCTGTGGCCATTGCTGAGTTTTCCACATTTGCTGGCATATTGAGTGCAGCACTTTCACAGCATCATCTTTCAGGATTTGAAATAGCTCAACTGGAATTCCATCACCTCCACTAGATTTGTTCGTAGTGATGCTTTCTAAGGACCACTTGACTTCACATTCCAGGATGTCTGGCTCTGGGTGAGTGATCACACCATCGTGAGTATCTGGGTCATGAAGATCTTTTTTGTACAGTTCTTCTGTGTATTCTTGCCACCTCTTCTTAATACCTTCTGCTTCTGTTAGGTCCCTACAATTTCTGTCCTTTATCAAGCCCATCTTTGCATGAAATGTTCCCTTGGTATCTCTAATTTTCTTGAAGAGATCTCTAGTCTTTCCCATTCTGTTGTTTTCCTCTATTTCTTTGCATTGATCGCTGAGGAAGGCTTTCTTATCTCTCCTTGCTATTCTTTGGAACTCTGCATTCAAATGGGAATATCTTTCCTTTTCGCTTCTCTCTTTTCACAGCTATTTATAAGGCCTCCTCAGACAGCCATTTTGCTTTTTTGCATTTCTTTTCCATGGGGATGGTCTTGATCCCTGTCTCCTGTACAGTGTTATGAACCTCCGTCCATAGTTCATCAGGCACTCTGTCTATCAGAGTCTAGTTTTTTGGGCTCCAAAATCACTGCAGATGGTGATTGCAGCCATGAAATTAAAAGATGCTTTCTCCTTGGAAGGAAAGTTATGACCAACCTAGATAGCATATCTATCTATGCTAGATAGAGACATTACTTTGCCAACAAAGGTCCATCTAGTCAAGGCTATGGTTTTTCCAGTGGTGATGTATGGATGTGAGAGTTGGACTGTGAAGGAAGATGAGCACTGAAGAATTGATGCTTTTGAACTGTGGTATTGGAGAAGACTCTTGAGAGTCCCTTGGACTGCAAGGAGATCCAACCAATTCATCCTAAAGGAGATCAATCCTGGGTGTTCATTGGAAGAAGGACTGATGCTGAAGTTGAAACTCCAATACTTTGACCACTTCATGAGAAGAGTTGACTCACTGGAAAAGACCCTGATGCTGGGAGGGATTGGGGGCAGGAGGAGAAGGGGATGACAGAGGATGAGATGGCTGGATGGTGTCACCGACTCAATAGACATGAGTTTGGGTAAACTCCAGGAGTTGGTTATGGACAGGGAGGCCTGGTGTGCTGCAGTTCATGGGGTGGCAAAGAGTCAGACACAACTGAGCAACTGAACTGAACTGAGCTGAATGTTTACTCATTGGAAGGACTGATGCTGAAACTGAAGCTCCAATACTGTGGTCATCTGTTGCATATAATAGACTCATTAGAAAAGACCCTGATGCTGGCTAAGATTGAACACAGGAGGAGAAGAGAAAGACACAGGATGAGATGATTGGATGGTATCACTGACTCGATAGACATGAGTTTGAACAAACTCTGGGAATTGGTGATGGACAGGGAAGCCTGGTGTGCTGCAGTCCATGGGGTTGCATAGTTAGACATGAGTGAGTGACTGAATGGAACTGAATATTTACTCCAGAGTTTCCCAGATGATCTGAATTTTTGTCAGGTTGGTGTTGCCATCTGATGACTTTCCCTGACAGATCCTTCTTCTCTTCTCCTTTGACAGGTTTTAGTTCTCAATAAACCTTTTCTCTTTTACTTTGTCAGTTTCTGCTACCCAGAAAGGCCAATTTGTAGTAGGTAGTACTGAAAGAGCTCCAAGGAAACAGAAGTTAAGATGAGATTTGGGAACTGGATCAATCACCACACAGCTGGTAGTGAGAACTGGATACTAGGTGACATGCCAATAGCTTCCAGCACAAGGTGGTGGTATGATTGTATGATTGTTACAACTTTCAGCCCTGGTACCAGGCCAACATGACAGTAAATGTGAGTGCATGGACCAGGGCCAATTTATGCATTGAAAGGAATGAGGGTGAGGATGATACACATAAAGACAGTGGAACTGTACGGTTGCTACTAGTTTGCATATGTGTGCAAGAGGTGGATAATGAAAAGTTAAGGGCAATTAACATAACTGAAAGCTGAATATGAGATCCAGAGATTATCCTCAGTGGATTGAGAAGCTCTCATCTCATGCAGTGGGTGAGCAGGAAAAGCTGAATTCAAAGCGCAGGATTGGATAGAGTGTCTGAACTCCAGTGATAGTTGGATGCTCAACATAGACAGGTCTACTGATCTGGAGTCAGAGAGCTAGTTGGTAAAACTTGGGACCTGAACATGGGACTGGGCTAGATAACCTGAAGTTTTTGACTCTGTAGACTTTTGTGTTGTTGTTGTTTGAGCCTTCTGAGTCTGCAGAAGTGAGTTTTCTCTCATTTGAGAGCTAGCATTGTCCAGGCATGGGCTTCCCAGGTGGTAAAGAATCTGCTTGCCAGTGCAGGAGTTGTAAGAGACACAAGTTCGATCACTGGACTGGGAAGATCCCCTGTAGGAGGGCATGTCAACCCACTCCAGTGTTCTTGCCTGAAGATTCCCATGGACAGAGGAGCCTGGTGGGCTACAGTCCATGGGGTCACAAAGAGTCGGACAAGACTGAAGCAACTTAGCATGCATTCACGTTGTGCAGAGACTCCACACAGGCCTCTTCTTTACAACTTGGTAGCCATTCTCTCCAGGAGCAGCAGGCATCTCCTCTCCTGGCTGCCAGGCCAGTTACCAAGCTTAAGTCACAGTAGCGGAAATTCCTCTGGAGAGGTGAGGCAAGTAGGAATATTTTGTGAGATAAAATTACATTAAGTATTAGCTAAAAACATGTGTTTTCATTTTTGTTTTTAGATGCTTTAAAGGAAACAGTATATACATGTCTAAAACAGAATGATTACCCTGTTAGGATTAAGATATATAAAATCTCCCACCAAAGGAAGAAAGTACCTAGAAATATTTATTAAGGTCTTTATTGCTGAGAGTGGGTGCGTGTTTGGGGAATAAAATAAAGATTATGAAGAAATTAGCTCAAGAACATGAGATAAATGATAGAAAGTTGATAGCGTTATACCAAATGTAAAAATTATGCCAATATACATGAGTAGTTTTGACAGATGTAGTAAAAAGTAAAGGCTCTCTGATGGTTTTATTTTTTCTGCTTTGTGTTTTATTTTATTATTTTTTAAAGTCTAGACAGGATTTTGTTTTTAAAATTTTTTTAATATTTTAAGACTTTTTATTTTGTATTGAAGTATAGCTGATTAACAATGTTGTGATAGTTTCAGGGGCACAGTAATTGGATCCAGTCATATATACATGTATCCATTCTCCCCCAACTCCCCTTCCACATGCATGTATAAAACATCATGTATGTATATATAATATATATACATGCAACATTAGCATAACATAGTGTTATGTTAGACTGCCACATAGCTTTTGTTTGTTCAAGATTATTTAAACCTATATTTAACAATCCATTTGATTTAAATTAACATAAGTGTACTGACTTTGTATGAGTAATGAACTCTTTCACCAAGCTGTGAAATATGTGATGGTAGGGAGGTACTTGAACAGAGTTTGAGGTCATTTGGAACCATGAAGGTGCATCATAACATTCTTTTGACATAAAGATAACAATTCTCACTTACTGTTTAAATAGCTTGTACTTGAGTTTTGTTTTTTTTTTTCAGTAATACTGGTGATTTTCTACTGATTCATCCTTACTTGTTTTCCAAGGCATTTGAACAAGAACATTTAATACTATGATCATTTTGAGGATTAGGAATAGTCTGTAGTCATGGAACAGGGAAAAGCTACCAGCTCACCTTGGAATTTAGTCTTTTTTTATTTGTTTGTTTTATTTCTCTTGTGCTAGAATCTGTTGATCTGATTTTTTCCAGAGGCATCTAAATGAGAAGGAAATAAGGAATGTGGCTGAATTAGGAGATGGCGTAAGCATCTCCTATTTGATGGTTAGGTTCTTAAAATGACCCCATGAAAGGAAATGTGGGGGTTAGGCTGTTTTTGGAGTGGTTTTCATGAAAAGCCAGAAGAAAAGGTTGTGCCTTTGTACCAGGAGTAGTGTTCATTGCATGAGAGAGAGAGAGAGAGGAAACAGAACTGTGGTCAGCCGTGGTGTGACTTTTGACCTAGAATGGTCTCCATCCTACTTCCAAGTTGTCCCTCCAGGAAAAGAAAGAGGAGCTTCGGGTCTTGGCTGCTGCTGCTGCTGCTAAGTCGCTTCAGTCGTGTCTGACTCTGTGTGACCCCATAGACGGCAGGCCCCCAGGCTCCTCCATCCCTGGGATTCTCCAGGCAAGAACACTGGAGTGGGTTGCCATTTCCTTCTCCAGTGCATGAAAGTGAAGTCGCTCAGCCGTGTCTGACTCTTAGCGACCCCATAGACTGCAGCCCACCAGGCTCCTCCGTCCATGGGATTTTCCAGGCAAGAGTACTGGAGTGGTTGCCATTGCCTTCTCCTCAGGTGTTGGAGGCCCAGCTAAAGGCTGTGCTGACCCCCACTGTGCAGTGTATCATGAGCCAGATTATGTTACCGTTTATAGTACGTTACCCACTCCAGTGTTCTTGCCTGGAGAATCCCAGGGATGGGGGAGCCTGGTGGGCTGCCGTCTATGGGGTTACACAGAGTTGGACACGACTGAAGCGACTTAGCAGCAGCAGCAGCATAGTACAGTTTCAAGAAGAGCACTGATAGGAATCTTGAATGCTGTCTCTATCCAGACATGATCCCAGCAAGATGACTGACAACAGTTTAATATGTGGGAATCGTCAAGATTGAGTGAAAAAATTTAAGGCTCCCCAGTGAGTCATTTCATACTTTTCTGCTTTGGTCACTTAAACAAAGCAGCAATGAGCTTCTACATGGCAGATCCTCCTGAGATGATCCTGGGAGGCCCAGAGTGCAGAGGTGGTTGGTCCACTCTGTGAGGGCAGTTACCACATAATTCAATCAGAGAGGTGCTCAATCTACTGTTTTTTTTCTGTGCCATGATGTTACCCTAATTGATCATTATAGCCCATGCAAAATATTCAACAGGTTATGCAGTAATTTTCAGGGGCCCTGTACATGACATAACATCATCTATATGCTTTAACCTGTAACACCTGTTTCAAGGCGAAACACAGTGTAGGGTGATCTGAAGAACTGCTCTTCAGTTCTTTCTTTTTCTGACTCCTGAAGCCTACATTTTTATCTTTGATTTTACTTCACTTTCTAAGTGACATTTGGGATTTCTTTTCACTTTTTTTTATTGACTTCTGGTGTGGAATGAGTCTCCTGAACTTAGAAAACAACAAAATCAGTTTAAAAATGTTAGTTTATCACTTAAATCTTGATTACTAATGGAAAGGAAAGGACAGGCATATGGATAATTAACGTTGGTGAACCAAATGTCATCTTTTTTCCCCTGAAATTCCAATTCTTTTATTTCTGTGAGCATTCAAAAGTGGATATTGTATGTGAATTTTAGTTTTATCTTTGTTATCTCTCATTGGGCAAATTCAACAAAGATGAGCCTAAACTGCAAAAATACAATCATGGAGATCTAAGGTGACCTTTTGCAAGCACCCATATTTGTGAGGTCCATGAAAGAAAAAAGATGAAAGGACAGTCCTTGTAGATCAAATAAAAACACAAAAAAGAAAATGGGAGATGTGCTTTTTGATCTTATCTCCAAATATCCCTATAGGCTTGGAATGTGCTCAGTTAAGGGAATATGGGGCAACGTTTTTGATTTAGAGGGTCTCTTGAAAGGTTAGTGACTTGTCTTACTGTGTTTTGATTGCTTCTAGTATAGACAGAGAGCTGAAACTCCTTAGAAACATTCAAGAATATGCTAGGTGGGCCCAGCACAGATTAGAAAGCAGTGCAAAAGAAAGTGAGCTGGGGAAAGTAGTTAGTAACTTAGAACTGAGGTGTCTTTCCTTCATAGAAATTATAATTAGTCTGTTAATTTATTCTTTCATGAACCATAATATATACAGATTATTGTCCTAAAAGCTGTAGGGAATACAAAAATGAATAAAGCAGTCTTTAGCCTTGTGGAACTTAATATGTTTTTAGAGATAATAAATGTACATAAAAATTATAATACAAAGTGAAGTATGAGAAAAGCTCTAGGGAAAGAAAAAAAGCATTCAAAAAAACTTTGGATGAAGAGTAATTTTTATTGGATAGTAAAGGTATTATTGATGGAGGTGATATTTGAGCTAGATCTTATAGAGTGAAGAAAATCTTGCATAACCTACTATCTATGTGTTTAGGAAATAAAGAGTAACATTCAGTGTTACAAGAACATAGAACAAGTGAAACAAACTTTTGCTTGGTTGCTGGCAGATTGTAAAGGGCCTTACAAGCTATGGTGATGTGGATTTATACGCTGTTTATCAGGCAAAGGGGAAATCAGTGGATTTGAGTGCATGGGAATAGCAGTATTGAACAGCGTCATAATCTAGCTGTGCTAAGTCGCTTCAATCATGTCCAACTCTTTGTGACCCTAGGGACCTTAGACCGCCAGGCTCCACTGTCCATGGGCTTCTCCAGGCAAGAATACTCGAGTGGGTTGCCATGCCTTCCTACAGGAGATCTTCCCAACCCTAGGATCGAACCTGGGTCTCTTATGCCTCCTGCATTGGCAGGCAGGTTCTTTACCGCTAGCACTATCTGGGAAGCCCCATAATCTAGCTACAGATTGCTAAAAATAATAGCTTGAAGGTAGGGAATGTAGTGGGAACAGGTGAGATCATAACACTATGGCATTAATAATGGTGAATGATTATCTCAGAATGTGTTATAGGAACTGCAGGTTAAAACCTGTTATTAATAGATTGTGAAATCAATTTAGTTGGTGGGGCAAGCATTTTTAAAAAGCAAAATAGAATATAAATATTACATTTTATTGTATTTAGTAAGAGAGGCATTGTTTTATGAATCTTGTCTCTATTTTTAATCTATGTATGTATTTTGTTACATATTTATGGATCTGTGATATAAGATATATTTCTTCCTGTGAATTGCGGTCATTGTAGAGACATTCTTACCAGAGGATGTATTCATAGAAAGCCTGTCTTCATAGCAATAGCTGATGGTGCTCTATGAATTTGCTGTAAGCGGGAGTATGAGAAACTCTCAAGTACATTGTGTGTGAGGAGATCACTCTACATCTGAAATGGTCACTGATTAAAGTATCTGTCACTTATTCTGCCATTCCTTTTAGGAACATGATAGTGAACATACAGTTCGACCAGCAGACTATAGTTTTGGAATAACTATAAAAATTTTCAGATTATCTCTGGCATTTTTGAAAATAATCAAATGCCTTTGGAATAATAGTTCTCAACAAGGAAGAAGTTCACCCCTTATGAGACATTTGCCAACATCTGGTGATATTTTCAGTTAACACTTTGGATAGAGTTGAGAGAAGTGTGTTTCAGATGTGTGGAAGGCAGAGGTCAGGGATGCTGCTAAAATTCTACAATGCACAGAGTAGTCTCTCAAAACAAAGAATTATCTAGTCCAGAATGTCAGGAATGCTAAAGTTGAAAAATCCTGCTTCAGAGTGACCCAAATTCAGTTCAGTTCAGTTCAGTCGCTCAGTCGTGTCCGACTGTTTGTGACCCAATGGACTGCAGCACGCCAGACTTCCCTGTTGATCACCAGCTCCCAGAGCCTACTCACATCAATCGAGTTGGTGATGCCATCCAACCATCTCCTCCTCTGTCGTCCCCTTCTCCTCCCGCCTTCAATCTTTCCCAGCATCAGAGTCTTTTCCAGAGTCATTTCTTCGCATCAGGTGGCCAAAGTATGGGAGTTTCAGCTTCAGCATCAGTCCTTCAAATGAATATTCAGGACTGATTTCCTTTAGGATGGACTGGTTGGATCTCCTTGCTGTCCATGGGACTCTCAAGAGTCTTCTCCAACATCACAGTTCAATACACCAAAAGCATCAATTCTTCAGTGCTCAGCTTTCTTCACAGTCCAACTCTCACATCCATACACGATCACTGGAAAAACCATAGCTTTGACTAGACAGACCTTTGTTGGCAAAGTAATCTCTCTGCTTTTTGATATGCTGTTTAGGTTGGTCATAGGTTTTCTGCCAAGGAGCAAGCGTCTTTTAATTTCATGGCTGCAGTCACCACCTGTAGTGATTTTGGAGTCCCCCAAAACAAAGTCTGTCACTGTTTCCATTGTTTCCCTATCTATTTGCTATGAAGTGATGGGGCTGGATGCCATAATCTTAGTTTTCTGAATGTTGAGCTTTAAGCCAACATTTTCACTCTCCTCTTTCACTTTCATCAAGAGGCTCTTTAGTTCTTCTTTGCTTTCTGCCATAAGGGTGGTGTCATCTGCATACCTGAGGTTATTGATATTTCTCCTGGCAATCTTGATTTCAGCTTGTGCTTCATCCAGCATGGTATTTTCCATGATGTACTCTGTATACAAGTTAAATAAGCAGGGTGACAATATACAGCCTTGACGTACTCCTTTCCCGATTTGGAACCAGTCTGTTGTTCCATGTCCAGTTCTAACTGTTGCTTCTTGACTTGCATACAGATTTCTCAGGAGGCATGTCAGGTGGTCTGGTATTCCCATCTCTGTCAGAATTTTCCACAGTTTGCTGTGATCCACACAGTCAAAGGCTTTGGCATAGTCAATAAAGCAGAAACAGATGTTTTTCTGGAATTCTCTTGTTCTTTTGATGATCCAACGCATGTTGGCAATTTGATCTCTGGTCCCTCTGCCTTTTCTAAACCAGCTTGAACATCTGGAAGTTCATAGTTCATGTACTGTTGAAGCCTGGCTTGGAGAATTTTGAGCATTACTTTACTAGCATGTGAGATGAGTGCAATTGTGCAGTAGTTTGACCATTCTTTGGGATTGCCTTTCTTTGGAATTGGGATGAAAACTGACCTTTTCCAGTCCTGTGGCCACTGCTGAGTTTTCCAGATTTTTTGCTGGCATATTGAGTGTAGCACTTTCACAGCATCATCTTTCAGGGTTTGAAATAGCTCAACTGGAGTTCCACCACCTCCACTAGCTTTGTTCGTAGTGTTGCTTCCTAAGGCCCACTTGACTTCATATTCGAGAATGTCTGGCTCTAGGTTGGTGATCACACCTTGTGATGATCTCATTCATGAATATCGTTTTTGTATAGTTGTTCTGTGTATTCTTGCCACCTCTTCTTAATATCTTCTGATTCTGTTAGGTCCCAAACTAGTTTGAGTAACCGAAGCTAGTTAATTAAAAGAAATGTAATTTTAAACAAAAGTTGAAAGAAAGATTTATTCAATTGGCCTAACACAGATTCAATGATATTATTTGTAGAATGCTCTGATCACCAACTTTATTATTAGATTTTAAATGATACACCAATATTTGCTTATATGTGATCCAGGATTAAATGTTTCACAAGACTATTTAGAAACACAAAGTTATAACTCTAAGATCCTTCCTTGAATCTTAACACCAGAAATCAGAATTGTATCTTACCACCATAATATTGAACAATTTATATGCCTATGTATATCTTTATGTATGAAGAAGCAACTTTATCCTTAAGTGAGTTCTGAGAATTGGCAGCCAGCTGCCTTAGTGAATCACATCATTTAAAATTCTTGAGTTTCTTAATTTAACACAGATTCAGTAGACTCACTGAAATTTCTATACAGCTGATGATTAAATAATATAGATGATCATAAAGATACTTTGTAAGAAAAGGGTATGTGAAATTGGTGGGTCCTAGGCCTTGGGTCCTAGGCCCATTGGGGATACAAATTACCTACAGCTTCACTAAGTCATTTACTTCTCCTGGCTTCAGTTCTCTGAACTCTTAAGTGTACTGGCCTACGGGACTTGGAGTATTACCTGTGCTTCAAATACTATGAGTCTATCTTATGGATTAATTTTTATGGTGAATAAATTTTAAATCTCCTTTAGCATTATTTTTATGCCTTATCAATAGCACATGAGGGGAATTATAAAATAGCTCAATTTTCTAATAGCTTGGTTTATATTTGGGTTACATGAGTAAATGGTGCATAACCCTGATGTCTAACCAGTATTGTCACACAGAGTAACAGTTTCTACAAAATCATCATCTAATTGTATTAATATTATGGAATACATGAGCATGACTCTCTTAATATCTTCATGAGACACTTGGTGGGTTCATTGGCTATTTCAAATCACTTTGTTCATATCTTCTGTATGGTAGGTCATCAAAATCTACATTTATTAAATTAGCAAAAAATACCTAGTATTTCATGGTTGCAATAGGCTATTGCCACAAGCCTTAGGAGACAATTGGCTACAGTAATACAAAGGAATAAACTTTTATACTGGAGTGAGTAGCCTATCCCTTCTCCAGAGGATATTCCCGACCCAGGAATTGAACCAGGGTCTCCTGCATTGCAGGCAGATTCTTTACCAGTTGAGCAACCTGGGAATCCCATGTGGAAAGATAATGCTCATTAATTCTTCAACATATTAACAGATTCTCAATTTTTTCTAGGCATTTAATCTTAACAATAATTTACAAAGCTTCCCCCTGGTGGTCAAAGCATGTAAATGCATCTATAAAATGTTCAATTTTTTTGTGCCATTGTTTTGGGACAGCTCCTGAAGTTACTATCACATTCCCCCAAATATTTGAAACAAAAATACATTTTTGACTAGCTAATTACTGTCTCTATTTATCAATCATGCTTTTCTGGGAATATCTGAAGATAGGGATATTCTGTGTGTGCACATGTGTGTGGGGTATGTGTGTGTTTATGCTATCTTTATCACTGAAAAAGCAGGGAGATTTCACAGCAGACGAAGGTTAGAAGATCTCTGGCTTGATTTATCACCAGACTTTGTTTCTTAGATATAACTTTTTAAAAAATTAAAATCCTTCCAATGGATTTGTAAGTGGAAAATATGTAAAATCTCTTTGGAAAACATGAAAGAACAAGAAAAAAAGGGGGAAATAAGTATTTGTGAACTCTGGAGAAATGATAGAAAATTATACATGGGTTTCCTAAACTCTGAGAGTTTAAAAAGTTTCTTGTTTAAGAAGACATCCCTAACAAAGGCACCCTAAAAATGTTATGGATTATCCTCAAAAATTTGCATTGCTTCTCTTCTATACTCTAGTTCACTGACTTAAAAAGCTCAATATCTCTGTTGTATTTTTTAAACCAGGCTAAACTGGCTCACTATCTTATAAATTTAAATCCTTTACAAATTGGCCATGGGGTTTTTGGTTGATTAAAGTGATTTGGAAATAAATCATGTCATTTAATCTCACTTCATTGTACTACAACCACAGAATATATGGATTCACATGCACGTATGACCTGCATACAGCTCTCAGTGTTTAAGTTGTATAGTGAATTAGAGGCCTGTTTTTGAAGTAATCCAATTTCGGTAATAAGTCACTTTTGTGTAGACTCCAGGTTTGTTTCTTTGACCACAGTTATCTCCCCAGCTCACAATTCCAATGAGATACCAGGTATCTTTAATGTCCTTTCCAACTAAAGGTCCCCCAGAATCACCCTGAAAAGAAAAAACGAGAAAGAAAATGAATTAAATATGAAACTTATTACTTTAGATATTTTGATGAGCCACATATTATTAGAAAGTATATTTTTAGACTACCAATTATAGGATAATTCATTGAAACATGGGTTTCAGTAGTTATAAAAGTCTTAGAGTTCAATTTTCACATTAAGTTTTTTTTTCAGTTTTATAGATGTATAATTCATGAATAAAATCATATATATTTAAAGTGTACATTGTGATAATCTGACATATATACTTTGTGAAATGATTACCCTGATCAGGTTAATTAACACATCCATCACCTCACATAGTTACTTGGTGTGCATGTGTGCAAGTGTGCATGAGTGTGTGTGTGTGGTGAGAAGGCTTAAGGTCTACTCTTAGCAAATTTCAAGTATACAACACACAAAGTCAAGCTGTGGTGGTGTTTTTTCCCTGACTCCAAGTAGGGTGCCTGGGCTTCTGTTTAAACGGATAGACGGAACCCCTCCCCATGAACGCTAGTAGCCATCCCTGTATTCCTGCTTCCATTGTTCCTGAGTCCCTTCCTTGATGATTTCCCCACTTTTTTATGACGAGAACTGCCTAGAGCTGCCTTATTATGCACTGCATAGTCGCAAGGCAGGAATCTTACCTATGCTCCCCAATGCAGTGAAAGCTCTTTATGACCACCAGTCTATCCAGAGACTTACCACTAATCTCACCATTCACCTCGATTCCCATGTCCTCTGTGTTCCAGTCACCGCCTTCCACTTGTCTGTCATAGCATCCACCTCTCTCTGGAATCCCTGAATGCTAGCTGCCTCCCTCCACACTCTTAGCAACTGGGGCTAGATGTGAACCAGATTCTGCTCTGGCCCAGCCCATGGCTTTCTGACAGAGGTGGCCTATGCGCTGTAATCTGTGGGACTCCGGGCAGGGTTTTCTGCCTCCTGATGACAATACAATTCCCATCATTTCACCATGTGGAATCACCTCCTCGGAGTTTTCAAGAACCCCCACGTGTTCTTGTAAACACTTATAAAGCAAGTGCCTACAGGATGAAACACATATTACAAATGCATTTGTCTGAAAATGTACATGCAGGACAGATGCTGGACAGGAGGAGGGCCCTGGAAAGGGGACTAGATACAACTTGACCTCATCCACCTTCTCACCGTTAACTGCTTCTCACTTCTCATCCTCCTTAGGCTAAGACCCAACAGATTACTTGCAGTTGCCTCAAATATGAATTGTAATTTCACACTTTCATAACATGGCTATGCTTTATCTCTTCTCTATAATATCTCTGCTTATTCTATAACCGGCTGAATGTTCTTTATCCTTCAGACCTCATTGAAATATTATCTCTCTAATATTTGTTCCAAAGATGTTCCCTTCAAGCTAAAAATGTTTATTCTCCACACCTGAAACTAATACTGTATTGTAAATCAACTATACTTTAAATAAAAAAATTGTTCTACTTTATATAACTTATTACATCATTGTTTATTATTCATGATTGTTTCCTTTCTAGATGTTAGCTCTTTAAGGAAAGAGACTCTGCTTTATGAAACTCTGGATTTCTGGTATTAGAATTAAATTTTATTGGTTAGTTTGATAACATCAAGGAAGCTTTTTGGTTAGTTTGTTTTGCTTTAATTTGTTTGTTTTGCTTAATAAAACATTAAAATGTTTGTGTTTGAAATTAGCATTTATAAATTTTTGCATGGACATAATCTCTGGATTTGACTATATTAGTAAAATATGCTCTTTATATTAAAGAGCATAGAATATTTTTGAGCCAAATAAATATTTTTTAGTTAATGACATCAAAATAATCTCTCTCCACCTACCCTGCAGGCATCATATATTCCTTCCAGATATCCAGCACACATCATTCCAAATTTTATATCACTGCCATACACATGTGGCTGCTTGCACACATCATCACTTATGATTTTCAGTCTGGCTTCTCGAAGATCATTTTGGGATTCCCCTTAAGAAAAAGCAAAGTAATTTTAGTGTTTACAACCAATATTCTTAGCCAGAATGAAGTGCAGACCTTTTTATTTCAAGCTAAAGTTGTCAATCCTAAAAGAAATCAGTCCTGAATATTCATGGGAAGGACTGATGCTGAAGCTCCAATACTTTGGCCACCTGATGCAAAGAACCGACTAATTAGAAAGGACCCTGATGCTGGGAAAGATAGAAGCCCAGAGGAGAAGGGGATGACAGAGGATGTGATGGTTGAATGGCATCACTGTCTCAGTGGTCAAGAGTTTGAGCAAACTCTGGGAAATGGTGAAAGACAGGGAAGCCTGGCTTGTTGCAGTCCATGGGTTTGCAAAGAGTTGGACATGACTGAGCGACTGAACATCAACAAAAATAGTCAAACAAGATGCAGTTAATATAAGCAGTTCTTAAGGAAAAAAGTTCTACTTATTCTCTGGAAAATATAAATGAAAATTGTCCTTTTCTCATTTTTAAATACCTATACTAGCAAGGAAAACATTTTGTTTCTTTTTTCTGGAAAGCCTTTGTACCTTTACTTAAAAACAATCAGTTTGTATATTTAGGGAGGTATTCATTTTTTTAAATAAGTTTTTATTTGTAGATTCCAGATTGTTCCCAGAAACTTTGTAGGCCTAGACAGTTTTGGCTTGATAAAATAACTATATATCTTTATTTTATCCTTTACATTTTATGGGGAATACTCACACACATAATGACATGTACGTAAAGGCAATGATTTCATTATATATTATAATTTTGTAACCCCAGGTCATAAACTAGAGCCTGAGTTATAGAAACTGATACTAATGCAGAAGACAACTATTTATGATAGAAACCAATGATATTACAAGTATTCAGGGATTCTTTGCATCAGCCACATGCTGATTGGGAAATTGACCCTGCAGTAGACAAAATTCTACTATGATGCCCAAGATTCCTATGTGATCTCTTTTCCCTTAGGTCTAAGTGGGATCTGTGAATATTATGGATGTCATTTTCATGATTAGGTTATATTCTACGGCACAGGTGAGGGAATATTGAAGATTAATTAAGATGTAGTCAGCTTGACACTGAGTTCATCAAAAGGGAAATTATCCAAGGTGGGCCTCACCTAATCGGATAAGTCCTTTTAAAAGGGATTTAGGCCTTCTGCTGAAGCTCCAATACTTTGGCCACCTAATGTGAAGAACTGACTCACTGGAAAAGGCCTTGATGCTGGGAAAGATTGAAGGCAGGAGGAGAAGGGGATGACAGAGGATGAAATGGTTGGATGGCATCATGAACTCAATGGACCTGAGTTTGAGCAAGCTCCGGGAGTTGGTGATGGACAGGGAAGCCTGGAGTGCTGCAGTCCAAGGGGTCGCAAAGAATTGGACATGACTGAGCAACTGAACTGAACTGAAGTAGGCTTTCCCTGAGTTCAGAGACTTTTTCCCAATGGTGTTGGAGAAGCAAGCTGCCATAAACTCTGTAGGTGCAAGAAACTAAATTCCATCAACAACCAGTGAGCTTGGAAAAGAGTCATAGATGAGACCTCAGCCCCAGGCAATACTTTGATTGCTAATTTGTGAGACGTTGAGAAGAGATGCCAGCTATGCTATGTCTGGATTTCTGACCCATAGAAACTGTGAAATAATAAATGCATTTTCTTTCAAGTTGTTAAATTTGTGACAATTTGTTACACAGCAGTAGAAAGCTAATAATGGACACTAATTTCTCTAGAATGTCAATTCAGGATTTTTTCTGGACAGGTATTTGCTAAAATGTTTAAAAATGCTCAAGATATTCTGTTCTTTGAGTACAATTAGTGTAATTTTTTTTACTATTATACTATCAATTAAAAATAATTCATGCCCAGTTCTGGGAAAGGTAAGATGAAATGCATATTATAGGTGACAGAGTAAATTCATAACTTTTTAATAAAATTCATTGGCAAGGAGTTATAAAAAGCTTAGCCTACAAATCCTGTACATCCCTGAACTATTTCTTAAATATTGTGATAATGCTTAATGACATTTCCCAGAAAGTATTGATCTTTTTTCAAGGAATCAGTTTTTAAATTCAATTTTTTCCATTTTTAAATTTTGATTGTATTCATTGCCACTCTTTCTTATATTATTTCCTTCCTCGTGTTTATTTTAGGTTTATTTTCTCCTCTTTTCTAGTGTCTTAAAAGGAGAGCTTTCTTATAATACATGCATTTTGCTATGTTTCCCTGTCTCTGTACTATTTTAGCTGCATCCTGCATTCATTTCATTCTATTATTACTTATAATTATCTTCAAGATTTCCTCTTTTATCTATGGATTATTTAGAAGTGTGTTGTTTAATTTTTAAGCATTTAGGGATTTTCCTATTATCTCTTTGTTACTGGTTTTTAGTTTGATTGCATTATCATCAGAGAGGGTAGTATATATGATTTCTATTCTTTTAAGTTTGTTGGAGACTGTCTCATAGACCTAGATATAGTGTATCTTGGTGAATGTTCCATGGGTGCTTTAAAAAAGTAGGTATCCCGTTGCTAATTATAGTGTTCTACATAAATCAGATTCTATTGCTATTCAAGAACTATTATGGCAGATATATTTCTATGCCAACCTTAGACTCCAGGTCAGAAATTATTTCTTTCCATCAAGCCAAAGGGAATCTGAGATGCTCCCCTCATCAAATGAAGAATGCAACTCTATTTTAGGAGAAGATCCATTAGAGAGAGAGAAGACATATTATTGTCAGGCTTACAGCTCCCTGGGCTTATTTCGCTATGGATAATAATTTCTGTGATTGGAAATATAACCTTAAAGAAACCACGCGGGACATCTGGAGAAAAATCTAAAGACCATCAAGTTCATCATCAATCACATTAGTGAAAGGTATTCCTGGTTCTTTAGTGAAGAATGAGAATTAATGATTTATTCTTTAGAGTTTATTGTATATTAATAAATTATACAGAGCTCTGTGAATGAATTTTGTCATTCTCAAAAAGTCCTTTCTTATTTTCTCAAGCCTAGAGTCAAAGAAACCCGGTCTCTGTTGTTATATGTATGTGCCTGGACCAGATTTTAGAATCCAGATTGTGTCTAAGTATGTTTTGAAAACCTTAAAACATGAAGCCAATTTTATTTCTTAGGAGATTAGTATATCAAGTTAAATCATTTTAGAGAGGTCAGTGGAAGCTTTATTATCAGAGATGATTTGTCTCTATGCAGTATTCTTACCCCTAATCACTCTTAATGAGCCTCTTTAGTTCTGAGGCAGATTTTGCTGCAATTGGAGATTATAGCTGAGCAAAGGAAACATTTTTGAGGTGACTGAGAAAAGTGAAACTAAGTGACGGAGCAAGCGAAGGGGAAGGGGAGGTGAAAAAGAGGAGGCTCAAAGTGAGGGTGTCAGAGTGAAGGTGGGCATGCGTATTTGAGCATATCTAGTGTGTACCTGGCATTGCATGGCACAGACAGTGGTACCTAGGGATAGACCTCAGTGTTTCTGAGGGAACCTTCTTTCCCTTCATATCTTCTTTGAGGCCTTTCCTGTTGGAGCTGTCTTTCCCTCATTACTTGTGCTTCTGACCAGGCTTCCAGTCACATATCTGCCTTTCTTTCTGTAGGCGCAAGAGTGAGAATTGAGTCAACCAGTCAGTCTGGTACCCTTGGACACAAGCTGGGCCAAAAGAGACCTTTTTCAGGGATTAACATAGATTCTGGCAAAGAGAGAGCCATGTTCCTCTCTGGCATCAGCTAGGGGATGCACACGCTGAGCTGCTGTTGGCCGCGCTCACCACTATGTGGCGCTAGACTCCCGTGTAATGAAGGTGACCCGGGGAAAACGAACCAAGTCGTGGAGAAACCCAGAGTCAGAGCCTGACGACGTCACACAGAGTCCTGACTCCACACGTATCTGAAGTCGGACTCACCTCACCTCTTGATTCCAAATTACAAGGGCCAAATTTGCCATGATATTATTATTTTTTACTTCAGTTAGTTTGGCTGGAGTTTCTCTCACTTGCAGAACAAGAGCCCTAAGCCAAACTCTGTGGAAAAGTCTGACAGGATATTACTGATGGACATTAAATAACACTGCCGTAAATAGAGCTTAGAGCTCCGTGATTCGTGTTTAGATACCCACCACCGTAAAAAAGTGCTCCAAATCCTGTGATATAGACAGTTGAATTTGGTTGGAAGGACGCAGAGGCTTCTGGCAAACAAATTCGACGGATGTCATCAGTAAAAGTGACTCTGGGAGAGAACTGCACGACAGCAATATCGTACTCTCTTGCTGGGAAGCGGTACCTCTCATGGACGATAATTCTTCTGACGTTTCTTTTCATTAACGGAGGGTTGATTTTTGTTCCGAAGCTAACAGTCCACTGATGTGGGTTTGCTTTACTGGAAAAGTTTAGATATGAACAGAATGTATGAACTGCATTACAATAATTTCATGTAGGCTATTAAAAAAGAAAATTCTACCCTAATACACTTGGATTCAATGATAGCTTTCTTTGACCATACTGCTACTATTTTGAAAGATAAAATATGTACAAAGAGCATCTTTGAGCCGGAATCCAGTACAGAATTATTGAATTTTAGAACTGTAAAGCCTATAAAATGTTGTTCATTCATTTCTCCAGTAAATATTTATCGATCATCTATATGTTGAAACTTATTTGAAGTGCCAGTAATAAAGTGATGAACAAGTCAGAAAAGCCCTTGCTGGTGGGTACGTTTGATTTCAAGGAAGGAAAAAGAGCAAAACGAATGAATAGATCAATAACTTACAGCAGCGATAAGGACTGTAAATAGGGCAGTGGATTAGAGTACAAGGGGGTAGTTAAATAAGTCACTTTTGAGAACATAGCGCTTGGGTTGAGACATGGTTGATGAGCAGTCAGCTATGGGAAGATGGGATGATAAACTTTCAGGCAAATATCCCAAAAACAGACTGACTGCAGTTCAGAACACAAAGGAAAAATGGTGGGAAATGAGGTTGGCGAGGTAGGCAGGGGCTAGATTTTAGAGTGTTTTATAGGTCAATCAAAAGATGCTTCCTCCTTGGAAGAAAAGCAATGACAAACATAGACAGCATATTAAAAAGCAGAGACATCACTTTGCAAACAAAGGTCCAGATAGTAAAAGCTATGGTTTTTCCAGTAGTCATGTATGGATGTGAGAGTTGGACCATAAAGAAGGTTGAGTGTGGAAGAATTGATGCTTTAAAATTGTGGTACTGGGGCAGACTCTTGAGAGTCCCCTGGATTGCAAGAAGATCAGACCAGTCAATACCAAAGAAAATCAACCCTGAATATTCATTGGAAGGACTGATGCTGAAGCTGAAGCTCCAAGACATTGGCCACCTGATGCAAACAGTTGACTCACTGGAAATGACCTTGATGCTGGGAAAGATTGAGGGCAGGGAGAAAAGGGGGCAACAGAGGGTGAGATGGTTGTATGGCATCACTGACTGAATGGACATGAGTTTGAGTAAACTCTGGAGATAGCTAAGGACAGGGAAGCCTGGCATGCTGCAGTCTATGGGTTGCAAAGAGTAGAATATAGCAACTGAATGACAACAAATAGGTCTTGAATAAAGTGCTTAGATTTTGTTCAAATAATATAGGAATTCACTGGTTGATTTTAACTGAGAGACTAACCTAGATAACATATTAAAAAGCAGAGACATTACTTAGCCAACAGAGATCGTCTAGTCAAGGCTATGGTTTTTCCAGTGATCATGTATGGATGTGAGAGTTGGACTGTGAAGAAAGCTGAGTGCTGACGAATTGATGCTTTTGAACTGTGGTGTTGGAGAAAACTCTTGAGAGTTCCTTGGACTGCAAGGAGATCCAACCAGTCCCTCCTAAAAGAGATCAGTCCTGGGTGTTCATTGGAAGGACTGATGCTGAAGCTGAAACTCTAATACTTTGACCACCTCATGCGAAGAGTTGACTCATTGGAAAAGACCCTGATGGTGGGAAGGATTGGGGGCAGGAGGAGAAGGGGACGACAGAGGATGAGATGGCTGACTGACTGACTGTTAGAAGGTAAGAGTGGGTTAGGTAAAGCTGTCAGAGGTCCTATGAGAGATGATTGTGAGTGACTTCTAGCTTGTGGGCTTGAGCAGTTGGTGAATCATGGCGCATACAGGGACTGGAAAGATCATCTAGTAATGAAACATCATCTAGTAAGGCCTTTGTTTTATACTTAAGGAAAATAGAGCCTAGATGTTTTAAATTATATGCCTAGTATCACATGTCTGTTTGCCTCTCTCTGTTCTTTATGGAATACCATCTCCCAGTAAAATATATTACTAATATAATAAGATTAAAATTCCGTGGCAACTAACCACCTCCTTGCCTGCCTCCTGAGAAATCTGTGTGCAGGTTAAGAAGAACAGTTAGAATCGGACATGGAAAAACAGACTGGTTCCAGATTGGAAAAGGAGTATGTTAAGGCTGTATATTGTCACCCTGCTTGTTTAACTTATATGCAGAGTGCATCATGTGAAATGCCAGGCTGGATGAAGCACAAGCTGGAATCAAGATTGCCGGGAGGAATATCAACCTCAGATATGCAGATGACACCACCTTTATGGCAGAAAGCAAAGAAGAACTAAAGAGCCTCTTAATGAAAGTGAAAGAGGAGAGTGAAAAAGTTGGCTTAAAACTCAACATTGAAAAAACTAAGATCATGGCATCTAGTCCCATCACTTCATGGCAAATAGATGGGGAAACAATGGAAACAGTGAGAGACTATTTTCTTGGTTCCAAAATCACTGCAGATGGTGATTGCAGCCATGAAATTAAATGACACTTGCTCCTTGGAAGAAAAACTATGACCAACCTAGAGAGCATATTACAAAGCAGAGACATTACTTTGCCAACAAAGGTCTGTCTAGTCAAGGCTATGGTGTTTCGAGTAGTCAAGTATGGATGTGAGAGTTGGACCATAAAGAAAGCTGAGTGCCGAAGACTTGATGCTTTTGTACTGTGGTGTTGGAGAAGACTCTTGAGAGTTCCTTGGACTGCAAGGAGATCAAACCAGTCAATCCTAAAGGAAATCAGTCCTGACTATTAATTGGAAGGACCGATATTGAAGTTGAAGCTACAATACTTTGGCCACCTGATGCAAAGTACTGACTCCTTAGAAAAGATCCTGCCTGGTGCTGGGAAAGATTGAAGGAGGAGAAGGGGAAGACAGAGGATGAGATGGCTGAATGGCATCACCGACTTGATGGACATGAGTTTGAGCAAGCTCCAGGAGTTGGTGATGGACAGGAAAGCTTGGAATGCTACAGTCCATGGGGTTGCAAAGAGTCAGATATGACTGAGTGTCTGAACTGAACTGACGCATGTTACTTAACAAGTGAAGAGAACTATTAATAACATCATTGAAGAGGAATAGGCAAAGATACAGATGCTGTGCATATGGATACTTGTTTATCACCCTAATTATTTCTTTTTTTTAAAAAAGATTGAATTATATTTGATGCGTAATATTTTGGGCTCCCCTGGTGGCTCAGTAAATAATCCATCTGCAATGTGGGACACCTGGGTTTGATCCCTGGGTTGGGAAGATCCCCTGGAGGAGGACATGGCAATTCCCAGTATTCTTGCCTGGAGAATCCCCATGAACAGAGGAGCCTTGGGGGCTGTAGAGAGTCAGATACAACTGAAGGACTTTTACTCACTCAAAATGCATTAGGTATGCATCAAATGATTCAGTATTTGAATCTTTTTCCAGATTCTTTTACACTCTAAGTTATTACAAGTCATTGAATATAGCTCTCTGTGCTATATAGTAGGTCTTTGTTGTTTATCTGTTTTGTATATGGTAGTGAGTACCTGTTAATACCAAAGTCTTAATTTATCCCTCCCCACTCTTTCCCTTTGATAGCTGTAGGTTTGTTTTCTATGTCTGTGGGTCTGCTTCTGTTTTGTAAATAAGTTCATTTGTATCTTTTTAAAGATTTCACATATAAGTGATATCATATGATATTTGTCTTTCTCTGACTTTTTTTGCTTAGACTGATAATCTCTAGGTCCACCTGTGTTGCTGCAAATGGCATTATTTCATCCTTTTTATGGCTGAATACTAGTCCATTGTACATATATACTACATCTTCTTTATGCACTTATTTGTTGATAGACATTTAGGTTGCTTCCATGTCTTGGCTACTGTAAGTAGTTCTGCAATGAACATTGGGGTGCACGTATCTTTTAGAATTAAAGTTTTTTTCTGAATATATGCCCAGGAGTGGGATTGCTAGATCATGTGGCAACTCAATTTTCAGTTTTTTTAAAAGGAACTTCCATAGTGTTTTTCATACTGGCTGCACCAATTTACATTTTCACCAGCAGTGTAGGAGGGTCCCCTTATATCCAAACCTTCTCTAGCCATAATTTCTTTATTTAAAACCCTAAGGACTTGATTAGCATATACTTGAATAGTGATTACTACCCCTACGAACTTTCCAAATAAGTTCAAGTACAACACTATACTTTAGAAAAAGACGTGAAAGATGCTTCTCTTATTGTACCTCAGCAATACTTGGGGACGTTGATTTTTACTCAGAAGACAATAAAACTCAGATGGTTTTTTAAGTAGTAGCAGTGAGTTAATATCAATCACTTACTTATTAAAGCAGTGCGCTGCAGTAACAAGCCAAGTATTGCTAATCAAGGTGGCCCCACACTGATGTATGTTCTTATATTGAAGCGAAGCTTGCCAAGGCCAGGCAGCCTTGCCCGCGATCTCTCCGGACATTATTCTGTTGCTTACTAATGGAACAGCTCGTTTCCCACAACCTGAAAGAGATGCGATCATTAATTGATAAAAAATGCCTCCATAACTCTTGATACAGAGAAATTAGTAGAGTGCTGCCATGCAATGCTTGCATCTGTCATCATATAAACATGTACAATGTTAATATCCACCTTCTGTATTTCCTCCTCCTTGATGTTTTGCTCACTCCCTCTCTTTATAGAATGGATATACATTGCCCACCGAAGCTATGTAAGTCTGAGAAGTATTGACACACCACAAAGTGTGTGTCTTGAGGACTTGCAGTGTCAATTATCCAGATGTTCTGGGAGCTCCTGCTAAGATTATTGTTTCCTAGCTTTAGGTGATCCCACCATGTTATTTTGACATAAAAGTCCTCAACAGAAGAACTGATCAGAGAAGTAATTGCCAATTCCTTGGAACTCCTTCTCTCATACATTTTTCTGAATGACTAGTTCCTAAAGGGGCATGGTTAATGCATCATGACCAGTCTCTTACTCTTTAGGGTGGAGGATTCTATGTTTCCACATAAATATCACATTCACTATAAGTGGGGATAAGTAAGTACTCTATTGTGTGCGTCAGATCAGAGATTAGTTTGCTGCTTAGGATTCCCGCTTAAGAATGAAGCCTGTTTAATAATAAATAATAATAAAATAATAAAGCATGCTGCTAATAAAGAAAATATGGAAGATTCAATATTTATTCCAAAAAATTAGGTATCAAAGAGGAAATTCACTTTACTCGTGCTGATGACACTGCTACTGTGGCCAGTTGTTGAGAAATCCCTGTCGCTGCCATCTCTAGTTTAAACTACTGTTTTTCTCAGCTGGAGGACTGCACCAGCTTCCCTGATCATCTCCTTGCCTCCAGTGCTGCTCCTCCAATCCATTCTCCACCCTGAAACCTGGGTGGCCTTTCTGATGTGTCTAAAACCCGTTAGTGACTTTTCACTGACCTCCAGATAAAGTTGAAGTGTGTTAGCGTGATTCTGGTCCTTGATGACTTAATCACACCCCTTTCTCGTGTCCTCAACGCCCAATCCTATATCACAGCCACACCGGCATTTTTCATTTACAGGAAGTGATCGTCTGCTTGCTTTTCCAAAGACATTTTCACATAATATTCCCCCTGCCCAGGACATTCATCCCACTTGTCACTTGATTTGTGGCCCTTCTTTTCTCCTGTCTCAAGGGTCACTTTCAGACCCCACAAGACCAAGTCAGGTTAGCTGACTCTGTGGATTGACTTTCACTGCACTATCTCTGCCATAGCATTTATCATGCTCTTTTAACATTTCCTGGTTGATTCATGTCTTACTCTAAATTCAAACCTCTAATTTTAAAGGAGGAATCATGTCTTAGTGACACTTTCTGGCACTTGGTAGATTTTAAAAGGATATTTATTGAAAGAATGAGTGAAAATGTATAGTATGTTTGCAAGAGAGATGAAAATGAATGAACCCCTTTGCTCGAAGTCATCACCACTTTTAAAAAATTCTTTCAAAATTTAGGTCACAATGATATGAAGCAAATGATGATATGAAGTGAGTGAGTGGAGCTGCTATCAACAATGAAGAAGAGTATGGTCAGTATATTGTATAGACAATCACAAGTAAAGGGGTCTATCTCTTTCCCATTTCTCACTTTCTCATAATTTTACTTCTCAGTAGAAAGCATAATTAGTAGCATTTAAAAATTATCAAGGTAAGTCCATTTATTCCAAATCAGAAATATAAAATTTCTTCAAATTGCTCCTAGATTTCCACCATGTAAAATATTTTTGATAAAGATGACAAAATGGTTGATTTTAGAGTTAGAAAAAAAGTATTTTCATTTTTTACACAATTGTTATTCTCTCCAAAAGAAAATGTGGAACATGAGTGGGAAATTATGAGTTAATATTTGAAGATATTATCCTTTCTGAGATGGAAATGGAACTTGTGTTTATAAGCTAACTAGACTTACATGCTTGGACAGTTAGCTTCCCTGTTGATGAGCTCATTGCTGAAAAACAAGATAGAACAAAGAATGATAATTTGATATTCTCCTAGTTGGTCTCAGTGACCAGAAATTATCAGAGAGTACTCATCATAAATGGAATCCAGAAATTTGAGCTTATGGATGAGTCAGGAAAACAGCTGATATAACAGGATATATGTGTGGTTTTTGTAGAGATTTATCGGCAAACTCTAGGCTTCCCTGGCGGCTCAGATGGTAAAGAATTCTGCTGCACTGCGGGAGATCTGGGTTCAGTCCTTGGGTTGGGAAGATCCCCTGGAGGAGGGCATGGCAACCCACTCCAGTATTCTTGTCTGGAGAATCCCATGGACAGAGGAGCCTGGTGGGCTACAGTCCATGGGGTCGCAAAGAGTCAAACATGACTGAGTGACTAAGCACTGCACATACAGGCAATAAGCAGTGAGTGATTAAGGCTCAAATATGTATAATCAAAACCCACAAATCGTTTGTAGTAATATGGAACAGTGGCTTTCCAATGGCTTAGGAGAAATCTTTGAATTTAACTTAAGGATATAGAGAAAGTAGGGAAAGAGGGAGCAACTAATGGAGTCTTTAGGTTCAAACTCAGCCTCAACAACAACAAGTCTGCTTTTATCTCTTCTGTTTAAGATTTCACTTAAGCCTTTCTTTGGTGCAAGGGTTTAAGGATGAAAGAAAAAAAAAAACTTTGAAAACTACCACATAAACTATAGTTAAAATACTTCTAAAACACAGTTCTTAAATTATCAAAATGTCCCCCTCCCAAAGAATGAATGAACTACTATATATTGTTATCAAACACCTGCTGGATACTGGTAGAGGCGAATTATTGGACAGAATCTAAGATAAAATTCTGTCATTTCCAGCAAAGTTGGTAACCTGATAAAGGAAATATGAACATTTAAAATTAAATTGATGAATGGTTGCATGAAAAGTGGGATGGTTTTCAAAACAAAAGGGTTTAATAGGTAGAATGAGGATGGATGGTTTTACTTGTGTAAAACCATGTGTCTCAGACCCATATTCTCCACATTTAACTTCCCATTATGCACAACGAGAATGTTTCTTTCCACTTATCTTCTATAAATTTCACTTGGGAAACTAATGATGATGAACTACACAAAGTGGAAGCTTTTGAGAATATCCAATAAACTCATAAAAGGCATGCCTAAGTCATTATATGGTGAAGAATCAGTTGTTCAGTACAGATTCTCAGTCTTTATTTATAGAAGAAACTCAATTTTTGGTCAAATGTAGTTTTAAGGTAGTAAATTTCTTGTTTTATTTTTTTAAAACTATAGGCATACTTTGGAGATATTATGGGTTCAGTTTGAGGCCACTGCAATAGGCAAATATCACAATAAGAAAAGTCAAAATTTTTTTGGTTTCCCAGTGCATTTAAAAGTTTATGTTTATACCATTCTTTAGTCCATTAAGTGTGCATGATGTTTTAAAAAAACAATATACATACCTTAATTAAAAAGTACTTTACTGCTAAAGCATGCTAACTATCATCTGACAACACAGGATTGCCACAAACCTTCAATTTGTAAAAAAAAAAAAAAAACCACAACATATGTGAAGTGCAATAAAGTGAAGTGAAATAAAATGAGGTTATTTGAATATGCCCCATGTTAATAATGCATTGCAATGATATAAATTTAGAATTCTTCAATTAGAGCTTCTTCTGCTTAGCTTGAGCAAGATGCAACTCAGCCCTTTCCAGGAATGAGACCACGGTACGTGTAGTATTGGGAGTTTCATTGGATTTTTGAGGAAAGAATTTTAGACAGAATGGTTATACCTGGAGGTAAACTGCCCATATACAGGTGACTGACTATTGCAAATTACCAATTTTGGCAAAATGATTTTACTTTCTATGTTTCCCACATCAACAGCCCATGGGTGAGGAGCTGCTCTTCCACAGCCATGGCATTTGCAATTCAAGGGAGTCAATATTAATTTTGTTCTGACATCCCATCACAGGAAGGCGCACACCACACAGCTAGTTATCAAACCAAAACAGAGATACTTGCCAGATTATGGATAAATCTGGGGCTGCGAGGTTATTTCTAGACTTTGTCTAGAATTTTTGCAATTTTCCATTCATTTGAAATCCCCCAAATTAAGTATTGCTGGAGAGCAGTTTTTTTTTGTCTACGAGGATTGCCTTGAGGATTCGAATCAGTTTTCTACCGAGTGAGCCTTTCCTAAGTGCTAGTACACGCTGCTCTTTTCATATTTGGAAATTTGGAAACCTCCAGGCTTCTAGTTTTTCTATCACCAATTATTTGCATTAATATTTTCAGGTTTCCAAAGTATATGCACAATTTTCTAACTTTCTAATAGCCTATATGTTCAATATTATATTTTTTGTTTTCTTGTATATATTCTTGATATTTCTGTGACTTCAGGAAGAACAAATGTTATCATTGCAAGATTATAGATGAGAAAGTGGAGGAAAAGGCATGGTAGCCCTTTGGTGGACTTTGTAAATACAAGTCCTTTACAGAACTTGGGTAGTCCTGTAGTGACTCAGTGGAGTTAGAATCAGGTAACTCTCAAATCAGGTTCTTTATCAGCACGTCCTGCCTTTTAATCTACTATAGACATTAACACAGACTACAGGTCACAGACTGAACCTATAGGAAATAAAAAGCCCAGACACCTGATGACCACCTCATGCTTCATTTCTGGTTTCAGATAGCTCAGGCTATTAAGTTCCTTGCAAATTAACTGGTTATTTAAAATTAGGTAGAATACATCTTGTAACTTATCAGAACTTCCAGTATTTCACAACCTCATTCATTTGTTTCTCCATAAAGGAAAAAACAAAGAAGGTGGATTAAGCCCTTGAGAGGTTCTTCCCTCCTGGGTTGGGAGAGGTCCCCAGGTTCATTTCCTGATTAACTGACTCTTTGTCTCATCAGCAAACCCCTGCCCATCCCTTTCCCACAGATTTTATTTCCTGGTCAGCTTTCCTCCCAAAGAGTCAGCCAGACCCTTGAAAGGGCAGGGCTTTCTGTTTCATGTCTGATATGAATCACACTTATTCTGATTCTCTTCTGTGACTCTTAAGTCTGGTGTCCACTGGAATGTGAAGGGGAAATCTGTACATGTCTTTCAGGAATAGATGCTTGTGGAAGCAGCTTAATGAACAGGGATAAACAGGTTTTCAGGTTTCACTAGTGGCTTACACAGTAAAGAATTCATCTGTGATGCTGGAGACTTGGGTTCGATCCCTGGGTTGGGAAGATCCCTTGGAGAAGGAAACAGCAACCCACTCCAGTATACTGGCCTGGAGAATTCCATGGACAGAGGAGCATGGCAGACTACAGTCCACAGGGTCGAAAAGAGTCGGACATGACGGAGTGATTTTCACTTTCACTTTCAAACAGGTTTCTGTCTGTCTGGACTCCTGAGAGTTTTTGGTATGCTAATATAAGGGGTGAATTTCTAAGAGGTGAATATTGTAGATTGCATTTCTAAAAAGTGTTTGACCGAAGAACACTCTCCCCCCCGCCCCCCCCCCCCCCCCCATAAAGCCTCTCAAGAAATTAGCAATCTGTCAATAGACTTTAATCTCTGCTCTTTTAAATTACTGGAGTCCTTAACTAAATCTTTGCCCTTTTTAGTTACCAGACTCCTTTCACTATAGATAGAAGGTCTAAAGCCCCTCTTTTACATCTCTAAAGATGAATTTGCCTAATTCATAAGAATAAAGAAGTTAAATGCTCCATGTAAAGGGCATAGAGAAGGACCTTGATAAAAGCTACTTCTTTTAAAGAAGCAATGATGATATAATGGTTCCTATGATTTTTAGTTTCATGATTTTTTAATTCCTTACTTGTAAGATGGTTTTAGTGGCTTCAAAGTTAGTTTACCGTTTTCCCAAATGCCCACAGGAAAAAGGTTAACACAAACTTCACAGTTTCACTATTCACAGAAACTATTCCTATTTCTAAAGGGCAGCAACTGGGTTTATGTTTCTGAAACAGAAAAACAGCCATTGCTTAACACTTGGTGTTTTCACTTGCTTAGTCATGGAGGCAGTGGCTGGGTCAGATGAACTCTGTTAGTGGTAAAGGTTTGCTTTTATTTCAGGATGAGTGCCAGTCAATTACTATAGGAAAAGCCACTTGACTAATTTCAGATATGCTTTCATCAGAGAATAATAAAACCTTTAACAGTCACTTTTTTAACTTGAATATTTTTTTCATCTGAATTCTAGCTATTATTTGGAATGGAAATAATAGTAAATAAATTTATGATTAGACATAAAAAGGACTTAATAGAGAACTTCACATTACGTAGAAAGGTACCTACTTACCATTAACTTCAACTGATGAGGTGTTTATTGGCAAGACTCTGGTGTTCCTTATCTTCTCATCTAAGATGCTGCGGATTTTCCTACTTCTCACTGCACTTGGCTCAGCAGAGGGGAACTGAAACACCATAATGATATCTACTGTCGTCCCATCTTCCTCTGGACTATGATACAGAATAGAAATGTGCTTGTTCAAAGAATACATCCAGTATTATCTTACACTCTTTTTTTGTAATTTATTCCCTTGAATTATGCCTCAATTGAAAGTGTCAACAGTTGATTATCTCATATTGCTACTCATTTATGTCACTCTGACTCAAGATTGTTTCATATATTCCCTCTTCATGTTCTCTTTTTGCTTTAAGTGAATTTTCCCATTAATTTGAAGGCTTGTTATAGTATTTGTATAAGACTCAGACTCTAAAATGTTATCAGCAAAATCATAAACCCTGAAGATTGGAAAAAACTTCAGTGGTATCTTTGACCTGTCACTCATGTGATACCTTCATCAGCTCTACAGCCTCCATGATAAGTGGTCATCTCACCCCAGCAAGTAATTAAAATGATGAGAAATTTACTTCCCTAAAGAGGCTATTTGTCTTTGGTCAGCTTTGGTTTTAAGAGAGTTCTTCACTTGGAGTTGAACATAGCTCCCTAAAGCTTCCACTCCATAGGCTTATGTCTACCAGTTCAGACATGCATAAAACATCAATTCTCTCTTCCATGTATAATATTTGAAGACAGTGATATTCTCGGTATCTCAGTATTCTCCAAATTAAGCATATCCAATTCCTTAAACTTTTTTCATATAAACACGTATAAGCCCCTTCACTTGAGGGGCTGAATTTTCATATATGCTTAAAGTATGAAAATCAAACAGTAAAGGTCTTCTACAAAATGGAAACCTATATGTTGATCTGCCACATCTCTTATTTTTACACTTCAAAAGATCGAAGCTATAATAAGCATGAGAACCCTATTTTCTTGAATCCCTTGACTTTAAAAAAGAGGAAATGGTATCAATTTGAAGGGATTTTATATACTGTGGTTCATTTAGGCTATGGAATGTGAAGATATAAATAGTCAGAATTTTATGTCAAATTGGCAAATATTTCCTCTTCTTAAATCAGAGGGAAAACATTGTTTACCAGGTGGAATGCACCCACACAAAAACTTACAAAATGATAATGACTATACATTCAAAGGAGTGCATAAGGCTATGATAATTTTGCTAGGATGTTAGGGCAAGTCAGAATTTGAAAATGGAGGGCATGAAATCTAGACAGTTTCAGCAAAAACACGCTTTTTCTCTCCTAGATGTATTATAAAATGTATCAAATTTATATCATAAAATCCTTCTGGAGGTACCTAGTTACTTGGTAAAGATGTAAGAAACTTGGAGTCATTCTACCAATAGGACATTAGACTATTGGTAAGAAAACTGATTATTATTTCCTTCAAATATATCCATCTGAATATTCTCATTTTTTTAAAGAAGATGAGTCACACAGGCCCATAGGTTTGTATCTGCTACATACATGTTCTGCTATGAACTTTCCAAATAAGACAACTGAAACCTCTGAGCAATTTCTCAGCCTATATAAGTCTCCTCCTCCACCACCACAAATGGAAATTTATTTCAACATTTATTTCAAGTTTATTTATTTGTGTTTGGGCATGCCTCCTGTCACTAGGGGTTCAATACAGGAAAGACTTGTGATCCCATTTTGTAGTCAACTTTGGCTCCTTAATATTTTTGAAATGACATATATATTGAAAGAATACAATTTGGTGCATGCAGTGACATGCTGCTGGGTTTTCTCAAGGCCCTGGTTTCTGTCAGTCCCAGGCCTTACCATCACTTGATGGGATTTGATTCCTGTTACGTCACCTGGGGAATTTCGAACATTTCACTTAATCTCCTAGAGTCTCAGTTTTTGCATTTATAAAATGGTGGCCACCTCTATATCTTGAGACTGTTGTTGCAATCATATTAATAAGAAATCCTGGCCAAAAGCCAGTCTCGTAGAGGCAACAGTGTATAAAGGTGCCTGTGTCCTGTGCTTTTGGTCACTCTAGCCCATGAAGTCACCTTTGCCCAAGCATACATACGTCAGTTTCACTACTTGGTTCTTGATATAATGCTTGTTCAAGGCCGAATCTATAAATGTCTCATCCACCTGTTATTACAATAAAAAGAAACTATGTGTTAATAAGATATTTTATAATAAGAACACACCACTAATTAAATGTTAAAGCAATATAAAAATGTTTAGCATGAGTAATATCATTATTTAAACCAGTGGTTCTTAAATCTAACAATGCAACAGAATCATTTGCAGCAAAAAAAAAAAGACTTAAAGATGCTAGTGTCTCTGCCAGAGTTTTGGTTATAAATGACCCCGAGGAAACTTAGGCATTTGTAGTTGTAAAAATCCCCCGGGTGACTCTAATATGCTGATGCAGGTATTTGGGGTAGACATTATGTTCCTAAAACTCCATAGAAAGTGAAGCAGAACGATGTAGAGCAGAGATGGGATCTAGCGGGAGTCTTTGAGAGGTGGTGGAGAGAACCCTGGCTTAGTACTAGGTTTGCAGCCAACCTATTGTGCTACTCATGAACTGGGTGACTGTGGAAAAGTTACTGAGTCAATTTGAGCCTCAGTATCCTAACATCTAAAATAAAGATATTGATATGCTACTCATAGGATTGTAAAGATTAAACACATACAAAATGCTGGGTATATTTTGGTAGTAGCCTGTCAGTGGATCAGGTTAGCCCCCATCCTGGCATTGCAGGTCTCAGATTTCTTTGCAGGTCTTTGGCTGCAGGGAAGAAATATTAGAGATTTAGGAAAGAGCCAACGATTTTTTAATTGTTGTTGACTGTGAGCCCTAGTAGTGTGGGCAAGGGAGGAAGAAAGGGCAAGGTGGTCTTGCAGGTTTAGGTCAAAGTTGTGTTATTCAGTTTATATCAACGGGGAAGTAGAAGGAAAGCTACTGTTTTGGGTTTATTTGAGCAGAATTTTAATCACCTGCTGAAGCATCATATTAGAACTGGACATGGAACAACTGACTGGTTCAAAATTGGGAAGGAAGACGTTAAGGCTGAATATTGTCACCCTACTTATCTAACTTATATGCAGAGTACATTATGCAAAATGCCAGGCTAGATGAATCAAAAGCTGGAATCAAGATTGTTGGGAGAAATATCAGCAACCTTAGATATGCAGGTGACACCACTCTAATGGCAGAAAATGAAGAGGAACTAAAGAGTCTCTTGATGAGAGTGAAAGATCCTTTAAAACTCAACATTCCAAAAACTAAGATCATTGCATCCAGTTCCATCACTTTCATGGCAAATAGAAGGGAAAAAAGTAGAAGCAGTGACAGATTTTATTTTCTTGGGCTCCAAAATCACTGCAGACTGTGACTGCAACCATGAAATTAAAAGATGTTTGCTCCTTGGAAGATAAGCCATGACAAACGCAGATAGCATATTAAAAAGCAGCGACATCACTTTGCTGACAAAGGTCCATACAGTGAAACCTATGGTTTTTCTAGTAGTCATGAACAGATATGAGAGTTGGTTCATACGAAGGTTGAGCACCAAAGAATTGATGCTTTTGAATGATGGTGCTGCAGGAGACTTTTGAGAGTCCCTTGGACTGCAGAGATCAAACCAGACAATCCTAAAGGAAGTCAACCTTGAATATTCATTGGAAGGACTAACGATGAAGCTGAAACTCCAATACTTTGGCTACATGATATGAAGCACCGAGTTATTGGAAAAGACCCTCATGCTGGGATAGATTGAAGGCAAAAGAAAGGGGCGACAGAGGATGAGGTGGTTAGATCTATCGCTGACTCACGGACAAATTTCAGCAAACTCTGGGAGTTGGTGGAGGACAGAGGAGCCTGGCGAGCTACAGTGCATAGAGTTGCAAACAATAGGGCGCTACTTAGCAACTGAACAACAATGATGCTGTGACTTATCACATGGAGATTTTGGTTTCCAGTATCCCCTAGTGACCAGTGTCATCTGAATCCAGGCACTGCTTTTCATATTTGATTGATGAGCTGACTGTGAAAAAACTATTTCCCAAATCCTTAAGGAGGAGACAGGAAAAGTTGAACTCTTAATGAAAATAAAAAGAAGACGGTTTCAGGGATCAAGGAACAGGTTACGACTTCGCACTATCAGGCATTCGTAAAAAGTTTAATTAGGAAACAAAATATACATGATCTCCCTTACACCTTATAATAACTATGAAATAAGAATAGTTTTGATTCTTATTTCATTTGAAGACAGAACTGATACTTGGAGACATTGTATGAATTTCCCTAGCATCATGTGGATTAATAAATGGGACTTAAATGTAGGTTTCGGTCTGGTCTTTACTGTCATCTCTTATCAATCACACAACCTCCTTGTTATATATAATGTACATTTTACTTCAATTTCTATCAAAGAACATATGACAATAAGTTATAGCATAAACAGTTGATTGACTTAAAGTGTAAACTTGTAAAGCTATATTTGGTAATATATTTTTTACACTTTCCATCCAAGGCAGTATTTAGAAAACAGAGAAATTGCTTGTATCCAGAATATATACTTATTTGACCTTAGATAAGAAAAGTTTAAATGGACTGAAGAAATGTGGGGTTCATATGTTAGAAATGAAATTGTTTGGTAAGATATGTTTTTGTAAGAGCAATATTATTTTAATCATTTCTCTTGTGGTACTCAGAGCCAGTCCTGTTACTCAACATCTGGGGGAAATACAAAAGAATACAAATACAAAAGAAAAGAAAAGGCTAACCAAAATAAAAGGGGAGAAAAGTGACCAATATTAAAAGGAATAAAAGTTAATTTCTTTAGGCATTTAAAGAAGTCTGGTTTGTAGTTATCCTCTGAAATTCTACCCACAGTAAATCCCTTGGCTCTTTGTGACTTGTTGGTAAAAGTATTGGATTAAGTTTTTGACTCCAGATGACATCATTTGCCTGGCAAAGCGCCCGCTGAGAAGAATATACAGCCCCAGCATCCATTCCTTCTATGAGTAGTTCAGGTGTCTGAGAAGGCAAGTGATAAAAGAATAACACAGGAAGAATCTAGGTAGAAGTAACTTTTGTAATCACAGAAATATAGACGTTTCTTCTCTACAGTTCAAATTACAGGACCTGTCCCTGTAGTCTCACTGGTTGGATCTGGGGTGAAGTCCAGAATCTTAAGCGATCCATATAGCCTGGTCTAGTGAGAAGTCCAAAATCTTAAGGTGATCCATGTAGCCAGGAAAACAGTTTGAGAAATACTGGGGCACAGAGACTGGCTAAGAAGTTCCTATGCCAAAGGAATTTAAACAGGGGAAATCAGAGAAAACATGAATGTAAACTTCTTTGCTGAATAGAGTTTATATATGAACCTGCTTTCTAGAGACCCCCTAAAGATGTTTCCCTGGCAGATTAAGGCCTCTTTCATCAAATAATCTGCCTTCACTTTGGCAATCTAATTCTGAATTCTCAGAAGTTTCAAAGGACACTTTTTTCTTAAAGCTGTGTGCCAGTTTGTTATGAATTTATTATTTGCATAACTTAATAGATTCAGTGATTTATAAATCTATCTTGCTCCCTTTTGGGGACATTTGCAGAGTTTTGTAATTGGAGTTAGTCTTCTAACATTGAACAGAAGACCCTCTTTCAGGGTATTACCTCTTTATGTTTTGATGATTTTGAAATACTGGAAGTTGAACTGAGAATTAAGAGGGCAATTGAAGGTTAGTTGTGTGTTTAATGAAAGAGTTAGGGAGAGGCTTTCAGCTCAAACAGACACACCCAGCCATTGAACTCTCATTCCCAAACTAACTCTGTTCACACATGTAGCCTATCTTTCATTTTAGATGCTTTCACCATCTGCTACTGAACCCCCCCTGCCACCCATCGGCACCACCATCATCTTTCATGCCTGGGAGCACTGTTCTCAGGCATGGCTCTTGTTTCCCTGCATACTTGCCTTTTTCAGACTATTCCTTTGGTCTGTGGCTCCCTCTCTCATCCTGCTAGCTCTGCTTTTCTGAATCTTCTTCAAGGTCTATTTCAGGTAAGACCTACCTTGGGTTAATTCCTTAAACCTCAGAGTAATCTTGCTTTTTCCTCCCTTAATTGTTCTTATCCCTATTATGTCTTTTACTCCTTAATATAGTTGCTTATGCAAATACATTATCTCCTTGGAAGGTGAAAGTCGCTCAAGAGTGTCCAGCTCTTTTGACCTCAAGGACTATATGGTCCACGGAATTCTCTAGGCCAGAATATTGGAGTGGGTAGCCTTTCCCATCTCCAGGAGATCTTCCCAATCCAGGGATCGAACCCACGTCTCCTGCTTGCAGGCAAATTCTTTACCAGCTGAGTCACAAGGGAAGCCCTCTACTAAACTGGAAACCCTCTGTGGATAGGGACAATCAGTCTTTTCATAGTCTACAATATGTAGGAGTGCAGCATGGCTTTTTGAATGAATTAATAAAAGAAAGTGAGATTTTATTAGAAAGCCTTGCGTTTACCTTGCATTTGGATCACACCTGATGGCTCAGTGGTAAAGAATCTGCCTGCAAAGCAGGTGAATCTGTAGATGCGGGTTCAATCCCTGGGTTGGAAACATCCTCTGAAGAAGAAAATGGCAACCCGCTTCAGTATTCTTGCCTGGAAAATTCCATGGACAGAGGAGCCTGGTGGGCTACAGCTCATGGGGGTCACAAAAGAGTCGGACATGACTTAGCAACTAAATAACAGTATCGCTTGCATTTGTTTACCGGGAAGCTTTTATTAGTATTTTTAACGAGATTTAGCCAGATCGAGATCAATACTCCTAGAGAAAAAATAAAACTTCCCATGAATATTTGAGGAGAATTTTTTCTCCTAGTTAACTTTTTCAGTAACTTGATTCCTGACGTGTACAAGCAATGTGTAAGGATTACCCCTCTCCAAAGCAGTCTATATTCTTTGCCCTTTAAAAATAAGGATGATAATCTTGATAGTCCTTATTGAAACCCTTTAAGGTTGCTAAGCTATCTATATAAAATCCAGACTTTTTCAAAATCCAAGATTTAAGAAACTGAATAATTATCCTAAGCCTGTATGGAACATGGCAACTTGAGCACTGGTGGTGCTCACAGTATTTTAGAGACTTATTGGTCTCTTGATCTCTTTAGCCCCCAAGGAACTAGGAAAAGAACAAACTAATCCCAAGGATAGCAGAAGGAAAAAAGTAACAAAAATCAGGACAGAAATCAATAAAATAAAGATCATAAAAACAATAGAAAAGATCAGCAAAACTAAGCTGTGTTTTTGTTTTTGTTTTTTTTTGTGGACACAACATAGATCAGTTTTATTCATTGCATGTTAATGAAGGATTTTCCGAGAGAGTACATGTTTTTAGTAGAAGTGCACTCTGACAAGACATCCAACCAGCACTGAATAATTAATGACCTATGCAGCATCTCAGACTTCCCTGGTGGCTCAAATGGTAAAGTGTCTGCCTACAATGCAGGAGACCTGGGTTCAGTCCCTGGGTCAGGGAAGATCTTCTGGAGAAGGAAATGGCAACCCACTCCAGTATTCTTGCCTGAAAAATCCCATGGACGGAAGAGCCTGGTAGGCTATAGTCCATGGGGTCACAAACGAGTCGGAAACGAGAGGCAGCATCTCACAGGAAACCTAAAAGTTTTAATTTAAAATAAAACACTATCCTTAGAAACCATTTTTTCTTCCTAAAGGTATTGCCTTAGTTGGAGAGGTTGATGCTCACTCAACTTCGGAACCGAGGGTTTCTTTCTTTCTTTTTTTTTTAAAAAAATTTATTTATTTTAGTTGGAGGCTAATTACTTTACAATATTGTAGTGGTTTTTGCCATACAGATATGAATCAGCCATGGGTTTACATGTGTTCCCCATCCTGAACCCCCCTCCCACCTCCTTCCCCATCCCATCCCTCTGGGTCATCCCAGTGCACCAGCCCTGAGCACTTGTCTCATGCATCGAACCTGGACTGGCAATTTGTTTCATATATGACAATATACATGTTTCAATGCTATTCTCTCAGATCATCCCCCCCTCGCCTTTTCCCATGGAGTCCAAAAGACTGTTCTATACATCTGTGTCTCTTTTGCTGTCTCACATATAGGGTTATCGTTACCATCTTTCTAAATTCCATATATATGTGTTAGTATACTGTATTGGTGTTTTTCTTTTTGGCTTACTTCACTCTGTATAATAGGCTCCAGTTCCATCCACCTTATTAGAATGGATTCAAATGTATTCTTTTTAATGGCTGAGTAATATTCCATTGTATATATGTACCACAGCTTTCTTATGCATTTGTCTTAAGCTGTGTTTTTGAAAGGATATTTATCCTTTATTTAAAGTTGAAAAACTTTAGTGAGAATATCTAAAAGAGAGAAGGCACAAAGAAAATGAGAAATGAAAGAGCAGAAGTTATAACACAGAAATACAAAGGATCATAAAGACTACTGTGAACAGTTCAGTTCAGTCATTCACTTGTGTCCGACTCTTTGTGACCCCATGGACTGCAGCACACCAGGCTTCCTTGTCTATCACCAACTCCCGGAGCTTACTCAAACTGATGTCTAGTGAGCTGGTAATGCCATCCAACTATCTCATCCTCTGTCATCCCCTTCTCCTCCTGCCTTCAATCTTTCCCAGCATCAAGGTCTTTTCAAATGATTCAGTTCTTTGCATCAGGTAGTGCAAAGAATTGGAAAGTATTGCAAAGTATTGGAGTTTCAGCTTCAGCATCAGTCCTTCCCATGAATATTCAGGACTGATTTCCTTTAGGATGGACTGGTGGGATCTCCTTGCAGTCCAAGGGACTCTCAAGAGTTCTCCAACACCACAGTTCAAAAGCATCAATTCTTTAGTGCTCAGCTTTTTTATAATCCAATTCTCACATCCATACATGATTACTGGAAAAATCATAGCTTTGACTAGATGGACCTTTGTTGGCAAAGTAATGTCTCTGCTTTGTAATATGCTATCTAGGTTGGTCATAGCTTTTCTTCCAAGGAGCAAGCGTCTTTTAATTTCATGACTGAAGTCACCACCTGCTGTAATTTTGGAGCCCCCCAAAATAAATCTGTCTCTGTTTCCATTTTTTCCCCATCTATTTGCCATGAAGTGATCTGACTGGATGCCATGATCTTAGTTTTCTGAAAGTTGAGTTTTAAGCAAACTTCTCACTCTCCTCTTTCACTTTCATCAAGAGGCTCTTTAGTTCTTCACTTTCTACCATAAGGGTGGTGTCATCTGCATATCTGAGGTTATTGATATTTTTCCTGGCAATCTTGATTAAAGCTTGTGCTTCATTCAGCTTGGCATTTTGAATGATGTAATCTGCATACAAGTTAAATAAGCAGGGTCACAATATACAGTCTTGATGTACTCCTTTCCCAATTTGGAACAAGTCTGTTGTTCCATGTCCAGTTCTAACTTGCTTTTTGACCTGCATACAGATTTCTCAGGAGGCAGGTCAAGTGGTCTGGTATTCCATCTCTTTAAGAATTTTCCACTGTGAACAGTTATACACCAGCAAATTGGACACTCTAGAAGAAATGGGTACATTCCTCAAAAAATACAATGAAGAATTGTATTTTTAATCATGTGATTGTATTTTAATCATGAAGAAATAAAAAATCTGAGACCAATGATGAGTAAGGACATAAAGCAGTAATAAAAAAGGAAAAGCCTTTTTCTCAAAAGGAAAATCCAGGACCTGATGGTTTCACTGGTGAATTTTACCAATTATTTAAATAAGAATTGATGACATTCCTCCTCAAACTCTTCCAAAAAATCAGAGAAGAAGGAACACTCACAAACTCAATTTGAGTGACCAGCCTTACCTTGGTATCAAAGCCAGTAAGGATACTATGAGAAAAGAAAGCTATAAATATTACTGGTGCAAAAACTAATGATGTATTAAACACAATTCAACAGCATATTGGGAGGATAATATACCATAATTAAGTGAGACTTATCTTTGAGAAAAATTGATTAAACAGTCAATCCTAAGGGAAGGCAACCTTGAATACCCATTGAAGGACTGATGGTGAAGCTGAAGCTCCAGTACTTTTGCCACCTGATGTTAACAACCGATTCACTGGAAAAGACTCTGATGCTGGGGAAGATTGAAGGCAAAAGGAGAAGAGAGTGGCAGAGGACGAGATGGTTGCATAGCATCTTCGATTCAATGGACGTGAACTTGGGTGAACTCCAGCAGATGGTGAGAGATAAGGAAGCCTGGCATACTGTAGTCTATGGGGTCACAAAGAGTTGGACATGACTTAGTGACTTAACAACAACAATCTCTGGGATGTAAGTTGGTTCAACATATGCAAAACAATAAATGTGACACAACACATCAATAGGATGAAAGGTGAAAATCATATGATCATCTCAGTAGATGCAGAAAAAGCATTTGAAAAAATACAAGTTTTTTTTAAGATAAAAACCCTAAACAAGTCACATGTAAAGGGACATAACACAATAAAAGCCATGTATGACAAAGGCACAATTTACACCAAACTCAACCACAAAATATTGAAAAATTTCCCTCTATGATCAGGAGCTAGACAAGAAGGGTGCCCACTCTCACTACTTCTATTCACTGAGGTACTAGGAATTCTAGCAGAGGAAACAGGCAAGAAAGATAACAAAAGCATCAAAACCAGAAAAGAAGAAGTAGAATTGCCTTATTTGCAGATAATATAATTTTACATAGAAAATCTTAAAGATGCCACTGAAAAGCTGTTGGAACTAGTCAATGAATTCCACAAAGTTGTGTACATAGCAATGGAGAAATCAAATATATAGAATTCACCTATAGCAATCAGTTTTGTTTTTATACACTAACAACAGAATATCTGAAGAATAAATAAAACAGTCTCATTCATAATAGCATCAAAAACAATAAAATACCTTGGGATAAATGTAACCAAGGAGGTGAAAGATCTTAACACTAAAAGTGCAAGACTTTGGTGAAAGGAACCCTTGCACACTCTTTTTGGGAATGTAAATTGATATAGCCACTCTGGAAAAAAGCATGGACATTCCTCAAAAAATTAAAAATAAACTACCATATGAGCCAGCAGTCCTCAGTTCAGTTCAGTTCAGTTGCTCAGTCATGTCTGACTCTGCGATACCATGAACTGCAGCACGCCAGGCCTCTCTGTCCGTCACCAAGTCCCGGAGTTTACACAAACTCATGTCCATTGAGTCGGTGATGCCATCAAACCATCTCATCCTCTGTTGTCCCCTTCTCCTTCTGCTCTCAATCTTTCCCAGCATCAGGGTCTTTTCAAATGAGTCAACTCTTCACATCAGGTGGCCAAAGTATTAGAGTTTCAGCTTCAGCATCAGTCCTTCCAGTGAACACCCAGGACTGATCTCCTTTAGGATGGACTGGTTGGATCGACTTCTGGGTATATATTCAAAGGAAATTAAAACAGGATCTCAAAGAGATGTTTGCACTCCCATGTTCCTCACAGCATTATTTACAATAGCTAAGATATGGAAACAGCCTCAGTGTTCATGAAAAAATAAATGGTTAAAGATATAGCTGACCCTTGAAAAATGTTGGGGCTAGGGGTGCTCAACCTCTGTGCAATTGAAAGTCCCCATAAAACAAATAGTTCACCCTACATATCCACAGTCCCCATGTAAATGTTTTCTCTCTACTCATGGCTCAGCATCTATGGATTCCACCAACTATGGTTGAATCATGTAATCCTATGGAATTTGCTAATGAAAAAAAATCTGCATATAAGTGGGCCCATGCAAATCAAAACTGCATTGTTCAAAGGTTAGCTGTACATTCTATAGCTGTGAGAAAGAATGAAATTCTGCCATTTATGACAACATGGATGGATTTTAAGGGCATTATGCTATGTGAAATAAGTCAAACAAAGGCAAATACTTTACTATGTTACTTACATGTGGAATCTAAAAAGTTGAACTCATAGAAACAGGTAGCAGAATGGTAGTTACCAAGGTTAGAGGATGGGGAAAATGGGGAAATATTGATTAGAGTACAAGCTTCTGGTCATAAAATGAATATGCTCTGGGGTCTCATGTACATTGTAGTGATTATACTTAACAACATTGTGTTATATATCTGAAAGCTGCTAGGAGAGTAGATCTTAAATGTTCTCACCCAAAAAAGGAAATGATAATTACGTGATATTATAGAGATGTTACAGTGGTAATCATTTTGCAATGTAAGTGTATCATATCATCAAATTTCACATCTTAAACTTACACAACATTATATGTCAATTATATCTTAATAAAGATGAAAAAATTGATACAAGAAAATGAAGAAACTAAAGATGAATACAGCTTTATATAATTAGTAATGTAATCCCAATATGTTGGCTGGGTAAAAGTGACCTAATACAACACATCGATTTATAATATATATGGATTTAAAAATTAAATGGGAGAACTGATGTAGAACTGAACTTTCTATTATAGTTGGGTCCCTTCCTGACAAGTAGTAAAATTTAGTGGACAGAGTACATGTTGGAGTTAACCTATATGCTCCAAATCTCACCTTCATGATTTACTAACTGTGGACTTTAACTTCAGGAGCTTAATTCTCTTATCAATAAAGTGTGAATAACAGTGACTCCTTTGCAATGTTTTATTGAAGATCAGACATGAAATATACAATTACCTTTTTTCTTTCAGAATTTAAATTAAACACACTGAAGGCAGAGGTTGTGATACACATTTTCCTCTATTAGTCATTCCTAATCTTTTACAAAATGAAGGTGAGTTTGAGCTCCCAAGTAAGAGTTCAGTTACATTCTTCATCCAATTTTTCTGAACCTCTGAACACAAAGCTTTTGTTGTTGTTCTTGTTCTTATTTTTAAATACTCGCTGCTTATTTTCTTCTCTAGGCTTGCAAGTTCAATCTCTCCTCTCCAAACAGGACCATAGCCCTACACCAGGCATTGGGCCTCTTATTCCTATTACCTTATGCAACTCCAAACTTTAGAGTCTAATATCTTTGCTAAATTTTTTACTTTGACCTGGTTGCCTTTTCTCAAGTGGAGAGCATCCTGCTTCAGAGAGCCAAGTCTCTCACTGGTTCTTCAAATCCTTCATAGAGTGTTCCTAAACTATGGCATCTCCTTACATCACTTTCTGTTTCCAAGTTCTTTGTCTCTACAACTCTAGACACATAATCTCAAGGATAGTTTGAGGATCATTTCAGGCCCTGTTGCTGGTGTTCCTGGGCACAAAGAAGATAAAATTTAGAACTACGTTGGGTACAGGAGGCATGTGTTTTTTTTTTTTTTTTTTTTTTTTTTTTGAGACAACCCTCAGAAAGTTTCTAACTGTTGCCATTGTCAATTCAGATGGTGGTCACATAGTTGGCCTTTGAACAACGTGGGGAGGTAGGGCAAAAATATGCATGTAGCTCATAGCTGGTCCTCTGTATCCCTGGTTCTGCATCTGTGAATTCAACCAACCACTGATCTCGTAGCACTACAGCATGTATTTATTTAAAAAATCTGCATATAAGTGGGCCTGTGCAGTTCAAACCCATGTTGTTCAAGGGTCAACTGTAATTGAAAGAGAAAAATATAACATGAATAATTACTTGATTCCTGGTGTTTTGTGGGATGGCAGATAGGAAATAAAATCATGCAGATGATTCTTAGAGATGACAAAAATTTATTAAGAAAATGTAATATCAAATCCTAACTACATTGCTTACTATATGAATGATCTTGGGTAAATTAACTTTGATACCTTGATTTTTCTCATCTATAAAACTGTGATAATAATTGTACTTACTTCATAAGTTTGTTTTTGAGGATTAACTAAAATAATACGGATACAGTGGTTAAGGTGCTAAGATAATTCAGAGCTTGGCTTTCAACACATTAACTAATGAACTAATGTTATTGTTAGAATGTTACAAGTTTTTGGTTTTCACATTTGTAATGATGCTATACTTTAAATCCCAAAGAAAGGCAATGCCAAAGAATGCTCAAACTACCACACATTGCACTCATCTCACACGCTAGTAAAGTGATGCTCAAAATTCTCCAAGCCAGGTTTCAGCAATACATGAACCATGAACTTCCAGATGTTCAAGCTGGTTTTAAAAAAGGCAGAGGAACCAGAGATCAAATTGCCAACATCTGCTGGATCATTGAAAAAGCAAGAGAGTTCCAGAAAAACATATATTTCTGCTTTATTGACTATGCCAAAGCCTTTGACTGTGTGGATCACAATAAACTGTGGAAAATTTGAAAGAGATGGGAATACCAGACCACCTGACCTGCCTCTTGAGAAACCTATATGCAGATTAGGAAGCAACAGTTAGAACTGGACATGGAACAACAGACTAGTTTCAGATAGGAAAAGGAGTACGTCAAGGCTGTATATTGTCACCCTGCTTGTTTAACTTATATGCAGAGTACATCATTAGAAATGCTGGGCTGGGAGAAGCACAAGCTGGAATCAAGATTGCCGGGAGAAATATCAATAACCTCAGATATGCAGATGATACCACCCTTATGGCAGAAAGTGAAGAGGAACTAAAACGCCTCTTGATGAAAGTGAAAGAGGAGAGTAAAAAAGTTGGCTTAAAGCTCAACATTCAGAAAACTAAGATCATGGCATCTGGTCCTATTACTACATGGGACATAGATGGGGAAACAGTGGAAACAGCGGCTGACTTTATTTTTTTTTGGGCTCCAAAATCACTGTAGATGGTGGATGCAGCCATGAAATTAAAAGTCGCTTACTCCTTGAAAGGAAAGTTATGACCAGCCTAGATAGCATATTAAAAAGCAGAGATATTTATTTTGCCAACAAAGGTTTGTCTAATCAAAGCTATGGTTTTTCCAGTGGTCATGTATGGATGTGAGAGTTGGACTGTGAAGAAAGCTGAGTGCTGAAAAATTGATGCTTTTGAACTGTGGTGTTGGAGAAGACTCTTGAGAGTCCCTTGGACTGCAATGAGATCCAACCAGTTCATCCTAAAGGAGATCAGTCCTGGGTGTTCACTGGAAGGACTGATGCTGAAGCTGAAACTCAAATACTTTGGCCACTTGATGTGAAGAGTTGACTCATTGGAAAAGACCCTGATGGTGGGAGGGATTGGGGGCAGGAGGAGAAGGGGATGACAGAGGATGAGATGGCTGGATGGCATCACTGACTTGATGGACATGAGTTTGGGTAGGCTCCGGGAGTTGGTGATGGACAGGGAGGCCTGGTGTGCTGCGATTCATGGGGTCACAAAGAGTTGGACATGACTGAGCAACTGAACTGAACTGACTTGATACTTTAAAAATATTTCTGAAATATATTTCTTCAAATGAGGTGCTCCCTTAGTGATCCTACTCAAACTTATAATGATAATGAAAAGACCTACCTATTTGGGAGTATCATAGTGTCTGGTTACTGGAGTCTTTTCTGAAGAATAATACGAAAGATGAGATATGTCCTTGCTACTGTCTAGTAACTGGAATGGATTTTAGTAGAATCTGAGCATGAACTCATTTTAGTTTTGCATCTCCATTTCCATTAAAATCAGTAAATCCCCAATTACGAGGCAAAACAAGATCTACAACCTGTCTTTCTTGACTGTCTAATTAGCACTCACATAGATCAGAGAGAAGAATCTGGTTTATTCTTTGGGAGTTAGCAACAATACAAAGGGGTGGCTCCGGATGAGGCCTGAACACTTCCTGGAATTCTCCTAAAGGTAAACTCATGGGGAGTGAATGGAAAGGGACACCATCTAACTTAAACAGGGCGAAAATAATACCCAGCCTTTCTTGACCGTTGAACCCTAGTTGATCCTCTTTGAAGTTCTTCTGCACTTATTATCCTCAATGTACAAGTTAGTCCTTAATTATATCATGTCATGCTATTCAGTTTAGTGTGTGTTACTATCATCACTCCAAAGAGATGGAAAGGAGTTTGAAGAGGTGGATTGTGTTTCCTTTTCTGTAAGACTCAGGGGCTAAGAATTGTCATGAACTGAATAATCATATATTTCATAGATTGTTTAGTTAGTTACATTGGGAAAACTGGCTTATGATGTGGGTTCCTACCTAACATCACATTCAAAGATAGACTTAAGATGCATTTAAAAACCTTCTGTAAAAGGTAAAAGTATAAGTTTAATAGAATGAAAGTATGATAAAATAATTTTATGACTTAAAAAGAGGAAATACATTCTTTTAAAAACTTTAAAGATAAAACCATAAGGCAGACAAAACTGGTAAATATGATTACTTAAAAATTATGGACTTCTGTTTTATGAAGGACAATATGGCTCAAATTAATAAAAAATGGAATGGATAAGTGCAGTATCTACTATAAAAACTGTTCCCATGTACAAAACATAAGAAAATCTTGCTTTGCAAGATTTTAATAATCTAATAAAACAGCTATAATAGAAAAACAGGCAAACAATAAGAACAGTTTTTAAAGTGTATTTACTTTTAAATGGAGGACAATTGGTCTACAATGTTTTGTTGGTTTCTGCCACACAGCAGCATGAATCAGCCATAGGTATACATATGTCCTCTCTCTCCTGGACCTCCCTCCCATCTCCCACCCCAACCCACCCTTCTATGTTGTCACAGAGAACCAGGCTTAGCTCCCTGCTCATTAGCAACTTTCCATTAGCTATCTGTTTTCCACATGGTAATGTATGTATTTCAGTGCTTCTCTCTCAACTCGTCCCACCTTCTCCTTCCCCTGCTGCGTCCATAAGTCTGTTCTTAATATATGAGTCTCTATTCCTGCCCTGTGAATAGGTTTATCAGTGCCATCTTCTAGACGCCATATATCTGTATGAATATATGATATTTGTCTGTCTCTTTCTGAGTAACTTCACTCTGTATAACCAGCTCCAGGTTCATCCACCTTACTGTACATCCACCTTACTTACAGGATGTACTTACAGTACATCCACCTTACTGACTCAAATTCGAGGAACTGGCAGTTTTTAGAAATGGAAGTCCGAAAGGCTGACAAGTATATAACCAGCTCCAGGTTCATCCACCTTACTGTACATCCACCTTACTTACAGGATGTACTTACAGTACATCCACCTTACTGACTCAAATTCGAAGAACTGGTAGTTTTTAGAAATGGAAGTCTGAAAGGCTGACAAGTATATGGCTGTGATACACAATTGAAATATACAACAGAAAAATGCAAATTAAACTATGAATAAGATACACTTTTAATGCCTATTACACTGGAAGTAATTAAAAAGCCAAATGTTACCAAGTGAAGACAAAGATAAGGGGACATAGGAATACTCATGCACTACAGATGGGAGTGCACCCTAATTCAGCCATTTTGAAGAGCAATCCAGCATCAATTAGTCAGATTAAGTGTATGCACACCCAATGAGCCAGTAATTCTGCTTCCAGAAGAACTGGAATGGATCCATAAAGGGATAAGTAGGAGGATGTTTAGTTCAGTCTTTCTTGAGATGATGGACAAGAGATCAGTATTACAGATATACACTTGTTGTTTAGTTGCTAAGTCATGTCTGACTTTTTGCAACCCCATGGACTATAGCCCACCAGGCTTCAATGTCCATGGAATTTTTTCCCAGGCAAGAATACTGGAATAGGTTGCCATTTCCTTCTTCAGAGGATCTTCCTGACTCAAAGATTGAACCCACATTTCCTGCATTGTGGATTTTAGTGACTGTAATTATAGTTAGGATTCCAAAGAAAACAAGGTTTTATTGTTGTTGTTGTTTAGTCACTAAGTCATGTCTGATTCTTTGCAATCACATTGACTGTAGCCTGCCAGGCTCCTTTGTCCATGGGATTTACCAGACAAAATCCTGGAGTGGATTACCTTTTCCTTCTCCAAGATATACACTATAACTCATTATATACGAGTTAAAAGAAATGATTTAAATGTACATTTATCAATATGGATAGAGTTTAAAAAAACAGATCTGGGTAAAAAAGTATTAAACAAAAATGATGCAATGGTCAAATATTTGCTTCCTGCCCAATTCACAGAAGCCCCCTTGTGGCTCAGATGGTAGAGAGTTCCGCCTGCAATTCAGAAGACCAGGGTTTGATCCCTAGGTTGGCAAGATCTCCTGAAGAAGGAAATAGCAACTCCAGTAATCTTGCCTGGAACATCCCATGGATGGAGGAGCCTGGCAGGTACAGTCTATGGAGTCACAAAGAGTTGGACATGACTGAGCGACTTCACTTTCACTTCTCAACTCATATGTTGAAGTTCTAACTTGAAATGTGAAGGTCCTAGAAGGTGGGGCCAGTAAGTGAGATTGGAGAAAAGATGGCAGAATAGAATGATGTGAGTTCACCTTCTCTCACAAAAACACCAAAATCACAACTAACTGCTGAATAATCATCCACAAAAAGAGTAGAAACTACCAGAAAAAATATTCTACATGCAAAGACAAAGAAAACATATCACAAGATACTAGAAGGAGCACATTTACTATATAATCAAACCCCATATTGGCTGGGTAGGCTTCTCACAAACTGGAAAACAATTACATTGCAGAAGTTGTCCAATAGGAGTGAGAGTTCTGAGCCCCATATTATGCTCTGGGGGTTTAGCATTGAGAAGTGGAGGTCCCAGAGCATTTATCTTTGAAGGCCAGCGGGGCTTGTGTGCAGGGTCTCTGCAGGACTTGAGGAAATAGAGACTCTACTCTGAGACAGCGCACACAAATTTCCATATGAACTGGGACCCAGGGCAAAGCAGTGACTTCACAGGAGCCCATAGATCTACTTGCAAGTCTTACAGAGTCTTCTGGGGAGCCAAGGATCAGGTGTGGCCCATTGGCAGGGCAAGGACTTTGATTATGGAGGCCCTAGGGAATATTCCTTGGTGTGTGCTCCCAAGAATTGCCATTTTTGCATGGAGACCTGGCCCCGTCCAACAGCCTGTAGACTCCAGTGCTGGAATACTTCAGACCAAACAACCAACAGGGTGGGATCACAGCCCCACCCATCAACAGACGGGCTTCCTAAAGCTTTCCTGAACCCACAGCCACATCTAAAGATTGACAGTAATACAATTATGATGGGGGACTTTTATACCCCACTTACATTAGTGGACAGATCATCCAGGCTGAAAATCAATAAGGAAGCACAGGTCTTAAATGATGCATTAGGACAAATAGACTTAAATGATGTTTATAGAGGATTCCATCTGAAAACAATAGAATACACATGCTTCTCAGGTGCACATGGAACATTCTCTAGGATAAATCACATGCTGGGTCACAAGACAAGCCTTGGTAAATTTAAGAAGATTGAAATCACATCAAGCTTCATTTCCAACCACAACAGTATGAGATTAGAAATAGATCATGGCAACCCACTCCAGTATTCTTGCCTGGAGAATACCATGGACAGAGGAGCCTGGTGGGCTATGGTTCATAGTGTCACAGAGTCAGACATGACTGATGTGACTTAGCAAGCACATAAGAAAAAAACTAAAATTTACAAACACATGGAGGCTAAACAAAATGTTACTAAACATATTGGGGAAGTTCAATACAATATTACTTCAGGAAATAATAACAACCTAATCCTACACCAAGGCAACTGGAGAAAGAAGAATAAGCAAAACCCAAAGTCAGTAGAAGGAAAGAAATCATAAAAATCAGAGTAGAAATAAACTGAGAAGAAGAAAAGAACAGAAAAGATCAATGAAACTAAAAGCTTGTCCTTTGAAAAGACAGAAGTAACTGATAAACCTTTAGCCAAACTCATCAAGACAGAAAAGGAAAGGGCTTAAATCAATAAAATTAGAAATATAAAAGAAGTTACACAGACACAGAAATACAAAGGATCATAAAGAGACTACTACAAGCAACTATAGGCCAATAAAATGGACAACCTAGGAGAAATGGACAAATACTGAGAAAGGCACAGTCTTCTAAGACTAAACCAAAAAGAAAAAGAAAATATGAACAGACTAATCACAAGTACTGATATTGAAACTATGATTTAAAAACTCCCAACAAACAAAGTTCAGGACCAGATGACGTCACAGGTGAATTTTATCAAATGTTTAGAGAAGATTTAACACTTATTCTTCTGAAACTATTCCAAAATTTGCAGAGGAACGAATACTCCCAAACTCATTCCTTGAGACTGGCATCACCCTGATACCAGAACCAAAGATATATTTTAAAAAAAGAAAATTACAGACTATTATCACTGATGAATATAGATACAGAAATCCTCAACAAAATACTAGCAAACTGAATCTAAGAATATATTAAAAGGATCATACACCATGATTTCATGCAGCCATGAAATTAAAAGACTTGCACCTTGGAAGAAAAGCTATGACCAACCTAGATAGCATATTAAAAAAACAAAAATCAAAAAACCTCTCCATATAGTGGGCATTTTTTTTTTTTGGGAAAAAAAAATCCTTTCCAGATAGTGGGCATAGAGGGAACTTAACATAATAAAGACCATATCCAGGAGGTAGCTTTCTCTCTGGTGACTCAGATAGTAAAGAGTCAGCCTGCAATGCAGAGAACCAGGATTCGATCCCTGGGTCAGGAAGATGGCCTGGAGAAGGGAATGGCAAACCACTCCAGTATTCTTGCCTGGAGAATTCCATGAACAGAGGAGCCTGGTGGGTTACAGTCCATGGGGTCACATAGAGTTGGACCCGACTGAGCAACTAAACTTTCATAGGAGGTGGGGCCTTTGGGAGGTGATTAGGTCATGAGTCGGATTAGTGCCTTGTAAAAGATATCCCAGAGACCTCCAGCCTCCCTGCTCTCTACCATGTAAGGACACACCGAGAAGTCTGAAGTCTGCAATCTGCAAGGTAGTCCTTTCCAGGACCCGAGCGTGTTAGCGTGCTGACTTCAGTCTTCTAGCCTCCATTACTGTGAGAAATAAATTTCTGGTGTTTGTAAGCCACTCACACTATGGTGCATTTTAATAGCAGTCCAAACTGACTAAAACAAGGAATCTATAACACAATAAATTAAAAGCATGAGCTATACACAAAACAAAAACTGTACTTTTGTAAGAATTATTACAAACAAAAGAATATATGTGAAATATATTATGGTTTCCTGCAAGGGGAGGTGAATGAGAATAAAGGAGAAGAAATAAATAGTAGCAACTAGAGAAGGAGGGCTTCCTGACAATACAGGAGACGCAGGAAACATGAGTTCAGCCTTGAGGTTGGGAAGATCATCTGGGAGAGGAAATGGCAATCCACTCCCATATTCTTGCCTGCAAAACCCCACGGACAGAGGAACCTGGAGGGCCACAGTCCATAGGGCTGCAGAGTCAGACTTGACTGAACACACACGCAAACTCAAAAAAAAAAAAAAAAAAAAAAACCACCAAAAATCAAGTAGGAAGGGACTTGCATGCTCTCATGATTATCACCTGTTTATCACATGATTATCTCATGTTATCACCTAACAACCTTTGTATCTGAAGTTCTTTCACATCTACAAATGTATGCTTTACTGAAGTTTCGAAGTCCACTTTCTAACACTTATAGGTGAACCTCTAGAAGTGCATTTCTTTCACTTTCTTTGAAAAGATCCAATGCATTCCTCTCCATTTACTTCAGTAGAAACAATGTCAGCCTAAGGCGACACCAGCAATGTTGGCTGTAAAACATAAAACAAATTTAAAATTTTCCTGATAAATTGTAACTATCTCTCAATGTTCAAAGAGATTACGTGTCTTTTTAACTAACATTAATTATTAGTACTTTCACATTGAGGAGGTTTTGTGGAGTCACGCAGGGTCAGAAGAAGAAAAGGGGTACTGGGGTATATAACCAAGTTTTTTCTGGCATTCCTCAAGAAATGATTGCTAAAGCTAATTTTTAAGGTACTCTGAATATAGAAGAATGGAGGGTATATATCAATCTATAAATGTAACTTTTGATTTGGGGGAATGAGACTGCAAGACAGAACATATATGAATAATTTAATGAGTATTGAAAATATAACTTATAAACTCCATCAATAATATTACTGTAAATATGTTGCAACTGGGTATCCACCTGGACAAAGATCAAATAGTGATAGAAAAAATGAAATTGGTTTGAGAAAGAAAGGAAATGTCTTGGATAAAAAAAGATTCTTTGACTAAAACTTCCTTGTCAAGGAAGTTAACTTGACCTTAGTTTTTGAGTGAGGGTTCACACACATCATGAGCAGAGCTATTATACAAATGAGGTTACTTTTGGGGGGATGTAGGGCTGTCCTGTATTTCAATTTTAACAAAGTTGTTGGCATTACATTTCAGTATTTCACAACGTCTATGATTTCTATCTTAATTAGCATGTTTGTGAGATAACATAAACATTTATAATCCTCTTTTCTTTTTTCATTCTTAAAAAATAGTTTAAATCTTAAAATGTGGTCTAAAAAAGTGTGTGATTTTACATATAACCACTTTTGGTATGATTAAGCTTTTCATTTGGGTAATATTGTGGTAGAACGGAGGAGTGATGGATTGGGATACCTTGGCTTCTGTTCTCTCACTTTTAAGCGAGGTGGTTGAGTTCTATAAAGAGTGATTTATCAGAATCACCCATTTGCCAGATTGTAGATTCCCTTAGCCCCCTCTCCCCACCCATCCATCCCATCAGACACCGACTCAGAAGGTCTGGAGTGGGGCCTTGGAATCTGCAAGATGATTATGGTGCAAGTGGTCTTAAAATCATGTTTTAAGAAATAGTAGGGTAAACAGCTAACAAAAATTCCTTCCACCTGCATTATTTTATGATAGAATTTTATCTGACTTACCAAGTTTTCACTAATCTCCCGTAATTCCATAAACTGATATTGGCTATTTGGTTCAGAATTACGGTTGACTCGTAGATCTGAAATTTTAAAAGTGGCATGATAATATTCCATTTTCTTATCTGTGATGAAAAGAAAAGTCATGAAATTAAGTGATTTTAAGGATAGATTTTGGGATCTAAGGTCCAACTACGAAGTCTTGAATATATATCTGAGATTTTACTTTAGTATAATAATAAATACAATAAAAATAATGATTAATGCTCTATGTTAATAGTAGTTGTTGTTCAATCACCAAGTCTAAGATTGGCATCACCTTCATTTTACATAAGAAGAAAGTGAGGCATGAGACATTGAATAACTTGCTCTGAGCTATACAACTAGTGAGTGACTATCCAAGTTTAAACCCAGACATGTGTAGCTCTAGAGGTGGTATATTTAATTACTATATTGCTTCTTGCTGAGGTGAAATGTATACCACCTTATACCCTACTGAAAGTAGAGGTAAATGAGTATTTTTGTAAATTTTGATCTGTAATGGAAGACCAAGGGACACTAAGAAAGATGTGAAAAGAAAGGCAGGGAAAAGACGGTCTGAGGCTGGAGGTGAGAAGAGTGTGTAATAGGAATGAATCAGTCAGATCTCTGCTTGTCCCTCAGGAAAGGTAAGAAAACTTTGACTCCTGAGGAGCATGGTAATCTTAGGAGTTTGGTACCAGTGGGCAAGAAACCTGCAGAGTTCAAGACAGAGAATGGAGAAACACAGAGCTCCTCTCTCCTTAGGGAGCCATGGATCTAGTTAAGAAAGGGGGCCTCAGGATGGTCTGTCTCCGAGGGACATCTCTGGACTTGGTAGCGCTTTTTTTTTGGCCTCTCCAATAACTAATCTACATGGTCCATCTTATAATTGAACATTATACTCATAGTGAAGGGGCTTCTATATGTTAAGTGAACTGACCTGAGAATCTTTTGCCATTGGTGTAAACTATGGATAGGGTTATTATATGAGGCTCAGAACTATGCTTTTAGAAGCCCTGTAAAGTTCCTAAAAGAATCTTCACTGTTCCACCAAGTCTGGGGAAGATGACAACAGATAAGTCCATTCCAGTAAAAACTAGTTCTTTTAATCACATATATCTGTGGGAGATTGACATTGTGGGCATTTATCCAAAATGCTTTTGCATTCTGCAGAGTTATAAAATATAAAGAGAATTCTGAAATGAATTTTTGTGGAATTATAAATATATCTGGTAATAAAAAAATAATCCCTGGATATTGTTTTTGAAAGAGTACTTTTTTTCTGTAAAAATAAGTAATCATATTGCATCACACTTGTAGTGTATTAATCATTTCAAAGTTCATTATCTCATTAAACATGTATTTGTTTTTCTCTAGAAATGCTAATAGACAGAAAATACTGAGTTAAAAAGCCAATTTTAATCACCAATTCATCAAAACTTGCATATATATGAATGATTAGAGTTTGCTATGATTATTGGTAAATTTTAGACAATTAATATTTTGATCTTTTGTGTAGATGCTCAAAAGAATACTAGATTGTGAGCTCCAAGGAGGTGAGAAATTTATCTACTTTGCTTAATGCTATTTCTTGGTGCCCTGAAAAATACTCAAACATAATAGACAGTCGGTGATGAAATGATTGAATAAATTAAACAATTCAAAATGTGGACATTTACTAGTGAAAGTACATTATTTTTGGATGGAATTAAATTTGCATATGTACAATGAAGCTTTACAGAAAAAAATGAATCAAACTGAGCGAAATCCATAATTTTACCTACCAGAGACTAAGAAGTGAACCAGAAGACCGATAGCCACAACCACCACTGTCAGTAACAGTACAGTGAGAAGGGCAATCATCCATGGTTTCAAACCTCTGCTTCGGGTGTCAAATCCTGCCGCTCTGCAAAAAGGAAAACTCACCAGTTACTCTCATGTTGCAGTGGTTACAGGCTTTCTGGTTCTTCTTGGATAAGCACATATTGCTTTAGCCTACCTCATCAAGAAGACAGTTGTCTTGAATTTATGTCAAGGTTGGGGTTTCCCAGGTTGTGCTAGTGGTAAAGAATCTGTCTGCTAATGGAGGAGATGTAAGAGAGGTGGGTTTGATCCCTGGGTCAGGAAGATACCCTGGAGCAGGCAATGGCAACCCACTCCAGTATTCTTGCCTGGAAAATTCCATAGACAAAGGAGCCTAGTGGACCACAGTCCATAGGGCCATAAAGAGTTGGACCCCACTGAGCAACTGAGCATTTAATCAAGGTCACCTTGGCATTAAGGGAGGTATTAAGAAGATCAGGATCTGAGAATCCATGCTACTGCTCCTAGCTTCTATTTCTAGAGGCATTGGATGGATCTCTGTGGTGGCCAGTCTTAGCATGTGGTACAAAGTAGTACCTATGCTTGAGAAAGAACTATTCCTTCTTTATCTAATAGTCTTTTAAAAAATCTCTTTATCTATAGTTTTAAAGTTTACAAAGTGATTTCAAATCTGTTGTCTTATTTACTTTTTAATCTTTCATGTTTAACTATTATAATAATTTTCAGATACAGAAATTTAGAAAAAATATTATACTAGAACATTGTTTTATCAGTTGTTAGCATTTTGCTATAATGGCTTTACTCATTTTTTTCTTCTGTATTTTAATGTAAAATAGAAGATCATGATTTTCATAATACCAAATCCATCTTAAGGTTTCCTTTTTTGTCTCTATTATATTTAGAGATGGTTTGTACAAATCAAGGACCTCATAGTGGTGTGGTTGTTATGTCTTTTAAGTCTTTTTTAATATTTGAGTACTGATCATTTTTTAATTTTTAATGACATTGACTTGTTGAAGAGATCAAGCCAATTTTCCCTTAGAATGACCAGCTTCTGAACTTCTCTGAATGTTTTCGTGTGATCTCGTTTAATTTGTCATTTCTTGTGAGTTTAAATTTAGATCTAAAATACTTGATTAGATTTTAATGCTTTTGGCAAAATATTTCAAAAGCGATACTGTATATTTTATATTGCATCACCCCTGAATTAGAGGAAATTACCACAGTTTAGGAGGGAAGAAGTAAATCTTTGCTCTTCCTTTAGATATGCTCAAGAATAGTGCTAATCACATTGTATTAACTTTGTTTTCATGTATATTAACCTATACTTACCTGTGAACTCCTCAATGTGTTGGACTTCCCTGGTGGCTCAGATGGTAAAGAATCTGCCTGCAATGCAAGAGACCCAGGTTTGATCCCCGGGTGGGGAAGATCCCCTGGAGAAGGGAATGGCTACCCACTCCAATATTCTTGCCTGGAGAGTTCCATGGACAGAGGAGCCTGGTGGGCTAGAGTCTGTGGGGTTGCAGAGTCGGACACACTTTCTGTGTGTTAGTTGCCAAGCAGCTAACACTTTCTTCAATGAGTTAAACTAGTCTTATTCATTTTTGTTTATTATTAAGATATAGTAAGGTATCTAGTACAAAGTGAAAATTTTATAAATCCATGAGAATCAGGCAGGTGTTACATCAGCCTTACATATGAATTGAGTGAGGTTGAGAGAGAGGATATGGTATTTGTTAGAGTCAAGAGTCTTGAAAGGACATGTAACTCATTTTCTAGTGTTCCTTCTCTGCCATTTACCATTGTAATCAATTTATCCCTTTCATTAGAATTTATCTTTGTGTGTGTGTGTGTATTGATAAGCTAAATTCTTTGGGGGCAGAAGCTATTTTTCATGTTTTACAAAATTTAGTGCATTGATTTACTGTAAGTAGTAGATGTTGTTTAATTACTAAGCCATATCCAACTCTTTGCAACCCCATGGACTGTGTCCAGCCAGGCTCCTCTGTCCTTGGGATTTTCCAGGCAAGAATATTGGAGTGGGTTGCCATTTCCTTCTTCGGGGGATCTTCCTGACCCAGGGATCAAACTCGAGTCTCCAGCATTGCAAGCAGATTCTTTACCACTGAGCCACCAAGGAAGGCCACTCTAATAGACTTTTTAAAAAATATTAATTGATTTACCTTAAGTCTTTTAAAATATAAAATATCTTCATATATAAATGCCAGCTTTATACAAACTATTTGGATCTAAGTAGTTAGGTGATAGTTTGGGCATAAAAATTACATTTAGCCAATAAACCTAGTAGAATTTGAGATACCTGAATTCTGTTGGTTATAGAAAATACTGACAATGCACATTTGACTGATTAAAAAGAATCTAGACAACTCCCTGTGGAAAGCTCTTTCCACAAGAGCTAAGGTGCCAGAACATAAAAACAACAGACAGAAGCTTCAAGAGATATTACATTACTTAGCCTCTTAGTTGACTTAAAATCTAAATTCAGAAATGAAGGATAACTTATAGTCTATTTAGTACAATGCAGCACATTTTTCAGTTAAGGAAGCTGAGGCCTACTGATGATTAAGTGACTTCTTCAATATAGAAGAACTAGCAATCATCTCACACTCCTGTCTTTTAACTTCAGGGACACTATTTTTTTCTCAGTGCCAGAGTAACACTCCCCCCTCCCCAATGCTGATTGCATTTTAATACCTAACTAGATTATTATAATACACACACACACACATATATATATATATATTCATATTGGACTTCACGGGTGTATCGGATGGTAAAGAATCTGTCTGCAATGCAGGATACCCAAGTTTGATCCCTGGGTGGGAAAGATCCCCTGGAGAAGGGAATGGCTACTCACTCCAGTATTCTTGCCTAGAGAATTCCATGGATAGAGGAGTCTGGTGGACTATATAGTCCATGAGGTCGCAAAGAGTCAGTTCATTCTTCATTTATGATCATTTATTTTCTTAGAGAATCTTTTTTACTATTATTTTTTTATGTATTTTTATTAGTTGGAGGCTAATTACTTTACAATATTGTAGTGGGTTTTGCCATACACTGAATCTTATCAGTGTATCTTCAATTCACTCAAGACTAAAAATAGACCAAAGGAGAAAGACTAGCTCTCAAGGAGATTCACAGACTTTCAAGTTTATCGTCCCGTCATGACATAGTTCCTCTGAGTAGTACAAATGAGGAAAGTAGACACAGCAAGATCACATCTCCACCATCAAGAGTTATGCAGACTCACACTATTACAGACTATGAGACAGTAGGCAGGAGAATATTTCAACACTCATTGACATGCTTCTTCAAGTGCCCTGGCAGTCACGTCCCCAAATCCCATAAAAGGAGCTGTGAACATTGGGGGGCAGATGGTGGCCAACAGACAGGGATGATACATTGTCATTTAGAGCATGTCTCCTTTTTCAGAAAACCTTTGGGGTATGTATTGGGTGCACAGTGCCAAATTGTGAAAGCTGCAGGATTCATAAGTTAAAGCCATAGCTACTTAATCCTATATGAATAAACTTCAACTCAATATCGACTTTGATGAATATGAACAAGAAATGCATGAAAGCAAATATACATCATCAACCACCCATTATGAAGAGGTTCTGCTAGTGATTTGCATCATATCACTTCAGATTTGAAAAGAAATATACTTCATAAAGCCTTTTGGAATCTAGCCTGTTTGTAAGTAGAGATGCTTAAGCATGTTTTTTTTACCTGCTTTACCTGCACCCATTGAACAAACACTGGTGTATTAATTTTCTGTTGCTGTAACAATTACCTCAAAGTTAGCAACTTAAAACAACAGTCACAGTTCAGTACATGGCATGGCTGAGTTCTCTGCTCAGGATCTCATGAAGGTGAAATCAAGCTGTTGTTTGGGACTGCAGTCTCATCTAACATTTGTGACCCTCCTCCAGGCTCACTTAGGTTTTAGGCAGAGCTCAGTTCCTTGACACTGAACCAGGATTCCTATTCCCTTGCTGACTGTATAGTCAGAGGCCTCTCTTGGCTCCTAGAGGTTACCCATGTTCTTTCCCATGTGGCCCACTCCATCTTCAAAGCCAGCTATGGGGAATCTTCCTCCCGTCAAATCTCTCTCACATTCTGAATCTCTTTCTCTAGGTAGAGTCTTGTTCTTTTCAAAGGTGTCATCTGATTAGGTTAGGCTTACTAACTGTCATCTCTCCATTTAAAAGTCAACTGATTGGGAATTCCCTGGTGGTCCAGTGGTTAAGAATTCACCTTGCAGTGCAGGAATGTGGGTTCAATCCCTGGCTGGTGGACTAAGATCCCACACACCACGGAGCAACTAGGACTGTGTGTCTTAACTACTGAACTGGTGTGCTCCAGACCACACATGCCACGACTAGGGAGTCCATGCACTGCAAGGAAAAATCCTGAATGATGCTATGAAAATCCTGCATGCCACAATCAACCAAGACCAGATGCAGTCAAATAAATAAATGTTACCAAAAAAAAAGTGATTTAAGATCTTCATTATATCTGCAAAATCCTCTCTCAACAGCACCTAGGTTAGTGTTTAAATGTGAAGGAATGCATACACAGACATATGGGGATCTTGGAGGATCTTAGAAATTTTTTTCACAATGGAAAATATAACTTTCATAAAAAGGGACAGAAATCTGCAGCCTTCAGAGGAAAGCATGTGAGATATAAAATATTCTGTAATTTTTGTGGAGTTGGGAAGAGACTATTAAAAGGGAATTTTATTTTAATGATAAATTATAAGACTATTTTATTCAAGTAACAACTTGGGAGAATACAAAGTGAACTCTTATGAAGTAGGAAAAGAGCTGAAAGTAACCCCTAGTTGTGACCTAATTAGCACGTTGCATTCCTTTAAAGAAAGCACAAGTACAGAAGACATTTATTTAGAGTAACGTAACCTATAATCTGTATGAAATCCAGTTTATCCATTACCTTCCTTAAGTTTGATTATTCACTGTTTAAAAGAGTTTATTTATGGTATGATTTTTCCAAAGATGTTATCAATAAAAACACGGTGATAATATGAATAATTTTGTGACTTTGCTTTCTGCTAATTTGAAGACTGAAGGATATACACCTTGAAGAATATACAGAGCAGCATGAATTGTCAATGATCAGAGTTGGGATGTTCATTTTCTCAGTAACCAAACTCTAAACTGACGACTTTTAAATATGTGAGTTCAAAGATGACTTGAGTTAGCAAAAGACATCATGAATCTCCTCCTCCACTAAGATCCTCCTCCCTTCCCAAAAAGACCTCCCCTGAAGGCAGTCACTTTGGTTTATTCCATAGTCAACTACATGCCCTTTATCATTTTATTTACAAGCCCGAAATCTTTACTTTTTAGCATTAGTTTTCTGCTTTCTTGCAGTTGCATGTTATCATTATACAAATCTAGATACATGTGATCATTATACAAGTGCCAATTTACAGACAGGTTATATTCCCATAAATCTTCATAGGGACAATTTTCTGAGGTTTAAGATACACTAAATGATTTAAAAAGGTTTATTATTGTTAACCTTTTGATTATTGGTTAGCTTCCCAGGCCAAACTATAGTCTATTTAACTAGTAACATAATTGTCAAAGGTGCTCAATGCATTGAATTCCTGGGAGCCAATTAGTATAGAAAACTTTGCTCCTCTTTTTCTAGCCTGGCACCCATCCCTGGAGGAACATTCTTATAAACCAAAGTGCCAAACTCTCCTTCCATCAATAAAAATCATCATTCCTTTTGAGCAGCTGAACTCAGTCATTTGTTACAGAAAAGTAACCTTTCATGGTGACCTAATAGGCCCTGATAGGTGAGTATCTGTCTGGACACTCTGTGACGCTTTTAGAATGACATTTAGTACTAAAGGTGATACTATCAAGTGCTGCTATTTAGCAAGTGCTGTCTTCATAGAAAGTGTTGATTTTATCCTCCAAACGCCCTTGTCAGTAGAATTATTTATCTTCATTTTAGAGGTGAACAGTTTGCTCAACTCATGCAGCCAATTGCAGAGATAGTAAGTACCTAGTTCTGGCTCAACTTTTTGTGGAGGAGCCTGACAAGAGCATTTGGAGGATAAAATCAACACTTTCTATGAAGTGTTATGAAGTTTTTATAAAGTGAAGGCAGAGGGTGTTTCACTGGTCAGAGGGACGTCTCCTTTGCGGTCAAGCCTTGAATTTGTTTTTGCTTTCACATGTTCTTCCTTTCCACTGACTTTAAATGCTTGTGAACTCTCGAACTAGAATATAGTATAGAACTCTCAAACTGTGCTATACTATAATATTCCCTTTTCTTTCTCTAGAGAGTAGCAGAGGTCATCTGGAGGTAAGGAAGAGGAAGCAAAGAGGGCTGTAAAAGCAGGTATGTGTGAGGAGAATTAATAATCACATTTGGGCTTATCTGGGCTCAGATGGTGAAGAATCTCTCTGTAATGCTTGAGACCCAGATTTGATCCCTGAGTCGAGAAGATCCTCTGGAGAAAGGAATGGCTGCCGACTCCATTATTCTGGCCTGGAGAATCCCATGGACAGAGGAGCCTGGCAGGCTACAGTCCATGAGGTTGCAAAAGAGTCAGATATGACCTAGAGACTAAACAACAATAACAGATGTATTTACACCTATATGCTATTCCATGGAATGCTTCATTGTTAGAAGGTTAAGAAAAAAAAAAGAAAACTTCCAATGTTCATTCTGTATTTAATTTTCAGCTATGAATGAAGTGAGGGCTATGACAAAGAAGGAGGGGCAAAATTGAATAAAACATCATTGTGATTCCAGAACAAAGAAGATTGTCTGTAGAAAATAATGAAGAGGTTCAAGCTGAACTGAATTCAGGTGACTCAGAAAAAGAAAGTGAGAAGACCAGAAGAGGCAAGACCCTACTTCTTTACCTATTTAGGGAAATACCTTCACCCTGGTCCAAAAATAAATGATCTCACTGACCAAAACGGAACATAACTCAGCATTTGAGTCTGGAAGAAGAAAACGTGAACTAAAGGGGATTAAGAACACCTTTCCTGGAATACCTATGAATGTACTCATCCTCTTGGAAGGATCCTCCCACCCCTGCCTCTTCCTGGCATAGACAGTTACTCACTGCTTATCATATCTTCCTGCTGGGCTGGATTTGCTCTGAATCCTGTCTTTCCTCTAGCATCTACCCAGCCCTGATGTGTCCCTTCTAGATTTCCCTGTCCTGATTCAGTAAGGGGGATTTCTCTAGCCTTAATCTGAGAAATGACTGGCATTTAATTCTCTCACCTTCATATATAAGCAAAACAGGGAGTTTTATTGTGGTAGTTTAGCACAAAGTCTAAATAAATGGCATTGAATTTAGGTTTCAGATTAGAGGTAGAACAGAGTCACATGTTAGTTTTCATTAATGCAACATGATTGAACCCACGTGTACTGGCTCCAGATTGCTTAAATCCCCACTCTTCTACTCATTAGCCTGTTATGTAGGACTAGTTACTTTTTCCTCTATAAAATGGAGATAATAGTACTACTTGATCAAAGAATTGTTGTGATAATTAAATGAGCTAGTATAATGCAGTGCATATGTAGCACCTAGCAAGCACAATGAATTTGCTAAAAACTAACAAGACAGTAAGATTTAATTGATAATTTATACAAATTTAGTGATCAGTAAGTAACATGGAGGTTTTAGCCTGTTATTTTGACTTTAACTCTGAAGATACAGTGTTTGAGTATATTAGAGAAAGAACTTGCAAATTAACAAGTCGATTAAAATGAGTGTTCAAAATGAAATTAAAGTGTAAAACATGAATGCTTGCAAAGACTTTTCCAGGTCTTTTTCTCTAAATGAGGATAATGACAAGGAGAAATCTAATTTTTGCATTTATGAGGTGATAGGAAGAGAGAGAGTTGCTCAGTTGTCTCCAATCTTTGGGATCCCATGGACTATGCAGTCCATGGAATTCTCCAGGCCAGAATACTGGGGTGGGTAGCCTTTCCCTTTTCAGGGGATCTTCCTAATCCAGGGATCGAACACAGGTCTCCCGCACTGCACGAGGATCTTTACCAGCTGAGCCACAAGGGAAGCCCAAGAATACTGGAGTGGGTAGCCTACCCTTCTCCAGCAGATCTTCCCAACCCAGGAATTGAACTGGGGTCTCCTGCACTGCAGGCGGATTCTTTATCAACTGAGCTATGAGGGGAGCCCAGGAAGAGAGAGATGCCAGTCGTCTGGATGCAGGACAGCAATCTCAGATGAAGAAGTCATTTGATATTTTATCTTTTATAAGAAAAATAATTGAGATTTTAAGTGACTGCATCACCCAACTAATAAATTATAGGAAAGAGTAGAGGCAAGGATATCGCTAAAGGCAAATGCAAGTGGATATTCATTGCAAAGTTGGAACACTAAGGACTATCTCTGAAAGGTCAAGAAGAAGGTCACAAAACCCATAGGAAAAAGTCCAAGATTTAACAGAAACAGCGAATATATGAATCAAGTATACTTTGACACAGTTTCTACATTGAGTTTCTTGTTAGTAGAGAAGTAAGGATGGTCAGCACAACTCTAGAGCATATTGTAGAATTTGTGTAGGTGAGGCATAGGGCGTCATAGTAATTATTTGCTTTGCCTCAATCTTTAAACCTGACTGGCCAACTCCTGCAAATCCTCCAAATCCTGGATTAATGTTCCTTGAATTTATCTTAAAGAAAACATAAAAATTCAGTGTTTCTCACTGTCCCCCTTTTCAAGGAGGTTCTAAATAATAGCACTGATTCCCCATATTACTCTTATAATTTACTTCCCATAAGCTGAAAACATTCCTCTAAACACATAAATATTCATTAAAAAAGAGAATTTTTGGTGTTTATAATCATGAGACTTGATATTTTTAAAAGAATACTTTGGAGAATGTGAAATAGGAAAGATTGGAACTACTGCTTTACAATATCATGATTTCCATAGGCATGGAATATACATTTTCAAATTCAATGAATTTGAATAAGCAAAAAACCAATGCTAGATGTTTGCATTTGTTTATTCATTAATTTGTTCAACAAATATTTTGGAGTGCCAATTTTGTGTGAAGCACTGTAGACCCCATCTAAGGATCTCAGAGACCCTCTGACAGCTACTATTTGCTCACTAAAGAATTGATCCAAATGTGTATTTTATTAGTGAGGAAGGAGACCCACTGAAGCTCACTGGGCTTAGGGGCTGATCTTGTCAAGCTCTCATCTTTGAAATTCCCCAGGTGGAATCCTTGCCACCTAGAGAGGCTATAAGAGTCCAGGAGAACTGGACTTAAGGATTTGTGTGTTGCAGTACTCTGATTCTGGTATCACAGATCTGTTGACACAGAGAAGCCCCTTAACATCTGTTTTCCTCAGATTCCTCATTTTAAAATGGTAGTTGATTTCTGTTCTGCGGATTTCATAGGGCTGTCCTGACTATTATGAAATACAGTCATACACATGTAAATGAGATAATATATGTAAAAATGTTTTGGAAACGGCATACATATAAGCCATGGTGAAATATTATTGTCATCATGGATGTTTGAAGCTACTATTTTAATTGTATCAAAGGTTATGACAGTAAGCAAACCTTACTTTGAATAAAAACCTTGAAATAATTGTTTTCTTTTATCTTTAATATTTAATAGGAAAAATTTAGGGAGTAAACATATTTTCCCCAAACTTAATTCATCTTCTTTCTCTCAGCAAGAAGTCCTAGCATTTCCAGATAAAGGCAAGTGTCTCAGCAGCTTTTGACCTCCCAGTCTGCATTAGTTTCCAATGTCTGACTATAAGGTTTAAGAAAAAGCAGGTGAAGGTAAAGTGTTACAAAAGATAAGTTTAGTCAGATTGCTGAAAGGAGGCTTTTCTTAAATCAAATTAACACCTTCTTCTTCCATCCCCTCCAAAATTACAAGCAATCAGGACACCACATAGTATAGTTTTTCATTAACTTCTAAAATCCCAACTATTGAATTTGGCAACATGAAATAAAGCTAATAATGATTTTAATACAAAAATACTCATTTTAACTGTAAAGATGAATTAATCCAGCTGCTATAATAGTTTCTGAACTCTTACAACATCCAGTGCAGAGTGAATCCACGGAGGACACCTCATAGCAGTCCTCCAGAAACACCGAGAATCTAGCCATTGACAGAATAGACAGACAAGCCATTACTAAACAAGACTGAACTTACCGATACATCATCTGCAGGAGGAAGAATATGATCTCAAGGTGTGTGCCCACTCAATCTGACCTTCTAATCAACTGTATGACATCTCTAGATATATTAGAGGTCTACGACTGGAAGAAATAAGGAAATGAATTACAAGCTCTTGAAATGAAACTAGTTTGACAAGTCTGAACAGAGAAGCCTCAACCCATAGAACAGCTTGAAGAAAAGAGCCCAGAGAGAGCATAGTCCCAACAAGAAAGCAATATTTCTTTCTTTCTTTCTTTTTTTTTTGATATTGACTAATTTTGTTAAAGGAGAAGAAACTGGTTCCAGGGATTTGAGTGAGAAATACCTTAGGAATGCACTAAGATTAAGAGTTTAAAGAAGATTATTGGTAGGTATACAAATATCTTAAAGAAACCTTCACATAAAATGCTCTTAATAAAAACAATCGGTTATTCTTAAAGCCTAGATTTATAATATGACTCATACTGCTAAACTTTTGTTGGACAAAAAATTGCTTCCTTCCATATGCTGGTGCTTCCTTGATAGCTCAGTTGGTAAAGAATCCACTTGCAATGTAGGAGACCTGGATTCGATCCCTGGGTTGGGAAGATCTCCTGGAGAAAGGAAAGGCTACCGACTCCAGGATTCTGGCCTGGAGAATTCCATGGACTGTATAGTCCTTGGGGTTGCATAGAGTTGGACATGACTTTCACTTCACTTCACTTTCATATGCTGCCAACTTCTTTCTCACTTAGTACTCTCTCGATAAAAAGATAACCTTAGATAAATCCAACTTTTTATGATTCTACACCTGTAATTTATGCAGGTACACAACCCTGTAGAAAAACACACAAATTGATAGATCTAATTTTAAATTTCTGTCTGCCATCCTAAAGTGGCTCCTGGTGCTGCAGGCAGTCAATTTATATTTCATAGGCTTTTCCCTTTCTCACACTCCTGAAGAGCGATTTTTCACCTCTCTTCTTTACTCAAATCCCTTCACTTCTCACTATTAGCTGATGACTTTGCTTCCTACATGATTATCTTAGGTTGCGGAAGCTGCTGTCACAAATTGCAACAAGCACAGAAATTTAATCTCTCACAGTTCAAGAGACAGAAGTCTGAAATTAAGGTGTCATCAGACCTGCACTCCCTCCGAAGGCTAAAGGGAGCCTTTCCTTGCCTCTTCTAGTTCTGGTGGCTCCAGGAATTCCTTGGCTTGTATCTAAAAACTCCAATTTCTGTTTCAGTCTTGACATGGATATCTTCTTTGTTCTCTTTGTGCTCCCTCCTTTTCTGTCTCTCTTTTTTAATGTGATAAAAATACAGATCACAAAATTTGCCATTTTATTTATTTTATTAAAGATTTTTTGATGTGGATGATTTTCAAGTATTGAATGTATTACAATATTGTTTCTGTTTTACATTTTGATTTTTTGGCTTTGAGATGTGTGGGATCTTAACTCCCTGACCGGGGATTGAACTCATATGTTCTGCAACCATCACCATCATCCATCTCTAGAACTTTTTCATTTTCCCAAACTGAAACTGTACCCATTATACACTAATTTCTTTTTTTTTTTTTATTAGTTGGAGGCTAATTACTTCACAACATTTCCGTGGGTTTTGTCATACATTGACATGAATCAGCCATAGAGTTACACGTATTCCCCATCCCGATCCCCCCTCCCACCTCCCTCTCCACCCGACTCCTCTGGGTCCTCCCAGTGCACCTGGCCCTAGCACTTGTCTCATGCATCCCACCTGAGTTGGTGATCTGTTTCACCATAGATAATATACATGCTGTTCTTTCAAAACATCCCACCCTCACCTTCTCCCACAGAGTTCAAAAGTCTGTTCTGTACTTCTGTGTCTCTTTTTCTGTTTTGCATATAGGGTTATCATTACTATCTTTCTAAATTCCATATATATGTGTTAGTATGTTGTAATGTTTTTTATCTTTCTGGCTTACTTCACTCTGTATAATGGGCTCCAGTTTCACCCATCTCATTAGAACTGATTCAAATGAATTCTTTTTAATGGCTGAATAATATTCCATGGTGTATATGTACCACAGCTTCCTTATCCATTCATCTGCTGATGGGCATCTAGGTTGCTTCCATGTCCTGGCTATTATAAACAGTGCTGCGATGAACATTGGGGTGCACGTATCTCTTTCAGATCTGGTTTCCTCAGTGTGTATACCCAGAAGAGGTATTGCTGGGTCATATGGCAGTTCTATTTCCAGTTTTTAAAGAAATCTCCACACTGTTTTCCATAGTGGCTGTACTAGTTTGCATTCCCACCAACAGTGTAAGAGGGTTCCTTTTTCTCCACACCCTCTCCAGCATTTATTGTTTGTAGACTTTTGGATAGCAGCCATCCTGACTGGCGTGTAATGGTGCCTCATTGTGGTTTTGATTTTCATTTCTCTAATAATGAGTGATGTTGTGCATCTTTTCATGTGTTTGTTAGCCATCTGTATGTCTTCTTTGGAGAAATGTCTGTTTTGTTCTTTGGCCCATTTTTTGATTGGGTCATTTATTTTTCTGGAATTGAGCTTCAGGAGTTGCTTGTATATTTTTGAGATTAATCCTTTGTCTGTTTCTTCATTTGCTATTATTTTCTCCCAATCTGAGGTCTGTCTTTTCACCTTACTTATAGTTTCCTTTGTAGTGCAAAAGCTTTTAAGTTTCACTAAGTCTCATTTGTTTATTTTGCTTTTATTTCCAATATTCTTGGAGGTGGGTCATAGAGGATCTTGCTGAGATTTATGTCGGAGAGTGTTTTGCCTATGTTCTCCTCTAGGAGTTTTATAGTTTCTGGTCTTACATTTAGATCTTTAATCCATTTTGAGTTTATTTTTGTGTATGGTGTTAGAAAGTGTTCTAGTTTCATTCTTTTACAAGTGGTTGACCAGTTTTCCCAGCACCACTTGTTAAAGAGGTTGTCTTTTTTCCATTGTATATCCTTGCCTCCTTTGTCAAAGATAAGGTGTCCACAGGTTCGTGGATTTATCTCTGGGCTTTCTATTCTCTTTCATTGATCTATAATTCTGTCTTTGTGCCAGTACCATACTGTCTTGATGACTGTGGCTTTGTAGTAGAGTCTGAAGTCAGGCAGGTTGATTCCTCCAGTTCCAGTCTTCTTTCTTAAGATTACTTTGGCTATTCGAGGTTTTTTGCATTTGCATACAAATTGTGAAATTATTTGTTCTAGTTCTGTGAAAAATACCGTTGGTAGCTTGATAGGGATTGCATTGAATCTATAGATTGCTTTGGGTAGAAAAGCCATTTTGACAATATTGATTCTTCAAATCCATGAACACGGTATGTTTCTCCATCTGTTTGTGTCCTCTTTGATTTTTTTCATCAGTATACACTAATTTCTAATCTCCCACTTCCCCTAGACTCTGTCAACCACTATTCTCTTTTCTGTCTCTATTAATTTGATGACTCTAAGGACCTTAAAGCTACTTTATATTAGTATAATCATATAGTATGTCTTTTTGTGACTGGCTTACTTCCTTTAACATCCTCAAGGTTCATCCATATTATAGCATGTGTCAGGATTTCTTTCCTCTTAAAACTGGAATTGTATCCCATTGTATACATACACATCACGTTTTGTTTATTCATTTGTCGATGTACTTGAATAACTTGAGTTACTTCCACTTTTTGGTTATTGAGAATAATGATACTATGAATATGGATATACAAATATCAGTCCTTGTTTTCATTTCTTTTGGATATATACCCAGAAATAGAATCATTGTTCACATGCTAATTCTGTGTTTCATTTTTCGAGGAACCCCTGGGTATGGACTGTTTGTGTCTTCTCAAAATTCATACATAGAAATACTAACCCCCATGTGATGATAAAGGAGGTAGGGCCTTTCACAGGTGATGAGGTCATGAGGGTAGAGTCATGAATGAAGTTAGAACCCTAATAAAAGAAACTCCAAAGAACTCTGTTTCTTTTTCTGCCATGTCAGATCACAGCAAGAAGATGGCTAAGAACCAGAAAGCAAACTTTCAACAATCATGGATTTGCCTGCACTTTGACCTTGAACTTCCCAGCCTCCATACTGTGAGGAACAAATGTTTATTAGTAAGCTACCCACTCCATGCTATTTTTGTTATAGCAGCCAGAAAGAACTAAGACATGTTACACCACCTTCCGTAACAGTTATATCATTTTATATTCCACCAACAATGAACATATACTCTAAATTCTTCATATGTTTGCCAACACTTGCTATTTTCTGTTTTTTTTTTTTTTTTTTTTTTTTTTTTTGTATCCTGGTGGGTGTGAAGTGGTATCTCACTGTGGTTTTGATTTGAATTTCCCTAATGATTAGTGATATTGAGCAACATGTGTGTGTGCTTAGTCGCTCAGTCATGTCCAACTCTTTTTGATCCCATGGACTGCAGCCTGCCAGGCTCCTCTGTCCGTGGGGATTCTCCGGGCGAGAATACTGGTGTGGGTTGCCAGGGGATCTTTCCAACCCAGGTATCACACTAAGGTCTCCTGCATTGCAGGTGGATTCTTTACCGACTGAGTCATCAGGGAAGCCCAAGAAAACTGGAACAGGTAGCCCATCCCTTCTCCGGATCTTCCTGATCCAGGAATCAACCCAGGGTCTCCTGCATTGCAGGCAGATTCTTTATCAGCTGAGCTACCAGGGAAGCAACATATCATGTGCCTATTGCCATTTGTGTATTTTTAGAGAAATAGCTGTTTAAGTTTTTTGCCCAGTTTTGAATTTGGTTGGTTGTTTTTTAGTTGCTGAGTCATAGGGTTTCTTTATATATTTCTGGCTATTAACCCCTTATTTGATTTTCAAATATTTACTTTCATTCCATGGGTTGCCTTTTCACTCTGTTGATAGTGTCCACTGATGTACAAAAGTTTTAAATTTTGACATAGTGCAGTTTATCCATTTTTTTGTTGCCTGTTCTTTTGGTGTCATGTTGAAGAAATTACGGCCAAATTCATATCATGAAATTTGTCTTCCATACTTTCTAATCCACTGCCACAGATATCATCTATAAGCATCTGACCCACAAATCTCTTTAAATATTTTTTATAATTCTTCTGATTTAAAGTTCTGCTTTCTGGAATAGTTCTACATGGTATTGTTTCTGATATCTCAAATTTAAAATGCCCAAAGAAGATATTGTTCTTTAATTTCCCTTCATCCATTCTCGGGTCTTCTACATCTTTTAAATTGTCATGACTTGCATCTGTTCTTTTCAAAATCTCCTTCTCATTAATATAAGAATCTTTACCCTACTTTCACTCAGTCACAAAATGCTAACAAACATCCTCCTAAAGCAATGAATTACAACAGTTATTTGGGGGTGGGGGAGATGAAGTAATGGAACCACTTACTCTAAATGAATTTTATGCTGCAGTTAAATACATGAGCAAATCACACTGAAGTAATTCTGACTGAGTTGAGCAGGGCATAACTGGAATCCCACTTACTTAGCATTTCTGTCTCCTGAGAGATGGTCACCATGAAAACTATTGCCCTAGATGTTTCAGAAGACTGTTTATCCTGTTCTATGTAAAAGAAAGAAAGTGACTTGGATTACAATCTATGAATATCATTGGCATGGATATCATACGGTTTGTATCTTACATTAAGTAGAAAAAAGGAAGGAAATTTGTTAATATATTAATTTCAATCAAAATTGTGAGTTAATGCAGTTACATGTATTAGTTATAAATATAACAATCTATTAAAATTAAAAGATTAATGTTCAAAACCTTCCCTCTACTCCTTGCACCTCTGAGAGATGAAAATATGTCATTTATTTTGCATAGGATGCCAGGGTCACCATTTACTGCTTACTCTAACAACCTAGGGAAATTTATTCAAAGTGAGAAAACACTCTCTCCTTCCTTCAACAATAGAGATGGGTCATCAATTCTCCAGCCTGTGGAGGCTGACAGCATTACTTGAGAATGTATGCTTTTCCTTCTGTCATAAGTCTTCTACTCTCATAGCTAAACTATTGTTAAATGAAGATTTCCTGTGTTCTTGATTTTTAGCTTGAACTTGAAATTATATGGGGAAATTAAAACTTTTCCAGGTTATCTGATCTGAAGAAAATATAGAAGGAAACAATTTGAAATTGACTTTGTGCATGATATGATATATTATAGAATTTGGGGGTCACAGGACAAGTGTATACATAATTTAACTAAGACTAACTGTGAATATCAGTAGTTCATGAAAGGTTTATATCCTTCCTTGCACTTGCCATTATTTTCCTTGCTTATTAGGTATGGTATGCTTATTAGGTATACCATGCCTTAATTTTGCTTTAACTGTGTTTGAATAATCTGAATACCAATTATTTAAGCATTTGCTTTATATGCTTGCTTCTTTTTTTATAAATTGCCATTTCATATCATTTGTTCATATTTCTAATGTTGTTGTTCCTTTCCTGTTGATTTGCAAGAGTATCTTGTATTTTGCTAAAGATATCACTACTTTTTCAGTTTTAGACATTTTAAATATCTTTTTTCCAGGTTATCCATGGTGTTATTTACCTAACAGAAGCAGTATACAAGCACACAGCAGGCTTATTAAGGCAAGCATATTCTTAGAAAATGTGGGACTTCTCTGATGGTTGATTTTAATTTGAAGACTCCCCATAGGCTTGGTCAGATTTTCTTTCACCTGCACTGGCACGTGATACTTTTTTTTCCTAACTCTTCTTTTCCCTCTCTACTACACAAATTTTGGACCTGAACTGCATCCGGAAGGGTCTCTTTTCCTCTTCCAACATATGTCTCATTTTTTTCACAGAAATTTACCCCTATAAATCTCTTGTGCCTTAAATCCAACTATAGGTTCTGATTGAGGGATTTCAGAAAATCGAAGACCAAAAACCTCATTTCCCCACCTACTGGTAAAAGGACATTCTGAGGCACAGATAATCGCTGGCAGGAGGTGACACCTAATTTGCTAAAGATTTCGCCAACAGTGATCTGGGAAAACTTTCTAGTGGAGGGGACATGATTGTAGGGGTGATGGTTCAGCAGTTAAGGGATGAGAAGGGGGAATGCCTACAAAGATAGTGGAATTGGCTGGTTACTGTTAAATTGTACTGTTGCCCTGCAGAGAAATAAGGAGAAACTGAAGGTTGTTGAAAATCAGTTAAAGGTTAAGCATGCCTGCCAATGCAGGAGATGTAAGAGACGCAAGTCCTCAGAGGAGGGCAAGTCAACCCATTCCAGTATTTTTGCCTGGAGAATCCCATGGACAGAGGAGCCTGGTGGGCTATAGTTCCTGGGATCTCAAAGAGTCAGACACAACTGAGTGACTAATACACACACAAAGAAAACCCGGAATCTTGAAATGTAAGATGGAGACAGGTGGAAAGATACTGGTATTAGTCCTGCAGATTTCCTGAACCTCAGGAGCCAACAACAATCTTTTAGGAGCCAACAGTTCTCCCAGGCTGGAAGAGCTGCAGAGCTCTCTCCCTCACGTGCAACCAATGGCTTCTCGAGATATCCCCCCTCCTGTATTGACAACCATGCCAATAACTCAGCTAAGAATGCGCGGAGCCTGAGAAGGAGGTAAGGAGATTATGCACCGAAGAAGTTGTAAGAATTAGTGAGTATGTGCTGGCAGAGGAGTACTCCTGTTCCTAGCATTGGGTTCTGAAGTTGCCTGATGGAGGAGGGCTGAATTGAAGATGGGATAAGTAAGAATCCATTGACCTTCTTGAGGTAGGGAATTTAACATCCTGGCAAGGACCAAGGAGATTGGGCACACTTGGAGAGTAGATCTTAACCATCTGGAAGAAGCACAATTAAGACTGAGTGAAGCAGAAATTCCCTAGTTGGCCTGGCAGATAATGGAGAAAGAAATAAAAAATCCAAGGAAAATGGCCATTCTGGAATGGGTGTTATGTGAAACCAGAAGACCCGCTGGTGGATATGTACCATGGGCAGGCCCATGCCGCTTACCAAAGCCTCCAGGACTGAGCTGGTGGGAGGGGCTTGGGCATAACTAAGAAGTTCAGTGTTGGCGCTATTCTGCAGGTGAAGGCTGACCATGATACTAATAACTACAGATCTGGGCTCTCAGAGTGAAGCAGCACTCGGAGGAAATCATGTTCTTAGACTTCAGTTCACCAGTGCTGGAGGCCTGGAGGAGAGAGGGTGAGGAAAAGCAAACCTGAAAGCATCTGAACATTTGCTATCTTTTCCAGAAGTTTCTTTCCTTTGTATGAATTTTCCTGGATACTTCCAAAATTGGTGGTTTGGGTTGCTGAGTCTAGACGGGTGTGAAAAACAGGTGAACATTGTCTCAAGGCAATATAGGGCAAGTCAGGATCCTGGGGGACCGAGTAAAACTTAAAGAAAACTTCTTTCAACTATTTGCTCATTACATTCTAGGCTTCAAGGGCCCACCCTTCCTACATACTCTGGTTCAAGATAGGCTTGTCTCCTGGTATCTCACTTTTGCTATGATTTCCTGGTCTAGAATTCATGTTCACTTCTTATTCTGTAGTTTATCTGATTTGGTTGATTTGGAGAAGGAAGTAAGTTCCTAAGCTAGTTTACCATTTTGGTAGAAATAAAAGCCCAGATATACTCATGTGTGGGAGACTGTGTGTGTGTATGTATATCATTTTGGGGGGAAAAGGTGGGTAAGTTATTTATAAGTGAGCTGATATATTCATTTATATTTGTATCCATAGAAAACAACATAATAGGTTGACCAGGAAGTTCATTCAGATTTTTCCATACGCTGGAACAGAAAAACCTGAATGAACTTATTGGCCATTCCAGTAAAAGCACATATAGAGCTTGAAACTTGGTTATCTTAGAAAAAAATTGGAGTGGTATTGCCAGAGTTATCTCTGTACTGCTTTATGTTTAGAAAACAGCTCCTGTAATTTTATATCTTGAAATAAAACTACAATAAAATATATTTTAAAATAACATGAACCAGGAGATGGCAGCATAGTAACATGTTTGGTAGAAGTTTCTTAGGTCCTCGCAACGTTTGAAGGAACATAGGTGTGGGTCACAGTGATTTGTTGTTTTCCTATTTTCTAGATTCATCTATAATAAATCTACATTAACAGATTGCACAATCCAATCCTTGTTTTTTTGGGTTGACTTCTTGCTTAACCTACAATTTGATATTTCTTTTCTTTGAGATTAAGTCACTCTGATACACCTCATTATTTGCTACTCTTGTTTGGTTGCATTAACATAGCTTCTGGGTTTACAAGAAATTCCCTATTGATTTAAAAAGTAACCAAAAATAAAAAAAAACCCACCTCTCTTTGATTCTTTAATATACTACTAATTGAGGAAGTTCTAGGATCTTTATCTAAGGGAAATAGGAAAGCCCCATTTCTACCTGTGGGTCCCTGTGGACCTGCTGTAGATCATACAGATCCCCTCTCCACTAGTGGACCAGCAGCCCCAGACAAAGGAGAGTCCAAATGCGGTCATGCTTTGCCTGCCTAACCATACTCTCCAAAGGGTCTGCTACTTTCAACAGTAGTTTTAAAAAATACTTTTGGTTCTTTATGTAGTCTTGAGCATAGGACTCAGGTTTATATACAATGGTGTACCCACTGTCTAGAATACCCAATGTCTAATGCATAGAGATTTAAGAAATGTTTGTTAGATGAATAAGTGATTATGTAAGTAGTTGCATCAAATACTCTAGGTCAGTGATGTCCAATAGAACTTTCTGCGATGAAAATGATGTATATCTGTGCTACCCAAAATGGTTGCCGCCAGTCACAGGTAATGATTTTGTGTTTAAATTGTGATTTGTTTATGTAGCTGATGAATACTAACATTCATGAAGTTTCACCTGGGGCTTAAGAATACTTAGATTGCATATGTGTTTTATACTCTGATTCTTATGAAGTTAAATTACATGAGTGTAAAAGGGTTCAAGGTAAAGCCTTAAAACATTTGTACCTACATTTTTCTGGTTCCAGCAGAAAGGGGATTTGAAATACGGTTCTTGTTTAATGTTTTGCTTAGAAAAAAGGAAATGACCTTAATTGTTTAAAACAATGTGATTTGTGTGACTGAAGAAATAAATTTTAATTGTATTAATTTAAATTAGTTTATATCTAAACAGCCTCAACTGGCTAGTGTCTAATATATTAGACAATCCAGATTTTAGTGCATAGTAATGCTACATGATTCTCTATTCTTCACTCTACAGTGTTAGTGAATGATGGTCTGAGACATTCTGCCTCAACTCATTATGTAATACTCTTTCAAATGGCATCTGTTTATACATTCCAAGGATACTTAATCGATAAAAATTATTTAGGATTTAGTTATTTGACATTTATGTCTCTAGATACATATTTATATCAATATCTATATAATCTCTCTATATCTCTAGATATATAGATCTATTTATGCCTATATCTATCCATCCATCCATCCACCCACCCATCTGCCCAACTAGAGATGAATTATTTGCTTGTAGCAACTCAGTCTTCAAACTGCCTCCTTTATCCAACTAGTTTCAATTCCCAAATGATCTTAATTTGGCTTGGATTGTTTAGATATGAGTGTTTAAGTACCATCATGATAAATGGCATTTTGGCATTCTCAGTGTATCAACATTAAATAAAAGATGAGAAAAAAGATATCTTCAAACTCATGTAAGGCAATTGTGGGTGCAAGATTTTTAATGATGACTCTTTTTCTCTATTGATTCCATGGCAGTGGTTCTCACCTGGGGGTGATTTTTGCCTCTCGGGGGACATTTGACAATGTCTGGGTACATTTTTATTTGTTACAACTTGGTAAAGTTACCACTGGTACCTAGGGTGCAGAGGGAAAGAAAGCTGCTAATCATTCTACACTGTAGAAGATTCTGCCGCCCCTCAAACCTCCCCCTGCCTCCGCCCCAAGGAAGAATTACCTGACATGCCAAGAGTACCAAGGTTGAGAAACCCTGCCAAGTAGTGATGATTCAAAGATAACGAATCTGAATTTATCATTAGAAATATATTTTAATTTACAATATAATATTATGTGGGAGAAGAAAGACTCTTACTTGATATAAAACTCAAAGAGGCTTCACATGACAGTTATTTCATTAACTAAATTAATTGTAACAAGAGGGGGAGGCAAATAAAATTCAGATGCACAAGAAAAGTTTGAGTTTTGCTCAACACTAGTCATGTACAGTGGCACAAAATATGCATTTAAATATATGTAAAATGACTATATCATTATTAAACCATCTAAAAGTGCTTTCTTATTTGAATATTCTTTATAAATACAATTCTTCAAAGAATGACTACCATTTGTAACAGTAAATTTAAATATTATACAATAAAGTCTTTCCCAAACTCATATCAAACTGAATGAATTTCTAATTTTCTGTTGACTTCTTATATATTTATGAATATATAATTTATACTGGCATCTCATTCTGTGAGTCCCTTAAATATTCTGAAGTTGAAAATAAAATGGTTTAAGAAATGAACTGCATTAGTAAGTAATTAAACAGAAGTGAAAAGTATAGTTAGACCAGAAGCTGAACATTTTCCATTTTTTAGAGCTGAAAAGTAACTTCTCTCACTAAGTCCTTACCTCTTCTCATTCCCCACCTGGCGAAAAGGCCAAGGAACTGCTTTTATTTTCTGAATATCAAAAGTCATTTTTACATAGTTTGAAACAAAATCCTGTCCTAGGCAATATTTCCAGTTCTCCTACTATCTGATCCAAGGATTTATTCATTGTTCTAAACTGAACATTAGTGTAGTTGTTTAAAGAGTTTAAAATCTGCTCTGTTGGGTGTAAATTTAAATGTCAAGATTTTCCGAGTTTCAGAAAGAGGTTAAATGAACATCTGAGGGCAAAGGGGAAAGGACTCTTGCAGTGCCATCTCTTGAGTCCTGGTTTCATGTCTAATGCCTCTCCATCATTTGCATTAGTGTCAGTCAAAATGAATCACCTGGATTTCCTGGTGTAGTGAATCTACAGATTCTTAGTGAGGATTATTTGAGGAGGAGGCTAAAAAATATGAAGTCAGGGAAGGGCAGTATGCTGTGTCAGGAAAAAAAATAACGAATACTTAGCCAGTTGGTACTCATCTGATTAAACTGCTGGATTTTTCTAAAGTGGAAAGTGTGTAGTAGAAACCAAAAGATGAGCCAGGAGGCAGAGACACTTAGCCGCAATGGCAGATCTTACTGGAGTTGACACTATGGTATATGCTTGCAGTCAGTGAGACACATCAGGTGATGTGAAAGAAAGCTTTCTTTCCTCACATGTTAGAGGAGAGTTGTCAGATCAGGCTTATTTGCATCTTGAATTTGATGACAATATACATAGCAGCACATACTAAACATGATTTGCCAGAGGCCACACATGGAATTTACATTTTGGATGTGGAGGTGGTTATTACATTAGATGCCAGTTTTAGACTTAATCCAGTCCCGATAATGAGTCACTTTGGTATAGACTCCAGGCTTGTTTTCTTTTCCACAGTCCATTCCCCAGCTTACTATTCCGATAAGATACCAGATGTTTCCATCACGTGCTATAACCAGAGGTCCCCCAGAATCACCCTGGCAAGTGGGAAGGGAAAAAAAGATCAATGTGATAAATAAAGGGGTGTCAGAAATACAAGTTAATCAGCATCTGGATGTCTAGTAAATTAATATTTATGTTGAAATATGAAAAACAAATTCTCTTTTTACTCACCATTAATTTAATAGTTGAGATTCTTATTATCTGTTATCTGATTATCTCTGTTTACCTCTATTAATGTCTCTTTCTGGAAGGTAGTGTGACTAAAGTTAAGGTTTCAGTTTTATCCTTGTATAGTTTTTAGTTTTGCTTGGTCTCAGCAGACAGCACAAATTGAACCTAGGTCTAAGCATCCATTTCTTACATAAATGTGACCTCAAGTGTCACTTCTGCCATGAAGCCTCTCCTAAATCTGCTAGGTAGGAATAATCTCATGCTTTGAATCTGGAATCCCCACCTTGTTCCACCAGTTGATAGGAAGGTGTCTGAGGCACTGTATCACTGTGTAGCAATAGATTTGAGAGGAGAAAGATAGGCAAAGGACATTCCAAATGAATGTGCATCATTGATTACACACAGGGTTTTGCTCCCAAGTGGACTGGCTTGAGTGTAGGAATCAAGAAGACTTCCTTGATATAGTTAAGTCTTTCACAAATGATTTTTAATTTTATCTTTTAGCAATGAGTCTATTCACTTAAAAGAAATATTATATGGAAACCCCTTCCAGATGTTTCTGTTAAATAAGAGAGATGATTCTGTTTGAAGTAGGCAGGGTTCTTAGAGTCTTGTGCCTTTAAACTCTCTTCCCATCACGTACTTCTTAGTACACTCTCTGTGCCCAGTGGACAGAGAGTAAGAGCTCTGGTCTACCAAAAGCAATTGTCCTGAGCTTCTTTCTCAAAGTCCTAAATCCTAATTTATGTTCTTAGTATACTAGAGGTGAAGGAAGCAGGGGAACATGGACCAACAGAATGATGACATCTGCTCTCTTATGGAATAAGCTCAGATACAAGTCTCTATTCAACAGATTCCCTTTTTTTGTGGAGCTGAGTCTATTTCAAACATAGAATTGCTAAACCGTCAGATTCAGTTTCAAATGCTACAGGTAGAAGGTTTAATTATTTATTTTCAGTACTTGAAATAGCCATACTTTACAATGTATTGTCTTTAAATGCTTAATGATTAAAATTAATGCTCTGTAAGGTTGAGGGAAATGCAATTTATTTAATTAGTACGTGATTTGTGAGGTAACACTTTGAAATGAATGTACAGATATTTTCTCTCCTAGGTAGTATAATTCTATGTGATGTACACTGTTTAAGTTCAAAGGTTCAAGCACTGGTGTGATGATGCTCTACTGGCCGTGGAGATATCTGCAGGTCCCAGGCCACAGCGCCTTGCAATTAGAGGGATTAGATACCTAACTACAGAGTCTGACTATGGCTTGAAGCAGTGATTGTCTCTGGTTTGGTTTCTATTGTCTACAGGAAGTCCATTTCTTTAATCAGAGCCCACCAGTTTGCAGCTGGTGATTATTCTTTACACATGGCTCTAGGCTTCCCTGGTGTCTCAAATGGTAAAGAATCCACCTGCAATGCGGGACACCTGGGTTCAATGCCTGCATTGGGAAGATCCCCTGGAGGAGGGCACAGCAACCCACTCCAATGGTTTGGCCTTGAGAGTCCCCACAGACAGAGGAGTCTGGTGGGTTACAGTCTATGGGGGTGCAAAGAGTTGGACATGTCTGAGTGAATAAGCACAACACCAGACAATAGTAAATGAGAACTATTTCTTATGGCTATTCTTTTCCCTGTAGCTTTTCAAAAAAATTTTGTCATGCTTGTTTTTTAGTATATGTGCTGCTGAAGTGAGCTGTCATGCCTGTTTTTTAAAATTTTATTCAACTTTTTCTTATTTCAATTTTATATAGGAGTATAGTTGATCGACAATGTTGTGTTAATTTCAGATGTACAAGAAAGTGATTCCATTATGCATATACATGTATCTATGCTTTTTCAAATTCTTTTCCTATTTAGATTATTACAGAATATTGAGCAGAGTCCCCTGTGCTATATGGTAGGTCCTTGTTGGTTATCCATTTTAAATGTAACCCTGTATACTCTGCTATTTTCTCTCCTCCACAAATTTAATTTCATAGAGTCACATAAAGTGACATTAGTCTATGTTCAGTCAAGTCATCTCTAGTAACAGATTCATTTTGTAGATTTGAAAGTGTTCTTACTTCACAGGCATCTAGTTTTCCTTTCAAGAATCCAGCACATATCATTCCTGATGATACAGCTCCACCATATACATGAACTTGATTACATATATCATTACTTATGATCTCTACTTCAACTTCTCTCAGAGTATTGGGAAAGGGACCTAAAGAGAAAAAGATAAACAGATGAAGAATTTCCATATTATTGCTTATGATAGTTAATTGTTGTTTCTTGCAAATGATGAACCAGTGAGAAAACATTTTTCTAGAGATAATATCACTCTGGACTCGATGACAAGTGTTCAGATTCAAGTTTTATTTCTAGGGTATCTCCTATGTGCTAGGTACCATGCTTGGTACATTGACTCCTACTATCTTATTTTATCCTAGCTACTGTCGTCACTCATTGGAAAAGACCCTGATGCTGGGAGGGATTGGGGGCAGGAGGAGAAGGGGACGACAGAGGATGAGATGGTTGGATGGCATCACTGACTCAATGGGCATGAGTTTGAGTAAACTCTGGGAGTTGGTGATGGACAGGGAGGCCTGGCATGCTGCGATTCATGGGGTCGCAAAGAGTTGGACACGACTGAGGGACTGAACTGAACTGAATTGAACCGTCATCAAAGATAGACGTGAGTATTTTTTTTTCAGATGAGGAAACCAAAGCTCACCTGGTTTTGAGTCTTAGCCGTGATCACATAGTTACATGAAGGATAACATTAGATTTAAACCCAGGGGATTCCTCACCACCTGGGATAATCTGTGACAGTTTACCTTACCTTATCTGAAAATCTGCCTCATCACTTGACAAAGCACATCTCAGAGATATTGCAAGTTTGGTTCCAGACCACCACACTGAAGCTAATATCTCAATGCAGCCAGTCATACAAATATTTTTATTTTCCAGTACATATGAAAAGTATGTTTACACTATATATAGTAAGTGTGCAATAGCATTATGTCTAAATATATATAAATGTATGTGTATATATATACATGTTAATTAAAAAAATCTTATTGCTGGAAAATATTAACTGCTACCTCATAAAGACTCAGATAAAAGCTATACTTTGAACAAGGGCACAAACAAGACTGTAATGCCATTATAAGAGTCTATATTGTTGCTTGTATTTTACTCTTGTCTGAGTCTTTTGCAACCCCATGTACTAGAGCCCACCAGGTTTCTCTGTCCATCAGATTTTCTAGGCAAGAATACAGGAATAGGTTGCCATTTCCTTCTCCAGGGGATATTCCCAACCCAGGGGTGGAACTTGTATCTCCTGCATTGGTAGGCAAATTCTTTACCATTGAGCCCTCAGAGAAGCCCATGAGTCAGAAATTCAAGAGCAGATTAAATTATATGTAATAAATCCAACCAAGAGACGTGAGAACTGGAAATTCAAATCAGGCTCTAAAGTTCTATCTTTGCAGCTTATTGTATATTATTAAGTGTAGTAAAATGTCTGTCAAAATTTATAAAGTCTCAGGCTCAAAAACTCTTTCATAGATACATGGATACAAAGGGCTCCTTTAATGTTTAGCATCAAGAACACCATTCAAATTGCTTGCTTAAGGTATTTCTGTTTAACTGTATTTCTGTACATTACAGAAAGCTTGTCATTATTACTGCTCACAAATTACATACTTTAAGAATCATCAACCATAACAGTGTCTGTGTACAAAAGGCAACAAAAGAAAGAAAAGCATTATATGGAAAGTTGTTGTTGTTTAGTCAGTAAGTTGTGTCTGACTCTTCTGAGACCCCATGGACTGTAGCCTGCTAGGCTCCTCTGTCCATGGGGTTTCTCAGGCAAGAATATTGGAGTAGGTTGCCATTTTTTTTTTTTTTAAAGGAAAGCTATAGCTACATAGATTCCAAAATATCCCATAAAGAAGATAATACATACAGGTACTGTTTAATAGTAGTTTTCATAACTTAGTTTAGTCACTCAGTCATGTCCAACTCTTTGTGACCCCATGGACTGCAGCATGCCAGGCTTCCCTGTCCATCACCGAGGGTTTATATCTTGTTTCTGCCATATTTTTCATGTGACATCTTGATTACATCTATTTTATATATTTTGATTTTGTATCTTATATCTCTTCCAATGGGGGGAGAAGATCCTCTGGAGGAGGGAATGGCAACCCACTTCAGTATTCTTGCCTGGAGAATCCCATGGACAGAGGAGCCTGGCAGGCTAGGGTACAGAGGGTCACAAAGAGTTGGACATGACTGAAGCGACTTAGCATGCATGCATGCATTCCAGTGGAGGATGAGTTTTCTTTTTTCACTTGTTCATTTTTACTGAGATACTCACCATTTGCTTTTAGAGCTCCCCATCCAGTGACAAACACTTTGCTCTTAGGCAAGGCTTCAAAAGTAGCATCCGGGAGACAGACTCTGTGCACCTCATCCGAAAATATGACAGGGGTGGAGAGCTTCACCACAGCGATGTCATCGTCATGCTTATGGGCAGCATAGTCTTCATGAATGACAACCGACTGCACCTCTTGTCTCATCAGTGGGGGGCTTAGAGTTGTTCCAAAGCTAACCGTCCAGCGTCTGGGGTTTTTGTAGCTGATCACAGATTAAAAGGATTATGGTTGGTTTAGATCATTTCTGATCAGAAGTTGCCCAGGACTTTGAATGAGCATGGACATAACGGTGAGGAAGGTCAAATTGTTTAAAGTGGTAGTTGCTTGGGATCCTCCCACTTTCTTTATTTGTGGCTTCTCCCTGGGACTCTTTTGTTTCATTTTGCTGATAAATCTTCCCCATTCTAAAATAGCTTATAATTACTCTCCTTGAAGGAAAGTTTGTATTTTTTTTAAAGGAAACTTATTGTCGCCAGTTTTGGTTGTAAAAGTAATTCAGATTAGTTGATGAGTATACAAGTAAATAAAAATTAGACATATATACCCACATGTACACACACATAAGTACTCATATCTGTATATATAAATGTATGCATATCCACGGAGAGAGAAAAGAGAGAGGGAAAGAGAGGTGGAGCCACTTTTATATTGTTTTCACATCTTTCCTTTTCAGTAAACATTCTATCCAGAATATTTTCCCATTTTATATGAATTTCAATAGGTTTATTGTATCTCTTTAGTACTCCCAAGTGTTTTACATGTTAAGTCACCAAAAAGCATACAAATAGTAAAAGCACAGCACCAGATATTCATGTGGGAAAATCAGATGTAAGTTTGAGGGTTGGGATACTATTATCTGAGTTTTATTTTAAGAAATGCACAGTATATTTCAGGAAAACTGGTGTGTGTGTGTATGTGTTTAACTTTTGGTGATGTTAACTTGTTTTTAAGTTGAGGTTGTTGGAGAATCTATATTCAGTTGGAATTGAAAATATTCTAATTTTTTCCTGTTCTTCAGTAATTGTTACTTCTTCTAAGTCTGCTGGACAATTCTGTATACCATTTTAGGGTCTAGGACCAATGAAAATGGGATAACAGTTACAGGATGTGAAGGTGAGGAGATGAAATTGGTGTTCTCTGTTATATATGGAGGGGCTGGCACAGGTGAGGACTTACGATTCAAAGCAATGAGCAGCAGTCAGGAGCCACACCTCACTAATCAATGTGGCTCCACAGAAATGGATGCCGTCAACCTGCAGGCTGGCTTGCCAAGGCCAATCAGCTTTCTTTGCAACACTACCATCGGCAATTCTTTCCATGGATGGGAACTCCCTCCCTAAACCGCAACCTGTCAGAGGGAATTAGACGGTTATTTCCAGAGTTATAAATGTGTGTGAATATGCTTGGCACATTAACATGGAAATATAACCTTGCCTTACCTTAAAAATTAATCAAAACTGCATGACAGAATAATAATTATTCACACTGAAAAAAGGATTAACTTAAAAAAATATTTGATGCCTCTTACAGCAATTTCACTTTAAATTTTTTTTTCATATTTTCTGAATCACATTTTTATAGGCAGACGTTTAAAAAAAAAAAAAGAAGTTTACCTGAGTGATTTTTGACAATTTTGAGTGTGAAATTTACAGCACTTAAAGCAGAAGAATACCATTTTTACTCTTCTAAAATACTTCTCTAATGTTACAAAAAATCATTACAGTACAACAGTATAAATGTCAAAGTTCACATATTAAAGTTAGTGGATGTCATTAAATTCTAAGCAAAATCGTTTGCTTTAACAAAATGAGCCAAATAAAATCAAATAAGATAAAATGAAAAGGGATTGTAAAAAAGAGACGTCATCAGCAAAACTTTCTTTGTGGTAGAGCAAGTATGTCCATATAGACATTTCCAATTATTAATGGTAAATTTTTTCCCCTTGGGGAGAGTTAAATTATGTATCCATTAAAAGTTGTTATATACTTCTGGGAAAAAGTTTATATGGGAATAGTGATATTCCAAAAGGGTTTTGGGTTCTATTATTTGATTTATATGGGTTTCCTAGGTGGCTCAGTGGTTAAGAATCTGCCTACCAATACAGCAGATGTGGGTTAGATCCCTGGGTGGGGAAGATACTCTGGAGGAGGAAATGGCAATCCACTTCAATATTGTTGCCTGGAAAATCTCATGGACAGAGGAAACTGGTGCTACAGTCCATGGGGTCATAGAGTCAGACATGACTGAGCACACATGCAAGCATCTGATTTATATACATCTCAATAATAACGTTGAACTTACAGCTGTTCAGGATGTGCTCTGCTTGTACATTATTCATATCTGTGGGAAAAAAAAAGGTGATTGGTCAGCAGTGGAACGTTTTAAATACTCTTTCTACACGACATGAATGTTTCTATTTTGGAGGAATTGAAGAGTCAATAAATTCTTAATTTAAATAAAATTCTACAATATGTAGAGGCCCAGACATAGATTAAACTCTTCTTCTGACTATATGTGACCTCTGGGAAAATCCTGTTCATAATCATTGGCATGGGGAATGAAGTTGTTTGCCATGAAGTGTGACTATATCTAATTAATTAATCCCACATCAATTTATTAAAATATAAGTTAAATAGAAGAGGGTGTAGGTAGATATCACTACACACCTATCAGGAAGGCTAAAATGAAAAATAGTGATAACACCAAATTTTGGCAAAGATGTAGAGAAACTGGGTAACTCATATAATAGGAAATGCAAAATGGTACAGCCACTCTTAGAAATAGTTTGGTAGTTCCTTTCAAAACTAAAAATGCTTTTATCAACTACAGTTGTACTTTTGACATTTATCCCAAAGAATGAAGACATTTTCATGAAGAAACTTGGACATGAATGTTTATAGCAGCTTCATTGTAGTAGCCAAAAACTTGAAACTGTTCAAATGCTCTTCAGCAGATGAGTGGTTAAACAAACCTGAATGCTATGAAAACTGCCTAGCAATAACAAGGAACAAACTATTGATACAATGAGATGGATGAACCTCAAGCAAAATATGCTGAACAAAAGTGGTCAATCTCAAAAGGATACCAAGTATATAATTCTATTTATGTGAAATCTCTAAAATAATGTAATTACAGAGATGAAAAATGGATTAGTGGTAGTTGGGCTAGGTATAGATAGAAGAAATAGGTGTCGCTTTAAAGAAGTAACACTAGAGAGCCTTGACATTGTACAGTTGAATATATTGATTCTGGTGGTAGTTATATAATATGTGATAAAATTGCCTAGAGCTATACATACAAATCCACACACAAATTAGTTCATATATTATTGTGGAATCTGAATAAATTCTGTGGGTTGTATCCATTTGAATTTCTTGGTTTTAATGTACTGCATTAAGGAAGGCTGGGGGAAGGGTACAAGTGCATGAGATTTCTCTATAAATTTCTTTGCAACCTCAAGTAAATCTATAATTATTTCAAAATAATATTTTAAAAGCCTATCAAACATGCTGATAGAAAGTCTAAATTATCTTTCTCTTTTTTTCTATAGAAAATAATATAAAAACTTTGATGTTTGAAGAGTATACAGCAAAAAAAAAAAAAAAAGGTAAGGGAAAAATAGTAAGATATTACAGAGAAAAATGAAGTAACTAACAAATAAAAAAAAGGGTGTTTTTAAACAGCCCAGCAAATAATGGGCTGAACCCTAAAAAGACATTTCTCCAAAGACATACAGATGGCCAATAAACACATGAAAAGATTTTTAACATTACTTATTATTAGAGAAATGGAAATCAAAACTACAATGAGGTATCATCTCCCACCAGTCAGAATGACCATCACCAAAAAAGTCTATAAACAATTAATGCTGTAGAGCATGTGGGAAAAAGGAAACTCTTGCATTGTTGGTGGTAATATAAATTAATATAGCCACCTTGGAGAACAGTATGGACATTCCTTAAAAAAAAACTAGGAATAAAACTACCATATGACCCAGCAATTCCAGTGCTGGGCATATACCCTGAGAAAACTAAAATTTTAAAAGACTTATATACCCCCAATATTTGGGGCTTCCCAGTGTCTCTGGTAAAGAATCTGCCTGCAGTGCAGGAGCTGCAGGTTCAATCCCTGGGTCAGGAAGATCCCCTGGAGAAGGGAAGGACAACCCACTCCAGTATTCCTGCCTGGAGAATTCAGTGGACAGCGGAGGCTGGTGAGATACAGTCCATAGGGCACGAAGAGTCCGTCACTGCTGAAGCAACTTAGCACACATGCACGCATGCATCCCCGATGTTCACTGCTGCGCTATTTATAATAGCCAGGGTATGGACACAGCCTAGATGTCCATCAACAGACGGATGGATAAAGAAGTTGCGATGCACATATACAAGGGAGTATTACTCAGCCAGGAATGAAGGAATGAATTTGAATCAGTTGAACTGATGTGGATGAACATAGAGCCTGTTATACAGAGTGAAGTAAGTCAGAAAGAGAAAGGCATATATCATACATTAATGCATATATATGGAATCTAGAAAAGTGATTCTGATGAACCTATTTGCAGGGCAGGAAGAGAGACTCAGACATAGAGAACAGCTTGTAGACACAGTAAGGGAAGGAGAGGGTGGGACAAATCGAAAGAGTAGCATGGAAACATATACATTATCATATGTAAAATAGATAGCTAGTGGGAAGTTGTGTAGCACGAGGAGCTCAGCCTGGTGCTCTGTGACAACCTAGAGGGATGGGATACAGTGAGGGGTGGGGGTGGGGTTCAGGAGAGAGGGAACATGTGTATATTTATGGCTGATTCATGTTGTTACATGGCAGAAATAAACAGCATTGCAAAGCAATTATCCTCCAATTTAAATTGATTTTTAAAAAGCATTCTTTTTTCTGAATTACAGGATATTTAGAGAGTTAATCAGCTTTTTAGAATTTTTGATTTGTTGTCACTCCTTTCCTATTCTAACTAAATATTCATTACCCAAAACAAAACTTAGTTGAAAGCTAAACTCAAAGCTTCTTCTTGAGCTTTATCATAATCCTGTAAAAATTACCTTTAAAAGACTAAGCTTAGCAGATTTCTGCTGGACTCAAGATATTCTCAGAAAGCTCTTTCAATATTTGCGTTTTGGAGCCATTTGTGTCTTTAATTTCCAAGCTCTCTTTTTTTTTAAAAGACACGTTAATCAATTCTCCAACTTCTCAGGATCAACATTGTTAAAGATATCAGAGAAAGTCCATTTAATAACACATTACATTAATTTGCTTGTTCTTGTACTTTTCAAAATTTTTGCATTTTCCTAAAGAATAAGTTTCACTTACTGTTTTCATTTTGCGAAACAGGAATTGAGACACAGAGGTCCCACAATTTATCGAAGGCTACAACTGTTATTGCTAGGACATAGGTCTTCTGGTTTCTAAGTCTTGGTTTCTTTTCACTACCACCTGCAGTCCTTCTTAGTATGTATCCCATGCATTTTCTCTTTATATTATATGTATTTAAATGAGTTATCTTACCCTATAAAACTGCAACTTTTGGTTTTTAAAGTTTATATATACAACCTCTTACTTTCTAAAGCATAGTTGCAAAGCTCTTAAGTGAGAAAAGGAAGGATTCCAGGTTCCTCAGTGTTCCGTGGTATCTGTTAATGTTAAAACACTACTTTTGTTTCATGCTCACTTTTGATACTATGAATTATTTTACAAAGTTAAAGACACAGTGTTTTGCAAATACCCTGTTCCTGTCCTGTGCTGAGTTCTGTGCTAATCTTGGGAAGGTGATTATGTCTGCAGAAGACACATTTCCTGTGTTCAAGGACTTACCACTCTTTTGCAGAGAAGTAAATTAAAAAAAATAATATATGGATTAATTTTCAAGCACCCTGATAAGGACAGAAGTGTCTCAGGATAAATTATGAATTTTAGGAGACCTTCCCATGGGGATGAGGAATGTCCTAATAGTAACTTGACAAACCTAGACAGCATATTAAAAAGGAGAGACATCACTTTGCCAACAAAGGTCCATAGAGTCAAAGCTACGGTTTTCCGGTAGTCACGTACAGATATGAGAGTTGGAACATAAAGAAGGCTGAGCACCAAAGAATTGATCCTTTTGAATTGTGGTGCTGGAGAAGACTCTTGAGATCCCTTGGACAGCAAGGAGGTCAAACCAGTCAATCCTAAGGGAAATCAATCCTGAATATTCACTGAAAGGACTGGTGCTAAAGCTGCAACTCCAATATTTTGGCCACCTGATGTGAAGAGCCAGCTCATTGGAAAAGACCTTGATGCTGGGAAAGATTAAGGGCAGGAGGACAAGCATGCAGCAGAGTATTAGATGGTTGGATGGCATCACAGACTCAATGGATAAGGATTTGAATAAACTCTGGAAAATTGTGAAGGCCAGGGAAGACTGGCATGCTGCAGTTCATGGGGTCACAGAGAGCTGGACAAGACTTAGCAACTGAACAACAACAACAATGCTTAATTAGTTCAAACAATTCCACTATAATCTTTTTTAAAGAGTAAGAAATACTTCTATATTTGGATTATCATATTATCCTTGTTTTACAATTGTGTCCATGCTAACCAAAGGAAGTGTTGATTGTGTGGAGATTTGTTTATTATCAAGTAATTAAGAGACATAAATAAAAGTGATTTAATTTTATGGTTAAAAAAAGATTTCTCTGTAGAAGGAAAGACTGTTAAAATGATAAACTGTAACAAAGAAAGAAAAATGGTATTTCTTGCCTTTAAGATAGGGCAGTGAAGTATCTATCTTCAAGAAGCTTTCATTTAATTTCAACTTCTGATGCAAAATGCTATCAGCTTCTCTTTTTATTGTGTCTGCATTGTTAGAGGTAAACTGAAATTTGAGCAATACATTTACTTTCAAACCATTATTACTTGGCCTGAAAAACAAAAATATCAGAATAAATGAGTGAGGAAGTAGCATAGTAGTTACTATTTTATAACTTATTACATAAATATAGTTATATCTTCAAGAAAATACAACATAAATATTTTATACTCTTCATTGTCATGGATGTTTTTCCTTTCTGCATCATATAGGTGTTAATACCTGAATTACTCCTAGTTTGTAAAACTTGATCATATTTAGGGAGGGGAGAGTATCTGAAAATGGTAAAATCTTTTTTTTCTGGACAAATAAAAGCACTTGTTAAATTCATCAACCTTGTATTTTATTCTTGACTTTAAAAAATTCATTATATTTGTTTATTGTTTAAAATGTAAGTAAAATTGAGAGGAGTTTTTAATGATTGTAAGAATCTTTAATTGAAATACAAAAATCTTTAAAAGGACAACCAGTAGAATATATTTTATCACTACCCAAGTTATAGCACTCTCTCCCTAAATATACTCTGTAAATGAGAAATAACAATTAAATGTAATAATATTAAATTATTTTTACTCTCAGTATATCTTAATTTTTTACATCATATTCAGAAAGCAAATAATTGAAGAAAAACTAAATAATACAAAGTTGCTTTTTCATCAAAGTAATTAGCTATAATTACCTAACATTGAAAACATGAGACTTGATGTAATGATGACTTAAACTGGATCTTTGAAATATCTCATCTATCTGAGAAAAGAAAAAAAAAAGTGTAGAACTTTGTTAAATATGAATTTTTCACATTTCAATATATTACAAAAATGCTTGTATAAAATGTACAGTGATTCAAATAGCATTTACTTCTAAGTTTGTTTACAGCTATGCCCAGAAATCTCATTTGGGCATACTCTTGTCATAAAGGTCATCTCTGTAACTGAATGTTGGTATTTGAATAAATTGTCACCTGGTCAAAGATGAATGATAAAAAGAGTCAAATGAAGTCACATATTTCAACAGCCAGTACAGAGACTGAATTTCATTGAAAACTTGCTATGAATGAACTTAACAACCACTATCATTAAAACATAATTATCATCCCCATGAGTGTGATTAAAAATAAGCTTTTTAGGCTTTGGTGAAAATTTATAGGCTGTGTTTTGAAACTGTGATAAGTGGGGGAGAGGAGGAAAATGTATATTTTGGGGAACACTTTTTAAAAATTAATATACTTATCAAGAAAAAGGCATCAAATCTTTACCTAGAATCATATAACAAAATGCTATATATTCTGCACCAATTTTTTCCCCCTAAGTATTTGTTTGGGATGTATTTTTGGAAAGGCACACCAATCCCACTCAGTTGCATCCTTCGACTCATTTCATCAGCTTCTGCTTTTGGTTGGGAAAGATCTAAAGAAGTATTCCTAAACCTGGCAAAGATCTGCCATCTTTGGTCAATGCTATACTCCATAGAAGCTGTGTATAAACTGAAGTCTTTCACTAGCTCAGTTAAAGAGCTAGTCTGTGTGTTTCTGTGGTATATTTTCGGGAATAAAATGTTCAGTATAAGTTGCCTAATGGGAAATGTATCAGGTCATGCACACAGTAGGTGCTTACTATATTGTATATGGTAATGTTTGTACCTAAGTTATGTCTCCAGATAAATCTAATATGTATTTTTGTGGGTGTATTTGACCTACCTATTTATCTCTTGGGCTTATGTTGTTCTGCATGTGGTACAATTATTCTTTGTCCAATGTATTGCTCCAATCTTCCTGAGATAGTTAGTTAGAGTCACCAGGATTAGCAAATAAAAATATAGTTAAGCTTTAATTTCACATAAACAATGATTTTTTAGTAGAAGCAGGAAATATATATTCATGAGAATCTGAAATTAAAATCTAACTGGGCATTCTTTGTTTTTCTAGCAACCAAAACATAACTGCAATTTTGTATGTTCTCAAATTGCCTCTTACTATAATTTAAACTCCTTCACAATAATATTGTCAGGGTAGGAATGATGGCAGAAAAGCTCAGCCTTACCTCATTACTGATTTTTTGTTTCAGGTCTGTCCTATTTTTTGAATGGTCCACTGAAAAATCAGGATTGTACTTAATACTAGGGATCCGGAAGGAAGTTTGGTAATAATGAACCTTCTGATCTGGAAGGGAAAACAAAAATGGATCGTTTGAGTTGTATAACTATCAGAAGGGATGATATGCAGAAAACTCCTGTAACTGACAAGTTGTTGAGAATTAAACACAACAGCTGTAGCCAACACGGCCTTTAACCCTTTATTAAGTTCACACATTCTCATGGTCACAAGGTTGTCAGTTGTATCCTGACACAATTACCATCTGTTAGTGGTAATTTATCAATTTAAGCTGTTAATTAAATAATAATAGTAGAATGTATTATATTCAAAAAGCTGACCTTAAAGTTAGAATTGCTACTAAAATAATATTTTGCTCTCAGTACGTTAAATATTATCAAACCATACAATAACATATGACTCTACTGAACCATTTGAGAGAAAATATTATATGAACAAAGTCAAATTTTAAATGCTAGAAGTAATTTTGCACATAAATTTTTACATTTCCCAATGTAGACAAATTTATGCAAATAAATATCGAATTATACAAAGTATGTATACTTCTATATAAACTATTATTGCAATGAAAATTACATCTTAAAATATTAGAAAAGGGTTTCTAAAATGTAAAGATTTTAAAATCAATTGTCTAGATCTTTAAATTTTCAAAATAATGCAATCAGATTCTTACCAAATACCAAAAAATAAACAGGGAGACCGATGATTACTGCTAGAAGCAACACAACAGCTGTAGTAATAAGGGCAATCTTCCATGGTTTCAATGAATGTGTTCTTCTACCCAGAATTGATGGCCTTTTGAGAAAGAGTTGTATGTTACAAACAAATAGAACTTAAACACTGGAATCTCAATTTCACATAACTTTGGTATAGAATATTTCTTTTCTGGATTTTATAGTTAGCCCTTACAGCACTTAGTAACATTTAAATATATTTTTCTATAAAAAATTAGAAAAAGTGCCATTGAAAGTCTCATTGGCATTTGACTCTACAGTTTGATTTTTAAAAGTCAGAATTGTACTATAGTTGACTACTGTTTCCTTTGTTTCTGGTTCACTATACTGCTGCTGCTGCTAAGTCGCTTCGGTTGGGTCCGACTCTGTGCGATCCCATAGACGGCAGCCCACCAGGCTCCCACCTCCCTGGGATTCTCCAGGCAAGAACACTGGAGTGGGTTATCATTTCCTTCTCCAATGCAGGAAAGTGAAAAGTGAAAGTGAAGTAGCTTAGTCCTGTCCGACTCTGCAACCCCATGGACTGCAACCTACCAGGCTCCTCCATCCATGGGATTTTCCAGGCAAGAGTACTGGAGTGGGTTGCCATTGCCTTCTCCATCACTATACTAGATGTTCTGAAATATTTTTGTTTTTGTAAATGAACTAGTACCTTATATTTGGTTTATGTGCCTCAAATCATATAAGCCTCAAAGAGTGAGGGCTTCTGGGACACTCCTCTAGTTCTAGCATGAACAGTCAGACTCAGAGAGATTACTAAATCCTCAAAGTTGGATATTGGAGGAATTGGCACTAGGACATGGGTTTTGGGACTCATTCACACTTCTTAGACCCATAATCCCTATTTATAAGACAAGTAATCTATAATGCTGGAGAAGGCAATGGCACCCCACTCCAACACTCTTGCCTGGAAAATCCCATGGATGGAGGAGCCTGGTAGGCTGCGGTCCATGGGATCGCGAAGAGTCAAGACACAACTGAGTGACTCCACTTTCACTTTTCACTTTAATGCATTGGAGAAGGAAATGGCAGCCCACTCCAGTGTTCTTGCCTGAAGAATCCCAGAGACAGTAGAGCCTGGTGGGCTGCCGTTTATGGGGTCACACAGAGTCGGACACAACTGAAGTGATTTAGCAGCAGCAGCAACAATCTATAATGCATACAAAGAGCATCTGAAATTGGACAGGGTGAAGAAAAGAAAACAGAATGGAACTATAAGGAAAAAATAATATGTGAACCAAAATGATATCATTAATATGATAAACAAATAAATAGTGATAGCTTGACATTTTGGACCAAGGAACTATGTGGTGTGAGAACCACTGGTGTTATGTAATAAACATCTATTTTATAAGATGATAAGATTTTAAACTTGTGACTTTTATAGGTGATGTTGCACAGAATAAGGACAGATTTATTTGAATAATCGATTTAAAGAAAAATATTAAGACAATAATATATTGAAGTATATTGAAAATATAATGGAAAGAATGAAAGTGGAATGCAAATGACTGGTATGTGGGAAAACTTTGTGGAAGTGGGAAAATGTGGCAAAGCCTGTCTCCATCCTAATGTCAGGGCCCAGAGTCCAAGGACTACTGAACAATGACAGAGTTGTGATGAACATGGATTGTCTGGGAGGATTTAGTCTATGGGAGAACTGAACAGGAACATCCTTTAGAAAGTTAAAGGTACCAATTCTTGTTCTGTTAAAAATTACACATGGAAAAGAAGAATAAGGAATTTTCTTCCCTGGAGTTAGTAGCTGGTGGCAAATAGGCCCCAGCTAAAATTTTAAAGATATTAACTGAGGTGTGCCTTTTGACATCAGTGATCTGGAAGGATTAGGGATGCTTGATGCTTTCGAACTGTGGTGCTGGAAAAGTCTCTTGAGAGTCCCTTGGACTGCAAAGAGATCAAACCAGTCAATCCTAAAGGAAATCAATCCTGGATATTCACTGGAAGGACTGGTGCTGAAGCTGAAGCTCCAAAATTTTGACCACCTGACGTGAAGAGCTGACTCACTGGAAAAGACCCTGGTGCTGGGAAAGACTGAGGGCAGGAAGAGGGTGTGGCGGAAAATAAGATGGTTAGATAGCATCACCGACTCAAGGTCATGCATTTGTGCAAACTCTAGGAGATAGTGGAGGACAGAGGAGGCTGGTGGGCTGCAGTCTATGGGGTTGTAAAGAGTTGGACAAGACTTAGTGACTGAAAAACAACAACAACAATGCATCTTTGTATCTGGGCAAGAAGACAGAGGCAGTTTCCCCACTCAGACCCATCGACCTGACCTCTTATAAGTATCTCAATTCAATTCAGTTCAGTTCAGTCACTCGTGTCTGACAGTAGCACCAAATCTGAGTTCTTCTGTGTTTCTGGAAGGATCTAATGTTAAAGTTACTCTGGCCTTCTACTCTTTGGTTGGTGGGAAGAGTATTACATCTGCAAACATTTGAAGTATCTATAAAAGAGCTGGGATCCTGCTTGGGCCCAGGCAAGTGCTGTTGAATGGATTCATCATGTTTATTAATAGAAGATCATGGGCAATCATGAACTCAGTTGAGATTTGCTGAGTTTCTTCTGTATGCCAGTTTCTGCTTGAGACTCAAAATTGAATAATATATAGGTTCCCATCTTCAAAGAATGTGTGATCTAGAAACATATTAAGTAACTACCATAATAGAAATGATAAATGTCATGATGGAATTATGCCTGGTACGCTATGGAAGCAGAGTGGATACATGGTTTTGCCTTAGAGAAGTTGTCTTGTGAACTGCTTCTTGAAGGCTGAGAAGGAAGAATTGACAAGAATGGATGTATCACAGGCAGAGGGGTAGTATAAATTAAGGTGACATGAGACAAGGACAAGAATGTCTCAAGAACATACTTGAGAAAATAGAGTTCATAAATGAGATGGAGGTGAAGTTAATGAGGAGAGAGCAATTAGTTAGCTTGGTAGATATTTATTGAGCAGTACTATGAATGGAAATGGCTACCCACTCCTGTATTCTTGCCTGGGAAATCCCATGGACTGAGTAGCCTGGAGGGCTATAGTCCATGGAGTTGCAAAGAGTCAGACATAAGTGAGTGACTAACACTTATTTACATATCTATGAAATGCAGGGGAACATAGAAAAGGATCTTCAATATTCCCTCTCAGGAACTTACAGTATTTTAGAGGAGGAGCATAGTGTAACACATTGTACCAGATTTGCAGAGCATTTCTAATAGAGTTTCAGAGAAGAACTAACCATTTCTCCTTGGAGGAAATAATGGCTGAAAAATAATGATACTTTTTAAAACTTGAAAATGCCAGATCCATCTTCTCATTCTTTCCCCCTATCAGATACAGAAAACCATTCATAAAGAGGGAGATTGTTTTGCAAAAAAATTCTCATCATCAAAATGATGTGGTTTCTTGTTGAACTGTTTGAACTCCAGAAAATCACTGTGACTTCCTTACGATTTTATGTAAGGGTCATAAGTGAAAAATGGTTTGAGTTCGTTTCCTTAACCATGCAGAAAGTGGAAGTGTTAGTTGCTCAGTTGTGTCTGATTCTTTGTGACCCTATGGACTGTAGCCTACCAGGCTCCTCTGTCCATGGAATTCTCTAGGCAAGAACACTGGAGTGGGTTGCCATTCTCTTCTCCAGGGAATCTTCCCAACCTAGGGTTCGAACCCGGGTTTCCCTCATTGTAGGCAGATTCTTTACTGTCTGAGTTACCAGGAAACTATGCTGACATGCTCTCAAATATTTATTAATATATGTTTTTGTTTTAAATAAAACAATGCTTTATTCCTGATTTATTTTAGTTCTAACCCAATTTTATCTTAAACACTGACTAATTTCAATGACTAATTTCAGTGGTTGTTTGATATTGGTAGAGATTATACCTCATAGGTTCTTGGTAGATATTTGTTTACTAAATAAAATATTGTGTTATTTTATTTAACCCTGAACTACTTACAACAGAAAAAGTATTTTTAGTAGAGAGTTTTGCTAGAGATGAATTACTTCAAACATGGCAGGAGGAAAAATCAGATTAAGCACTTATTTGGAATCAAGATACAATTGTACATTTTGTACTCAAAAATTGCTAATGGGTAGCTTTCTCCTCTTCCCTTCTTGGTTTCTCCTTCCCCCTAACCGTTCGGATACAAAGAATTTCATTTTGGTCAGACTGTTAAAATAAGATGACTAAACAGGTTCACTGTAGTTAGGAAAATCCAACCAGAGGGATCAGGTAGAGAGGGAGGTGGGAGTGGGGATCGGGATGGGGAATACATGCAAATCCATGGCTGATTCATGTAAATGTATGACAAAAACCGCTACAATATTGTAAAGTAATTAGCCTCCAACTAATAAAAATAAATGAAAAAAAAAAGAAAAGCCTTTGACATCCAAAAAAAAAAGAGAAAAATTTAAGTGACCTCACCTTTGAGGCATTCACATCAAAGTGAAGATGAGCAGTGACAAAAGCTATCCTTTCAGCAGGCTTTAGAAAGCCTTTCACAAAGAGTCAAAATATTTTTGAAAAGTGTCATCCTTTTAATCCCTCCTCTTGTTGTTGTTCAGTCATCCAGTCGTGTCCGATTCCTTGCGACCCCATGAACTGCAGTGCGCCAGGCCTCCCTGTCCCTCACCACCTCCCAGAGTTTTCCCAAGTTCATGTTCATTACATCGGTGATGCCGTCCAGCCATCTCATCCTTTGACGCTCTCTACTTTTGTTTAAATTCTGAGCGGGCTTATCATCCAGACTGGCTTCCCATGTGACACTAGTGGTAAAGAATCTGCTTACCAATTCAGGAGAGACAGGTTTGATCCCTGGGTCACGAAGATTCTCTGGAGGAGGAAATGGCAACCCACTCCAATGATCTTGCCTGGGAAATCCCATGGACAGAGGAGCCTGGTGGGCTATAGTCCATAGGGTTGCAAAGAGTCAGTTGTGACTTAGCATTCACAGACACATTATCCAGACTATCTCATGGGTAGGTATTCAACCAAACCTCAGAATAGAAAGAACTTATCCTTCTCTTTTCATTATCAATCATTCCCTTTCAATGTACAACCTTTACTAAGGTACATTTTCAGGTTATTTCACCTTACGTGGCTCTCTGAGCATCTATTATTTTTTCCTGGAGCTTTTTCAAATGCTTTATTTAATAAAAATGTTGTCAGTCAGTGAATCAATGTGCATGCATGCGAAGTCACTTCAGTTGTGTCCTACTCTTTGTGACACCATAGACTGTAATTCTCCAGGCTCCTCTGTCCATGGGATTCTCTAGGCAAAAATGCTGGAGTGGGTTGTCATGCCTTCCTCCAGGGGATCTTCCTGATCCCAGGTTCGTACCCACTTCTCTTATGTCTCCTGCATTGGCAGGTGGGTTCTTTATCACTTGCACCATGTGGGAAGCCCAGTAATTCAAATATGAGGAATAAAGTGATTTTGCTGCACAGCAGCCACCACATGATTTGAAGGGCTTCTGGTCTCTGAAAGAGGTTGCCCAGCAGAGCAGTTAAGAGTGTAGTTTCTGCAGCCAGCCGACCTGAGTTTTTACCCTGACTCTTCACTGCAGGACCTTGGACAGTCATTCAACTTCTTTGTGCCTCAGCTTCCTTATGGTAAGATGAAAGTAATAATACCCACCTTGTGGGATTTATTGAAAATATTAAATGAGTTAATGCATGAAAGGGCACTTAGAACTGTGTCTAAAACAAGGTGAGGACTTAGGAGTTTGTACATAAATGGAGTGGAGTGAGCTGGTGGAAAGTTTATACTAGATGGTGGATGTGCTGTTCATGAAAGAAAAAAGTGAGAGCTGGTGTCCAGGACATCAGAATCTGAGTAACGACACTAGGCACAAAATATACAGATAGGGAAGCAGCTTGGGAGACTAACGTAGCAAAGCCCTGATTTTCCCCATGGAGAGTTCCAGAGGTAGAATCATTCTATCTGGGTTGAGGAAGGACTTCAGAGCCTTCAAGAGAAATCATAGGATTCAGAAGTAGACATTATGTGGTGAACATATTTTGATGCTCACATGGTGAGCATCCATGAGGAAAGAATTACTGGGCAAAAATGGGTATGGGAAAATTGAAGGCAAAACTATACAGATGAATCATCTAGCTGAGGTTTTAATTCATCACCTGAGGAAGACGGAATAACTCTGGAAGAAAGTTGCTATGCAAATATCAGTAGGAAGTGGCGCTATTACTCATAATAACAGTGGCTGAACAATGATAATGATCATCATTTCAGTTGTACCACTGGATATTATGAGACTTCCATTAAATCTGTAATGTAGATAGACTTATTCAAGGTTGTGTAAAAGATTAAGTGATTTGTGCTTTCTTTTATGCTTCAGGTTCTGGCAAGCTGTGTGTATTGTTTACATAACCCCACATAACGCAAAGAAGAAAGATATAATGTTTCATAAATAAAAAGTTGATGATGTAATAATTAAAATGTAATTAAAATAATTAGTGTTTTAGTTGATAAGAGTTCAAAAAGAAATAAACACAGTCAGAGAGTGTTACTCTTCAGAGCTCTGCTCATTAATGCAAATTTACATAGTGAATTTCTATGAGAAGCTGTTTCTTGAAGGGAATTTTAGAACTCTGAGGTCATTAGAGCCTGATGAAAACCAAAAAGAGGGCATATGCCATTGACCTGGGCTGTTGAAGAAGATCAGCTGGCGGAGTACTTCCCACCCACTTTGGCTTCAATTTTTTTCAGTACATTTTCCTGATTTCCTACTAATGTTTTCAATTAAGCATCATTTATCTTTAATCATGTCTCTTCCTACTGATATTTACCAACAAATCTTGACCTCCACAAGGACACAGGGCTTCTCTGAACATTGAAACATGTCCTAATGTGTTAGCTACAAATCCTTCCTAATGAAAGAGTTCTGTCACTATATCTGAGCATTGGGAGATAGTTTTATTTGAAAAAAATGAAGTTTAAAACATGAGAAGACAATTAACTGAGGATTTTCTTGAGTCATAAAGAATTACTGAAGGAACTGTTTGATAATGCCGTAGAGGTCTCCTGAATGCCAAATTGGAGGATGGTGAGAGGCAGGTACCTGGTAGCTTCAGTGAACAATAGCTCTCAGGAGCTTTTATACTTAATGAAAACACCCTTTGGAGCTTCTAGAATTTTTTGGTGTCTTCCCTCCTTCTTTCCTGTCATTTCTTTCCTTCCTTTATTTCTTTAACAGCTTTATTAAGATGTAATTCACATACCATACAGTTCACTCACTTAAAGTATGCTGTTCAACTTTGTCTCAGTGTGTTCACAAAAGTTGTGTAACCATCATCACAATCAATTTTCAAACATTTCATCACCCCAAACAGAAACTCCATACCCATTCACAGTCATTCTCTGTTTTCTCCTAACCCCGTCACTCTAGACAACCACTAATCTACTTTCTGTCTCCATGGATTTGTTTATTATGGATATTTCACATAAATAAAATCATATGAAGTCTTTGTTATCTGTCTTCTTTCACTTAATGTAGTATTTTCAAAATTCATCAATGTGGTAGCATGTATCACCTCCATACGGTTTTCCATAATTAAAGGTAAAACATCATTTCTTTTTATTGTCAAATAGTATTCCATTTTATGGACATTGGGCTTCCCTGGTGGCTCAGATGGTAAATCGTCTGCCTACAGTGTGGGAGACCTGGGTTCAATCCCTGGGTTGGGAAGATCCCCTGGAGAAGGAAATGGCAACCCGTTCCAGTACTCTTGCCTGGAAAATTCCATGGACAGAGGAACCTGGTAGGCTACAGTCAATGGGGTTGCAAAGAGCCAGACAGGACTGAGCGACATCACTTTATGAATATACTATGATTTATTTATGTATTCATCAGCTGATGGACATTTGAATTGTTTCTACTTTTGGCTATTATAAATAATGGTTCTATGAACATTAATGCCCAAAGTTTGTATGCACATGTTTTCATTTCTTTGCATATATATCAAAGAGTTGAATATGGTCATATTTTCTTTGCTGTGCTGTAGTGGTTTTGGGGTTTCCCTGGGTGCTCAGATGGTAAAGAATCCACCTTCAATGTTGGAGGCCTGGGTTCTATCCCTCCGGTTGGGAAGAGCCCCTGGAGGACAGCATGGCAACCCACTCCAGTGTTCTAGTCTGGAGAAGACATGGACAGAGCCATAGACAGAGGAGCCTGGAGGGCCACAGTCCACGGGGTCACAGAGAGTCAGACACAATTGAGTGACTCAGCACAGCACAGTGGTTTTTATCTTTTCTATCTTCTAGTTTCTTCTGACTCATTCTTATTATATCACTCTTTTTCCACTTGAGTCTGTTCATTTCTTATTCCCATCACCTTTTACTTCCCTTTACCTTTTAATCAAATAAAGAAAGCAAATATATGTATTAACTATTATTCACAGTTTTCTAGATTACCCATCCTCTGAAACCTGAAATCACAGACATCTTCCTCTCAATAACTCCTTTACCTCATCAGTCACTGCTGAATTGTCTTTGCTATTTGTCTTTTTCCCATTTGCTTAATACCATCCAAACTTAGGCATTCACTGTGTCTTATCTGAACAAACAGAGTGGCCATTAATAGATCTCTTTATCTCCAAATGACTTCCTACCAAATGTTTACATTCTACAGTGTTACAGTGAGAACTGTCTTCTAAATATACAGCTCTACTAATGTGATCCCCTTGTATAAAAACTCTCAGATATTTATCATTATGTAGACTGTACTCTTTAGATTAATATTCATTCATTCATTCAAGAAATACTTAAACAAGCCAAAGAGTAAGATTCAACTCATGAAAGTAAAACACACTGATGAATAACGAGTGACTGGAAGCAAGGGGGGAGAGGGTGTTTAAGGAATCATCCCTAAAGAGATGCCCTTTGAGCTAAGACATAAATAGTGAGGAAACATCTAGAAGAAATGGGCAAAGAGCAACCAGGTGGTAACAAGTTCCTAGAGCTGGAACAGGAGTGAGTTTATTGAGCTCCAGGGAGAAATGAACATAGTGTGTTGGATCACAGTGGCTAGAGAGACAAGCACGGACCAGATCATCGGGTCCCTGAAGTCTATGGCAAGGTGTTATTAATTCTGAGGGTTTATAGTAACCCAGTGGGCAGTAATACGGGAGGGATGTTGATACGCTTTACATTTTTCTAAAAAAATGTTCTTCATTTGCTGTGTCTAACTCACTTTTGGGTTCTTCCCCACCCCCAATTATTTTTATTAGTTGGAGGCTGATTACTTTACAATATTGTAGTGGTTTTTGCCATACATTGACATGAATCAGCCATGGATTTACATGTGTTCCCCATCCTGAACCCCCCTCCCACCTGCCTCCCCATCCCATTCCTCTGGGTCATGACAGTGCCCCAGCCCCGAGCACTTGTCTCATGCATCCAACCTGGACTGGCGATCTGTTTCACACTTGATAATACACATGTTTCGATGCTGTTCTCTCAGCACTTTTGGGTTCTTAATGCACAGTACTTCCCTTCACATGTGCTATTCTCTTTCTTACAGCCACACACCCCTGTTCTACTCACAGCATCCCCTCTGCCTAAAATATCCCCTCTCCCTCTGTGTTTCTAACCTCCTTTTCTCCAGTGACTGACATTTCCGTTTATTTCTTTTTCAAGTTTAAAAAGATTTTTGATGACCAATTTTAAAGTTTTTATTGAATTTGTTGCAATATTACTTCTGGGTTTTGTTTGTTTGTTTGTTTTTTGGCCCTGAGGTATGTGCAATCTTAGCTCCCTGACCAGGGATTGACCTCACGGAGCCTGCATTGAAAGCTGAAGTCTTAATCACTGAACCTCCAGGGAAATCCCTGGTGTTTCCATTTCTGAAAACCTTTTATTGTGCTGCTCTAAAGCCTTCTATAAGGGCCAATCTATTAATCTGTCCACAGCTATCCTACTCCAGTTAACAGCTACCTTGATGCTTCCTATCCTGCTTTGTTGCTATCTATTTTGTTATAGTGATCATGTCCTATTTTATATTCTGGCTGTTTGTGCCAGTGACCTTGTCCTTCTCTCTACCTTAGCTGCCCACCTGCATACTCAAACTCTTTATCTTGTCATTACCAAGAGCTTTGATTTCTCCATAAACTAAATTTTAATTTAGCCATCAAACTCTTCAATTGTCATGACATATCCTTCTAGTTCACTGCCTTAGTACCCTGACTTCAATCCCACTGAGATTTATAATCCACAGAACCTACCATCTTTTCAGTCACTCTCATGTTGACATTGGCCTCTAACCTTCCATAATCTTTTGTTGCTGTTCAGTCACTAAATTGTGTCCAACTCTTTGTGACCACATGGACTGCAGCATACTAGGCTTCCCTGTCCTTCATTGTCTCCTGGAGTTTGCTCAGATTCATGTCCATTGAGTTGGTGATGCTGTCTAATCATCTCATCCTCTGCCACCCTATTCTCCTTTTGCCTTTGGTCTTCCCCAGCATCAAGGTCTTTTCCAATGAGTCAGCCCTTAACATCAGGGGGCCAAAGTATTGCAGCTTCAGACATCAGTCCTTCCAGTGAATATTTAGGGTTGATCTCCTTGTCCAAGGGACTCTCAAGAGTCTTCTCCAGCATCACAATTTGAAGGCATCAATTCTTTGGCACTCAGCCTTCTTTATGGTTGAACTCTCACATCCATACATGACCACTGGAAAAACCATAGTTTCTTGACTATATGGATTTTTGTTGATAAGGTGCTATTCCTGCTTTTTCATATGCTATCTAGGTTCATCAGAACTTTCCTTCCACGAGTAAGCATCTTTTAATTTCATGGCTGCAATCACCACCTGCAGTGATTTTGGAGCTCAAGAAAAGAAAATCTGTCATTGTTTCCACTTTTCCCCCTTCTCCTTGCTGTGAAGTGATGGGACAAGATGCCACGGTCTTAGTTTTTTGAATGTTGAGCTTTAAGTCAGCCTTTTCACTCTCCTCTTTCACCCTCATCTAGAGGCTCTTTAGTTCCTCTTCATTCTTTAATGAATATAAGTGTGGTATGATAACAAAGGATAAAAGATATTCAAGGAGAAATTGATCCAAATTGTCCAATGTGGTTAGGAAATCAAACATGATAAAAGTTTAGAGTAACCAGTGGGTTAAATAATAGTGGATCACGGTGACTGCAACAGGTGAAGGAGCAGAGTAGCAAAGTTGCAAACCAAATGTCAAGGGTTTGAGGAATAACTGGAATAAAGTAAATGAAACAATGGATATCAACAATTTTTTATAAGTTGAATTAAAAATTGGAAGAGAGAGAAGTTATGGGGTTGATGGAAGATTTTTTTTCTTATGAATATGTAAGTTTTGAGTATACTTGAAAAGTGAAAGTGAAAATATTAGTTGCTTAGTCATGTCCAACTCTTTGGGATCACATAGATTGTAGCCCACCAGGCTCTTCTGTCCATGCAATTCTCCAGGCAAGAATACTGGTGTGGGTAGCCATTCTCTTCTCCAGGAGATCTTCCGGACACAGGGATCACACGCAGGTCTCCTGAATTACCGGCCGATTCTTTACCATCTGAGCCACCAGGGAGCTTGTAGAGATGCTGAAGTTTGGAGGAGGACTGAGTTGACAGCACAGCTGAAGGATCATGAATTCTAAACTATTAAGTTCACACATATAAAATTGCCATTTGTGTAGGACAAAAGTGGTAATATATTGACAACTTCATATGCTTCAATCTAATAGATTGGAGAACTTGAATAAACTGCAGGCATCGTCTTGAGAGTATTAATGGATATAGGTAGGTTTGTTGGTTTGAGGAAAGGAAGCTGAAGGCATTCTCGTCTAATTGATCATCAAAATATTTCTTAGAATAGAAACATGAGAGGACAAGTGGTGAGAACTGGCAGTTTGAGGAGGTTAGAGAAATTGAAAATAGTATTTATAGAAAATGAGAGCATAGAATAAGGGGATGTAATGATGAGAGCTGAGGGCTCAGATGAACAGGCATTTCATACACATTCGTTGCGTTCTCAGTGTTCTGTCTTGGCAGAGGTGAATTGTTCAGAGTTATATTCTCTCTAGAATTTATCCAGGTATAAATGGTGAAGGAAAATATGTGGCAAGAGAATTTAGTGGCATTTAAGACATTGAAATTTTGTTCCATTGATGAATTTAAGGATGACAAGAGAAACCAAGAGGAGTGTGTGTATGTGTGTGGTGTGTGTTTGGTGGACGTGGCAAGCTGAAGGGTAGGAAGAATTCATAGACTGGGAAAACCAGTGAATAATAATTTTTAAAAAGTAGATGCTTTATACACTAGACGTAACTAAGACTGTAAGAAGGAAGGTTAAGATAGTGATAGTTGTCCAAAAGTATGATTCAGAGAGTCATGACAAAGTCTAGGGTGTGGGATGAGACTAATATTTGCAGAGAAGGTTACAGTGATGAGACAAGGAAATGAATGAGTAGGATTTCAGGGTCAATCAGCATAGGCATTGAGGCTACTTAGGGTAAATGTACGACCTGGAGTAAAGAATGATATAGGGTAGCAAGTGTCAGCCTTTAGTAAATAAAAGGCATTATCATGGGTCCATGAGGACAAAGATGAGGAAGGAAAGGGGTGCGAGCAGAACTGCGTGAGCCTCAAAAGAATAAGGTGGTTCACAGGGATGTGGAAAGGAGTGATCTGAGGTGGCATTAAGAGGTGAGGACAAGGCAAAATCTTCAATAATAAACTCTCACTTGAGAGGACTGGAAACAATGCTGTGTCCTGAGGAGTGATTATATTTCAGTTTTACAAGGACATAGGCAATATTCAGAGAAAAAAATTATTTGGGAAATGGAGTAGTTTGGTAATTATGGGATGGATGGTACTCTAGAAATTGTGCCAGTGCAGAAAATAACTTATTCTAAGGAAATAATTTTGAATGTATGCAAAAATTAGCCAGAGGGTTGTTCATTATTTTGGTGTTTCTTATAAAATGGGTGTCAATTATTCCAAGATTAAGAACATATAAAACAGAAGAGGTTTAAATTATGGATAATCTACCATGATATTTTCCTGTAAAAAATACACAATAGATAAAAAGATATGTTTGTATCTTAACTCATTTTTAAAAATGCATATTATAAAAAAGACAATACAAATATATATGTGTTTATGTTCTGATAAAGTTTTACATGCATTTTTGAACTTGAAAGACACATCAGAGATATTAATTATTCATTTTAGGGGCCATCGATCATCTCACCTTTTTGATATCTATTCCTAGTACTACACTGACAATGCTGAACTCCTAGGACATAAGGTACTATTACAGAAGCAGAGGAAAGACTCTCATTTAAAATCAAGTTTGGTTTTTAAATTAAAATCATTAGACCCTGATTTCTACACTGATATGTTTTCACTTGACAGAGTTCTTTTATGCCTATTGGTATAAAACATAAACCTCATTTAAACAATCATTGTGGAAAGTAAAATTCACTGATGGGTGTTACCACATGAAAAGAGATTCTAGGTGGTTGCCAGAAATAGGGGTTGGATGGGTGAAATGGGTGAAGGAAATCAAAAGGTCCAAACTTCTAGTTATAAAATAATTAAGTTATAAGGATGTAATGTACAGCAAAATTAATAATAACATATTTTGTATCTGAAAATTACTAAAGCACATCTTAAAAGTTTTCATCACAAGAAAAAAAATGTAACTATGTATGATGACAGATGTTAACTAAACATTGTGGTGATCATTTCACAAGATATATTAATACTAATATTACATCATTACATCATACACCTGAAACTGTAAGGTTATATGTCAACTGTATCTTAAGTTTATTTAAAAAAGGAAAGAGACTCTAATATTTCTGTGTGGGGTAAAGAAGAATGTAATATTACTCAGAATTTCACTGTAAGAATGTAATAATCTGGGAATCTAGTTCATAGGGACTCATTTTTAGGAAAGAAAAAAGGACTAAATATTAGAAATATATTTATGCCTCTCTGTCTCTCTCTGTCTCTGTCTCTCTGTCTCTCTCTCTCTATATATATAATATATATCTCACTATGAGGCTTCCCTGGTGGAGACCCTGGTTCACTTCCTGGATTGAGAAGATCCCCTGGAGAATGGATAGGCTACCCACTCCAGTATTCATGGGCTTCCCTGGTGGCTCAGTGGTAAAGAATCCACCTGTAATGCTGGAGACCTTGATTCAATCCCTAGGTTGGGAAGATTCCCTGGAGGAGGGCATGGCAAACCATTCCAGTATTTTTGCCTGGAGAATCCCCATGGATAGAAGAGCCTGGTGGACTGCAGTCCATGGGGTCGTGGAGTCGAACACAACTGATCGACTAAGCACAGCACATACGTCACTATATCTAAATACAGAATGGCTCACTAGACAAGTAAACAAAATATTTCTGTCTACAAAGGAGTCTTTAAAAGTAGTATGAAATCCAATTAAGTGGATATTAAGATAACAGAGAATATTCAAACAACCAGTAGCTGATGATTTGTTAGTTGGAAATTGGTCCCAAATAAATTTGAAGAATGATTAATGATTCAACTAACATGTCCTAAGCATTCTACTTGGTAGTGGTATGCACAAGAAGAAATAAGATATGTTTTCTTCATATTGGCCATGGGTGAGAAAAATGAATAACTGGATGTTTGTTTGGATATTCCAAATGGAAAATTCCTCTGAGACTTAATTACTCTGGGGCATGGATCATCAATGGAAAGAGTAGAGACAGATTTTGAACAGCACCTCTTCCAACTTTTCCCAGCCCCCTCATCCTTTACTATTCCTGTGAGACACAAAGCCAAAGAAGGCCAAGACTAATATGGCAAAAATCTGTTAAGTAGGTATACTGACTTATCTGAATAGTGGATGGGACTGTCAAATTTTTAAGGATTTTAGTCCTGGAAGTGAAAATTTTGAAAACCTTGAAAATGGAAAGTAATAAGAATGGAGGGATCTAAATGGTTTGTTAGTCTGTTAACCAGATGTAGGTCTTTTGCTTTTCTCTGATTTTTACTTCAATCTATTTTTTTTTTTTGATCTCTTTACATCACTTTCGTTTCTCTCCTTACCTTTCTAGTAGATTTCTTTTTCCATTAACCAGCTATAACATTTAACCAGAATTGAAATTTACATAAGTCTTAAAAGAAGTTGAATTAAAACTGTAGGTTTAACTCTTAGAGGAAAACATAGGTAGAACACTCAATGACACAAACCAAGCAAGATCCTCTGTGACCCTCCTCCTGGAGTAATGGAAATAAAATCAACTTGTTTAAAGTGGGAGCTGATTAAACTTCAAAGCTTTTGCAAAGCAAAGGAGACTGTAAGCAAGGTGAAAGGACAACCCTCAGAATGGGAGAAAATAATAACAAATGAAACAACTGACAAAAGATTAATTTCCAAAATATACAAGCAGCTCACACAATTCAATACCAGAAAAACAAGCAACCCAATCAAAAAGTGGGAAAAAGACCTAAACAGATATTTCTCTAAAGAAAACATACAAATGGCTAACAAACGCATGAAAAGATGCTCAACATCACTCACTATTAGAGAAATGCAAATCAAAACTGCAATGAGATATCACCTCACACTGGTCAGAATGGCCATCATCAAAAAATACAAAAAATAAATGTGGGAGAGAGTGTGAAGAAAAGGGAACACTTTTGCACTATTGGTGGGAATGTAAATTGATACAGACACTATGGAAGATGGTATGGAGATTCCTTAAAAAACTAGGAATAAAATCACCATATGACCCAGCAATCCCACTCCTAGGCACCCTGAGGAAATCAAAATTGAAAAAGAAACATGTATGCCATTGTTCATTGCAGCACTATTTACAATGGCTAGAATATGGAAGCAACCTAGATGTCCATCGATAGATGAATGGATACAGAAGTTGTGGTACATGTACACCATGAAACATTACTCAACCATAAAAAGGAAAACATTTGAGTCAGTTTTAATGAGGTGGATGAACCTAGAGCCTATTATACAGACTGAAGTAAGTCAGAAAGAGAAAGATAAATATTGTATACTAACGCATATATACAAAATCTAGAAAAATGGTACTGAAGAATTTATTTTCACGGCAGCAACAGAGAAACAGACGTAGAGAATAGACTTATGGACATTGGGAGAGGGGAGGAGAGGGTGAGATGTATGAAGAGAGTAACATGGAAAATTACATTACCATATGTAAAATAGATAGCCAACGGGAATTTGCTGTGTGTCTCAGGAAACTCAAACAGGGGCTCTGTATCAACCTAGAGGGGTGGGATGGGGAGGGAGATGGGAGGGAGGTTCAAAAGGGAGGGGATATATGTATGTCTATGGCTGATTCACGTTGAGGTTTAACAGAAAAAACAAAATTCTGTAAAGCAATTATCCTTCAATTAAAAAATAAATAAATTAAAAAAAACTTTATGTTTATTTATTTTCATTTTTTCAATGCCAAAAAATGGTGACTGGTACATAGCAAATAGGTCTTGCATAAATACATGACAGTTAAATATACTGAAGAGCGAAAAATAATTTGATTAATTGAATTATCATTATTAGCATAGAATCATCATATTTCCCCTACAGATTAGAAATACTTTGAAGTAAAAATAAAAATATTGTTATATTAATATTATAGTATCATCACTGTGTTTAGTATAGTATCATCACTATGTAATTATGATATTAATAGTATCATCGTATCATCACTATGTTTATATAACTGTCCATTTGAAAAGAAAATCCTAGTGTGTGCCTGTTCTAGAGATAAGATCAATTAAGTGTGAAAAGTTGTTTTTATTTGTTTAATTTTTTTTAAACCACCTAAACCTTAATTTGTGTCTCTAAGGTGAGCAAGGAGAAAGGGGAACATTCTGAGTGATTGTAGTTTGTTGGGGGGGTTGTGGTCCAGAAATCCATGTATTTGAGTTTTATAGACAATATTCTATTATTACCAATGAAGACAAGAGTGCAACTCCAGTTAAAAGTCACTGGAAAAGACATCTGTAATTCCTTTATTACCTTGAACTGTTTGTACTTATTGACATCATATTTGTGTAAGAAGAATTAATGTTCCAAATGAAACTTTTGGAAAATGTAGAAAAATGAAGAATAGATCAGATAGGGAAATGGAGGTTAAAACATTTAAGCTTTATTTTCTGTAGATTTCCTTCCAAATCTACTAAAGAACAAAATCTTAGAATTATTTATTCACTTTTCACTATTTTTTACTTTTCACTTTTTATAGTCATATGTATAAATTATTCTTATATTGTTCTCTAATTTTTTATTTTAAAAGACAAAGAATTTATCAAAGGACATTAAAGTTCTTATTTGCTTTTTGAAGTTTTAATAATATTTATCAATTGCAGAAGAAGGATTATAACATGATACTTTCTTTACGACTTACATATTTCTTCTATTTTCAGTGTATCTATTAAATGCATAATTTAGAAAGATCACAAACAGCATTCTAAACTGGGATGAGAAAACACTACTACTTTCTCCCTCTTTCCATGCCTGAAAACTTCCACAATTTTACCTCAGGCTCTGTGTTTTTCCTCCCTTTCTCTGTTATCATGCCATTTTTACATTAAATTTAAATTTCCCAATTAAAATCGAACATGTGGAATTTTCAGGTTAAAAAAAAATTGTTAGCATGATTTCCTGAAATAAAGAGTTTTAACATTACTATGTTACTATTTTCTCCAACAGTAGAGGAAAGAAAAAAATACTATTAAATTCACAAATCAGAATAATTCCTGAATTGGAAGCCACAAATTTGAAACATATCTTTTAAACATGAAATAAAATTAAACTTACTGATACATCATCCACTGTCGAGAATGCAAACTCTTCCTGTGCTGCTTTGTGATTTCCCGTCAAATGAGTGGCACTCTGGGCATTCTTTCAGCTGACTAAAGAAAGGATACTTAAAGGATTTAAAATAAACTAGTTGAACAAGTTGGGATGGGTAAACTTTAACCAATAGTGTGACTTGAGGTGAAGAATCACTTGATAACCTTTGTCATAGCAAGTAAGAATTTCCTGGTTCTGGCTAATTAAATGAGAAAATATTGTGTCCAAAACCTAAACAACACCCTTAATACTTGGAGCGGTTTTGTGTTTGTCTTTCAAGAGACGGTACTCTTTGCTCTGAGTCAGGACAGTCTGGTCTTTAGGCCCTGCCCTTTTCCCTTTTAGAGACATGGGTGAAGCAAAATCAGATCAACCTTGAATAAGATCAACCTTTTTCATAAAAGGTTGGATAGCTGTTCACTTGATTTTGTTAGTGCAATAGTCTAAGAAATGTCTGGATCTGGCCCAGTAATTCCTTGGTGTCTGCTTAAAGAGAGATCCAACTTTAGACGGGAAAGTGAAAACATATTGATGTTTGTGCCAATTGCCATTCTCAAGGGCTCTCCCAACTCATCTTGTGATTTTCTTTGTAGCTAAAATAGAACCTAGGCTTCCTAGATAGCTCAGTGGTAAAGAAACTGCCTGAAATGCAGGAGATGTGTGCAGGAGATGTGGGTTTGATCCTTTGATCAGGAAGATCTTCTAAGAAGGGAATGACTACCCACTCCAGTATTCTTGCCTGGAAAATCTCATGGACAGAGGAGCCTGGTGGACCACAGTCCGTGGTGTCGCAAAAGGGTCAGCCACGGCTAACAACATCAGCACGTACTTTCATTGACTTAGAGTTTTCTTTTCTGTAGATCAGATCCTTTTTTCCCCATTGTGTCTTTGCCCATATACCTAAAATATTCTTTCCCCTCTTTGCAGTATAGTTCTCAACTAAAACCCCACCTCACTGTAAGATTCAAGTCATTTAGTTAGAATCTGACTACACAGGGTCCCTAGACTGTGAGAGCCTATGTTCCCCCCAGGATGTTTTCTCCTAATTTCCCCACTGTCCAAATAACCCTTGGCCCATGTTTTCCCCTCAAGCAAGCATCTAGTTTTAATTTTGCTTATTTTAAAAATATTTCTTCTGTTAGATAATGAAAGATTTGAGGCCAGAAATTGTGATGTCTATGAATGAATGGAATTTTCAGCACTTCTGCAAACACTTTGACATTCAATATTTACTCAATCTTTCTTTTAGTTGATTTGAAAATCAACATTTGAATTCATATTTCAAGTTCCCTTTTGCTTTGAAAAGAAGTTTTTGGCAAAGCAGGCACATATAATTACAATGAATAAATGAACATATTGGCTAATAAAAATTTCTATGTCTTTGTCCATTTTTTGTTCATGTATAACAAATTGCTACAAACTTAACCACTTAAAACAACAACTGTTTATTACCTGTTGGGCAGAGGTCCAGGTGAGTTCAGTGTTGTTCTCTGCCTAGTGTTTAAAGACTGAAAGTATGGTGGCAGCTCAGCTGAGCTCCTATCTGGAGGTTGTAGTAAAGAAACAATTGCTGGCTCATTTAGTCTGATGGTAGAATTAAGTTCATTGCAGAAGGACTAAGGTCCCGGTTTCTATGCTGCCTGTCAGCTTGGGCTGCCCTCAGTTTCTAGAGGCTATCTGCATACTTTGATAAGTGGTCCCCTCTGTCTTCAAGCCAGCAGTGGTGCATTTTCTCACACTTGGAGTCTGTTCGATTTTTCTACTGTTAAGAAGAGAACACTCACCATTTCTAAGGAAATCTACTTCTAAAGGATTAGACTTCAACCCACCTGGAAAAATCTTTTATTAACTTAAAGTCAAGAGATTAGTCATATGAATCATATCTACAAAATTCTTTTTGTCAAGTGATGTAACATAAGCAAGGCTATGATATCTCACTGTATTTGCAGTAAGATTAGGGCAGAAGATCTTGGAGGACTATTTTAGAATCCTGTCCAGTGCAATAATATAAAAAAGCATTGTTTTACATCTTTTAAAATATATGTTTAATAATATTAGATATTTAGTAAAAATTTAACATTCACATACTCTAAAGATATGGTCAGTTAGTATATCCCTTTCAAGAATGCAAACTTGCTAAAGTGATGAGGAAAAAAGAAATTCTATGCAAAGGGAATCATATGTGCATGTGACATTATAGTGTGTTTACAGCACTAGAATACCTTTTAAAAAAATGAAAATTAAGAATAAGAGCAAAAGGGAAGAGCCAAGATGAGAGATTAAAATGGAAAATAGGAAGAGGATAATCATTAAATTTTGTATGTCTCGAAACTATCTTTTGTCTTTAACCTATAGGTTAATGGCTCTTAACTTCTTTTTTGTGCCATATCCATTGTCATCTTTGGCTCTCTGGTCAAGACTATGGCCCCCTTCTCATAATACTCTTTTTAGATGCATAAAATAAAATACATAGGATTATACAAAAAACAGTATACGGAAATACAGTTATCAAAATATTTTTTTAGGCTTTATTTTAATTTAATTTTAATTTTTTTAACACCAAAAACATTTTGCATTGGGGTATAATCAATTAACAATGTTGTGAAAGTCTCAGGTGAACAGAGAAGGGGCTCAGCCATACATTTATATGTATCCATTAAAATTTTGAATAGAAGTAAATACGCCTCTCTTTTAAAATGTTAAATAATGGGATATAGCAATGAGTCTAATAACATAATTTCAAAGCTGTAATGATTATAAATATATTTTGATGCATATCTAACAACTATTAAATGAAATGAAAATATCTATGATTTCTCTTGGTGAGAAAGTCACTGATACAGCTTATGTCACAGGGTTGTTGAGGGTTTTTTTTTTTGCCTATTTTGTCATGGAAAGAAATAGTAAGTTTCTGTTGAAAGTTAATGAAAATAAAGATGATTTTAAGAGTAACAAGATGGAGGAGGAGTGGGTAGACATGGAGTACACCTCTCTCCATGGATACACAAGGAATACACTTTCAGACACAGAGGTCCATGCAGAACACCAGCTGAGAGTGGACAAGAATACCTGACCACTGGAAAAGAATATACAGAACCATGCAAAACTCGGTTCAGTTCAGTTTGGTTGCTCAGTCGTGTCCGACTCTTTGCAACCCCATGAACTGTAGTACGTCAGGCCTCCCTGTCCATCACCAACTCCCGGAGTTTACTCAAACTCATGTCCATCCAGTCGGTGATGCCATCCAGCCATCTCATCCTCTGTCATCCCCTTCTCCTCCTGCCCCCAATCCCTCCCAGCATCAGGGTCTTTTCCATGAGTCAACTCTTCGCATGAGGTGGCCAAAGTATTGGAGTTTCAGCTTCAACATCAGTCCTTCCAATGAACACCCAGGACTGATCTCCTTTAGGATGGACTGGTTGGATCTCCTTACAGTCCAAGGGACTCTCAAGAGTCTTTTCCAACACCACAGTTCAGAAACATCAATTTTTCAGTGCTCAGCTTTCTTCACAGTCCAACTCTCACATCCATACATGACCACTGGAAAAACCATAGGCTTGACTAGACAGACTTTTGTTGGTAGGACAAAGGAATTGGGGGAAAAACAGGAGTGTTAGTAGGACACGACCTGCCCTCAGTGGATGAGGAAACTGAAGCAGGGGTTCAATCCCCACATTGGGGCAATTGTCTGGGTCAGAGCAGAAACGTTTAAGGCTGAGAATGAAACAGCCAGTCTGTGGCAGCCTAAACGGAATGAGAATCAGACCGTCCTTACCACAGCCATATATACCCCAGACAGGAATGCTGGTCCCCTGGAAAGTGCAGCGGTTGGGGGCTGGAGTTTAGGGATTGTGGAGCAATGCTGGTGGGAAATGCTGGTGGAAGAAAGCCAGGCAGCCATGGAAGCAAGGCGATACTGCTGAGTCACACGTAGGGGGTGGAGCCATCACCATAGCCTCTCTCTCCCCACCCGCCAGCATCGGCAGCTGAACAATAAAAAGTCTGGCCCGTCAAACGCATGGAACTACAGAGTAGGACCCCAACCGGGTTGGGGGGGCCCTCTATGAGCCTGACGTGCCAAACAACAGAGAAGGACGACAGGCAAGGGAGCCCTTTAAGTGCCTGAATGGGCAGAGCTACGGAGAAAGACAAACCAAAGGGGTCTTCTGATCGCCAGCTACAGGAAGCTTGAAAAAAAGACTCTGATAGAGCCATAACTCCTGAGGCATAGACAGTCTGTGTCCCTGCACACTTGGTGCCGCCAGGGTCCCTGCAAGCCAAGCAGCTGTGCCTCCTTCGTGCTCAACTCTCACTGGGGCAGAGCTGCCACAGGCAGAAAAACTCTTGCATCTATGGATGAAGGGTCACTTCAGTCATGTCGACTCTTTGTGACCTTTTAGACTGTGGCCTGCCAGGCTTCTCTGTCAGGGAAGGGAGCTCTCCAGGCAAGAATAGTAGAGCCTATTGGCCCATACTGGTCGCCATGCCTTTCTAGACAACTATATTTCCTGTGGCTCTAGCCATCACTCCCCTGAATACCTGGTGCTTCCAGAACCCCTGTGACCCAAGCAGCTGCACCACCTCCACGCCTGGCCCTCACAGGGGCAAACCCAAGTCCTCCAGGGCAACCTCAAGAGCAAACCCCAGTGGACAACTCACATGTAGAGGTGGAAATAAAACCACAATTGAAACCCAGGGGCAGTGTGGCTAAGGAAGAAGACCCAAAACCTTCCCACCATCTGTACAAGCTGCAGATTAAATCCACATGATCAACTAGGCAGACTCTGTGTTTATGGAATATATAAAAGGCCATTGAGAGCTCCCACAAGAGAAAGTGGGCTAGCTCTGATAGCTGTGGACATTTGAGGCAAGAACAATACAGGAGCAGGACCAGATTAGAATCTGAGCTGCCCCCAGAGCAGGTCCAGAGACCAGCACAGTGTTGGAGGGCATCCTAGGGAGGTGAGGTGGACTGTGACTCCCAGCGAGGGAAAGGACTCTTCAGAGCAGTGACTCAAGAAAAACATTTATTATTCTTATGTTTTGATTTGTTCTGTAGATTCTTTTGGAGTTCTCCCCTCCCCTTTTGATCCCTACCTCTGTTGTAGTTGTCGATTTTATTGGCACTATGAAGTTCAACTAAGCTTTTGAGTTTTTTTTTTCCTCAGTCAAATTTTTTATTGTTGTTATAAACCTCTGCCTCTACGTTGGGCTTTTGCAGCTCTGTGGAGTTTTCCTTTCTTCCTCCACTCTTTTCTCTTTTTTTAATTTTATTTTTTAATTTTTTAAACATCATTATTTTCTCTACATTTATTCCTTTGTTTGCTTTTCCTACTCTTCTTTTCCCCTTGTAGTTAATCTTTAATATATTTGAATCTTCTTTATCTACCTCTATTTAATTTTGAATATCTATCCTTTCTTTCTTTTCTTTCTCTTCTTTCCTCTCAACATATTTGTTAGTTTTATTTTCATTGCTTTATTCCCCAATTGGCACTTTGCTTTAGTTTTGTTTTCTAGTTTGTGCTTTAGTTAATTTTGTTCTGGTAGATATAATTTTTAGTTCCCTTTATTCGTTGGGTCGATCTATTGTACTTTATATTTGTTAGACTGTTTTGATTTCACTTATGGGTGTGTATGTATGTGTGTATATTCAGTCACACTTTTTATTGTTGTTATAAACCTCTTCCTCTCCATTGGGCTTTTGCAGTTCTGAGACGTTTTCCTTTTTGTTTTTTTCTTTCTTCTTCTTCTTTTTTTTTCTTTTCTCTTTTTTTGTAATTTTAATTTTTTTAAACCTATTATATTTTTTCTACATTTATTCCTTTGTTTGTATTTCCTGCTGTTCTCTTCCCCATGCAGTTAATCTTTAAGTATATAAATTTTCTTCAGCTACCTCTTTTAACATTGCATATCTACTCTTTCTTTCTTTCCTTTCCTCTCAACATAATTGTTAGTTTTGCTTTTACTGCTCTATTCCCCACTTGGCACCTTGCTTTAGTTTTGTTTTCTAGTTTGTGCTTTAGTTAGTTTTGCTTTTAACTGGTAAATATTATTTTTGATTTCCTTTATTCTCCAGGTCAATTTACTGTACTTTATTTTTGTTTGACTGTTTTGACTTTGCACATGGGTGTATTTGTATACGTGTATATTCCATTATTTTAATTATTACTTGCCTGATTTTGTAGCTGCCATTTGTCTGGGGTTCATCTTTGGCTTCTCATTTTTGGATATTTGTTTTAATCTCACTTAATGCCATAACAAACCACATGTGGAGTCTTCATTCTTGACCGAAGATCAGTCCTGAGCCTTTGGAGTGGGAGCACTGACTCCAAGACCATAGACTACCGGAGAACTAACCGTGAAGTGAAGAAGTAAAGTTGTTCAGTCGTGTTTGACTCTTTGCGACCCCATGGACTGTAGCCCACCAGGCTCCTGCATCCATGGGATTCTCCTGGCAAGAGTACTGGAGTGGGTTGCCATTTCGAGAGTATCAAATAGTGAGAACTCACACAAAGCAAACCACTTGAATACAAGGCCCAACATCACCCAACCACCAGTAGCACCCTGTGCAGGATGTCTCATCTAAACAACAAACAAAATAAAAATTCAAACCCAATCATCAGCAGACAGGATTAACACTTCACTCACCCTTGCCCATCAGAGGAAAAACAAACAAACAAACAAACAAAAACTCAGCACAAATCTCACCCTATATGAAGCTTATATAAACCACTGGACCAAACTTAGGAGGGCAGAAACCAAAAGGAAGAAAGAATTCAAACTTCTTCAAGGAAAGAATTCAACTTTCCTTGAAGCCTGGGAAAAGGAGACCACAAACACAATAAGTTAAAAAAAAATAATGAAACAGCAGAGAAATACCACACAAATGAAGGAACAAACTAGAAACACAGAAGTCCAAATAAATGAAGAGGAAATAGGCAAACTACCTGAAAAGGGAATCAGAATGATTCCCTTTAATGATAAAAAATAATAATTCAGAATAATAATAATAATAAATAATAATTCAGAATAATAATAAAGATGATCAAAAACCTTGGAAACAAAATAGAGAAAATGCAAGAATCAATTAACAGAGACCCAGAAGAATTAAAGAATAAACATACAGAGACAAACAACACAATTACTGAAATTAAAAACAATCTAGAAGGAATCAATAGCAGAATATCTGAAGCAGGAGAATGAATCAGTGAGCTGGAAGATAAAAAGGTGTAAATAACTTCTGACGAGGAGAATAGAGTAAAAAGTATGAAAAGAACTGAGGGTAGTCTCAGAGACCTCGGGGACAATATCAAATGCACCAACATTCAAATTATAGGGGTCCCAGAAGAAGAGAAAAAGAAAGGGTATGAGAAAATTTTTGAAGAGGCTATAGTTGAAAATTCTCCCAACATGAAAAGGAAATAGTCAATTAAGTCCAAGAGGCACAAAGAGCCCCATACAGGATAAACCTAAGGAGAAACATGCCAAGACACATACTAATCAAACTAACAAAGACTAAACACAAAGAAAGAATATTAAAAGCAGTAAGAGAGAAGCAACAAGTAACATACAAGGGAAACACCATATTCTTCACAGCTGATCTTTCAGCAGAAACTCTGCAGGCCAGAAGGGAATGATAGGATATATTTAAAGTATTGAAAGGGAAAAGCCTGCAACCAAGATTACTGTACCCAGCAAGGATCTCATTCAAAATTGATGGAGAAATAAAAGCTTTTCAGAGAAGCAAAAGTTAAGAGAATTCAGTACCAATAAACTAGTTGTACAACAAATGTTAATGGGATTTATATAGTCAAGAAATATGAGAAGAAAAAAGGTAGACAAAATCAACTCCAAACAATTAAGAAAATGGCAATAGGAACATATACATCAATAATTACTTTAGATGTGAGTGGATTAAATGCTCCAACCAAAAGATACAGACTGCCTGAAGGGACACAAAAGCAAGACCCATATATATACTGTCTACGAGAAACACACTTCAGAACCAAAGACACATATAGACTGAAAGTGAGAGGATGGAAAATTATATTCCATGCAAATGGGAAGCAAAAGAAAGCTGGAATAGCAATCCTCATATCACAAAAGATAGACTTTAAAATAAAGAATATTACAAGAGATAAGGAAAGACACTACATAATGATCAAGGGATTATGTCATTATGTTATGTCAAGGAAGACATAACAATTGTAAATATCTATGCACCAAACATAGGAGCACCTCAATATATAAGACAAACACTAATAGACAAAAATGGAGAAATTGACAGTAACACAATAATAGTAGGAGACTTTAACACCCCACTCACATCAATGGACAGATCTTCAAAACAGAAAATTAATAAGGAAACAGAAGATTTAAATGACACATTAGATGAGATGGATCTCATTGATATCTTCAGGAAATTCCATTCAGATGCAGAATACACCTTCTTTTCAAGTGCACATGGAACATTCTCCAGGATAGACCACATTTTGAGTCACAGATCAAACCTCAATAAATTTAAGAAAATTGAAATCATATCAAGAATCTTCTCCAACCACAATGCTATGAGACTAGATATCAATTACAAGGAGAAAAAAAAACTAAGAAACACAAACACATGGAGATTAAACAACACGTTTCTAAATATCCAACAGGTTACTGAAGAAATCAAAAGGAAAATAAAAAAAATTTCTAGAAACAAATGACAATGAAAACACAACTCAAAACCCATGGGATGCAGCGAAAGCAGTTCTTAGAGGGAAGTTTATAGCAATACAGTCCTACCTCAAGAAAAAGAAAAGTATCAAATAGACAACCTAATTCTACACCTAAAACAGCTGGAAAAAGAACAACAAAACCCCCAAAATTAGTAGAAGGAAAGAAATCACAAAGATCCAAGCAGAAATAAATGAAAAAGAAATGAAAGACACAATAGTAAAGATTAATAAAACTAAAAGCTAGTTCTTTGAGAAGATAAATGAAAATGACAAACCTTTAGCCAGACTAATCAAGAAAAAAAAGAGAAGAATCAAATCAACAAAATTAGAAATGAGAAAGGAGAGGTTACAACAGACAATGCAGAAATACAAAGGATTATAAAAGACTATTATGAACAACTATATGGCAATAAACTGGATAACCTAGAAGAAATGGACAGATTCTTAGAAAAGTTCAATCTTCCAAGACTGAACCAGGAAGAAACAGAAATTATGAACAAGCCAATTACAAGCCCTGAAATTGAAGCTGTGATCAAAAATCTCTCAAAAAACAAAAGCCCAGGACCAGATAGCTTCTCAGGAGCATTCTGTCAAACATTTAGAGAAAAGCTAGCTTCTCAGGAGCATTCTGTCAAACATTTAGAGAAAAGCTAATGCCTATCCTTTTAAAACTCTTCTAAAAATTGCAGAGGATGGAACACTTCCAAACTCATCCTACGAGGCCACCATCACTCTGATACCAGAACCAAAGACTATAATACAAAAACAGAAAACCATAGGCCAATATCACTGATGAACATAGATGCAAAAATCCTCAACAAAATTTTAGCAAACAATTCAGCAATACATCAAAAAGCTCATACATCATGATCAAGTTGGGTTTATTCCAGGAATGCAAGGACTCTTCAATATATGCAAATCAATCAATGTGATACACCATATTTACAAATTGAAAGATAAAAACCATATGATCATCTCAATAGATGCAGAAAAAGCCTTTGACAAAATTCAGCACTCATTTATGATTAAAACTCTTCAAAAAATGGATATAGAAAGAACCTACCTCAACATTGTAAAGGCCATATATGATAAGCCTACAGCAAACGTTATTCTCAATGGTGAAAAACTGAAAGCATTCCTCCTAAGATCAGCAACAAGACAAGGGTATCAACTTTCACCACTATTATTCAACATAATTCTGGAATCCTAGGTATAGCAATCAGAGAAGAAAAAGAAATAAAAGTAATCCATATCAGAAAAGAAGAAATAAAGCTCTCACTGTTTGCAGATGACATGATACTGTACATAGAAAACCCTAAAGATAGTATCAGAAAATAACTAGAGCTAATCAGTGAATCTAGCAAAGTTGCAGGATACAAAATCAATACACAGAAATCACTTGCATTTCTATATAATAACTGAAAAATCAGAAAGAGAAGTTAAAGGATCAATCCCATTCACCACTGTAACAAAAATAATTAAATATCTAGGAATAAACTTACCTAAGGAGACAAAAGAACTGTACACAGAAAACGATAAGACACTAATGAAAGAAATCACAGACTACATAAACAGATGGAGAGATATTCCATGCTCCTGGGTAGGAAGAATCAATATTGTGAAAATGACAATACTACCAAATGCAATCTACAGATTCAATGTAATCTCTATCAAATTTACCAATGGCATTTTTCACAGAACTAGAACAAAAAATTTCACAATTCATATGGAAACACAAAAGACCCCAAATAGACAAAGCAGTCTTGAGAAAGAAGAATGGAGCTGAAGAAATAAAGCTTCCTGGCTTCAGATTATACTACAAAACTACAGTCATCAAGACAGTATGGTACAGGCACAAAACCCAAAATATAGACCAATGGAACAAGATAAAAAGCCAAGAAATAAACCCATACACCTATGGGTACCTAATTCTTGACAAAGGAGGCAAGAATATACGATGGGGCAAAGATAGCCTCTTCAATAATTGGTGCTGGGAAATGAACAGCTACATGTAAAAGAATGAAATTAGAACACTTCCTAACACCATACACAGAGATAAACTCAAAATGGATTAAAGACTTCAATGTAAGACCAGAAACTATAAAACTCTTAGAGGAAGACATAGGCAGAACACCAATGACATAAAGCAAAGCAAGATCTTCTATGACTAACCTCCTAGAGTAATGGGGGGAAAAAGCAAACAAGTGGGAGCTGATTAAACTTAAAAGCTTTTGCAAAGCAAAGGAGACTGTAAGCAAGGTGAAAAGACAACCCTCAGAATGGGAGAAAGTAATAACAAATGAAACAACTGACAAGGGATTAATTTCCAAAATATACAAGCATCTCGTATAACTCAATACAAGAAAAACAAACAACCCAATCAAAAAGTGGGAAAAAGACCTAAACAGACATTTCTCTAAAGAAAACATACAGATGGCTAACAAACACATGAAAAGATGCTCAACATCACTCATTATTAGAGAAATGCAAATCAAAACTACAATGATATATCACCTTACATTGGTCAGAATGGCCATTATCAAAAAGTACAAAAAATAAATGCTGGAGAGGGTGCGAAGAAAAAGGAACACTTTTGCACTGCTGGTGGTAATGTCAATTGATACAACCACTAAGGAAGACGACATGGTGATGCGTTAAAAAGCTAGGAATAAAACCAACATATGAGTTGACTCATTGGAAAAGACCCTGATGCTGGGAGGGATTGGGGGCAGGAGGAGAAGGGGACAACAGAAGATGAGATGGTTGGATGGCATCACTGACCCGATGGACATGAGTTTGGGTAAACTCTGGGAGTTGGCGATGGACAGGGAGGTCTGGCATGCTGCGATTCATGGGGTTTCAAACAGTCAGACACGACTGAGTGACTGGACTGAACTGAACTGAACTGATGACCCAGCAATCCCACTCCTAGGCATATACCTTGAGGAAACCCAAATTGAAAAAGACCCATGTATCCCATTGTCCATTGCAGCAATATTTACAATTGCTAGAATATGGAAGCAACCTAGATGTCCATCGACAGATGAATGGATAAAGGAGTTGTGTTACATATACACGATGATATATTACTCTGCCATAAAAAGGAACACATTTGAGTCAGTTCTGATGAGGTGGATGAACCTACGACCTATATTATACAGAGTGAAGTAAGACAGAAAGAAAGATAAATAGTGTATACTAACGCATACATACAAAATCTAGAAAAATGGTAGTGAAGAATCTTTACAGTGCAACAATGGAGAAACAGGCATAGAGGGTAGACTTATGGGCACAGGGAGAGGGGAGGAGAGGGTGAGATGTATGGAAAGAATAACGTGGAAACTTACATTACCATATGTAAAATACATAGCCAATGGGAATTTGCTGTATGGCTCAGGTAACTCACACAGGGGCTGTGTATGAACCTAGAGGAGTGGAATAGGGAGGCAGATGGGAGGGGATATATGTATACCTATGGCTGATTCATGTTGAGGTTTGACAGAAAACAACAAAATTCTGTAAATCAATTATCCTTTGATAAAAAATAAATTAAAAAATAAAAAAGATGATTTTATTTTTCCTATCTAAGTTGTTGTGCTCTAGATTAAGTACTTCTTATAGGAGTTGAAGAAGCTAGAGGTATTTGAAATTAGAGGTGCAGGAGTATGAAGTAGAGGACTGCAAGTTTGTAAAAAGATAATTTTGAAGTTCTTCCAATAGTTCAGAAGTGATGGAAGTGGAAAAGAAATTCAAGTCATTTGGATTTATGAGTTCAGAGACTTGAGGCTAGGTGTGGATTATCCATTTGGATGTTGAAATTGACCAGAGTGAAATTAAGAGTCAGATAGAGAGGTCTATTTTGAGCAGATGCCTACTACCTCAGCTAATGTGGGTGGTGTCCAGAGCCCAGAAGTTATTAAGAGGGGCAATATATGGTATAATTAGAGGTATGAGCCTAAGTACTAAAAATATTAGTTTATATGGTTATGCTATTGTGCAACAGAAATTGTTGGATGAACACAAATATTTGGAAGCTTTTAAGTGGTAGTTGGAAGAATCTTGACTTAGTATGAGAACCAGAGAGAAAGGGCAATCACTTGAGAGGGTTACAGTGAAGGCATGCATTAGATAGAGACATCTGGACTCATGTAAGAGGATGAGAAAACATTCTGTGAAACGTTGAAGGTGTAGCAATATTTTTGATTAAAAAAAAAACAAAACAAGAAAGACTAAATAGAATAAATTGAGAAAAGGGGTAGTAGTGAGGTGTTAAGCCCAGGGGGAAGACAAAGAACTGTATGAGGAGAAGAAAGCACAGGTCTTATGAGAAAGAAGCAATGTAGAGGGAAAGATAGGTGAGTATTAGGGGTTTTCACTCGTGCAGTACAAGAGGGTTCATGGAGTGAGGAAGTAGAGGATGCCATGCTTTATGACTCACGACCCTGGTATAAAATTTAGCTGATAGCAGGCTAGCCTGATGTTCTGGGCAAGGTCTATGTGGTATAAAGATCTATGTATCAACTCAAAGGTAGCCATTAAAAATGATGAGTATATTAACATGTGGTCACTGAAAAATATATAGTCTTAGATGGAGAAATACATAATTTTTAAAACACTATTTTGTCAATTTCATTAAGTACATGTATGCATATATACAAAAATAGGAAGATAAAAATAGTTGTAAGTCGATACAATTGTGTGCCCTCATCTTCTTGAAAAGTATTAGTTATAATGTTCTTGTAGGTTTTTCTAAAGTGGAATAAATAAATCATTCATTTCCTGTAATGAAAAAAAAAAGCTTTTGTTCTGTAGCCTACTTTTTTTTTATATGGCAATTCTATAAAGAGGCTTTGGTTTAATGTATTTGTCTTTCCAATGGTTCCCTTTTCACATTCAGGTTCTATTTATTTCTCCTTTCCACTTTTAAATCCTTCTTTTCTTCATTGTGGGTTTCAACCAAGCATTAACTTCCTAACACTCTTTCGCTAAGGATTACTACTTGTAGGACAAACACTAAAGGATTATTAAAAATTTCCCAAGAATTCACTAATCTCCACCTAGATCTAAGCAGGAAGGTATGAGTTTGAGTTTCATAAGAAGGCACTTCTTTTGAATACAGATGAAGCGTAGTTGAAACCATTAGGAAAGTAATCCTATGTGTTTCTGAAGTTTGTCCTCCTGAAAATACTTAATAGGGGGGATATTTGAACAACTTTTGTGGAGAGTACTGATGTTTGGTGGGAGAGAGGGAAGAAAGTTCTAACTTTCTTTGGAGATGCCCTTGTCATCTCCAAAACTAAATTTTAAGTAAAAGTTGGGACATAGATTCTGACAGTGGAACAAAATGTATACAAATAGAACTTCATGGGAAACCTTTGACATCTGGTTAGCATGCTCACAATTACATAGCTCTGTGACTTAAGTTCAAGAATCTTAAGTGGTTCAGAATGCAGAACTAAGCAGAGTACTTGAAATATACTTTGTTAAATTATGACTTTGGAGTGATTTTGATATTTTCTACTGTCAGCTATAAAGTAGCTTTAACAATAATATTCCCAGTTGATTGATTATAGAGTTCTCCAACATGTTATGGTAAAATATATTGTTGTTCTTTAGTTGCTAAGTCATGTCTAACTCTTTTGTGACCCTGTGGGCTATAGCTCACCAGGCTTCTCTGTCCATGGGATTTCCCAGGCAAGAATACTGGAGTGGGTTGTCATTTCCTTCTCCAGGGGGTTCTTCCTGACCCAGGGATTAAATCTGTGTCTCCTGCGTTAGCAGGCAGATTCTTTACTATTGAGCCACCAGGGAAGCACACAATATGCTGTAAATAAAATGAATTGGGACTGTATTCATTCTTAAAGCTATCAAGTGAACAACAATTTGATTTACCTGGTACTTTTCAAGATAAATTAATATTACTCATTATGAGCTATGGAGTTAAAGAAACTCTTGATAAAGGTGAAAGAGTAAAGTGAAAAAGCTGGCTTAAAACTCAACATTCAAAATACAAAGATCATGGCATCTGGTCCCATCACTTCATGGCAAGTAGTTGGGGAAACAATGGAAACAGTGACAGTCTTAATTTTTTGGGCTCCAAAATCACTGTCGACTGTGACTCTAGTCATGAAGTTAAAAGACGCTTACTCCTTGGAAGAAAAGCTATGACAAACTTAGACAGTGTATTAAAAAGCAGAGGCATTACTTTGCTGACAAAGGACCATATTATCAAAGCTATGCTTTTTCCAGTAGTCATGCACAGATGTGAGAGCTGGACAATAAAAAAGAGCGAGCCCCAGAGAACTGATGCCTTTGAATTGTGTGCTGGAGAAGACTCTTGAGAGTCTCTTGGGTAGTAAGAAGATCAAACCAGTCAATCCTAAAGGAAATCAAACCTGAATATTCATAATAAGGACTGATGCTGAAGCTGAAGCCCCAATCCTTTGGCCATCTGATGGGAAGGGCCCACTCACTGGAAAAGACCCTGATCTGGGAAAGATTGAGGGCAGGAGGAGAAGGGGATGACAGAGGATGAGATGATTGGATGGCATCACTGACTTGATGGACATGAATTTGAGCAAACTGAAATGGCAACCCACTCCAGTGTTCTTGCCTGGAGAATCCCAGAGATGGAGGAGCCTGGTAGGCTGCTGTCTATGGGGTCACAAAGAGTTGAACATGACTGAAGCAACTTAGCAGCAGCAGCCAAGAGATGGTGGACAGGCAAGCTGGGCATGCTGCAGTTCATGGGGTCACAAAGAGTTGGACACACCTGAGTGACTGAACAACCAGTACAAGCTATATTATATATTATTTCTCTTCAAGAAAATGATAACTATAATTTCATCAGAACAGTGGTATTTGCGAAATGCTGACGATAAACACAAATGCTAAGACTGTATAAAATCTTAATGAAATCTTAGTGCGTGTGCACATCAGCTGTGCTCTTACCAGTTTATAATAATATACTTGGCACTTTTCAAGCAGTTTGAAACATTCTCTGAATTTGAACTCTCTCATTCAAGAAGAAAACCTCACAACATTGTGAGGTAGATAGGTTAACGTTCCATTTAAAAAGTTAAGGGCAGTTGGGAGCAACAATATAGTTCTCTTAATTGTCTGACATGATTACATTTCTCTCATTTCTCATTAGCCAGAGTTAAAACTTTCAAGCAAGAAAAATATTAAAACATGTAAAAGAATGTTCATTGTAAGCGTTCACAAAATCATCTTAATCAAAACTTCAGTTTGCTGCATTTTAGTGCACTTCCTGTAGTTTTGTTTATAAAACAGATCTCCTAGTTGAGGCATTAAAAAGAGCAAAGTTCAAAGCAAACACTTTTTGCTTTAGCAAGATCTGAAATCTTTTGCTGCTCCTCATTTTAAAATATGGTATAGATTCTTGATTTACATCACATAAAGGCTTCAATTAGAAAGTTTAGTGTGGGGGGATGAGAAAGACAATGGATATTGTGTAGATTTGCAGGGGAAACTTTCCATGGATTATTCTGACCTGCCAATTTAACTAGCTCTACAACTTCACCTACATTATTAAAATTATCCTTCATTTCCTTAGATACAGTTGGATATAGTTTTAAGTGGTATTATTTATATTAACCATAAAGCTGGTTTGGTTAAATGACATACTTTGCCAAACATGATGTGAGTTGAACTTTTTTCCTAGGAGAAACACTGGTCTAGCAATAATCATTTCATTCCAGTGACTTCTAGAATCACAATATCCCATCTAGTGAACATGCATAACACATGACTGAACTGGGTGAAAGAGTTCCTGCATTCTCTTCCTCTACTGATTATCATCTAAAGTATTTCCTGGGGAATTTCTCTTGGCTTTGAATTCTTGAAAAAGAAGTTCCATATAGATAATCTCTTAGATCCTGTCCAGTTCTAACAGCTATAACGCTAGCATTAATTTCAATAATTTGTAACAAGCTCATTTTTCACTTCCATGATGACATGAACAAATGCTTTGCACACATCCCATCTCTGTCAAATAAATAGATGAGCAAAGTATCAAGTTCACTGGATGATTGCTATTAATGTATTTTTGCTGTTAGTGTTATTGAATCAAGAAGATTTTCCTGAGAGGTGGTTAGGCATCGCAAAATTTTTTGTTTCAATCTTGTTCTAGCATTAAAACTTAACCCTTTCATCCACATGGCACCCCAAATTCCATCAAGATTCCACAGGAATTATGTGCTGCATCATTTACTGTCAACTGAAATGGTTTTGACCTGTCTTTTTAAAAACAATGAGTCAGACGAATTATAGAGTTGTTATTTTTTTTCCTATGAAAAGATGTGTGTATTATTATAGTATTCACAGCATGCAAGACAAAGTCCAGGCTTTTTTTTAAACCACAAAATATTGCAAAATTCACAAAGCAATACTATTGATAAATAAAAATAACACTGTAAAAAACCCACTTCTTTATAATTTTAATGCATTTGCAGCATCATCTGTACTAATATCATTTTGCAGTAATATACTTTACATTTTTTGACCAAGTTTTAAACATTCTTTGATTTTTCAACTTTATTATTTTACAAGAAAGCTTTACAACAATGCCATGAGTTAGATCACCCAATGTCCCATATGGTAGATGGAAAACATGAGGAAAAGCTATTGCGTGATCCCCATAATACCACACAACAGATCAGAATCCAACTAAAAATATATATAAATCTAAATCTATTTTTAAAATCTACTTTTCCATTTCTTAGATTTATACAGTCTATTACATTTATTTCTCTCACATGTGTCAAAATGCCATTGGGCTGAAGTAAATTAACTGTATTATAATTTAAATACATATATGTAGTTTCACAGATACTTATATGCAAAGAGTTGTCACAGTCTTCTGAAATAAAAATATAGGTACACAAAAGCACATATCCATCCAATCTAGACAGATTTGTTTTCTTGTGTCTACCAAAGGTTGTGTTAGGCTTTACTATAAAGAAGGTATGTTATCAATCAAACACATTTTGAATATGCTAAGTATTTTCCAAAATGCTTTGGCTGTATCTCTACATATAAAAGGAAGTATAAGGATTTAAATTTTTATTCTGTTTTTTCTGTTGATATTTAGTTGCTAGGAGTCATCAGCTCAGAAATTTGGTGATCTTTTGTTTTCAAAAGGGAAGTATGTATGGATAACCATTTTGTGTTTATTATATCTTAACATTTATATTAAATGACTAGGAGTTTTTTAGTTACATTTATCTTGTTTACATATATATTACATATAACATACAATCATGCAAATTTAAAGTTTCAGTCATTAAAGAAACTAAGAGACTAGATTTTTCTTAGATAAGTCAGAGCAACAAGTCTAGAATTTGAGGTCTCATGTTTGGTACCTGAGTGTGAATCCAGCTGCATCTCTGTGGCCACAATCCTGATGACAGATGACCAAGCATCCTATGACTACTTGGGTATGAGCAGACTTGGTTATACATACATTACTGAGGCATACAAAACTGATTTTGAAAACCTAGCAATTCACCTAATCTTTTACAATGTAATTTAAACTATTCTGAAATCAATTACATGATTTTAAAGAAGCAAAGTACAATTTTTAAATAATATATTGTTTCATTGAGTCCAAAGCACATTAATAATAATTCATAGCAGCTAATCCATATATGGGCTTCCCAGGTGGCTCAGTGGTAAAGAATCAACCTGTCAGTGCAGGAGATGTAGGTTCAATTCCTGGGTCAGGAAGATCCCCCTGGAATAAGAAACAGCAACCCATTCCAGTATTCTTGCCTGGAAAATTCCATGGACAGATGCCTGGCGGGTCCATGGGGTCAGAGATAGACACAACGGAGCATGCACACACATAGTCCATATTGAGAGCCTGCTGGGTAGACACTGTTCCAAGTAATTTACCTATATGAATGCAGTTAATCCTCATAATGATATGAGGTGGGTACCATTTTTATTCTCACTGTAGAGATGAAAGTGCTAATGCAGAGATGTTAAGGACCCATAGCTTGTACATGGCAGAGTCAACATTCAAGCTCAAGCAGTCTGATTCTAAGTCTGTACTCTCTCCCACTAGACCTGGGGCTGGTTTAAGCCCCAGGCCATTCACTCATTAAACAAATTAAGTTCATTTACTTTAAAACTCATAAAGGCATTCCTTCCCATTATAACAAACTTTTATACAGTGTATAAAATATGCCAAACGATGTGCCAAGTACTTTGCACAAATCAGATTTCCTAACCTGACATTCTAGTAGACATCTGACTTGTCAGAGAACTGAAGACTTAAAGCACTGTATATGATAGAAGTATATCTAAATGATAATTGGATGTCTCATTTCACCAAAAATCTAAAGAGTGTTTGTTTTGTTAGTAATCATTTGAAACATCTCTGATAGCCTAGGTTCCACTGGTTCTTTTTATCCTCCTTATACCCATGAAAAAGTGCTCCCAAAAGTTGTCTCCTTTTCAATCTAGCTTCGAATGATGTGTGAATGGCAAGATACTGTTAAAGAATAAGCCAGAAATGCTATTAACAATACAACATGCATCCTGAAGCTAGTACTGATGTATATAACCCCATGTTAATAGCAAGTTCAGATATATTTAAAGACCTTTTAAATAGCAATTCTCATGGTTAATGATAGTGCTCTGTATTTTGTAAACCCAGGTTAGAATTCAAGTTATATTGAAAATCTCACACTGCTCCATTCAAGCCATTGAAGGTCCAGTAATCAGTCCTAGAATGCTGGAGCCCTGAATCCTCAAGGATGGTTGCTGTTTGAGTTTTTGCTAGATGAATCCCAAGTGCTCTAGGTACTACATGAGGTAAGATTTTGAGAGACCTGGCAGCTCCTCATATTCTGTCGAAAATAATGTTCCCATCTTCAATGGAAGGAAACTATATATAAATATTCATCTGATTAATAGGATCACAATTTCCCATGTGAGTGAGGAGTTGGTGCTACTGTCATTTGTTGTGTCTTTTTCTCTTAGGGTAGAGAAAGATTTCTGTCACATGTACACAAAGTCCACCTCATGATAGTAGATTGCTCTGCCTCTGAAGGACTTCTTGACATTCAACAAAAGAACTGATCCAAATCACAAGAATACAAATGACACACAATATGCAGGAGTTTTAGCTCTATGTGTGATGGATAAAATTCAGGGTCAGTTCACACTAGATACCAGTCTTGGAGGCAATCCAGTCTCGATACTGAGACACTCTTGTGTAGACCCCAGGTTTTTTGGGAAGAGCACATGATTGTCCCCAACTTACTATACCAACTAGGTACCAGATTTCATGATTATCATAAACCAGAGGTCCACCAGAATCTCCCTAGAGAAAAAAACAATTGAGATTGTTAACACTAATTTAATTCAGTAGGACAATCACTACAATCATCTCTCTTCCAGAAACAGTTACATAGAACATGCAACCAGATTAGAGACAGATTATATGATGGTTCTCTCGACTTAGTTAAAATTTTGTGCTAAATTATTAAGTAAATTATTTTCCAGAAAGACCAATACTAATTTATATGGAATGGCTACATTATTTATGCTTCAGTATACATATATTTTTTGCTAGTTTTATTAGACACTTTAAGCATTTATCTAAAATATTTAATATGAGGTTGATATTTGTACATTGAAAAAAATGGCAACCCACTCTGTAGTACTCTTGCTTAGAGAATCCCGTGGACGGAGGAACCTGGTGGACCGCTGTCCATAGCGTCGCACAGGGTCAGACACACTTAAGCGACTTAGCATGCATGCATGCATTGGAGAAGGAAATGGCAACCCACTCCAGTATTCTTGCCTGGAGAATCCCAGGGACAGGGGCGCCTGATGGGCTGCCGTCTATGGGGTTGCACAAAGTTGGACACGACTGAAGCGACTTAGCAGCAGCAGCAGCAGCAATTTTCTGTGATCTCTTCTGAGTATGTTAGCTCTTGACTATTTTATGAACCTACTCTGGCTTTCTTTTCTTTCACTTACCTATTTCTACCTTATGTTTGCTTTCTGAATTTTATATAAGCCTTCTTAAATCTTTTTTGGATGAAAGAAGATTATGCAAATAAATAGATGCAAGTATCGAGGTTAAAATTGTGGTCTCCGTAGTAGAACTGCCCAAGTTTCAGATCCAGCTCTATTAATTACTTGTTGTGTGATCTCAGGTAAGATACACAGGGTAAATGCTCTGTGCCTCTCCCACTTGCTTCATTTGTTTTTTCTTTTATCAACTATTTATTGAATTCCTACTATGTGTCACAGGGCTTTCCTGGTGACTCAGATGGTAAAGAATCTGCCTGCAATGCAGAAGACCCCTGGGTTGTGAGGATCCCTGGGTTGAGAGTATCCCCTGGAGAAGGGACTGGCTCCCCACTCCAGTGTTCTTGCCCAGAGAACTCCATGGACAGAGGAGCCTGGGGACTACAGTCCAAGGGGTTGCCAAGAGTTGGACACAATTGAGCTACCTAACATTTCGCTATGTGTCTCAGGCATTTTGATGGGCATTGAGGATTCAGTTCAGTTCAGTCGCTCAGTCGTGTCTGACTCTTTGTGACCCCATGAATCGCAGCACACCAGGCCTCCCTGTCCATCATCAACTCCTGGAGTCTACCCAAACCCATGTCCATCGAGTCGGTGATGCCATCCAGCCATCTCATCCTTTGTCGTCCCCTTCTCCTCCTGCCCGCAATCCTTCCCAGCATTAGGGTCTTTTCCAATGAGTCAACTCTTGGCATGAGGTAGCCAAATTGGAGTTTCAGCTTCAATATCAGTCCTTCCAATGAACACTCAGGACTGATCTTTAAGGATGGACTGGTTGGATCTTTTTGCAGTCCAAGGGACTCTCAAGAGTCTTCTCCAACATCACAGTTCAAAAGCATCAATTCTTCGGTGCTCAGCTTTCTTCACTGTCCAACTCTCACATCCATACAAGACCACTGGAAAAACCAGAGCCTTGACTAGACGGACCTTTGTTGGCAGAGTAATGTCTCTGCTTTTAAGTATGCTATCCAGGTTGGTCATAACTTTCCTTCCAAGGAGCAGGCGTCTTTTAATTTCATGGCTGCAATCACCATCTGCAGTGTTTTTGGAGCCCACAAAAATAAAGTCTGACACTGCTTCCACTGTTTCTCCATCTATTTTCCATGAAATGATGGGACCAGATGCCATGATCTTAGTTTTCTGAATGTTGAACTTTACACCAACTTTTTCACTCTCCTCCTTCACTTACAATGACCAAAAATGAACTGTCCCTATGCTCATAGAGCTTGACACTTAGGATAAGAAAAAGCAATATGAAATAAGCCTACAAAAATGCAAATGACAACTGTTATGAGTGCTATGGAGACATACAATAGGGGGATTTGACTAGTCAGGGAGGTTAGGGATATTTCCCTTGATGAAATGCAATAATCTAATAGCTGAAGGAAGAGGAATACATCATGAAAAGTAAGGTGTGAATGAAATGCGTTTTAGACAGAGGGAAGCATGACAAATGCTCTGTGGCATGAAGCAGCATAGCATATGCCAAAGCCTGTGGAAACAGGAGACTGGAGAGAGGACAGCAAGTGGGCAAGTGGTACATAATGAGGCCATAGCAGGGAGGAGAGACTATTCTACATAAAGTCCTATGGGTCTTTTTAAGAAGTTTTTATCATGAGATAAAGATAAAGATAAAGCACTGAAGATTTAAGTGTTTTAAGGAGGGGGTTAACATGATCAGATTGCAACCTGTTAGAAACCATCCTGGAATTCATTCGACTAATGCACTACAGGATCATAAGAATGAATACAAAGACATAAACTGGATAGATAACGTATGTGGGAGGGGGTCAAGGGACAGGAAGGGGAGGAGAGGTTGAGAGAGGATAGAAAGGCAAAAGATGGTGGAGAGACATTTAAGGAAGTAAAATCCATGGGATGAAGTGGTTATTTGATTATGGGAAAAAGAGAAATTAGAAGGGTTTCTAGCCTTTGGCATATCTAACAGAATGAAAGGGAATGTCATTTACAGAAATACAAAACAGAGTAAGGTTAGTTGGGGAGAAGAATCAGCAGAATCAGGTACAACATGTGAATGTGAAGTGCCTTTGTAATATCCAACTGGAGCTGCCAAGTAGGAATGGAATAGATAAATCTGGAGATCAAAAGAGAGGATGGGGATAAAAGTAAAATTTTATATAGCGTCTGCAAAAAAGATGATAATTGAAGCTATGAAAGAGAATTAGATTCTCTGGGGAGAAAGTATCGAGTGAAAAGACAAACAGGCATAAATTAACATGTAATGGGTGGGGTTAAGAGAAGGACATTGAAAAGGAGATAGAGAAGGAGCAGACAGAGATGCAAAATGAAAATTATTACAAGCCAAGAGAAGACAGTATTTCAATAAACAGGGCGTGGTAAGCACTATTAAATGTTGCTAAGAGGAAAAAAGTGAAGTGAAGTGAAGTGAAGTCGCTCAGTCGTGTCCGACTCTTTGTGACCCCGTGGATTGTCGCCCACCAGGCTCCTCCGTCCATGGGATTCTCCAGGCAAGAATACTGGAGTGGGTTGCCATTTCCTTCTCCAGGGGGAAAAAAGACTCCCTCAAATTGCTGATGGTCATTAATGATTCATTGAAAACATTTGGAAGAGAGATTTTGATGAAGCGATACGGCAGGAACCATATTGAAACAGTTTGAGGAGTTAGTGAGAGATGAGAAAATTGCTACAATAAACATTTTCTCAAATATTTGATGGTAAAGAGATACAATGAGAGGCTAGTTGGAGGCATTATGGGTCAAAAAAGAATTTGCTTTTCTTTTTTTCCCATGACTTGAGAGATCTGAATAGGGAATTTAGCTACAAGAGAAATGTTGACTGTGGAAGGAGAGAGACTGTAATTGCTAATGTATGCATGCTAAGTCACTTCAGTTGTGTCCAACTGTTTGTGACCCTATGGACTATAACCTGCTTGGCTCCTCTGTCCATGGAATTCTCCAGGTAAGAATACTGGACTGAGTTGCCATTTCCTTCTCCAGGAGATCTTCCCAGGGATTGAACCCTCGTCTCTTACGTCTCCTGCATTGGCAGGTGGGTTCTTTACCACTAGCGCCACCTGGGAAGCCCAACTGCTAGTGTAAACTTCTCCAAAAGGTCAACAAGAAGAGGAATCTGAACAGTGGGGAAGGGGCTATCCTTAGCGAAGGGGCAACTTCTCTGTAGTGACCTAAGCTGAAAGTGGATGAAAAGGGTCCACATGAAGGCAGATCTACAATATTTGATGCTCGGAAGATGGGGAAATTCCCTACTATGACTTTTACTTAACTTTTTTTTGTTTTTTGAAAATTCAAAACAGAATCATCAGTCAAGAATAAATGGGCAGAAAAAACTGGAAGTTAAGCAAAGTGGAGAATGGTGGGAGAATTCAGAGAAAGGTAGATTTAGGAAAAAGCAACAAACATAGTGAGGTCGTCAGCTTTGTTATGTGGAACACGCACTGGAGCCCTGCGTTCTGTTGTCTTTTTCAGGAGCATGTGGCTTCCCAGATGCAGGCAGACAGAGGGTCTGAATAACTGAGCTCTTCCAGGTTTGGAACGTGTCAGACATAAACACTGGGAAGACAGAACATCAAGTGGGCTTGGGGTATGCAAAAATGTTTAAAAATGGTCACAGTGAAATCTAAATTGGACAAGTGAACAATGGAAGAAAGGAAAGAATTAGTGGACTGTGAAACAGCAGAGAAACTGTGCTTTACAAGACTCTGAAATTGAAGAAGGGTGGCATTCAGCCAACAAATACTTGTGCCAAGACTGGTTGAGGCATTCATAAAACAGAGGTAAATAAAATAGATGCTCTAAAATGAGTGCCTTCGTGGAGTTCACTTTCTAGGCTAGTGAAACAGTTAAATAAAATATATTGTGTGTTGAATGGTGTAGGTGCTAGAGATGAAAATAAAGCAGAGAAGGGACACAAAGAATATGTGTGTAAGTTGTGTATGTTAGGCAGTGAGGATTGGTAGGTTGGATTATAACAGTGTGACCAAAGAAAGAGAAGTAGTTGAAAATCAGGCAGAAAGGACTGAAGATAGTTGTTAAATAGGAAGATTTGGGAATTTGGTGTCATTGGAGATGGAACAGTTTTTGATGACAAGGTTCAACGTGTGGCCCTAGGAATAGGCGACTGAGGAGGAATGAAGGTCCCTGGAGGTTGAGATCTAAGAACTAAGGATCCAGCATTTAAATGAGTTGATGACAATATTGCAGAAATCAGGATGAAGGTGAAATCTATTTTAGGCATCAAAGTCATGAAAGAATGAGTGGAACAAAGTAGAGAGATTAGGAGTTAGGGGGATAAAAACAAGATACATGAGAGATGATGATACAGCTGAATAAAGAGCTCTTCAGAGGAGAGGTTCCTCTGTCTTTTGATTACAAATTTGCTTAAGAAACTAACAATAGAGCATAAGAGGTTGTCTGAACCAGAAACTGGAGCAAGAGACTAATTTTCTAATTTGTAAATAGTACTACGTCATGGTACTATGTCAATAGTACCATGCAAGATGGACACAATAAAGGACAGAAATGGTATGGGCCTAACAGAAGCAGAAGATATTAAGAAGAGGTGGCAAGAATATACAGAAGAACTGTACAAAAAAGATCTTCAAGACCCAGATACTCACGATGGTATGATCACTCACATAGAGCCAGACATCCTGGAATGTGAAGTCAAGTGGGCCTTAGGAAGCATGACTAAGAACAAAGCTAGTAGAGGTGATGGAATTCCAGTTGAGCTATTTCAAATCCTAGAAGATGATGCTGTAAAAGTGCTGCACTCAATATGTCAGCAAATTTGGAAAACTCAGCAGTGGCCACAGGACTGGAAAAGGTCAGTTTTCATTCCAATTCTTAAGAAACACAATGCCAAAGAATGCTCAAACTACCATACAACTGCATTCATCTCACAAGCTGGTAACATAATGCTCAAAATTCTCCAATCCAGGCTTCAACAGTACGTGAACTGTGAACTTCCAGATGTTCAAGCTGGTTTTAGAAAAGGCAGAGGAACCAGAGATCAAATTGCCAACATCAGTTGGATCATAGAAAAAGCAAGAGAGTTCCAGAAAAACATCTGTTTCTGTTTTATTGACTATGCCAAAACCTTTGATTGTGGGGATCACAATAAACTGTGGAAAATTTTGAAAGAGATGGGAATACCAGACCACCTGATCTACCTCTTGAGAAATCTGTATGCAGGTCAGGAAGCAACAATTAGAACTGGACATGGAATAACAGACTGGCTGCCCAAATAGGGAAAGGAGTATGTCAAGGCTGTATATTGTCACCCTGCTTATTTAACTTATATGCAGAGTACATCATGAGAAATGCTGGGCTGAATGAAGCACAAACTGGAATCAAGATTGCCGGGAGATATATCAATAACCTCAGATATGCAGATAACACGACCCTTATGGCAGAAAGTGAAGAACTAAAGAGCCTCTTGATGAAAGTGAAAGAGGAGAGTGAAAAACTTGGCTTAAAACTCAACAGTCAGAAAACTAAAATCATGGCATCTGGTCCCATCACTTCATGGCAAATAGATGGGGAAACAGTGGAAACATTGACAGACTTTATTTTGGGGGCTTCCAGAATCACTGCAGATGGTGACTGCAGCCATGAAATTAAAAGACACTTGCTCCTTGGAAGGAAAGTTATGACTAATCTAGAGAGCATATTAAAAAGCGGAGATATTGCTTTGCCAACAAATGTCGGTCTAGTCAAGGCTACAGTTTTCCCAGTAGTCATGCATAGATGAGAGAGTTGGACTATAAAGAAAGCTGAGCACCGAAGAATTGATATTTTTGAACTGTGGTGTTGGAGAAGACTCTTGAGAGTCCCTTGGACTGCAAGGAGATCCGCCCAGTCCATCCTAAAAGAAATCAGTCCTGAATATTCATTGGAAGGACTGACTGAAGCTGAACCTTCAATACTTTGGATAGCTGACATGAAGAACTGACTCACTGGAAAAGAGATACTGGGAAAGATTGAAGGCAGGAGGAGAAGGGGACGAGAGAGGATGAGATGGTTGGATGACACCACTGACTCAATGGACATGACTTTGAGCAAGTTGTGGGAGTTGGTGATGGACAGGGAGACCTGGCATGCTGCAGTCCATGGGGTTGTAAATAGTTGGACATGACTGAGTGAGTGAACTGAACTGAATTATGTCAATCTTATTATATTAAATGAAATGATGTATAGAAAGTGTTTAGCATTGTTTTTGGATAATAAACACTCAATATAATATTTTTTATTATCTTTGGTTATTCAGGTAAACTGATTTTTTGGTAAAATTCATATCATTTTTTTTTCCTCTCAGGTAATCACATAGGCCCAAATTAGAAATCATTAGTGGACACTTTCCTTTTAAAGTGTTGACCTTGACTTTGGACTTACCTTACAGGCATCTACTTTTCCTTCCATGAATCCGGCACATAACATTCCTGAAGTTACCATGCCGTCATACACATCCTTTCTGTTACACACCTCGGAGCTTATGGTTTCTACCCTGGCTTGCCGTAGTTTATTTTGTGTTGGTCCTATTACACAAACAAGTGAAAAAACAAAACACATGTTCTTTGAAAACAGCTATATCTAAGACTCAGAAGACACATGAATTGTATATTCTTAGGAGTGAAAGCATTAGATTTTTTATTATTAACAATTGCCTAATTTTATTGTCTGTGGCATAACTGTCTACATGCAAGGAAACAATACACATATATGTGGTCGTGGTGGTTTAGTTGCTAAGTCGTGTCTGACTCTCACGTATTTGTGGACCTTCAAAAGTTCTTGGAACCCTCAAAACTACTCACAATATTGTGTGTATATGACTCTTTTTCATGAGGAGAGAGTTTATCACACTGAGTTTGTCCAACTTCACATTTTTCTACATAAGGAAGCTGAGGCTCAGAGAAGTTCATTGATTTTCCAAAATCTACTCTAAAGTATAAGCCAGGATACAAACTGCGCAGGTCTGTTTGCCCTGCTCTATGCTACACAGTGTTATTTCAGAATGTCTCAAAGCATGAGAAACAAAACAATTGCTGAAGATATACCAACAATATGACACCAGCAGAGAAGAAGGCCGATAGTTAGGAGGAAAAAATACTGCATAAGTTGGTCTCAACACATTCACAAACCACTTCCATGTTTATGACCATTGTATGTCCTCATTAAAATTAGGAAGAATTTAAACCAAAAAGAAGCATATGAAGTATATGCTAGCCAGGAGTGTTAACATCTTGCAAATATACAACTTGTAATAATTTACTTCCTTGTACTCCCATACCATTTTGTTCCTTCTTAGAGTACCCAAAACAGTCTGTTCATCTTATCCATGTTATTGAACTCTCCTCTTCCCCACGACTGCCCCAAATAATTGTGAACTCCTCAAGGACAGGTATATGATCCCTTTTACTTTTTTTACTTTAACACATAGCACCTTGTTCTTCTTGGAGCCATACTTTCCTTCTCCAGGGGATCTTCCTGACCCAGGGGTCGAATCCCCCTTCTTGAACTGCAGGCAGATTCTTTATCATCTGAGCCACCAGGGAAGCCCATACACATTAGAAGCGTGAACATTTTAATGAAAAGTCTAAAGAGGTATCTCCTAGATGGCACATTAGATCCCAAGATAAATTTGTACTAAGTAAATTGCATTGAACAACTCACCATCATCTACAATGGATCCAAATCCTGTGACAAATACACCTGTTTTAGGTGGCAACTTTATGGATGAATCTGGGAGGCAAACGCGCTGAACTACATTTGAAAAGTCAACTCGGGTTGCAAGCTGAACCAAAGCAATGTCATTTTCATTTGTTTCTCTACGGTAATTTTCATGAATGATAATTTTCTTCAAATTTCGTTGCACTGTGGGTGGTGTTATAGTTATACCAAAAGTGACAATCCATCTATTTGGGTCTTTATTTCTGCAAAAAAATAAAGAATAAGATTAGTAATACTTAACTGTATCCTTTAAAAACAGCTAAGACAGTATTCTCCCCAACTATTGGAATTATGTCCCTGAAAAATTCCTATAGCGAGAGAATTTGCAATTGATGGCCTTATGTAAAAAAGAGGTTAAAATACTGATGATACAAGTGAGAGTAGAGTAGGAAAGCTCTTAAAGTATTTCATAAGCTCTAAAATTTAAAAGAATGCAATAGCTAAGTGGAATTGCATGCTGCAGTTGGAATAATTATAATGGGTACTATACAATTAGTTTCTCACATTTTAATTCCCTGTTCATTAGAAACTCTTCAAATTTGATTTTTTCTATAATTTCAGTGAAGTGTATAGAAATTAATTTTGATCTGTTTTGGACATTATCATCCTAAGAGGCATTTCCTTCTGTATGAGACATTCTCTCCATTCTTATTTTATGATTTAACCTTTTGACTCTTGTTTACTGGGTCTTATCTTGATCTTTGAGACAAAGTGTAGTTTGTCTTCTTCACAAACTCTCATGTGTATACAGGATTATTTTTCCACCCAGTGCCCATACCCTGCCCCAATACTCAAGGGCTAAAAGCAGCCTTAACTCATTGTTGTGTTGTTAGAGCTCCCACTACCCTTTCATCTGCCCTGGTCAGTCCCTCTTACTATTTTTGAGGCTCTCCCTTAACACAGATGCTTTTCTCTACCATGAGATTACACTACAAGCAAATTCTGCATCCTTCTATCATCTCTTTGCTCCCTGTTCTACCCTAGAGCTCAGTTGCCTCTTTGTCTAATCAGCCCTTTCAAGAATGACTGAAATATATAGAAACTTGAATTCTCTATGTAAAGGAAAATTATGTAAAAGGAAATTACACATAAGAGAATTAAAAAAGGGACTTTCCCTGTTCATGCAGGATTACTGTGTTGGTGAATCATAAAGTTTTAAGTGTAATGAAAACCTGAAAGATCAGTGGTTTTCAAAGTACTCTGCACTGCCCCAGGGATGAGCAGGCGGAGCCCAGGGGCCAAGGCATTGGGGTCTGGGGAGGGCTCCTTTCTCAGCTGCTCTACTTATTTGCACTTTAAAGGAAGGTTTAATTCAAAGCTGAAATCTTAAGGATGAAGCATTCATTTGAAAACTAATTCTGGAAGCTACAAAGACTTATGTTACTTCAGTCCTTAAGGATCTTGTAAACCAATTGTGTAGACAAAACAGAAATACCTATCTCTTCATGCATAAAAAACCAGAAAGGGAGACTCAAGTAATAGGCACAGTTCAGCATGCTTTGCAGATAAGAACACTGAGATTCAGAAATTAAATGACTTGGCCAGGTACATGATGTATTCAGCTGGTTAGTGTCAGAGACCAGGTCTCATGATATCCTGTCAAGAACTTTTCCATATATACACTTGTTTCACAAAGACTGGGATCATTTTTCACAGGCATAAAGGTACTAACATTTGTCTTGAATATGATTTTAAAAATAAAAAGTATTTCTGTAGGAAAAAAAATAAAAATTTTAAAAGTATTGGGATAATTGTGATATTGTCTTCAAAGTACCCGTCTTTTTCCTTCACAAGAGTACACTTCATTATGCAACTATATGAAATTATATCACATGCAAAATTGATCCCTTCCTCTCCAAGATCACCATTTCAAGCTCTTTATTATTATTGGCAAAAAATATGCTATCACATTTCTCATATTGAAAAAAAAACCCTCTTTAGAATCCACAGCCACCCTGACTATCAAATTTCTCTGCTTGCATTCATTTAAAAACTCCTTGAAAGTGGGGTCTAAACTCACTACATCCAATCCTTATCTTTATTTTCTCTCTTAAATTCATTCTCACCTCTATCACATCATCACACTTTCTTTTATCAAAATCACCAGTTATCTCTGTTTTATCAAACTCAATGGCCAGTCCCTGTATATGTCTGCCCATACAGAGAAATGAAACTGGACCTGCTAGAACCCGTATCTCAATCTATATAGCTTGTATTCTTCACTAAATAGTTAAAGACTTTACATTCTGAGCTTATTTCTTTTCAATTTATGTAAGCAAATATCAGTTATAAATTTTTTAAAAATGTATGAAAAATGGAGGACTATATGAGCATGAAACAATCAGAAAGCCTTGAAAAGTTAGTGAGACTCAAGTTTACCTAAGCATGATGATATTACCGAGGTTGTAAATATGTACATGTGAGTCCCTTTTCTCTTTTTTCATGAGACAGTGACAATCACCTTAAATCCATTAGGTCATTCTCATTACACATCTGCTCCATAAATAAAGGTGTAGGCATCTTAGAACAATTTGGGTGTTACCCTTAGAAGTTTGACCAAGCATCACCTAGACTCACCAAGAGTAGTTTCTTCTGAAAAGGGGTGTGAACAGTGTCGTTGGCCAGGACTTTATTCAGAGCTTTTGTTTTTTGAGGGTTTAAAAGGAAAAATTCTCTGTACCCTGATGTTAAAACCTCAGGGTAAAAAGATGGTGTGTCCCTGATCTTGGGCAATAGCGTGCCTGTGCATGTCTGTGTATGTGAAGTGACATAGCTGAGTGTTAAGAGTTACAACTGAAAGCCCAAGCAGAGAGCTCTTTTCAGGTTTTATATGACCCATCTTCCACACTGTGAGGGCAGTGATATAGGTTGGTAGATCTCTCCCACCATCCACACACCTCTCTAGTTCAGAAAAGCCCACATGAAATGAAGTAAAAGTTGCTAAGTCATGTCTGACTCTTTGTGACCCCACGGATTATACAGTCCATGGAATTTTCCAGGCCAGAATACTGGAGTCGTAGCCTTTCTGTTCTCCAGGGCATCTTCCCAACTCAGGGATCCAACCCAGGTCTCCTGCATTGCAGGTGGATTCTTCACCAGCCCACATGGTTCTTGGATAATTGGAAAGAACAGCTTCAAAAATGATACCTTTGATTTTTTTTCCCTATAAGTGGTGGTGGATGTTGATAGTTGGAGGATAAATGAAATAATGTTTTAAAAGTGAAAGTGGCTGAATTCTCCTTAAGTATGCAGAAGAGTTTAAATTTGTACAAGTATAACAGTCTTTAAAATAATTTATGATGTAGTAGAAAAAGATCACATACTTTCACGATGTTACATACAAGGAAACAGATGGTATGAGCCACAAGAATGGCTCTTTGGTTTGGTTACCAAACCAAACATGATATGTATTGAGAGAAGGGTGAGGGGATGAATTCGATTGGGGCCTGGAGCAGCCATAATGCATTTAGGGGATAGCGTCCATGCAGAGTGGAATAGAGGATAATTTGGTGAGATTGGACTCTTCCCAGGCACTAAATTGATGGTAATTAATAACTGAGTAAGCAAGACTCACAAAAGCGCTAATAAACTTACCTGCGGAAGCAGTGAGCGGCCGTGAGCAACCACGTGTTACTGATGAGGCTGGCCCCACACTGATGGCCAGCCCCTATGAGCTGGAGGCTGGCCTGCCATGGCCACTCCCCTTCCAGAGCTGCTTGGCTTCCTTGGATAATTCTTTCTGCAGACGCAAATGCTGGTAATGGCGTGAATGAAGGTGTCATCCTTATTCCACAGCCTGTCACAGAAAGAAGTGTTACCTTAAAACGAGGGGGAAAAACCATATCCTGATTGGCATTGGGTGCAGATGCTTAGACGGTCCATTGAACCTGCTGCTCTTTAACCCATTTCTAGCACTCAGTCTCTGGGGTTATTCTCTAGGGGTGCTACTATGCCCAGAGAGGTTCAGAAGAAATATTTACCAACATTTCAAGGTATCCAAACCAGAATTAACTTCTGCCTCTATACGGAGCATATAAATAGATAAGTCGATAGATAATTTAAGAGCATAAAAATGTGTGGATCCTCCGCTGAGAGTTTTCGATACATGTGTAGCAAAATACTTTTCAAATGAGAAAACTCAGCTGGGGGAAATAGAACATAAATTACTGGAGGTAACACAGTTGGCAAGAGACAGAGTTGGATATTGGAAGGATTAGAAGGATCTATGTCGAAATTTATATTCTTACTACTGAGAGAGTGCAACACTGAATGTCAGCCATGATTCTGACTTGACATAAATCTGTACATTGTCTTTGAAAAGCCCTGAATTTTAGCCATCTTAAACATTAATGACTATCTTGTTTTTCTAAAATTTAAAAAGACTAGTTTGTTTTTTTTTTTAACACATTCTGGTTCCCTGATAACAAATTCTCAGTTGGTTAGACTTCAACCCTAAATAATACCTGAAAGTGTATTAGTATACTTTATTAATGTGCCTGTTAATTATTGTTTATATTTTTATTAACAATACACTTTTTTAAAAAGAAGTTTTATCCAGAAACGGATTAAAAAAATAGTGCCTGAAATCATATTTATAAATTTATCATAATTCCCTCAAGGTTAAATAGCTTAAGCTTAAGATGACCATAAAATTGAACACATAGAGTTTCTCCATTAATATGGTGCCACATCAGTAGAGGCTAATGCTTCCTCTCCCAATTTCCCCTAAAAGTAAATGTGAAGGTAATAATAATAAAAATAATATCTACTAGTTATGATCCAGACCCTGTACATAGTGTTACATACACTTGCCCTAATTTTAACAACTCAATTATCTCTCTATGTTATTAGATGCTATTATCCTCAGAATGAAGATGAAAAATTTGATTCTATGGTATTACTCAAAGGCAAAAGGAACAAAATCACCAAAAATTAAGGAAAGATAAGAAAAAATATATACATTCTGGAGGTAATTTTCAGTAACTTCAGTATTCAGTGGGTTGATTTAAAAAACAACTTCTTGGACTGCCCAACCTATTTCTTTGAATCAGAACTGTGTGGAGAAACCAAAAATTCTGACAAAGCCACTGATATTGTAATTTCCTACCTTTCTGCCCTATAACAAAACACTAGAAGAAAGTGGAATGATATGTGTACAGTCATTTGAGAAAATTTATGATCCAAGAATCCTATAAAACATTAAGATAAAGGCAATGGAAAGAGATTCTGATATATGCAACTTCTCAAAAATACACCATCTATGTAGTTGTCTTACTGAAAAATAACTTAAAGATACAGTTTAGCAAGCAAAAAGGTGAATCTAAATCAAGACTCAAGAAAAGGAAATAGCTAAAGTATAACAAGAGACTTTAATCCTGAAGCTGAAGTTCTGATACTTTGGGCACCTGACGCGAAGAGCTGACTCACTGGAAAAGACCCTGATGCTGGGAAAGATTGAAGGCAAAAGAAGAGTCAGAGGATGAGATGGTTAGATAGCATCTCTGACTCAATAGACATGAATCTGAGCAAAGTCCAGGCGATGGTGAAGGACAAAGAAGCCTGGCATGCTTCTGTCCTTTGGGTCACAAAGAATCAGGCATGGTTTAGTGACTGAACAACAACCAAGCAAGAGACTTTAGTGATGGGTAAATGACTGTGACTGTTGAGATAAAATGGAACATATTGTTTTGAAAGAGATTATTAGTAGAGTATGTAAAGTTTGTACCGGTGCTCAGTCATGTCTGACTCTTTGCAACCTCATGGACTGTAGCTTGCCAGCTCCTCTGTCCAAGAGATTATCCAGGCAAGAATACTGGAATGGTTTGCCATTTCCTCCTCAAGGAGATCTTCCCAAACCAGGGATCGAGCCTGTATCTCCTGTATCTCTTGCATTAGCAGATGGATTCTTTACCTCTGAGTCACCTGGAAAGTCCATGTAAAGACTAGTGATAAGTAAAATGTGAAGTTGGTCTTCCCAGGTGGCGCTAGTGGTAAAGAATCCACCTGCCAATGCAGAAGACATCAGAGATGCAGGTTTCATCCCTGGGTCGGGAAGATCTCCTGGGGAAGGGCATGGTAACTCACTTCAGTATTCTTGTCTGAGAATCACATGGACAGAGGAACCTGGCGGGCTATGGGCCATAAGGTCACAAAGAGTTGGACCTGACTAATGGAACTTAGCACACATGCATGCAAGATGTTAGAAATATAGCTACATATGTTATGTATATAATATCAAGAATACTATGTAATTTTTTTACCACATTCTGTAAGTCAAGATACTAAAAATTGTATTTGGCATAAATGTATAAATTCAAATGTCTTAAAATGTCAACAATAATAAAACATAATAAAAAAATTAAGTGGTTTATAAACAGAAAAAAGAGCTTGGTATTACTGTTATGATCATTTTGAAATACATACAGATATCAAATAATTATGCATTGTACGTTCAAAACTAATACAATGCTATATCAATTATACCTCATAAAAGAATGTGGTAAAATCTACTTGTAACTTTCTCGGCTTTTATTAATTCTCTTTGTTATGAAATAGTTAATCATGGGCTTTGGTACTTACGACTGTTGAGAAGATTCCTCATCTTTTTGTTGTCGATAGCTGGAATAAACAAAACATGAATTAGTGGTGGAAGTGTATGTTCCTATTTTCATGTGAAATACTATAAAAATGCTTATTGCCCAAAGAAACCAAGTAAGATATTTTTGTAACCAAGAAATATATGAATAATCCTCTACTCTGATTTGGTTCAAAATGTATAATTTTACTCTAAAAAGGTAGCATTTTGTTTTCTGATTTTTGCTGAGAAACCAAAAAAACAGAAGTTAGGAAATTAGGAAAAAATGATTAGGATAAATGTCCTTGAGTGCTTTCTTTGGGAGCTCCAGTAAAACTAAGGGAAACAACTTCTATTCCCATCACATCTGGTGTTCACTGTAGCATTTGGACTAGCCTCTGTGTGTTAGGCATATGCCTGGAAGCCAGGTTGATAGGCATCCCAGGTCCCTCACAGACCAATTCCCAGGCCTTTGCCTACAAAGGGTGGGAACTCGGTCACTGCAGGTTGTGGCTTGTCTCACTGAGGACGACTCTCGCATAGAATACAGTGGAAGTCAGCAAGTCCTGAGGCAGGAAGGTCTCTTGTATACAGCCAGCCCCCTATCTCTCCCTCCACTTTATGTCTCCTTCTGTGACACCTCTTCCCCTTCAAACTTATCAGTCGTGTCCGACTCTGGGCGACCCTATAGACGGCAGCCCACCAGGCTCCCCCGTCCCTGGGATTCTCCAGGCAAGAACACTGGAGTGGGTTGCCATTTCCTTCTCCAATGCATGAAGGTGAAAAGTGAAAGAGAAGTTGCTCAGTCGTGTCTGACTCTTAATGACCCCATGAACTGCAGCCTGCCAGGGTCCTCCGTCCATGGGATTTTCCAGGCAAGAGTCCTGGAGTGGGGTGCCATTGCCTTCTCCATACAAACTTATCTTAGTGTTCCTTTATAGTCAGTTTCATTTGATTGGGGTGATTTGGTATTTGTTTTGTTTATTTGTTAGAAATAAATATATTTGTTAGAAAATATATTTTCCTCGGGAATACTGAATTTCCCATAAGAGGAATGTGAGCCCCAAATCCTATTAGAAGTCTCCTGGACATTTTACTTCTCTTTATTTAATGTGAGCTTTGTATGTAGCAGAAGAAAATATATGTGGTAGAATTTTGGTTATCAAGGATGGTCATAGAATATCATTTAATATTAAAACAATCTTTATAATAAAAAGTCAGTATACATGACCAGGAAGGCTGAAAAATGATTTTTAAAGTAGTAAAATAAGAAACTCTACAATTTTAATTTATGGTGGATATTTTACTTTAGCTTGTATAATCATGTGTTAGGCACAATTTTATTACCAGGAGTTGAGATTTAGTTTGAGATTGCCATTTACAGAGTGCTGGAAAGCGTCATTTTTTTTTTTTTTTTGGAATATAATTGATTTAAAAATAAAGGTGGATACCATGTTCTTCATCATTTCTAATTACTCTATGAAGAAGCTATCACTAGTGTGCTTGGAGATTCTATCAAAATGTATTTAAAGGATTTTCCTGATTTTCTAACAACAGAGAAATTAACTTTAGACAATCTGTTTTTTAAATTCATAGTTGTTGGGAGGGGAAAAGACTCAAGATCTAAAGGACAAGTGTTAATTTTTGGTATTAAATCAGAAGCAACCGCACTTGGAAATACTTAATTAAAAACAATGAACAGAGTTAGAATAACTAGTGCCTGTGAGACATATGCTAGAGTTCAGGGGGAGGAATAAGAAAATAAAAAGACTCAGTCCCTAATCTCGGCACTTGTAGTCTAATTTGAAATACATTATTTTACTTTCTCTAATTTTGTGCTGGTACAGAAAAACAGAAATGTCTCTCAGTTTGAATTCCAACTGGCTGTAAGGCAGTTTTAGTTTTACTTCCATAACCTTTTTGAGCTCCATTTTTTTCTATTTTGGGGGGAAAATGAAATGGCAACTTTCCTGAGTTTATATTGTGAGGAATCTGTGAGGAGATGACTAAGAAATTGTTTTAAATTGGAAATAAGCTAGGGAGAACCTCTTTATAGTTCATGTTAATGTTTCTTCCAACAGGCTTCAGCCTTTGTAAAGATTCTGTTTCTTTGATACTATGGAAGCGAATTCCCAGAACTGGCCTCTGGCAGTCACGATACCTATGCTTTAATACCCCCCAAATCCCCCCGCTAACGCTTGCAGGTCCCATGTCTGACACCTTCTCTGAGTCTAGCTTCCTTAAAACGGTGCAATTAATGCCTACCCTTTCATGCTTTTGAAAAGATCCAACATGAAAATTCATATATGGGGTTAATTAAAAACCCATAGGGATGCCCAAGTTAAATATGAAAAAAAATCATAAAACTAGACTTGATCTCATAGCAAATTTTTATTTTAGTTTTAATCCACTCTGACATACATTCATCAAGGGTGAATTCTTGAAATGAGTGAATACATTGACCTGAATTCTTATGAAAAATAAAAAGAGGATTGTGAAGGGAGGGAATCAGGAAGATGGTAAAAGGACTTACATGTGAGTGTAAATGATGGTTTGTGTATAGTCAAAGGCATTGGTTCTCTCTTCAGACTTTGATATAGAATCCTTTCAATTTTTTTCCTGACTTGCTCAGCACTATCAGTAGATGGGAATCGAAACACAAGCACCATAAGAATGTTCATACCATTTTGATCTGGACTAAAGAGGAAAAAGCAGATAGAAGTAATCATAATAAAGTCAGTTCTGTAACCAGGAACTATTTTTACACATTACGATTCACACTAGATTTAAAGAAACATAGTGAGTGGCATGTGTGCATATCAGATTTTTAAATTATCTTTAGGAATACCGGCTAAGATAAATAGCTGGAAAAAAAACTCATCTAGCTGTGAGATAATTTTAGTTTCATAACCTTTTTGAACTTCAAAAAGAGGAGATTGTGGGAGGAGGAGAGGTTCATGAATCATGCTTTACACATGCACTTAAATGATTTGCTTTTGAAGGGATTCTGAACCAAGTTGTAACCAAGGTCATTATTCCTCAGTTGCGGTGTGGCAAAGACAATGCTTTGTATTCACCAAACCCTTCTTCTAAGCTTTGCCTTCTAAGCAAGAGCTAGATTTCATTTCCTAGCCTTCCTTGCAGTTTATTGAAACTCTCTAGTGAATCCTAGACAGTGAAATGTGGGGAGAAATGATGTGCCCTGTTCCCAGACCTGGCCCTGGAAGACCTCCTGTGCCATCCTCCATGCTTTCACTCTTCGTTTATTTGCCAACCAGAGATTCAGTGGGCAAGTCCATTCCACAGTCCCAATCATTCCTACATCCACTTCTGCCACTTCTGTTTGGACTGTATGTACCATGGACATTAAATAGATCTTTATTGTGTTAAGCCACTGGCATTTTGGGGCTTAGTAGTCAGTTAATGTGAGTTTGAAAGATGGATGGTTAAAGAAAGCAATTATAAAAGGAGATCATTTGATAAGTTCAAATATAAAAATTTACAATAATGTGTAGAGGTCTAGAAACCCTCTAGTTACATTTTGAGAACAAATTTAATTTGAAATATATAAAAAATGAAGGAAGAAGGGAGAGTAGAAAAGGGAAAAGGGATAGAAAACACATGGGCTCCTGACCATATGTATAATTACCATCAAGAAGTGAAGTAAATAAGTATTACAAATATATATATGTACATACATACATATATGTATATGCATGTTATTATATGTGTATATATATATTAATATGTAGATTTATATGTTGTTTAGCTACTAAGCTGTGTCTGACTCTTTGCAATCCCATGGTCTATAGCCTGCCAGGCTCCTCTGTTCATGGGATTTTCCAGGCCAGAATACTGGAGTAGGTTGCCATTTCCTTCTTCAGGGGATCTTCCCGACTCAGGGATCAAATCTGAGTGTCCTGCCTTGCAGGTGGATTCTTTATCACTGCACCACCTCTGAAGCTCATGTGTGTAAATATGTATGTGCGTATACTGATTGATATCCACAATAAAATTTTAAAAATTTCATCGATTTTTATCAAAATTGATAGAAAACAAGATATATTATTCCAGTAAATGCCAAGCTTTTTGGACATTCTATTAAAATATATTCAGGATAAATTCCAGTAACTTATTTTAGTCTCTGATAATACATATCTTCAATTTATATATATTGCCTTTTATCAGAACAAAGAGTGAAAAGGCATTAGAAATAAAATAATGCAGGAGCATTCAAGGAGAAACCTTATTGAAGAGAAAAATCATAGTCTGATTTTTGGGTAGGCTTAAAGTGAGGATAATCAAAAAGGGCTGGCCTTTATGTGCTAAGTTACTTCAGTGGTGTCCAACTCTTTGAGACCCTAGGACTATAGCCCACCAGGCTCCTCTGTCCATGGGATTCTCCAAGCAAGAATACCAGAGTGAGTTGCCATGCCCTCCTCCAGGGAATCTTTCCAACCCAGGGATTGAAACCACATCTCCTGCATCTCCTTCATTGGAAGGCAGATTCTTTACCAGTGCCGCCACCTGGGAAGCCCCAAGCCAAGTTTACATACCTTAATTTGATAACATGAGATTTGATAAACCGACCCTCTCCAGAATGTTGAAATATCCTAGACATCTGAATAGAAAAAAATTTAAAGTGTTATTCCTAAGAAAAGTGGTATCCCTCATCTTATCTAGAGACTTAAGGAAAAGTTAAGGATGCCTGTTTATTCCCAGACTTGTGAACTGGCTATCTGCAGTGGTAAGACTTCAACCAAGTTCTAGTCCTTGTAAAACTGAACAATCTTATTATAATAGTTTGATTCTGCTGTAAAATGATGTAACAGAATTATGTACATTGTACAGTCATTTTGAGGATTAAAGGAAACAATGTATACCACATATCACACATTGTCTGATATACTAAACACTATACATAATGTTCATTTTGATGGTCAAATAATTTAAACTACTGGTGCTATTTTTTAAGGCAGCTTTCCTCACTTTTAAGAAAACCTACCATATATTTGCCTCATTCTCCAATATGGCATTCTAGTCTACTATTGATATCAATTTGCTCATTTCTCACATGAATGTCCCTTATGAGAACATTTGACATAATATGGATCAACATCTGTCATGTGACTCTGACACTCTCACTTGTTAATCATCTCTTTGGCAGGTCTATATTTCATCACACTTCATACTGTCAGCATTTTATTACTTGGCTTTTTGAGTCTGAACCATTGAAGGATTTTGGATTTTCCGTGAAATTATCTCCTAACGGTACCTGAAAGAGTACTTGATTCCCAAAAGAGTATTGAGGCACTGCCTGAAAAGATTAAAAAAAACACCAGAGTGAAAGTCAAAATTCAGAAATTGCAGGTCAATGTAAGTTTATGTAAGGCCCAATTCCATGGTAAATCTTGCCCCATTTGGGAAGAGGGAATATTGGTTCCCTCGCCCAGTAGATTCTTCCTTCTCCTTGATTCCTCTAAATTAATTTTACCTTGTTAAATAGTGAATCTCCCTCTCTTCCTTCCATCCCACTGCTGTGGTCTAAAATCAGCTCCTTCGAAACTTGTGTCCAGGCTTTTGCAGTGGTCCTCTCACTGACACCTTTACGTGGTTCAGCTCTGTCTTTCCTCCCCTACTTGTTACCCAACACGCCAGCAGCCAGGATGATGTCTCTAAAGCACAAGTCTGAGTATATTACACTCCTGCTTGAAACCCAGTGTCTCTTAGCATGAACTCCACAATCTTAAACCTTCATGGGCCTTGTTGTTGTTGCTGTTTAGTCACTCAATTGTATCTGATTCTTTGAGACCCCATGTACTGTAGCATGCCAGGCTTCTCTGTTCTTCACTGTCTCCCAGAGTTTACTCAGACTCATGTCCCTTGAGTTGATGATTACATCCAACCATCTCATCCTCTGTTGTCCCCTTCACCTTCTGCCTTCAATCTTTCCCAGCATCAGGGTCTTCTCTAATGAGTCAGTTCTTCGCATCAGTTGGCCAAATTATTGGAGCTTCAGCTTCAGCATCAGCCCTTCCAATGAATATTCAGGGTTAATTTTCTTTAGGGTTGACTGATTTGATTTCCTTGCAGTCCAAGGGACTCTCAAGAGTCTTCTCTAGCACTATAGTTCAAAAGCATCAATTCTTTGACCCTCAGCCATCTTTATGGTCCAAGTCTTACATCTGTATATAACTACTGGAAAAACCATAGCTTTGATTATACAGACTTTTGTGAGCAAAGTGATGTCTCTGCTTTTTAATACAGTGTCTAGGTTTGTCATAGCTTTTCTTCCAAGGAGCAAGCAAATTCTAGTTTTATGGATGCAGTCACCATCCACAGTGATTTTTGGGGCCCAAGAAAATAAAGACTGTTACTGTTTCCATTTTTTCTCCATCTGATTGCCAGAAAGTTATGGGACTGCATGCCATGATCTTACTTTTTTTGAATGTTGAATTTTAAGCCAGCTTTCTCGTTACCCTCTTTTATCCTCATCAAGAAATTCTTTAGTTCTTCTTTCCATTCTGCCATTAGAGTGGTATCATCTGCATATCATGGGCCTTTTTTAATCCTACCCCTATCATCTTATCTATTACCTGTTCTTCCCTAATCTCACTGGCCTGGTTCACACCTTTACAATTTTGCACATTCATTTCCCTCTTCCTTCAGTACATGTTTTTTTTTTTTTTTTTTTTCAGGTTAAGTTTCTTCAATGACAACTATGGTATTCTCCAGTGACAACTAACTTGTCTTTGACTTGCCTTCCTCAAACAAAATTAAATTCTCCTTTTCATGGCAAATAGATGGGGAAACAGTGGCAACAGTGGCAGACTTTATTTTTTTGGGCTCCAAAATCACTGCAGATGGTGACTGCAGCCATGAAATTAAAAGATGCTTACTCCTTGGAAGGAAAGTTATGACCAACCTAAACAGCATATTAAAAAGCAGAGACATTACTTTGCCAACAAAGGTTCATCTAGTCAAGGCTATGGTTTTTCCAGTGGTCATTTATGGATGTGAGAGATGGACTATAAAGAAAGCTGAGTGTCAAAGAATTGATGCTTTTGAACTGTGGTGTTGGAGAAGACTCTTGAGAGTCCCTTGGACTGCAAGGAGATCCAACCAGTCCATCCTAAAGGAGACCAGTCCTGGGTGTTCATTGGAAGGACTGATGTTGAAGCTGAAATGCCAATGCTTTGGCCACCAGATGCGAAGAGCTGACTCATTTGAAAAGACGCTGATGCTGGTAAAGATTGAGGAGGAGAAGGGGGCGACAGAAGATGAGATGGTTGGATGGCATCACCGACTCAATGGGCATGAGTTTGGGTAAACTCTAGGAGTTGGTGATGGACAGGGAGGCCTGGTGTGCTGCAGTCCATGGACTTGCAAAGAGTTGGACACGACTGAGTGACTGAACTGAGCTGAACTGAAGCCACCCCAGCATCTTGCACATGAGTCTATTGTAGCAACTATCACACTGGTTTACAATTGTCTTTCCCACTCTGGACTGTATGTTCAGTATTTCACACAATGCCTGGTCCACAGCAAATGTTCAATGCATGTTTGATGGATTAAATAAATGAATGAATAAATGAGAAAATGAATGAAAGATCAAGAATACCATAAAGGAGAGAAGATAATAACATGGTTGTTTTTCTTTTTCTGCAAATCATGTTGCCAAGGGTAAGTAGAACTCTATGAGAATCTAAATCAAAGAGCCAGGAGACCCCAGTAGTGACCCCCACCCCCTTCATAAGTGGTCATTCCAGGGGTTTGGAACAGCTTTTACTTATGTCACTTATGATTCACTAAGCTTTTCAGAATACATTTCATTTTCATTTCTTGAGGAACAAGGAGAAATGTAATGTTACGATCTCTGCATGCATGTGTGCATGCTCAATCACGTCTGACTCTTTTGTGACCTTATGGATCATAGCCTATGCTCATCTGTCCATGGACTTCCCCAAGCAAGAATCCTGGAGTGAGTAGCCATTCCCTTCTTCAGGGGATCTTCCCGACCTAGGGATCAAACCCACATCTCCTGCATCCTGCTTTAGCAGGCAGAGTCTTTACCACTGAGTTACCTGGGAAGCCCTTAAGATCTTTAGCACTTTAATATAAATGGTCTCTGCAATTCTGAACTGTGTACAAAATGACACTGTAGGAATGTATCAGGATTCTGTCATATCAGAGTGTAAGAAATTACTAAGAATCTATTTGAACTAAAATGTGATGTTAATAAGATCATGGTCCCTTGAGAAGTCAATCTCTATTTAAAAAATGAGTAGATTCTGGTATAGTACACTATTGGTGTAACCACTAATAATAACTTACATGTATGAAGTCCATACTACATGGTAGGTGTTGGACCAACTCAGTCAATTTCATACAGCCTTATGAGGAGAGGATTTTCTCTATTCTCATCAGTCTCATTTTATAGGACAAAAAACTGAAGCTCAAGACACTTAATTGTCTAAGGTGGCATTGGAAGTGGTTGCTCTGCCATGTGAACTGAGGATATCTGGCTCAAGATCTTGTATTCTTAAGCATTGGGTGACATTGACAACCCCAAGTTACTTATATGCTTAATGACAGACTTTCAGGTTGTGGGGGGAAAGCATCTTTTATTTTCTGAATCTAAACCTAATAAAAGATAATCTCCTAGGAATTAGCTTCTTTTCTGCTTCTAGTTTAACAGGGCTAAGGGAACCACTTCTTTTTGGACACTTAATCATTGTTGCAACCAATTTCTGGAGAAGTTAAATCTATGTTTATATTTATCTACTGGGAGCACAGTATATATAAGTAAATTATATATTTAGTCCAAATTACAAAAAATTAATTGTATCCTTCTTTTTTTAATGGTCTAAACCTAAGAATGGTTTGGCTTGGAAACTAACAGAGATCATTCTGTCATTTTTGAGATTGCATCCAAGCACTGCATTTTGGCCTGTTTTGTTGACTATGATGACTACTCCATTTCTTCTAAGGGATTCTTGCCCACAGTAGTATATATGATGGTCATCTGAGTTAAATTCACCCAGTCCAGTCCATTTGAGTTCCCTGATTCCTAAAATGTCAACGTTCACTCTGGCCATCTCCTGTTTGACCACTTACAATTTGCTTTAATTCATGGACCTAACATTCCAGGTTCCTGTGCAAGATTGGTCTTTATAGCATCGGACTTTGTGTCCATCACCAGTCACATACACAGGTAAATGATCTCTGTTTGTTTTCAGGGCAAACCATTCAATATCAGGATAATACAAGTCTATGCCAAGACCAGTAATGTTGCAGAAGCTGAAGCTGAATGGTTGACAAGACCTTTTAGAACTAATACTCCAAAGAAGATATCCTTTTCTTTATAGGGGACTGGAATGCAAAGTAGGAAGTCAAGAATCACCTGGAGTAACAGACAAATTTGGCCTTGGAGTACAAAATGAAACAGATCAAAGGCTAACAGAGTTTTGCCAAGAGAACACACTGGTCATAGCAAACACCCTCTTCCAACAACACAAGAGAAGACTCTATACATGGACAATACCAGATGGTCGACACCAAAATCAAATTGATTATATTCTTTGCAGTCAAAGATGTAGAAGCTCTATACAGTCAACAAAAACAAGACCAGGAGCTGACTGTTGCTCAGATCATGAACTTCTTATTTCCAAATTCAGACTTAAATTGAAGAAAGTAGGGAAAACCCACTAGACCATTCAGGTATGACCTAAATCAAATCCCTTATAACTATACAGTGGAAGTGAGAAATAGATTTAAGGGACTAGATCTGATAGATAGAGTGCCTGATGAACTATGGACGGAGGTTCATGACATTGTACAGGAGACGGATCAAGAACACCCCCAAGAAAAAGAAATTCAAAAAAAGCAAAATGGCTGTCTGAGGAGGCCTTACAAAAAGCTGTGAAAAGAAGAGAAGCAAAAAACAAAGGAGAAAAGGAAAGATATTCCTATTTGAATGCAGAGTTCCAAAGAATAGCAAGGAGAGATTAGAAAGCCTTCCCCAGTGATCAGTGCAAAGAAATAGAGGAAAACAACAGAAAGGGAAAGACTAGAGATCTCTTCAAGAAAATCAGAGATACCAAGGGAATGTTTCATGTAAAGATGGGCAAAGTAAAGGACAGAAAAGGTCTGGACCTAACAGAACCAGAAGATATTAAGAAGAGGTGGCAAGGATACACAGAAGAACTGTGCAAAAAAGATCTTCATGACCCAGATAATCACAATGGTGTGATCATTCACCTAGAGCCAGACATCCTGGGATGTGAAGTCAACATCAAAGGAAGCATCACTACGAACAAAGCTAGCAGAGGTGATGGACTTCCTGTTGAGCTATTTCAAATCCTAAAAGATGATGCAGTGAAAGTGCTGCACTCAATATGCCAGCAAATTTGGAGAACTCAGCAGTGGCCACAGGACTGGAAAAGGTCCGTTTTCATTCCAATCCCAAAGAAAGGCAATGCCAAAGAATGCTCAAACTACTGCACAATTGTACTCATCTCACACGCTAGTAAAGTAATGCTCAAAATTCTTCAAGCCAGACTTCAACAATATGTGAACTGTGAACTTCAGATGTTCAAGCTGGTTTTAGAAAAGGTAGAGGAACCAGAGATCAAATTGCCAGCATCTGCTGGATCATCAAAAAAGCAAGGGAGTTCCAGAAAAATCTCTACTTCTGCTTTATTGACTATACCAAAGACTTTGACTGTGTGGATTACCACAAACTGTGGAAAATTCTGAAAGAGACGGGAATACTCTACCACCTGACCTGCCTCTTGAGAAATCTGTATGCAAGTCAGGAAGCAATAGTTAGAACGGGACATGGAACAATAGACTGGTTACAAATAGGAAAAGGAGTACCTCAAGGCTGTTTATTGTCACCCTGCTTATTTAACTTATATGCAGAGTACATCATGAGAAATGCTGGGCTGGGGGAAGCACAAGCTGGAATCAAGATTGCCAGGAGATATATCAATAACCTCAGATATGCAGATGACACCACCCTTATGGCAGAAAGTGAAGAAGAACTAAAGAGCCTCTTGATGAAGGTGAAAGAGGAGAGTGGAAAAGTTGGCTTAACGTGCAACATTTAGAAAACTAAGATCATGGCATCCGGTCCCATCACTTCATGGCAAATAGATGGGGAAACAGTGGAAACAGTGGCAGACTCTATTTTTTTGGGCTTCAAAATCACTGCAGATGGTGACTGCAGCCATGAAATTAAAAGACGCTTTCTCCTTGCAAAGAAAGTTATGACCAAACTAGACTGCATATTAAAAAGCAGAGATTTTACTTTGTCAACAAAGGTCCACCTAATCAAGGCTACGGTTTTTCCAGTGGTCATGTATGGATGTGAGAGTTGGACTATAAAGAAAGCTGAGCACTGAAGATTTAATGCTTTTGAACTGTAGTGTTGGAGAAGACTCTTGAGAGTCCCTTGGACTGCAAGGAGATCCAACCAATCCACCCTAAAAGAGATCAGTCCTGAGTGTTCATTGGAAGGACTGATGTTGAAGCTGAAACTCCAATACTTTGGCCACCTGATTTGAAGAGCTGACTCACTGGAAAAGACGCTGGTGCTGGGAAAGATTGAGTGCAGGAGGAGAAGGGTGTGATAGAGGATGAGATGGTTGGATGGCATCACTGACTCAGTGGGCATGAGTTTGGGTAAATTCTGGGAGTTGGTGATGGACATGGAGGCCTGTTGAGCTGCAGTCTATGGGGTTGCAAAGAGTTGGACACTACTGAGCGACTGAACTGAACTGAACTGAAACCTAAGAATAGATTACTAGAGGCTACAGATAGGCAGATGACACCACCCTTATGGCAGAGAGTGAAGAGGAACTAAAAAAACTCTTGATGAAAGTGAAAGAGGAGAGTGAAAAAGTTGGCTTAAAGCTTAACATTCAGAAAACTAAGATCATGGCATCTGGTCCCATCATCTCAAGGGAAATAGATGGGGAGACAGTGCAAACAGTGTCAGACTTTATTTTTTTGGGCTGCAAAATCACTGCAGATGGTGACTGCAGCCATGAAATTAAAAGACGCTTACTCCTTGGAAGGAAAGTTATGACCAACCTAGATAGCATATTAAAAAGCAGAGACATCATTTTGCCAACAAAAGTCCATCTGGTCAAGGCTATGGTTTTTCCAGTGGTCATGTATGGATGTGAGAGTTGAACTGTGAAGAAGGCTGAGCACCAAAAAATTGATGCTTTTGAACTGTGGTGTTGGAGAACACTCTTGAGAGTCCCTTGGACTGCAAGGAGATCCAACCAGTCCATCCTAAAGGAGATCAGTCCTGGGTGTTTATTGGAAGGACTGATACTGAAGTTGAAACTCCAATACTTTGGCCACCCCATGTGAAGTGTTGACTCATTGGAAAAGACCCTGATGTTGGGAGGGATTGGGGGCAGGAGGAGAGGGGGTGACAAAGGATGAGATGACTGGATGGCATCACCAACTCGATGGGCATGAGTTTGAGTAAACTCCGGGAGTTGGTGATGGACAGGGAGGCCTGGTGTGCTGCGATTCATGGGGTCACAAAGAGTCAGACACAACTGAGCGACTGAACTGAACTGAACTGAACTCGATTTTAAACAAGATAATGAATAAGCCCATTTGTTGTGGTTCAGTCACTAAGCCATATCTGACTCTTTGCTACCCTATGGAGTACAGTAGGCTAGGCTTCCCTGTCCTTTACTGTCTCCAGCAGATTGCTCAAATTCATGTCCATTGAGTTGATGATGTTATCCAACCATCTCATTTTCTGTTGTCCCCTTCTCCTCCTGCCCTTAATCTAGTAAAATGATTTTCCTTAAAAATCATTTCCAAAATGTTTCCAAAAAAACATTTTCCTTAAAATCAGACACAAACTGTAGTCCTTAGTGTGAACTCCAGGATCAAGGTCAAAATAGCATAATTGAAAAAATATGTGTGGCTCTGACTTAAAGTGCAGCCAGTAACTAAAAGTTGCTGTCTTGGCAAGCTTGAGCTTGTGCCTTCCCTCTGGCTGGGAACTGCATGCAGATTAGGTCCTTATGGAAGATTAGTAGTTATTGGTGAGAACTAGGAAATCCCTTTCTGGGTCCACCCATGAAAGTAATCAGACAAGTTCTGCAGATACCCTGCTTCTTTCAGGGGAAAAGCTACCTGCAGAGGACAAACACACACACACAAAACAACCAAACAAAGAAGCACTCCCCTCCCAATCCACACCAGACTGCTTTCCTCTGCAAGGAAGCTTTCTGCTAGCTCAAAGAGATTTTTACTTCCTCGGAACCCCTAAAATACTGATTGTTTGAGTCATATATTTGACTATTATATTGTGCAATGTGGCAGCTCTAGTATTGTCATTTCAATCTTGTAGGCTCTTATATGTCATATCTTTGCTATGTAAATTTTCTATTATTGTCCATGCCTAAACTTCCACATATAAACAATATTATACACTCCAAATAAGGAAAGAACTGTACTATGTAGACCTTGGCATTTTTCATAGTCTTGCACAAAGGAGGTACACAATAACATTTTCATAAATTCGTTGATTCTCCAGCTATGGTTAATCTTAATCAATGGTATGAAGATAAAAAAAAAATGCTGGCTTTTGCAGTGCTTCAAGACTCTTTCATTATATCCCATTGTTTCCTTTTTTTTTTCTCATTTATTTGTTCATTTAGAACAATTGGCTAGAGTACCCTATATTTCAGGTACTGTGACAATACTGGATAAAGAGTAGGAACAAAGAGCTGTGGTCCCTGGGCTCATAGAATAGAGAGATAGCCAGTAATAAATAAATAGTTAAATACAAAGCAGGAATGTGCTGGTGTTCCAGAGGTTAGAACTCCACAGTCTCACTGCTGAGGGCCTATGTTCAATCCTCATCAGAGAATTAAAATGCCACAAGCTGTGGAGAGGCCCCCCAAAAGGTAACTGAAACAGTAAGGTAATACAGCATAATGGCTGAGGGTCTATAATTACCTCCTGAAAGGCAACATGCTACACGGAGGATACATGAAGGATCAGAAGGGTCGGAAGACGTAAGCAACAGAAAGAGTAGGCTGAGGGGGCAGTTCCAGATAGAAGGAAAAAAATGTGTAGGTAATCTCAAAGAATTGATGCTTTTGAACTGTCGTGTTGGAGAAGACTTTTGAGAGTCCCTTGGACAGCAAGGAGATCCAACCAGTCTATCCTAGAGGAAATCAGTCCTGAATATTCATTGGAAGGACTGATGCTGAAGCTGAAACTCCAATACTTGGGCCACCTGATACAAAGAACTGACTCATTTGAAAAGACCTTGTTGCTGGGAATGACTGAAGGTAGGAGGAAAAGGGCATGACAGAGAATGAGATGGCTGGATGGCATCACTGACTCAATGGACATGAGTTTGAGTAAGCTCCGGGAGTTAGTGATGAACATGGAAGCCTGGCGTACTGCAGTCCGTGGGGTCACAAAGAGTCGGACATGACTGAGTGACTGAACTGAACTGAATCTCAAAGAAGACCATTATGGTCAGAGCATAGTGAGCAAGGAGGAGAACATAAAAGTTGGAAGAATAGCCAGAGCCTCTGGGAATTAGATGCCAGCAACTTTCCTCCTCCCAGTGTGACAACAAAATAATGTCTCCAGGAATTGCAAAATATCTTTAGGGAAACAAAAGTGCCCATAATTGGAAATCACTGGACCAGGCTGTGGATCAAGGCAACTCAACCACAAAAGGAGTCTCTCTGCTCTAAAAGCTCCAGGAGAGACTCAGCACTTGGAAATACCACATGCAAAAAAGGAGACAGAGTGAAAAGAGGTTATAAAAGCTCATCACATTTCTATACACTGGTAAAAACCAGTTTCAAAGAATTCATTTTGAAAAGATATCCATTAACAATGACCCAAAACAAACAAACCCCATATACACATAAAACCGAACAACAACAAAACAATCATCTAGGATTAAATTTAGCTAAGATATATCAGACATTTAAGAAAATTATTTTAAAGCTCTACTGAAATAAAGCAAATAAGTATCAATAAATGGTGTCATTTATTTCTTGAGATTTCTAGATTTGAAGCACACTAAATCAAAATTCCAATATGAGGGGATGTGAGAGTGTGTATGTGTGTTTACTTGGTATGGGAAATTAAAAGGATGAGAAAAACTACAGTATACCTGAAGGAGATGATGATAAATCAAAGTATATGGTTGAATGTTGGCCCCCTAAAAATACATTTGACTCTGGGAACATGTAAATGTGCCCTTACTTGGCAAAGAGTCTTTGCAGATGTAATTAAGGATATCAAGATGAGACCATTGTGTAGACATCATCCAGGAACACTTGAATCCAATGATAAATACCTTTATCAGAGTAGACAAAGAAACCCGGAGAAGGCCAGGTGAAGATGGAGACAGAGATCAAATTCATGAAGTTACGTGACAAGGAATGCCTGAGGCTACCAGAAGTTGGAAGAGGCAAAGAGGAACTCTTCTCTAGAGACTTTCAAGGCAGCTGACATCCTGAGTTTAAGATTTCTGGTCTCCATAACTATGAGGGAATAAATTTCTGTTGTTTCAAGTCACTAGTTTTTTTTTGCAATTTGCTACAGCAGTCCTAGGAAATTAATACAACATGTATAAACACATTGTCAAACTGTAGAGGTTAAAGTATCATGGTGTTGACCAAATGAAAAACAAGCTGATGGATGGAACAGATTAGAGATCCCAGCAACATTCCACATCATATGTGGAAGCCTGAATTGTGGTGGAAATGACACGGCAGATCAACCAGAAAAGGACTTACTATTCAATCAGTGGTGCTAAAACAACTGTTTATTCACATGGGGGAAAGAACAAAATTAAATCCCTAAATCAACCATACTATGACTGCTGCCAGTCATGCAATAGCCAAGACAGGGAAGCAAACTAGGTGTTCATTGATGAATAAATGGATAAAGAAGATGTGGCATATACATGCAATGGTATATTATTCAGACATAAACAAGAATGAAATCTTGCCATTTTTGACAATTTACTGATGGACCTTGAAGGCTTTATGCTAAACGAAGTAGGTCAGACAGAGAAAGATAAATACCATATGATCTCACTGATATAGAATCTAAACAAACAAGCAAAAAATACAAATTCACATCTAGAGAACAGACTGGTGGTTATCAGAAGTGAGAGATGAAAGTTAGACAAAATGGTCTGAGGTGGTCAAAAGGTGCAAACTTCCAGTTATAAAATAAATAAGTTCTTTGGGATATAATGTATAACATGGTGACTATATCTACTAAGACTTCATTGTATATTTGAAAATTGCTAAGAGAGTAATCTTAAAAGTCCTCATCATAAGAAGAAAAATTATTACTACCTGTGGTGTTGCATGTTAACTACACTTATGGTGGTGGTCCTTCTCAATTTATACAAATATCAACCATTATGCTGCACATCTGAAACTAACATAATGTTATATATCAATTATATTTCAATTAAAAATAAAAAATATAAAGCCACCTACCAATAAAATTTAAAAAGAACTGTGGCAACAAAATTGTCAAAACACTGTCCTATTTAAATGCAAAACCCTATTTAAATAGGTATGAAAAATAAACCAGTGTTGGTTTTCAACATTTAGAATGGATCTACATATAATCAAGCTATATAAGAATAAATAGTCAAATAGAATGCAAATACTTTCCTATGTTGTTAACAATGAAGGAGAGTGCAATTAAGAGTGGGAGTGCTAAAGTCCTCCTCCTTTAATTAAGAGATAATGTCTGTCTTACATATGGTAATGTATGTGTTTCAATGCTATTCTCTCAAATCATCCCAACCTGTCCTTCTCCCACTGTGTCCAAAAGTCTGTTCTTTATGTCTGTGTCTCCTTTGCTGCCCTGCACATAAGATCGTTGGTACTATCTTTCTAGATTCCATATATATGAGTTAATATATGATATTTGTCTTTCTATTTCTGACTTACTTCACTAAGTATAATAGGCTCTAGTTTCATCCACTACATTAGAACTGATTCAAATGTGTTCTTTTTTATAGCTGAGTAATATTCCATTGTGTATATGTACTACAACTTCCTTATCCATTAATCTGCCAGAGGGATGGGGTAGGTGGGGAGTTTCGAGGGGGATTCAGAATGGAGGGTCACATCTATGCCAATGGTTGATTCAAGTTGATGTGTGGCAGAAGCCATCACAATATTGTAATATAATTGTCTTCTAATTTAAATAAATAAGGAAATTAAAAAGAGAGATAGTGCCTATAGCTAATCATAAAAACCATACTAATTAAGTCCCCTTTCTATAGATCCCTTACTTCCTTGTTAGAATAACCCTGATGACCTTAAATTATACTCTAGTCTAATGCTGTGGGTTTTGCTAAAGAAATCTATAGTCTCCAAAGACATATTTTTTATTAAACAAAAATAGACTCTTTTATTTGACTTTCTGCTATCACAGGCAAGGATTTTGCTTGCCTAACATACCTTAAAAAATTAGAAATGCCTCGATAATTGCCTAGGTTTTCAAGGAAAACCAAAATAATTGAGGGACATAACTAAATTTGAGATTCATAAGAATCATAGGCACACAGTCTTGTATGTGACCCTTTATGTGTTTCAAAAGCAAAATCACAAAATGATGAGGCAAAGCATCACAATCCGATATTCTTATGTTGAAAGAAAAGTTTAAGGAAAATGAACCAAGAAATAAAACCAAAAGAGTTTAAAAATTGATCTGTTTTTAACAGAGAAATTTAAATTTAAACATAGCTTAAGCTGAGAATACCTGCTTCAACCAACAATTTCCTCAGATGTTAGTTGCCTGCTCTAATCTACATGTGTTTAATGGCATATGACATTATTCTAAATATTTTACATACATTAAGTTATTTAATCCTCACAACTGTATGACCTACTATATTATCCTCATTTTATAGAAGAAGAAATTGAGCCATGGAGCAATCATGTTCCTGTAATAATCACAATGTCAGGCAGAAGGTTTCATAAACCTTCAAAATTTCTATTGGGCTTACCATTCTCTCAATCTGATGACTCTTTTCTGTAAACTGTTTTGAGGTTCTCATTCCATAACATTCTTTGTATTTTATATTTGTAGCTTTAAAAGAGGCAAGATAGTAGAACGACTTATCACCTGAAAGGTAAAAATGAACAGAAGATCCACGCTTAGACACGATCAATTGCTTGTCCCCTTCCCCCAGGAAATAAATTTATAATAACACGGCTTATTTCTTCTCAGCATCATACAATTAGTCGTAGTCATTTAAAAAATATTGTGTAATTTTTATCATTGCATCCAGCTAAAATAGAGTGTACTCTCAGAACACACATTTATAGTGTCTATGTGTATAAAATTTTTCACACAATTAGATATGCAACATACAATTGCTGACAGTTATATAATAAAAATTACCATTTTCCTTCAAGAATTGTAATATAGGTATATTATAACTAAGTTGTATTATGAAGCTATATTGAATGAGTGATCACTTTTTCTACACTACTGACAAGCTTACTTAAATACAAACCAATATTTTTAATGATAATGCTATATGCAAGACAGAAAAAGAGACAGATGTATAGAGCAGACTCTTGGACTCTATGGGAGAAGGCGAGGGTGGGATGATCTGAGAGAACAGCATCAAAACACATATATTATCAAGTGTTAAACAGATCGCCAGTCCAGGTTGGATGCATGAGACAAGTGCTTGGGGCTGGTGCACTGGGATGACCCAGAGGGATGGGATGGGGAGGGAGGCGGGACGGGGGTTCAGGGTGGGGAACACATGTAAATCCATGGCTGATTCATGTCAATGTATGGCAAAAACCACTACAATATTGTAAAGTAGTTAGCCTCCAACTAATAAAAATAAATGAAAAAAAAATACAAACCAAAATTTTAAATTTGCATTTTCTTTTTGCCCATGTAGGCATCAATTCTCTGTAACGAACTCCTAACAAACCACTGTAGCTGCCGTTGTCAAGGGCAAAGCAGTTGTCATATCTAACGCCATATTCTTTTGGTCTTTTTCAAAAATCATCTTGATTTCTTAGCAGACTTAATCATATTCCTTGAAAGCTTGTCTTTGGCTTTATGAAGCCACTGCTCTTAGCCTCTCACCAGTTACTTTGGAGAACTCTCTAGTTCTGTCCTTTGCTGTTGTTGTGTAGTGGCCAAGTCGTGTTCGACTCTTGGGCAACCCAGCAGACTGTAGCCCTCCAGGCTCCTCTGTCCATGGGGTTATCCAGGCAAGAATACTGGAGTGGGTACCATTTCCTTCTTCAAGGGATCATCCTGCTCCAGGGATTGTAACCATTTCCTTCTTCCAGGAATCTTCCTGACCCAGGGATTGAACCCATGTCTCTTGCATTGGCAAGCAGATTCTTTACCACTGAGCCACCAGGGAAACCCACTTCTATGCTTAACCAGGATCATTTACCTCCTTTTAGATTCAAACCTTGCTTCATATCCTGTTTTCTTTCTTCTGAACAGCTTACTTGTCCATACATTCACACAAAGCATGGTTTAATTCTCATTTGCAATATACCATTTTTCAGTCTTAAGATCTATGAATGCAACTTTATAATATCTTTTGAATCCCTTATCCCACCCAGAAAAGTTATATCCTTAATTCACTTCCTCATCAAGCACCCAGCTAATGTCTATCCAAAACAAAATGACCTTTTTATTAAAAAAGTACTCTGTCTAGATTCTCTATCTTAAATTCTGTCATTACAATCTACTTCATGACCCAGACTGGAAATTTTAAAGTAAACTTTGATCTCTTCCTATTAATCAACTGATTCTGAAAATTTTATCTCCTAAATTTTAAAACTTCATCATCTTTTCACAAATTCTATTGTCATTAATGCTCTAGTCCATTCCCTCATCATTTATTGTCTGGAAAATGTAACAACTTTCTAACTAGTACCCTGCCTCATGTTCTGTTTTCCTCAGTTCTATTTCCCACATAGCAGCAGAAAAATCTTTTTAAATTGCAAATTTGACAATATCACTTCTCCAATTAAAACACCTTCATTTTTCTCCATTGCCAATTGGGAAGGAGTCATAGCACTTTACTATAATCTACAAAGGTTTTCCTTGATGTAGGCCCTGCCTACCTCTTGAACATATTTTTTTTGCCACATTCCCTTAATGATTTCTGTTGAAATTATAGCAATATAATATATAATTTTCTGTTGAAAATATAGCAGACTGCTTATATTTTTCTGCATTCATCACACAGTCTTCTTAAAATTTTTCTTACATTATCTTTTTCATTTTTTTATTGACCACTCCACTGAAGTGTAGGAACTTCAGCTTTAGCATCAATTTTTCCAATGAATAGTCAGGGTTGATTTCCTTTAGGATTGACTGGTTGGATGTCCTTGCAGTCCAAGGACTTACCTTTGTATTAATTTCCTATTGCTGCTGTGACCAGTGACCACCAATTTAGGTCAAAAGTCTGAAATGAGTTTTACAGGGCTCAAATTAAGACCTGTTTGTATGTCTGTTTGTTTTTCGGAGGGAACTAAGGGTTGAATCTTTTTCCTTGCCTTCTTTGGTTCCTAGAGGGATCCTCATTCCTTGACCTGTGGTTATACATCACATTGTTTTCCTCTCTCCCTGCTTCTGTTGTCACATAGCCTTCCTTTTTTGGGCTTTTTTGCCTGTCCTTTATAAAGATACTAGGATTATATTTAGGGCCCATCCAGAAAATCCAGAATAATGGCTCTTCAAAATCCTTGAAGCAATCATATCTGGAAAGTCCCTTTTGCCATATGAGGTAACACACATCAGTCACAAAGTTTAAGAAGCAGATGTATTGGGGTGTGTGGATATTATCCAGCCTAACACAACTTCTATGATATTTTTAAAATACTTTTCCCCCATTATTTGTATTATTCATTTACTTTTTTATTTCTTGAACACATGAAATATTGAAGATAAACTGCATTTTAAACACAAAAGATATTAACAAGAAAGACATAGAGGTTAAGTAGTTTATTTTTTTATTATATGAGTTTAAGAAATGAATATTATCAATCCCCCAATAAAGTAGGTAAGCTGGTAAGCTGAGTACATTGGACAATACTTCATCCCTATTTGGGAATTCTTTCAAATATGGTTTTATTGTTATGGGTCATACAATTCTGTAAAATTTTCGGCAAAGTCTCAGTCATATATGATTATAAAGACAAAGGTAAATGACATTGGTTGATTGTCATTTTTAAATGTGGTACTGACTCCATTTTTTCACCTAAGGTAGAAAATTCTGTTTTTCTTCTTCCTTCAGTCATAAAACAATGTCTTTTTTCTTTCAACAAAAATGTTTAATCTTTAGCCCTTTAAAGATATTTTTCATGTAATTTTCTCATATTATTACTTTTTCTTAGAGCACCTCATTAACATATTGATTTTGAAAAATATGTATATTAAACTCAACACATGATGTGATTTGTCTTTATTCTAAAGATAATGTTTTCATTCTTTAAAAAAAATATTTGTTTTTGTCTGTGTAATAATGTGAATATATTGCAAGCATCACTGGCTGGAAATATGAAACAGAGGACTTAATATTGGGGCAAACTATAACATCAATAGAAGAATAGTAATTAAAATGCTAATAGCATGCAAATGGAATTTTTATATGACTGAGAATTTCAAGATATTAAGCCATGGAGCACTGAGGCAATAGAAATGTGACCTGTATACTTACCCTCAACAACAAAATGAGTAACAATACCAATGGCAATTCCTATGATCGCTATGATTGCCAATGTGAAAAGAGATAGGCTTATAGGGCCCCTGCATTGCTGTCTTCTTTGATGTTCAACTTGTGGGTAATCAGCTTGTGAACATTCAAGTGGTCTGTGATAATGGAAAGAAAAACAGTAACGTAAAAAAAATGTGGTATAGTTTTACTCCAAGTCCACATGTGATATAACTGTGAAAATAGTTTCTACTGCTAATTCACAATAAGATACTTAGATTTTGATAGGAACACAAGATTTTGTTTACCCTGCCCCAGCACCTAATCCCAGTATGTTTTAACTAAAGCTCTACTGATGTTGATGTTGAAGGGAGGGCATCTCCCCTCTACATTTTGTCAAACATATTTGCAATTTGAAATTCGGGTGGTGAAGTACAAAGGCTCATGTAATAAAAAGGCAATTTATAGATAACATTTTAATATTTTAAAAAGAAACTTTTAGCAATAAAGTTGTGTAATAATCTCACTGGTATCTCTTGATTAAAAATAAAAGATTTTAATTTGTATACTTTTCAATGACCTTGAGCTCTTTATTAATTGCTTATTTTAAAAGTAACAACACAATGGAGAAAAGATAGTCTCTTCAATAAGTGGTGCTGGGAAAACTGGACAACCATGTATAAAAGAATGAAATTAGAACACTTCCTAACACCATACACAAAGATAAACTTGAAATGGATTAAAGACCTAAATAGAAGACCAGAAACTATAAAACTCTTAGAGGAAAATATAGACAGAACACCCTTTGACTTAAATCAGGGCAAGATCTTCTATGACCCGCCTCCTAGAGTAATGAAAATAAAAACAGAAATAAACAAACAGGACAAATTAAGCTTAAAACCTTTTGCACAGTAAAGGAAAGCATAAATAAGATGAAAATACAGCCCTCAGAATGGGATAAAATAATTGTAAATGAAGCAATTGACAAAACATACAAGCAGTACATACAACTCAATATCAGAAAAGAAAAAAGGCAGCCCAATCAAAACACGGGAAGAAGACTTAAACAGACATTTCTTCAAAGAACTCATCCAGATAACTAATAAACAGATGAAAAGATGCATAACACCACTAGTTATTAGAGAAATGCAAATCAAAACTACAATGAGGTACCACCTCACACCGGTAGGAATGGCCATCACCAAGTATTACAAACAATAAATGCTGGAGAGAGTATAGATAAAAGGAAACCCTCTTGCACTGTTGGTGGGAATATAAATTTATATAGCCACTCTTGAGAATAGTATGAAGATCCCTTAAAAGAAAACCAGGAATAAAACTACCATATGATCTAGCAATCACACTACTAGGCATATACCCTGAAGAAACCAAAATTTAAAAAGATACATGTACCCCAGTGTTCAATGCAGCACTATGACAATAGTCAGGACATGGAGGAAGCCCCAGATGTTCATCAACAGATGAATGGATGAGAAAATGTGGTACATATATACAATAGAATATTAAAAGGAAAGAAATTGAGTCAGTTTTAGTAAGGTGCGTGAACCGAGAGCCTGTTATACAGAGTGAAGCAAGTCAGAAAGAGAAAAACAAATGTCGTATATTAATGCACATATATGGAATCTAGAAAAATGATACTGATGAACTTATTTGTAGGGCAGCAACAGAGGCGCTGACATAAACAGAATTGTGGACACAGTGGGGGAAGAAATGGGTGGCATGAATTGAGAGAGTAGCATTGAAACATATACATTACCATATGTAAAATAGCCAGTGGGAATTTGCTCTATGGTTCAGGGAGTTCAATCCCATGCTCTGTGACAACCTAGAGGGATGTGATGCGGTGGGAGGTGGGAGGGAGGTTGAAGTGGGGAAGACACAGGTATCCCTATGGTTGACTTATGTTGATATACAGCAGACACCAGCAAAACCTTGCAAAGCAGTTATCCTCCAATTAAAGTAAAGTGCTTTTTTAAAAGAGTAACAACATTGCTCTTGAAGTCCTGACCACAGTTCTTCCTATTTTTATTGGTGAAACCACAAATTGCAAGCTATACTTGATAAGATTTCAGTCCCTACGAAAACTCTTCATTTCCATTTTACACTTGTTGTTGTTGCTCAGTTGCTAAGTTGTCTGACTCTTTGTAACCCCATGGACCACAGCATGCCAGGCCTTGCTTTCCTTCAATATCTCCCAGAGTTTGCTCAAACTCATGACTCTTGAGATGGTGATGCCATCCAATAATCTCATCTTCTGTTGCTCCCTTCTTCTGCCCTCAATCTTTCCCAGCATCTGGGTCTTTTCCAGTGAGTCAGCTCTTTACATCAGGTGGCCAAAGTATTGGAGTTTCAGCTTCAATATCAGTCGTCCAGTGAAAATCCACGGTTGATTTTCTTTAGAATTGACAGGTTTGATCTCCTTACTGTCCAAGGAACTCTTGTGAATCTTCAGCACCACAATTCAAAAGCATCAATTCTTTGGCCCTCAGCCTTCTTTATGGTTCAACTCTCACATCTGTACATCACTATTGGAAAACCCATAGCTTTGACTATATGGACTTTTGTCAGCAAAGTGATGTCTCTGCTTTTTAATACACTGTCTAAGTTTGTCATAGATTTCCTTCCAAGGAGCAAGTGTCTTTTAATTTTGTGGCTGCTGTCAACCTCTGCAGTTATTTTGGAGCCCAAGAAAATAAAACCTGTCACTGCTTCCACATTTCCCCCTTCTATTTGCTATGAAGTGATGGGACCAGATGCCATGATCTTAGTATTTTGAATGTGGAGTTTTAAGCCAGATTTCACTCTCCTCTTTCATGCTCATCAAGAGTCTCTTTAGTTCCTCTTCGCTTTATGCCATTGAAAGTGAAAGTTAGTCACACAGTTGTGTTCAACTCTTTGAAAACCCATGGACTATAGTCTGCCTGGCTCCTTTGTCCATGGAATTCTCCAGGCAAAGCTACTGGAGTGGTTGCCATTTCCTTCTCTGATTTCCGCCCTTAGAGTGGTATCATCTGCACATGTGAGGTTGTTGATATTTCTCTCAGCATTTTTGATTCTGGGTTTCCCTAATGATATAGTTGGTAAAGAATCTGCCTGCAATGCAGGAGACCCAGGTTTGATCCCTGGGTTGGGAAGATCCCCTTGAAAAGGAAATGGTAACCTAAACTAATACTCTTGCCTGGAGAATTCCATGGACAGAGGAGACAGATAGGCTACAGTCCATGGGATGGCAAAGAGTCAGACACGACTGTGGAACTAACTTTCATTTTTCCACTTTCAACCTTGCTTCCAGCTTGTGATTCATCCAGCCCAACATTTCATATGGTGTTCTCTGCATAGGTGTTAAATAAGCAGGGTGAAAATATACAGCCTTGATGTACTCCTTTCTCAATTTTGAACTACTCAGTTCCATGTCCAGTTTTAATTATTGTTACTTGACCTGCATACAGGTTTTTCAGGAGACAGACAAGGTGGTCTGGTATTCCCATCTCTTTAAGAATTTTCCACAGTTTGTTGTGATCCACAAGTCAAGGACTTTCCCATAGTCAATGAAGCAGAAGTAGATGTTTTTCTGGAATTCTCTTGCTTTCTCTATGATCCAATGAATGTTGACATTTTGATCTCTGGTTCCTCTGCCTATTCTAAATCCAGCTTGCACATTTGGAAGTTCCTAGTTGATGTAATTCTGGAGCTTAGATTGAAGGATTTTGAGCATCATCTTGTTGACATCTGAAGTGAGCACAACTGCACGGTAGCTTAGATACTCTTTGGCATTTCCCTTCTTTGGGATTGGAATGAAAACTGACATTTTCCAGTCCTATGGCCACTGCTGTTTTCCAAATTTGATGACACATTGAGTGCAGCAGTTTAACTGCATCATCTTTTAGGATTTGAAATAGCTCAGCTAGAATTCCATCACTCCACTAGCTTTGTTCATAGTAATGTTTCTTAAGATCCGCTTGGCTTCACCCTCCAGGATGTCTGACTCTATGTGAGTGACCACATCATCAGGGCTATATGAGACATTAAGATCTTTTTTGTATAGTACTTCTGTGTATTCTTGCCACATCTTCTTAATATCTCCTACTTTTCTTAGGTCCTTACCATTTCTATCCTTCATCATGCCCATCCTTGCATGGAATGTTCTCTTTTTTATCTCAATTTTTCTTGAATAGATTTCTAGTCTTTCATTCTATTTTTTCCATATAATTCTTTGCATTGTTCACTTAAGAAGGTTTTTTTATCTCTCTTTGCTGTTCTCTGGTACTCTACACTCAGTTGGGTGTATCTTTTCCTTTCTCCCTTGCCTTTCACTTTTCCTCTTCTCTGAGTATTTGTAAAGCCTTCTCAGAAAATCTCTTTGCCTTCTTACATTTCTTTTTCTTTGAGATGTTTTTGGACACCACTTCCTGTACAGTGCTAAAAACCTCCATCTAGAGTTCTTCAGGCACTCTGTCTACCAGACCTAATCCCTTGAATCTATTCCTCACCTCCACTGTATAATCATAATGGATTTGATTTAGGTCATACCTGAAGGGCCTAATGATTTCCCCTACTTTCTTCAATGTAAGTCTGAATTTTGCAATAAGGAGTTCATGATCTGAGCCACAGTTGGCTCCAGGTCTTGTATTTTGCTGAGTATATGGAGCTTCAATCTCTTTGGTTGCAAAGAACATAATCAGTCTGATTTCAGTATTGACCATCTGGAGATGTCCATGTGTAGAGTTGTTTCTTGGGTGGTTGGAAAAGGCTGTTTGCTACCCCAATTGTCAGAAAGCATTTAACAGGAGCCTCCTGTGTGCTTAATTCCTGAATATTCAGAAATTAAGAGGAGAGGCAAGCCTTTCCCAGGGCTGAGGAATACAGGCATTTCCTTCATTAGTTTTTCAATATGGTGATAAGTACCCTCTTCCTTCTTATGAACCATACAGTAAAAAGTGATTGTTTACAACTCTCTCTCTTTAATAGGGGTCACCTTATGTTTTGTAAATCTGGAATTTTAATCTTTATCTTTGCTGGGAATAACTACCTTGTAAGACAGTATATATGCCCACACCATGTTGATTAAAACACCTTTGCTCCATCAGAGCTTGGGTCCCCATGTGTTTCTCTCTCTCTCTCTCTCTCTCTCTCTCTCTATATATATATATATATATATATATATATATATATATATATATATATATATATCTCCATTTATATATATATATATAATATATATATATATCTCCATTTCTGGCTGATTCCCTGGAGCGTGAAAGCTTGCTATGTAACCCAGGGAATATTAGCCTCTTTCCTTCTTTCACTTTCTCATCGTCTACTCCAGACCACCAGGTTCTGGTCCAATAAAGGACCAACACCCAATATATTCTCTTGACAAAACTCTGTTAGCTTTTGCCTTGTCTCATTTTGTCTCTTGCCTATCCCATCTCATGTATTACCTGTCCACCCAAAATACCTTACGTAGGTTAAATTATCTTTCTCCAACTTGAGAACTGGTATTTACTTGCATTATGTTCTGAATCCCCAAATAAGATTCAATATTTAATATTTTACAAGTGAGATATTTTTGAGCAGTTTTTATGTTTTTAATTTTATCTTACAAATATTTATTTGAACTTAAATCCTTTAAATGAGATGATCTTGAGAACATTCTTGAAATTATTCTAGAGCCCAAGAGGTACAAAGATTTTAAAATATGTATCATATTATAAATGAGGACACAGACATGGAAACAAGTGAACAGTATGAACTATGCCAAAAGAAAATTTAGTACAAGAAGAGAAAGCAGCCTCTTAGGGTGCTGTGTCAAGGAGTTTTATCAAGAAAGAAACATGATTAAAACTTTGATCAAAGTTGTCCAGGAATAAAAGAGAAGAAAGGAACAGAGGAAAAAATAGTATGTACAAAAAATAAAGACAAAATACACTAGGGAGGTGACACAATATTTTGCAATAATAGTTATACTGGGAAAATACAAACATAAAGTATGAATTTTGCCCTTAAACAATTATTTCTTCCAAAGTATATCCATGATGGAAAGTCTTTCACAGCATTATTGTACTCAAAAGAGGACATGGTAAGGCTGGAGGGTTGGACCAGCTCATGAGGAGTCTTCTAACCCAAAGTAAAGAGTTTGAAACTGATTTTGTCAAACGTGAGGTGAGGAACCAATAAGTTTTAGTTAGGCTGAGAATTTAGAATAATCACAGAGGTATGAATGAAATTTACAGCTAGAGTGCATATGGAAAGACCAGTTTAGATGTCATTTTGAAGGTCCAGGAGAAAGGTTAATGACTTGTACTAAGGCTGAGGCAGTAAGTAGGGTGAAGAGGAGAAAATGGATTTTGCTCTAGTCCTTGAGCTTTGTTGATTTCTTAGTTGTGAGACAAGGAAAAAATTAATGGTTCCCTTGTTTCAATGATTGTGCCTCCAGGCAAGATGAGGAAAATTAAATGAAGAGAAAGTGTTTCCAATGTAGACATAAATGTTGTTAATAATGAGCAGTGTATGTTCCTCATATTTGGTCTCAAGTGGGAAGTATCCATTTTACATCATCTCTTTGACTCATTTTATTTTAATTTTGTCACTAACACCTGTTTGTATGACTCTAATAAAAGTAACTATTAAAGTTGATATCACACAGCCCAGAAATAATAAAAAAAAGTTACTTCTGTCTCCACATAAATAATATATTCCTTCTCATTCATAACTGAAAACTCCAGCTCCAAAATCTATGACATTAAATAGTCTCGATTGTTTAGTTATAGACATTTTGTTTGTTGCAACTTTAAAAAATTCTCACTTCTTTTTCCTGTAAGTTTTGTCAGTTTGGTTTTAGTACTCTGAGCCCTTCAGAAAGCAAGAAGTGACGAAAATCAAATTTATGGGGATGCGGTTATTAATCATGATATTACATCATGATAACTCTACTTATGAAAGAAAATTTTTATCATGGCCATATTTAATTTTAAAATGAGCTTTGTTTGGTAATCAGGCATTCTCAGTCTGTTATAGCTGGAATATAGACCTTCTGTCTCATGTGGAGGCCTAAATAAGTTTTACCAAATACTCATTTCCATGTTTTGAAGTAGAGCTGGAGAGAGCATTATGCAGACACCAGATAATTATAAAGGAAGTGGTTCTACCCTAATAGAGAAAAATAAGGTGATAAAAACCAAACAAAGCATTCAGGAAATTTAAAGAAGTTTATTAGCTAGACTGTTGTGAAATGTTTGTATGAGGATAATATACAAATGCATTCAAGGCAGTTTTAAGTGTGCAAAGAACTTTGAGAACTTGGCTATGATAAATTGGATTTTTTCAAAATGTATAACTGGTTCAAATTTTGAAAAAAGATGCTTTATTTTAGTTACATTTAAATTCCCTTTACATTATTCCCATACGTTTATTCTGATTTGTAGATTACAATTATTTATTCGTCGAATGTGATTCAGATGATAAAGGGAACTTTTTACTGTCTTTAATAGTGCCTAGTATTTGATCTGTTTAAAAGAGAATTAAGCCTAAATTTGTCCTTTAAAAAAAATGCATTAAAATGAACAAAATACAGGAACTAAAGTCTTTTGGTAACTTAAATAGAAACAAAACTCGAGTGGTTACACAAATGAAGTATGTATGGAAACAGCACTAGAAAAATTATGACATTCAGCATCAGAAATCTAAGGTTCAAGTCTTTGGTCACATATTGATCCTTTTGTCTTGATGCTCTAAGAATCCCTTGTCTATCAAATTAGAGTGATGATACCATCCCCCCCATTTCAATGTGGTTGTATTTTAAGAAAGTATATTTGAGACATTTCCTAATTCTGAAGAACTTCTGTATGAAGAGAAATTGTCAGAAACCAGAAGCTTTTCTGAGAAAAATAATAGATTATTCTAATACTCTGCATCTAATGCTAATAATACCTAGCATAATTCCTGAAATAAATGTTGCTGTTCTTGGATGAATGAATGAATGATGAAAGAAAGAACTGCAGTCTAGGTCCTACATCCAGAAAAGTCACTTGCATATAAAAGCTAAACAATTCTAAAATGTGTTATTATCAATACTTACCAAGCAATTATATCACAAACACTATGTTTTAGGCACTAATCATTATTGGATACACAGTAAATAAAATGAAAACACATTATTCTTGCTGTCATAGTGTTTGTAGTCTAGAAGAGAGGAAAGATAAAACTAGTAAGCATAGAGATCCTGAAAAGTTGGGATAAGAGCTTAGAAGAAGTTGAATAAGAAATCTGTGGTTGAAAATAAGATTTTATAGATTAGGTTGGGAGAGAGGGAGTACTTGAAAAAAGTAATGGAGTCCTCTGTGTGAAAGTTATATTAATGCTGGGATGAAGTGTGAGGAGAATGTGTAGAATTGTTGCAAGTCTTTCAGGCAGATAGAACGTGTGTGAAGAGCTTGCATTAGAAATAATTTGGGCGTTTGGAATTGGCAATTAAAAACTGTTATGAATAAGAAGTTATAAACCAATGAACATTGCTTGGCTTAAAATATTGCTAATATTAGTAGCAACATTTTGGCTTCTTTAGCATAAGAAATTTCTTCTACATTACTACAGAAATAGCTCCTATTTGTATTTCTCCTTTGTCTAAGCATATGCTACTGTTTCATTCCTATGACTTACAGACCAAGAGAGGTATGTTAGAAAAAGTCAGTCTTACACCTTTCTCTCTAAACAGTCTCACAAATGTTTTGATCAAGACAGCAAATATAAAACCTATGACTGCCCCCTCCAAAATGCACCTGTGTAGATTAGAAATTAAGCCTGAGAGTTATATCCTTTTTTAGAGACAGTTCTTTGATGATAATTGTTATAATCATAATTAAATAAACAGGTGAGAAAATTTGCCCCTTCCCAATCACTACTTGCAATGAGCTCTGTAATTAGTATATCAAAAATAGCTGATAATTGGATATATGGCAAATGCTTATTGAGAAGCCTACAGCTAGTTCAGTCTTGAAATTTTAAGTCTGTTTAAGCAATGGAAACAAATGCTTTTCCACAGTTTCCTTTACAGAACTTTTTTTAAAATGGAGACTTTTAAGAAAAATTTGATTGGGGTTCTAACTAGTTTAAATAGCACTGTGCAGAAGTAGGCCACTTTCATTATATATTACATTAAATAACATGGATCTCATGCCTTGCAGTTGATCCTCATTGCTTATCTATTTTACATATAGTAGTTTATGTCTTTTAATAATAATATACTCCTAACATGTCACTCCTTCCTTCTCCCCTTTGGTAGCATAAGTTTTTTTTCTTGTATGTCAAAACAAATAAACAGATAGGGTTTTTTTTTTTTTTTATGTGAGGCACACAGGGGCAATTGTTGTATGAGTAAGACATATCCCCAGTTTCTCAAGCCTCAAGGTGCTCTCTGTGCTTAGTCACGAAGCTGTGTCTGACTCTCTGCGATCCCATTGACTATAACCTGCCAGGCTCCTCCGTCCATGGAATTTTACAGGCAAGAATATTGGAGTGAGTTATCATCTCTTTCTCCAGGGGGTCTTATGGACTCAGGGATCCAACCAACCCACGTCTCCTAAACTGGCAGGAGGATTCTTTACCCCTGAGCTACCATAGAATAAGTTATTCAAAAATCAGTGGAATACGGAGCTACATTTAAAAGTCATAGTATTTTTGACCAGACTAAAGAGCAATGAGCTACAAATAAGTCATGCTAATGAAGATGTGTAAAATAACCTATTAGTGGATTACAAGTCACAAGAGAACACTCATGATAAGAGAGGTTGCCCCAACCTCAGGGACCTCTGGGACAATGTGAAACGCCCCAACATTCGAATCATAGGAGTCCCAGAAGAAGAAGACAAAAAGAAAGGCCATGAGAAAATACTCGAGGAGATAATAGCTGAGAACTTCCCTAAAATGGGGAAGGAAATAGCCACCCAAGTCCAAGAAACCCAGAGAGTCCCAAACAGGATAAACCCAAGGCGAAACACCCCAAGACACATATTAATCAAATTAACAAAGATCAAACACAAAGAACAAATACTAAAAGCAGCAAGGGAGAAACAACAAATAACACACAAAGGGATTCCTATAAGGATAACAGCTGATCTATCAATAGAAACCCTCCAGGCCAGAAGGGAATGGCAGGACATACTGAAAGTAATGAAAGAGAATAACCTACAACCTAGATTACTGTACCCAGCAAGGATCTCATTCAGATATGAAGGAGAATTCAAAAGCTTTACAGACAAGCAAAAGCTGAGAGAATTCAGCACCACCAAACCAGCTCTTCAACAAATGCTAAAGGATCTTCTCTAGACAGGAAATGCAGAAAGGTTGTATAAACGTGAACCCAAAACAACAAAGTAAATGGCAACGGGACCACACCTATCAATAATTACCTTAAATGTAAATGGGTTGAATGCCCCAACCAAAAGACAAAGATTGGCTGAATGGATACAAAAACAAGACCCCTATATATGCTGTCTACAAGAGACCCACCTCAAAACAAGGGACACATACAGACTGAGAGTGAAGGGCTGGAAAAAAATATTTCACGCAAACGGAGACCAAAAGAAAGCAGGAGTCGCAATACTCATATCAGATAAAATAGACTTCCAAATAAAGGATGTGAAAAGAGACAAAGAAGGACACTACATAATGATCAAAGGATCAATCCAAGAAGAAGATATAACAATTATAAATATATATGCACCCAACATAGGAGCACCGCAATATGTACGGCAAACACTAACGAGTATGAAAGAGGAAATTAATAGTAACACAATAATAGTGGGAGACTTTAATACCCCACTCACAACCATGGATAGATCAACTAAACAGAAAATCAACAAGGAAACACAAACCTTAAATGATACAATGGACCAGCTAGACCTAATTGATATCTATAGGACATTTCACCCCAAAACAATCAACTTCACCTTTTTCTCAAGTGCACACGGAACCTTCTCCAGAATAGATCACATCCTGGGCCATAAATCTGGTCTTGGAAAATTCAAAAAAATAGACATCATTCCAGTCATCTTTTCTGACCACAGTGCAGTAAGATTAGATCTCAATTACAGGAAAAAAATTGTTAAAAATTCCAACATATGGAGGCTAAATAACACGCTTCTGAATAACCAACAAATCATAGAAGAAATCAAAAAAGAAATCAAAGTATGTATAGAAATAAATGAAAATGAAAACACAACAACCCAAAACCTATGGGACACTGTAAAAGCAGTGCTAAGGGGAAGGTTCATAGCATTACAGGCACACATCAAGAAACAAGAAAAAAGCCAAATAAATAACCTAACTCTACACCTAAAGCAATTAGAGAAGGAAGAAATGAAGAACCCCAGGGTTAGCAGAAGGAAAGAAATCTTAAAAATTAGGGCAGAAATAAGTGCGAAAGAAACTAAAGAGACCATAGCAAAAATCAACAAAGCTAAAAGCTGGTTTTTTGAAAAAATAAACAAAATTGACAAACCATTAGCAAGACTCATTAAGAAACAAAGAGAGAAGAACCAAATTAACAAAATAAGAAATGAAAAGGGTGAGATCACAACAGACAACATTGAAATCCAAAGGATCATAAGAGACTACTACCAGCAGCTCTATGCCAATAAAATGGACAACTTGGATGAAATGGACAAATTCTTAGAAAAGTATAACTTTCCAAAACTGAACCAGGAAGAAATAGAAGATCTTAACAGAGTCATCACAAGCAAGGAAATCGAAACTGTAATCAGAAATCTTCCAGCAAACAAAAGCCCAGGACCAGATGGCTTCACAGCTGAATTCTACCAAAAATTTAGAGAAGAGCTAACACCTATCTTACTCAAACTCTTCCAGAAAATTGCAGAAGAAGGTAAACTTCCAAACTCATTCTATGAGGCCACCATCACCCTAATTCCAAAACCAGACAAAGATGCCACAAAAAAAGAAAACTACAGGCCAATATCACTGATGAACATAGATGCAAAAATCCTTAACAAAATTCTAGCAAACAGAATCCAACAACATATTAAAAAAATCATACACCATGACCAAGTGGGCTTTATCCCAGGAATGCAAGGATTCTTTAATATCCGCAAATCAATCAACGTAATACACCACATTAACAAATTGAAAGATAAAAACCATATGATTATCTCAATAGATGCAGAGAAAGCCTTTGACAAAATTCAACACTCATTTATGATTAAAACTCTCCAGAAAGCAGGAATAGAAGGAACATACCTCAACATAATAAAAGCTATATATGACAAACCCACAGCAAGCATCACCCTCAATGGTGAAAAATTGAAAGCATTTCCTCTGAAATCAGGAACAAGACAAGGATGCCCACTCTCACCACTACTATTCAACATAGTGTTGGAAGTTTTGGCCACAGCAATCAGAGCAGAAAAAGACATAAAAGGAATCCAGATAGGAAAAGAAGAAGTGAAACTCTCGCTGTTTGCAGATGACATGATCCTCTACATAGAAAACCCTAAAGACTCTTCCAGAAAATTACTAGAGCTAATCAATGAATATAGTAAAGTTGCAGGATATAAAATTAACACACAGAAATCCCTTGCATTCCTATACACTAACAATGAAAAAACAGAAAGAGAAATTAAGGAAACAATACCATTCACCATTGCAACAAAAAGAATAAAATACTTAGGAGTATATCTACCTAAAGGAACAAAAGACCTATACATAGAAAACTATAAAACACTGATGAAAGAAATCAAAGAGGACACAAACAGATGGAGAAACATACCGTGCTCATGGATTGGAAGAATCAATATTATCAAAATGGCTATTCTACCCAAAGCAATCTATAGATTCAATGCAATCCCTATCAAATTACCAACGGTATTTTTCACAGAACTAGAACAAATAATTTCACAATTTGTATGGAAATACAAAAAACCTCGAATAGCCAAAGTAATCTTGAGAAAGAAGAATGGAACTGGAGGAATCAACCTGCCTGACTTCAGACTCTACTACAAAGCCACAGTCATCAAGACAGTATGGTACTGGCACAAAGACAGAAATATAGATCAATGGAATAGAATAGAAAGCCCAGAGATAAATCCACGAACCTATGGACACCTCATCTTTGACAAAGGAGGCAAGGATATACAATGGAAAAAAGACAATCTCTTTAACAAGTGGTGCTGGGAAAACTGGTCAACCACTTGTAAAAGAATGAAACTAGAACACTTTCTAACACCATACACAAAAATAAACTCAAAATGGATTAAAGATCTAAATGTAAGACCAGAAACTATAAAACTCCTAGAGGAGAACATAGGCAAAACACTCTCCGACATAAATCACAGCAAGATCTTCTATGACCCACCTCCCAGAATATTGGAAATAAAAGCAAAAATAAACAAATGGGACCTAATGAAAATTAAAAGCTTTTGCACAACAAAGGAAACTATAAGTAAGGTGAAAAGACAGCCCTCAGATTGGGAGAAAATAATAACAAATGAGGAAACAGACAAAGGATTAATCTCAAAAATATACAAGCAACTCCTGAAGCTCAATTCCAGAAAAATAAACGACCCAATCAAAAAATGGGCCAAAGAACTCAACAGACATTTCTCCAAAGAAGACATACAGATGGCTAACAAACACATGAAAAGATGCTCAACATCACTCATCATCAGAGAAATGCAAATCAAAACCACAATGAGGTACCATTACACGCCAGTCAGGATGGCTGCTATCCAAAAGTCTACAAGCAATAAATGCTGGAGAGGGTGTGGAGAAAAGGGAACCCTCTTACACTGTTGGTGGGAATGCAAACTAGTACAGCCACTATGGAAAACAGTGTGGAGATTTCTTAAAAAACTGGAAATAGAACTGCCATATGACCCAGCAATACCACTTCTAGGCATACACACTGAGGAATCCAGATCTGAAAGAGACACGTGCACCCCAATGTTCATTGCAGCACTGTTTATAATAGCCAGGACATGGAAGCAACCCAGATGCCCATCAGCAGATGAATGGATAAGGAAGCTGTGGTACATATACACCATGGAATATTACTCAGCCGTTAAAAAGAATTCATTTGAATCAGTTCTAATGAGATGGATGAAACTGGAGCCCATTATACAGAGTGAAGTAAGCCAGAAAGATAAAGAACATTACAGTATACTAACACATATATACGGAATTTAGATAGATGGTGGCGATAACCCTATATGCAAAACAGAAAAAGAGACACAGAAGTACAGAACAGACTTTTGAACTCTGGGGGAGAACGTGAGGGTGGGATGTTTTGAAAGAACAGCATGTATATTATCTATGGTGAAACGGACCACCAGCCCAGGTGGGATACATGAGTCAGGTGCTCGGGCCTGGTGCACTGGGAGGACCCTGAGGAGTCGGGTGGAGAGGGAGGTGGGAGGGGGGATCGGGATGGGGAATACGTGTAACTCTATGGCTGATTCATGTCAATGTATGACAAAACCCACTGAAATGTTGTAAAGTGATTGGCCTCCAACTAATAAAATAATATTAAAAAAAAAAAAAAAAAAAAAAAAGAGAGGTTGCCCCAAGCAAGAGTAAAATATCCTTAACCACCAAACATCACTATCAGATATTCTCTGGGTGACATAATTAAAGGATCAGATGACAAAGGATTACTTTAAAATTTATGTTCAGGATTTATTTTCTGCCTTTTTTCCTTGATACAGCTTTAGTCACTAATTTGAGACACTTCATAGCATGTGGTTTGGCACAGTACTCTCTGCCACTTTTTAAACTTAATCCCTTGGTACTTTAGTTTATTCAGTTGTAAAACTGAAATTTGAGCAAATTCTTTATTTGAATCAGCTTGTTACTGAAATATAAGTATTGGCACTACTGTTTTCATTTCTAGACTTCACAATATAGTTGGTATGTGTGTGCTTATGTGCACATGCATGTGTTTGATTTTCTAAGATTATTTCACCAGAGGCATTAATACATTGTTGAATAATTGTGTGTTGGTTTAGCATTGATTGACTACTTCTCAGCTTCTCTGAGGTCATTGTACATATTGCTTTCCAGGGCAAAATATATGTGAGACATATGTATATATATATATACATATATATATATATATATGCACACACACACACACATACATATATACTTATATTAAAAATGATATATATATGAGACATACTATACATAATATATATATCACCTAAGTCATGTTTAATTTTTTTTTATAATAAGCATACTTCATATCTATGTACTACAGTACTTTATAGATTCAAATGCAAAGCTTCTTGGAAGCTTTGTAAACTTGGGTATTATCAATATCTACTGTCTCTAAACTCCAATTAGATTAGAAGGTTTCCCAGTACTTTTTTCTCTCACAGTCTTGCTACGAGTATTGAGTTCATGTAAAGGTCCTAAAACTATTTGTTAATAATAAGATAATTGGTCTATTCATGTTAAATATGTCAGGTGTTCCCAGGCAGAACTCTGGTAGTACTGAACTTGGAACATACCCTGAGCCACATGACACATGATCTGGTCAGTAGGGTTGTTACATGCCCTTTCATTATACTTATTTCAATTCTATTTAAGAACCTTTTATTATGTGCCTAATATATTCCAAACACTGGGTTGAGATACAAAAATTTAAAAACAAAACAACAAGGACAGACTTGGTATACAAGGGGCTTATGGTAGAGTAGAAAGACATAATAAAATCAACAGAGTGTCATAGGAAAATAATAGATTTACCAAGTATTGTAATAAGGAAACAGAGAATTGACTAATAAAAGTTGTTTGGGAAAAGAATAGAAATAGACTTCTCAGATAATATGACAGTTGGGCCAACCCTTGAGGGATACAGGGAGTTCTCCAGCATGTGATACAGGTTAAACATATCCTTCCCTTTTTATTCCTTGCTTACAAGCAGAACAAATTCTCATTATCATATTCTCATTATTCTTTTATATGACCATAGAATTTATTTGGAAGTCACAGAAAGCTATGTGATTAATAGCATTTTCCACTACCACTGAAAAGAAAAATTGATAAAATTGACAAAAGAGAGCAACCCACAGAAGATGAGAAGTGGAAAGAGTTTAAGAAAATCTGGGGAACCATTTTGATAGTTTAAACAGTCTAATTTACTTCAGCTATGACAGTGCAGTTCTCTTCGGGAGATTTTTTTCTATGGGAAGACTGTTAATGATACTGGAAAACATGTCAGAAACATTGGTAAAATGATGTATAGTTAAAAACAGAAGCTGATTGGATTGTTGCATCACTTAAATGATCCAGCTATCTAGGTAGTCATGACACTGGTATTTTCATGACAAGGCAAAATCTGTATCAAACTTCTAAGAATTCCAAAGACAAAAGTCACAAATCAAAGGGCGAGGGAAAGAAATGTGCTTGGTTTTGTCCAAAAGACACATGTCACATTCTGTGAATGCCATTGTAATAAGTGACTGCAGAAGCACGAGGAGCTGGCAGAGTGGGGAGAAACGGGGGATTTCAAGTATGAGTTAGTCATCAAAATTACCTTCCCTACCAGCCAGATATGACTGGCTTGGCAGGCAATGGAGGAAGGCAAAGTTGCAGAGTGTGGGCAGAAATTGCATAGCATCGTAACCCTTTGCTGCAATATGTGCTCTGTATATGGGGGGAAGGGAGGAGGGGGCAGGATGCTAGTCTTATTAAATCCTATTTATATAGTACAATACAATATAAAAGCATGTGAGATATGTCAGGATATCACGACAATGTCATATGTTTTACAAAAATTCCTTAAAATAAATGTTTAAGACCTGTAAGTTCTAGAGCCAGCCTAAGATCTATTCCCCTTTATACCTGACCTTCAAAATCATGACTGCCATCTTTTAAGCACCCAGAAGCAACTTCCTCTCATGCTATAATATCAGCAAGTTCAGTCCTACCTCTGAAAGCAGCTACCTAAATAACAATATTTAGTAATTTAATTTAATTGCTTATCCTACAAATATGAGCAACATTTCCACGGTTTCCCTGTGTCCTTCAAAGATATGCCAGAGAATACATAGACTGAGGGGGGAATTTAGTCCTGCTCCTGCCAGGGATGAAGGTGGGAGCCCAGAGTGCCTTTTTCCTGCCTGGAAATGGGCAGAAATGGGGAGGCCAGGCGCTGAGCCATCTGGAGGGGCAGAGATAACTCAGAGACGGCTGTTAGAAGTCTGAGAACGTGACTGCAGAAGCGCATCTGCGCTCTCAAGCCCTCTGCCAGGAGTCGAAAATGGTTACTGCAAAAATTGCCTTAGAGTGGTCACATTCTTCACCTCAAGAAGACTTATGGCTACTATGACTATCAAGCACACTGCTATTAAGACACCTTTGATTTTATTCATTAGCTCACCACATTTTCATTGAGTATGGACTTATTTCAGACACTATTTTAGATAGTAGGGATATAGTAGGGCTGAAGATATCTTCTCTGCCTTCATGTCTCCAGGTGCGAAGGACAGACAGTGAGCAATAAATAAATCTACTCATAAATGGAAAGTGCCAAAGAAGAGGATAGTCAATGAACAGGGATGCAGCAGGATTAAACAGGTTAGGGGAGACATCTCAGCAGAAGTGACATCTAAGTGGAGATATGAACAAAGTGCAGGATGGAATCATTCAGATATTGGGGGGAAAGCATTGCAAGCAAAGGAAATGATAAGTACAAGTGTCATGAAGTGAGGGAGACTTGGGGGTGTTTGCAGGAGAGCCACAGTGTCAATAAGGCCACTGGGCAAAGAAAAAGGAGAAACGGGGGGAAGATGAGGTTGAAGAGGGTCTCGTGCCAGTTTATAATCTCTCAGGCCATAAGGAACTCTTTACGTTATTCTGAATAAGAAAGAAAGTCATTATAGAATATTGATCAGTGGAATGCCATGATTGTTTCAAAGAATCACTGTGTGAAGAATACACTGATTGGGGCTGGGGGTAGCATGAAGGGTAGAAGCAGGGAAACTGGTTAGTTTCTCTAACTGATTAGTTCTCTCACGCAGTGGTTCACGGGAGAGATGTTGTGGCTTGGACTGAGACATTAGCAGTGAGATCAGAATTTATAATTAGATTCAGAATGTATTTTGAAAGAAGAACTGATGAAGACTGCTAATGAACTGGTCATAGAATGTGAAAGAAAGAGGTTAGGAAGATTGCAACACATTTTTGCCTGGAGAACAAAACATTTTGCAGGCCATGAGACCTCTTTCTCAAAGTAATGCTTATTTAGAACTCTGATGTGTAACACCGATTAAAACAGAGCTGTTTCTGGGGTACAGAGGGCATACAGAACTCTATCAGTACATAATTTCCGCACTGAGGCACAGGTGTAGGAATTAACTGCTGACTTTCATGATGACACACAAGTTTTTTAATGTAACCCTGAAGGTCCTACATGATGGAGTCCTTGGCAGCTTGATCTGTCACACAGCCCCTTCTCATCTCTAACATCTAAGTATCCAGCCTTTACCCGCCATAAACCTAGAGAACACTTTATCACTTTCAAAGTGTCCCTCTCTACCATCTTTCCAATGTATGAATCCTGGGCAGGCTTCGACCTGTAAGAAAGGAACCAGCAAGATGAGCAGTAGATATAAACATGAGCCATATATTCCCTCCCTGTCCCAGGGTCTCAGAAGAGGAAGGAAAGGCTGGGATCTAGAGAAATCATCTTTAATAGAGGGACCTGCTTTCTGAGACTGGTTGCAGATACAAATGTATTTTTAAGTCTTAGAGTAGGGATATGAAGACGCCTTTCTTGATTTTCCCCAGGAATCCATTTGAAAGCTTGGAATTCATAGTTAAGCATACCTTATAATGAATCCACTCAGTCAACAATGCTACAATGTCCGGTATTATATCACTACTATACTGTAAAGTTGGCCAGCATATTCTTGAAACACTTCCTCCCTAATTATCTGAGGAAATTTCTTTCACCTTTGAATAAACTGATGGTGATTTTTAGAAATGCATTCCTAAACTTTATATCCATTACATTGGTTCTATTTCCTTAGGATCACACAAAATGGATCTAATCCTTCTGTCACATGCGATTCATTCAACAAGTTCTTATTGAGCACCTACTGTGTGCCTAGCAGAGTTACAGACACTGGGGTGTCTGATGAATAAATCTAGGTCCCTGTTGTGACATAAAATCAGGTGAACTTTTCCAGTTCTTTCTACCAGTGGGCCAAATCTCTTTACTGCTTTGGGAGAACAGTAAGTGACATGTTAAGAAAGTATTTTCTCATCATCTCTCAGTACCTGAGAAATGTTAATAGGAATTATATAGCAGGCAAATAGAAATGATGTAAGCAGAGCTCCCTGAGAATTTTTTCAGTACACTTTTTTCATACAGTATCTTTTTGTCTTTGTTTTAAAAATCAACCAAGTGATGTTTCTCAAAATTAGAAACAGAGAGCCAAGAGTTTATGTTTGAATAAAGTCATATATTAATTTGACTCAGTAACACAACGGAAAGGAAATGAGTTGGCTAAGGGTCTTTAGAAATACAAAAGACAAGTTATTTTGTGAAGACTCTGTGACCATCTTTATTTATATAAAGTGTGACCATTATTTTTCAAACCTTTAAGATCACTCTTAGATGACTTTCTCTTTGGGCAATATTATTAAATATTTGGATATTATTAAATATTTGGGCAATATTATTAAAATATTACCAGGAAACCCTGTTTAATTACTTTGAAGGAGCTGAAGTGAATCCATCAGATAACTATTGATATTCACATGAGAATTTAAATATCTGACTATTCTTGATACTAAAGACATGTAAATATCCACGCTTAAGTTAAATAAAGTACACTCCTCCATGGGCAGCATAAATATCTATGTGCTAATAAGATGTTCTCTTGACAGTAGCCTTAAGGGGAATTCTTATTATATCTTACACATGTCTTAACACATTTGTATTTAACCTGAAGCATAGATACATATTAGATATTCTGTTTGGGCACAGTCCTCTCTGCTTCTTGCCAAACAGCATGTATTTCTGGGAATGCCCATGGTTAGTAATACCTCTGTAATGACATGGGTTAACTGAGGTTAACAACCTTCCTTAAAACACACACAGACACATCGAGTGACACATACACATAGTGACACACACAGGTTAATGGAGAGAAGCAGCAACAGAAAACTAACACAAGATGCATTTTAAATGCAATTTTGAATTGCCAAAGAAGCTTCGCACCTCAGCAATATCTGCAGACTCAGAGTCTTTTCCCCCAGTGTTTAGCTCTGGATATGACATGGTGGAAGTAAATCACTAACAGTGGACTTTTATTATGATCTACTGTATAGTCAGTTAAAAGGCATAAAGTTTGTTTTGAGTTGAGATACAGTGTATTATGGTAACTAAAATCACCACCAGGAGTCCAGTTGTTTCCTTTAAATCCCCATTTTAATTTGCCTGCAATGCGGGAGACCTGGGTTTGATCCCTGGGTTGGGAAGATCTGCTGGAGAAGGGAAAGGCTAATCACTCCAGTATTCTGGCCTGGAGAATTCCATGGACTGTATAGTCCACGGAGTTACAAAGAGTCGGACATGACTGAGCGACTTTCACTTAATGCCTAACTAACTGTGTGACTTCAGAAAAGATGTTTAATTCCTCTGTGCTTCAGTATGATTGTTTATTCTTAATCAGAAAATGTGTATAATACTTTGTTTTTTTCTTGTTTAGTCACTACTCTTTGTGACCCCATGGACTGCAGCCTTCCAGGCTCCTCTGTCCATGGGATTTTCCAGGCAAGAATACTGGAGTGGGTTTCTATTTCTTTCTCCAGGGAATCTTTCTGACCCAGGGATTGAACCCAGGTCTCCTACTGCAAGCAGATTCTTTACCACTGAATCACTAAGGAAGTCCATAATACTATCTACTTCACAAATTTCTTACGAAAATAAAATGAAACTTTGTATGTAAAGTGCCATAAGCACATGAATATTTTTGCTGTTATTAAAATGCCACTAATTTGCTGAGCTTTATGAAAAAAAAATCCATTGTTTTCTCAGGCAAAACAATGGTTACTGAATCCAAATAACTTTCTTCTTTTTCAATATGTCATTTTATTTTGATTCTCACTTAAATGGAATATATTTCTGCATTCCTATCTGACTTTCTTGTCTTGAAAAATGACTCTAGTAGGAGTCTAAGGATGGAAATGGAGAGTAACACCTCTTCAATCATTTGTCAGACATAGTACTAAGTAACCTCAAAATTATCAAGGCCATCATGCATGTTAATCCCATTTTTATAGACTTTTTAAGGTGAAGCTCACCAATAATGGGTAGTTTCTATATAAATTCTGTATTGCATTAAGCACGATGCTGTAACGTATTGACCTCAGCACTAAAACCCCAGAACAAGGTTGCTTTCCCTGCCTTTACCTTGTTGGCTTAGTCTATATTTGAAGCTTATATGTCTACTAATACAATTTTCACTCATATCAGTCTAGTATTTATGAAATTATTCCTACTCTTATACTGAATCTCTTAATAAACACATTCTCTTTACAAAAATTTTATGACTACTGTTGTGACAACTCATTCTTACCTGTTATATTAAGATACCATGAAATAGATTGCTCAATACTTGCAGATGACAGTAGGTTCTACTACTTATTAATAACTTTATAACTTCTTGATAGATTTCAGTTCTCTGCTAAAAAGTAGGGACAATGGCTCACATTTTCTGTACTATATTAAGAAATAATGGAAATGGAATTCTGAGCATAGTGCCTGACAAATAATAGGCAGCCGATGAAAGGAAAGTGTTAAAATTACAGTTCATCAGCTTGAAACTATAATTCTTACAATGGTACTCCCCAAATGTTGGCAGAAATATCAACAACCTCACACATACAGATGATACCACTCTAATAGCAGAAAGTGAAGAGAAACTAAAAAGCCTCTTGATGAGGGTGAAAGAGGAGAGCTAAAAAGCTGGCTTAAAACTCAACATTCAAGAAACTAAGATCATGACATCTGGTCCCATCATTTCATGGCAAGTAGAAAGGGAAAAGTGGAAGCAGTGACAGATTTTATTTTCTTGGGCTCCAAAATCACTGTGGATGGTGACTGCAGCCCTGAAATTAAAAGTAACTCCTTGGAAGAAAAGCTATGACAAACCTAGAAAGCATATTAAAAAGCAGAGACATCACTTTGCTGACAAAGGTCTGTATAGTCAAAGCTATGGTTTTTCCAGTAATCATATATAGATGTGAAACTTGGACTATAAATAACGCTGAGTGCTGAAGAATTGATGCCTTTGAATTGTGGCACGGGAGAAGACTCTTGAGAGTCCTTTGGACAGCAAAGATCAAACCAGTCAGTCCTAAAGGAAATCAACCCTGAATATTCAGTGGAATGACTGATGCTGAAGCTCCAGTATTTTGGCCACTGGATGTGAAGAGCCTACTCTGGAAAAGACCCTGATGCTGGGAAATATTGAGGGAAGGAAGAAAAGGGGGCAATAGAGGATGAGATGTTTAGATAGCATCAATGACTCAATGGGCATGAATTTGAGCAAACTTTGGGAGATAGTGAAGGACAGGGAATCCTGATGGGATGTAGTCCTTGGAGTTGCAAGGAATAGGACATGTCTTAGTGATTGAACAACAGCAAATCCAAATGCCACCTGGGGAAAGCAGATTTGTGTGACTTCCCCTTTGGAACATATCCCTTCTATCACACTGGTGTTGAGCATTGATACATTTTATCTCAAATTCATCCACCAATTCTGGTATGCCATCATTAGTAGCCTCAGTTAATGACAAATTAACTAAGATTTAGATTAATTTGGACAAGGTTAGATTGGCAAGAATTGGGACAAGAATTTAAAATCAAGACTATGACTCTAAATCTCAAGGCACTTCTATGTTCTACATATTTTCCTTCAATAAGTAAACCCAAAGATCTGGGCAATTCCTGCCTCATTATGTCCTTACTGAACTATCATAATGGAATTTTAGCCACTCTGTTTTCACTTTTTCTCTCCATCAGTCTATTCAGCACCTTGTGAACAGAGATATTTTGGACATCTCATTTTCTGTGGTGTTTCTTCTGCTTAAATGTCTCTTCAGTTGCTCTCTGTTTCCTGAATCAATCTGAGACTTTCACTCATAGCTCTAAACCCATCTTTCCAGCAAGTTGGTTGCTATTTTCAATAAAGTTCCCAGTAGCCTGTCTACTGCATGATCTTTGATCCTCCAGACCTGCTCACACTTGAATTCTGTCCAAGCCGTCACCTCCATCTGCATGGCTCTTTGCCATCTCTACCCCAGACCAAATCCCACCCACCCTTTGAGATCCAACTCAATTACTATGTTTCTGTGAAGTATTTCTGAATCCCTGGTTAAAAATGATCTTTATCTTCATAATTACAAACGTCTTCAGGGTTAATATTCTTATATGTTGTGTTCTCATACTATTGTATGTATGCTCCCATAGTGCCCTCTACCTTTCCAAATTTAAATTTATAATAAATAATCAAATATTATTTTTACTTATGTTAAGGTCTCCCTCCCACCCCCCACTTCTAGGTGGCAAACAGCATAGATAGTACCAGTCTTGTTCATTGTCTAGCAGAGTGCCTGGTATACAGGAGTTGCTCAATAAACACTTTTGAGTGAGTACATAGATAGTACCTTCTACTTCATTTAATAATCTGTTATACTAATAATCTCCTATATCTTCTCCTAGGTTATAATTTCCTAAAGGATGGAATCTGTGACTATCTTCTTTATATTACTCACTGAGTTCACAAATGTGGGTTAAATATATTAATAAACATTTCCTATACAAACTTGTTCTATAAGAAATAAGATTTAAGAGTATTTACATTTCTAATTCTATGCACTAAATGAAATATTATACAGCTATATTCTTATACTTCAAATAAAAATATCCTAAATGGCTGCTTCTAGATAATAAGCTGGGGTTTCACTAGTTAATATTTTATCAAATACTCTTTGGAACTAACTCACCAGTGCCAGTAGGAGTAATAAATAATCCCAAGACTTTGACCATAGTGGAATAAAGGTTTGGAGTTGACCGAAGAAGCATGTTGATTCATATAAAAATCAACTCAATAGAAAGCCTCAGTCAGAGTCTTCTAATCTTGCCAAAGTTTTGCTTTGAATAAACAAATGGTTTGTTGTTGTTGTTGTTGTTTTAATTTAAGAAGTTTGTTTTCATAAACAGTTAAGAAATAACATTTAGTCCCATATTACCACTAAATTAAATTATAAGCGTGTTAACTACTTTGGTGGCCCAGTTCTACACATAGCATATGTGTATCATTATATTTTCAAATATTTCATAATTCAAGATGTCTTATCTCCTAGTTAATCTGGTAATATTTTACTTTGAATCATTAAAAAAAATGTTGCCTGCATCTTTGCATTAGGGTTCTCCTTTTGCTTGAAATACTCCCTCCCCAGATATCTACATGTCTCACTTTATAAAGACACTCTGGTTATCCTAATAACCTATCTTACACTGATAGCCCAACTCACTCCCTATCCCTTTATTCTTTTTCCATTTTCTTTGTTGTACTTATCATTACCCAAATTATGATATATGTATTTACTTATTTTCTGCCTCAATTAAAAAATGTTACCTTAATAGCAGACACATGACAGATATCAAGTAGCTACTTGATGAGTAAATGAACTTAACATTTAACTCATCAGTCACCTTCAGAACTCATCAGAAGTATTCACTGCTTTTAGTATTTTATAGCATAAACCTCTTTATCAGGTTGAACTCCAAGTTTGTGTCAAAAATATACTCAGTTTTTTGAAATCGTTTTTCAAATGTTTATCCAGCTAAGCAAGAGACACATAGCTGCATACTATAAGCTTCTCAAGGGAAGAAGTTTCTTCTCATGTTGATTTTCTACTTTTTTTTTTTCCTATTCAACACAGTAAGTCAGCATCCAAGGGAAATAGCTACCCTTCTAAGTTACCCATATATTTTTAACTCTGAAAATTTACTGGAAGTAGTTTGTGAAGTACCCATGTTGCAACCCTTAGTTGGTCCTAGAACAATCTCAAGAGTGATGGTCATGTCTCATGAAAAGCTCCTCTTCACAGGGAAACCTTTCCATTCTAGCTTTTGTCTTCATTCATTTGCACTTAAATTTAAAAATCTAGTGTAAAGGGCTTCCCAGGTGGCCCAGTGAATCCATCTGCCAGGACAGGAGATGAAAGAGACACAGGTTCAGTCCCTGGGTGGGGAAGATCCCCTGGAGAAGGAGATGGCAATCCACTTCACTGCTCTTGCCTGGGAAATTCCAAGGCCAGAGGACCCTGGCGAGTGATAGTCTATGGGATCGCAAAGAGTCAGACACGACTGAGCAAGTAAATGATGTCATTTTAGTCTTTTTTAGGAAGACTTCCATTTCATTATGAAAAACAGAATCATAGCAATGTGATAGTGATGTTTGACATTTAAAAGAAGTCTGTGTACTTGAAAATGAAACATTAAACAAAATGCACATGCACTTGAATATTGACCTGAATGTTTTCCCCTAAGACTGGGATCACAGCAGGGATCACTCCTATTGATACTGGAGGCCCTAACCAGTTCAGAGAAGCAAGGAAAAGAAATCTAGAACCTACAGAATGAAAAAGAATAAACTGCCTTTATTAGCGTATTATATAGAAAATATCTAAGTATTGATCAGAAAGGGACTAGTATGTAAGCTTACAAAGGCTACAGGATAGCAAATTACATATAAACATCAAACAGTCTTTTCATATATTATCACTGGATGAATGAATATTGAAATTATAAAAGCAGTACAGTTATACCTCAGAGATACAGGTTCAGTTCCAGATAGCTGCAATAAAATCAGATATCACAACAAAGCAAGTCACACAAGCTTTTTGTTTCTCAGTGTGTATAAAAGTTATGTTGATACTATACTGTAGCCCATTAAGTATGCAATGACATTATGACTAAAAAAGCAATGTTCATAGCTTAATTTAAAAATACTTTATTGCTAAAAATTGCTAATCATTATATTAGCCTTCAGTGAGTTGTAATCTTTTATCGGATGGAGGCTCTTGCCTTGATGTTGATGTCTTGCTGACAGTAGTGGTTGCTGATGGTTGGGATGGATGTGAACATTTCTTAAAATAAAATGACAATGTAATTTGCCACATTAATTGACTCTTACTATGACAAACGATTTCTCTGTGGCATGCAATGTAATTTGATAGCATACATCCATAGTAGAACTTGTTTCAGAATTAGAGTCAGTTCTCTAGAACCCTACCACTACTTTATCAACCAAATTTATGTAATATTCTAAATCCTTGTTATTTCAACAATCTTCATAGCATCTTCACTGGGAGTATATTCCATCTCCAGAAACCAATTTCTTTGCTCATCCATAAGGAGCAACTTCCCATCTGTTTTATCATGAGATTGTCACAAATTAGTCACATATTCAGGTTCTACTTCAAATTCTAGTTCTCTTGCTATTTCTGTCATATCTGCAGTTCCTTCCTCCACTGATGTCTTGAACCCCTCAAAGTTATCCAGGTGGGTTGAAATCTACTTCTTCAGAGCTCCTGTTAATGTTGACAACTTGATGTGTTCTTATGAATCACAAATATTCTTAATGATATCTAGACTGGTGAATCCTTCCCAGAAGGTTTTTAATTTAGTTTGTCTAGATCCATTAGAGGAATCATTATCTGTGGCAACTCTGTATGTGTGCTCAGTCATGTCTGACTCTTGGCAGCCCTATGGACTGTAGCCCACTGGGTTCCTCTGTCCATGAGATTTCCCAGGCAAGAATACTGGAGTTGGCTTCCATTTCATCCTCCAGGGGATCTTCCTGACCCAGGGATTGAATCCACGTCTCCTGCATTTCAAGCTGATTCTTTACTGCTGAGCCACTGGGGAAGCCCATGACAACTATAGTATTATAAAATATATTTCTTAAATAATAAGGTTGAAAGTTAAAATTACTCCTTGATCCATGGATTGAAGAATGGCTATGTTAATAAATAATAATAATGATGATAGTAAAATAAAACCTGATAATAATAAAAAATTTTATTTATCAGTGCTTTTCAGTGACCAGGTGCCTTGTCCATTAGCAGTGATATTTTGAAAGGAATCTTTTTTTTCTGAACAGTAGATCTCAGCAGTGGGCTTAAAATATTCAGTAAACAATATTATAAATAGATGTGCCATCATCCAGGCTTTGTTGTTCCATTTATAAATTACAGGCAGAGATATATAGCATCATCTTAAGGACGCTAGGATTTTTTGGAATGATAAATTAGCATTGGCCTTAATTTAGAGTTACCAGCTGCATTAACCCCTAACAAGAGAACTCACCTGTCTTTTGAAACTTTGAAACCAGGCATTGACTTATCTCTAGCTCTGAAAGTTCTAGGTGCCATCTTCTTCTAATATAAGGCTGTTTCATTTACATTGAAAATCTGTAGTTCAGTGTACCCACCTTCACAAATTATCTTAGCTAGATCTTCAAGATAATTTATTGAAGCTTGTATAAAGCATCAGAACTTGTTGCTTAACTTTGCACCTTCAAGTTCTGAAGATGGCTTCTTTCCTTAAAACTCATGAATCCACCTCTGCTAGCTTCAAACTTTTCTTCTGTAGCTTCTTTACTTCTCTTAGACTTCATAGAATTAAAGAGTTAGGACCTAGACTTTGGCCTAAAGGAATGTTGCAACTGGTTTGATCTTCTATTCAGACACTAAAACTTTCTCCATGTGAGCAATAAGGCTGTTTCTTTTCATTCATATATTCACAGGAGTAGCACTTTGAAGTTCCTCCAAGATCTTTTCCTTTGCATTCACAGCTTGGCTAACTGATGCAAGAGATCTTAGCTTTTGGCCTGTACACAGGCTTTCAACATGCCTTCCTCACTAAGCTTAATCATTTCTAGCTTTGACTTAAAGCGAGAGATATATGACTGGTCCTTTTACTTGAACACTTTGAGACTATTGTAGGGTTAGAAAGTGGCCTAATTTCAATGTTGTTTTATTTTAGGGAATAGGGAGGCCTGAGGAGAGGAAGAGAAAAGGGGGAACAGCCAGTGGATGGAACAACCAGAACACACACATTTATCAATTAAGTTCGCTATCTTACATGGGCACAATTTGTGGTGTCCAAAACATTTACAATAGTAACATCGAAGATACTGACCACAGACCACCATAGCAAATATAATAATAAAAAAGTCTGAAATATTGTGAAAATTTTCATAATGTGACACAGAGACACGAAGTGAGCAAATGCTATTGGAAGAATGGTGTCAGTAGACTTGCTAGATATTAGGTTGCCACAAACCTTCAATTTGTGGAAAAACACAGTATCTGTGATGTGCAATAAAATTAAGTGAAATGAAATGAGGTATGCCTGTATTGCCTCCAATAGCATTAAAAGCCAAGGGAATTGTAGATATTATCTTATACTAACTTTTAATGGAATATCATTTGTAAAAATACTGAATCACCATGCTGTACTCCAGAAACTAATACCATATTGTTAATCAACTTTACTTCAATTAAAAAAAAATTAAATTAAAAAAATAGAGCAAGGGATCAGGGAAGAGTTCCCTGAGGACATTTGAACCAAAACCTAAAGGATTCTCTGGTTAGGTGAAGCTTACAAGGAAGAGCTGCCCAAGCAGAGGAAGCAGTGCTGTTAGATGAGCAGGAGCTCAGCTGGTTCATGTTACTGATAAGACAAGTGTGTATGAAACATAGTGAGCACGAAAGAAAACAGCCTATAATTATTGCAAAGAGAAATGCAAAATCATTCCACACAAATTTTTGTATATGAGTGTTCAAAATTGGCTTCTTAAATCTGGACAATTTTCTAGTATATGTAGGTAATGCATGCATGCATGCATGCTAAGTCACTTCAGTCGTGTTTGCCTCTTTGCGACTCTGTGGACTATAGCCCACTATGCTCCTCGGTCTATGGGATTCTCCAGGCAAGAATGCTGAAGTGGGTTGTCATTTCCTACTCCACTGAAGTTCATTAAGGAGTAATAATGTATATGTAGATTTATATCACATTATGCTGAATATTTTCTAAAAGTAATATTTGTGACAATGTTGGAAAAACAGCAATAATAGGAATACTATATAGATAAAAGGTATACAAATTCTAGAAATGCTTCCTGCGATGATTACATATAAGCATCCTGGCATATTATTAATATTCTTCCATCCTTTCCACCAGTATTTAATAGACTATTACAATGTTCACTGCTTAATTGAATGCTAATTTATTATTCCTTGTGTGATTAAAATTTACTTCTCCAAGACTGTAAAATCCTAAAAGGTAGAGGTTTTCTGCTTCTTTTGTATTTCCAAAAGACCCTTGCTTAGCATTAATCGGAAACTTATTCACTTGGAAATGTCAGCTGTGAATATGAATCACAATGAACCCCAGATTCACAACTTACCAGCATTTCAGGAAGACAAGGAGGGTATAAATTAAGAACACCTAATTAAGATCAATTGACAGCAACCATAGTGTAACTTCCCAGAGTCAAATTAAGAATGCCTTGTCTGAGGGCAGCAAAGGAGATATAGACATAAAAAACAGACTGGTGGACACAGTGCAGGAAGGAGAGGGTGGAACGACTTGAGAGAGCAGCAGGAAACATATACACTACTGTATGTAAAACAGAGAGCCCGTGAGAATTTGCTGTGTGATGTAAGGAGTTCAGGGCCCTGTGACACTGGTCGGGTGGGGTGGGAGGTGGAAGGGAGGTTCAGGAGGGAGGGGACACATGTATACCTATGGCTGATTCATGCAGATGCACAGCAGAAACCAACAGTGTTGTAAAGCAATTATCCTCCAGTTAAAAAAAAAAAAAAAAGGAATCCCTGTTCTGAGGTTCTACTTTGTCCCCTGAAACTGTGGACAAATACATCACCTAACAAGGGAGAAACAAGACTTTTTTCCATTAGGTTTTTGAACTTCAGATTAGGTGATAGGTAAGGCATGTTTTGTCCTTAAAAATAACCTAGGAGTTCTCTTTTCAAATACTGGCAAAAGAGAAATTGAAAAGAAAAATGCTAAATTACAAGAAATTGCATACAAATTTTACCTTCCTTTATATGTAACAGTCTCAGCTGACTGGATCCATACCTCCCATGTTAGCTTTTCAAAAAAATTTATAAGATAGTTCAATAGACTCTCAATAAATTCTTAAAAAACAAAACAAAACTCTAGTCCCATTTCTTTGAACTAAAGTAATTTTAACCATTCTTACCCAACACAGCATAAAATGCTTCTTGAGAAATCAAATTCTGTTACTTGAAACTGAGTTTGTTAGAGCATCTTAGGGGACAAAAGCAGAGTTAAAACAGTTTTAATGACTAAAAAAGAATTTGTAAGTTGTTAAGCACGCACTCTTCTGACAAATATTTAGAAGTTTATTGATGCTCAATATTTTTGGCATCCATCCTTAAAAAAATCTTCAAAATTCTGTCTCTTAATCAGAAACCAAATAGTTTATATAAAGTGCAATCTTAAAATAAATTGAACTTGCAATAAATATATACTTTATATACACACTTGTATACACACATATTGTGGGCTTCCCCAATAGCTCAGTTGGTAAAGAATCCACCTGCAATGCAGGAGACCCTGGTTCGATTCCTGGGTGGGGAAGATTCCCTGGAGAAAGGATAGGCTACCCACTCACTGGAGTGGGCTTCCCTTGTGGCAAAGCTGGTAAAGAAACTGCTTGCAATGTAAGAGACCTGGGTTCGATCGCTGGGTCAGAAAGATCTGTAGAAGGGAAAGTTTACTGACTCCAGTGTTCTGGCATGGAAAATTCCATGAACTGTAGAATCCATGGGGTTGCAAAGAGTCAGACATGACTGAACGACTTTCACTTTCCCAAACACACATATTGTCAAAGAAAATGTGGTATTGCTATTTTGTCTCTGGTAAAATAAATAATTAAATGCATAAATATGTATTTTTAAAACACAGTTGCTTTCAATAAGCAACCAGTTTTCTTTCCTTAGCTTCCTGTTTGGTTGACTGGAATAAAGGTTTGCATTTCAGTGGTATTTTGCAATCCAGTTCAGAAGGAGGAGCTATGATTAAGATTTAAATGTCCTAGATAAGAGAGATCAACAATTATTATAATCTGCATATTAAATAAACAAAATTAACATGCTCCAGAATCTCTGTCACATTTCTAAAGGGCCAGGTGTGAAAGAGGTAATGAGTATGTTAGAGTGCTGTATATGAAGAAGAAATGCAAGAGTTTCTCATTTGTGGAATTTTCCCCTCAAAAGTTGAGCTGCCATACCACTGACCAATGAACTAAACTATTTTGATGACCAAAAGCTTCATTTGAGTTTTCCATAAGCTCTTATGAAAAAACTTGAACAAGGATTTTGGCCAACCCAATATCATACAGCCCAAATGCAATTTCATTAGGTTTATAGTTTTTATAAAAAGTCATTTTTTATTTTTTGAAGGGCTAAATATACATTAAGTGGTTACTTGATAGCTATTTGCTATAGTAAAATCATGTAATTCCTAGGAACTTAAAAAGACATACCTGATAGCTATGAAATTACATTGAATAATTAAACTGTATTTCCTGAGTTTTTAAAGAAAACTGACAAATTGTGTGTATAGCTTAAAAAATGTAACTACTAAATTTTGTCTTTGTAAGAATGAGAGTGTGAAAGTGTTATTTGCTCAGTTGTGTCCTACTCTTTGAGATCCCATGGACTGTAGCCCTCCAGGCTCCTCTGTTCATGGAGTCTCCCAGGCAAAAATACTGGAGTGGGTCATTCCCTTCTCCAGGGGATATTCCTGACCCAAGGATCCTGCAGTGCAGGCAGATTCTTTACCATCTGAGCCACTATCCATTCTCACCTTATAAGAATGACTAAGGTTCTATTATTGAATTTCATTTTCTGAGAGATCCTACTTTTATTTCTATAAATAGATCAACAGAAATTTCCTTCTATATTTGCAAGAAAATCTATTAATCAATTTGTTATAATATTACATTTTCCTATAGATAAAACTTTGAAAAGGAATTACATCCAGAAAAAAAGCTTATTTCATGGCTGTATGTATAATAAGTCATATTTGATTAAATATACAACAGCATTTGGAATCTAGTTTTTATATAGTTTTCCTGATGAAGTTAAGCATTATAAATGAAACATTAGCATTAGCAAATGCAACATAAATCATAGAAAATGCAATTCTAATTGATTTGATTCTAAATGATGTTTATTTCATTTATTTTAATGAATGGAAAACACATAATTAAAGTAGATAATCCAGTTCCAGGAATTTAGAACAAATCTTACCACACAGCCTAGAAAGATATCTTATATAAAATTTATTAAACTATTTTTGGAAAGGCAATCATAAGATATGCACATTAGTGTCCTTGAATTCCTGATCCACTTAAAAAAATTGGGAGGAATTAGAAAGATTTTTTTTCAATTTGAAGAAATGTAGATTGATACTTAACTATGAACTCTGGCTTTCAAATATCAGCAATAGTATCTAGTTCAGCTTATTTGAGTTGGTTAGTAAGGCAAGTATACAGCAACAATTAGCTTTACTATATTCTTTGATAATAAACTGCAACTTTGCTTCAATTATGCACATGTCCAACCAGTGGAGGTTTCTGAGATAATCAACCCAAATAGATCCCCATAATATAAATAAGGTGTATATAACACCATTAAAAAATCTATTCAAAAACTATAAATTTGTAAATGAATAAGTTCTTGGCTAATAAGCCATATCTTCCACATTGTTACAGATCATTTATAAGTAATATTTAAGCAACCAACAAGATATTAATTTCCAAAATTTACAAATAGCTCATGAAACTTAATATTATCAAAACAATAAAAAAAATTGGGCAGAAGGCTTAAAGAGAAATTTCTCTGAAGAAGATATATAGATGGCCAAGATGCACATAAAAAGAAGCTCAACACCACTAATTATTAGAGACATGCAAATCAAAGTTACAATGAGATATCACCTCATATTGGCCAGAATGACCATCATCAAAAAATCTACAAACAGTAAGTGCTGGAGGGAGTGTGGAGTAAAGGGAACCTTCCTACACTGTTGATGGGACTATAAATTGGTACAGCCATTATGGAGAATAATATGGAGATTCCTTTAAAAACAAAAAAATAGAGCTACTGTATGATCCAGCAATCTCATTTCTGGGCATATATCCAGAGAAAACATTAATTCAAAAGGATACAGGGACCCAAAGTTCATTACACACTATTTACAATAGCCAAGACATGGAGGCAACCTAAATATCCATCAGCAGATGAATGGATAAAAAAAGATGTGGTACAGATATACAATGTAATACTTAGCCATTAAAAAGAATGAAATAATGCCATTTGTAGCAACAAGGATGGGTGGAGATTATCATACTTAGAGAAGAGAAGTAAGTCAGACAAAGGAAGACAAATATCATGTGGTATCACTCATATGTGGAATCTAAGGGAAAAAAAGGATACAAATGAACTCATTTACAAAATAGAAACTGACTCACAGACTTAGAGAATAAATTTATGGTTACCAAGGGGAAGTGTGGAGGGCAGGGATAGATTGGGAGCTTGAGATTGACATGTACACTCTGCTATATTTAAAACAGATCCAATGAGAACCTACTGTAAAAAGTAAAAATCAAATAAAGGAAAAAATGCAGTCAGGAAGAGGTAGATGGCAGTTGACTAGCTAAATAAATTAAAACAAGGAGAAATGAGTGGTTTTTACCAATTTTAAGGACATTTTAAATACTACTTAATTCTTGCTGTTCTTGTTAGATCAAGAAAGAACAATCCTAAACAAGGAGTGGTGTTTGTGCTTTAGTTGCTAAGTCATGTCTGACTCTTGCGACTCTACGGACTGTAGCCTGCCAGGTTCCTCTGTTCATGGGATTCTCCAGGTGATAATACTGGAGAGGTTTGCCATTTCCTTCTCCAGGGGATCTTGCTGACCCAGGAATCAAACCTGAGTCTCCTGCATTGCAGGCTGATTCTTTACCGACTGAGCTAAGAAGGAAAAAAACAAGGAGTATTTGCCCCAAAAAAGATGAATCAGGAAAGACAAAGGATCTAAGTTTTTGTTTTCCTCTGAAGAGGACATCTTTCTTGAGTTAACTTTGGTGGAAAGGAGAAAAGATTAAGGCACTTGTTTCAAGCATTTTATCTGATAATAGCCCATGTGTTGATTTACAATACCCCATGAGTTAGTGTGTTCTTAAAAGTGATATGATATATAAGTAATGAAAACAATGGATTGATCTTTCCTCTGCCTTAACTGTAACAGAAATGATGGCCTATAGTCCATAGGCTTGCAAAGGGTCGAACACAACTGAAATGACATAGCACGCAGGCACACACCACCTAAAGCAAAGCAACTGAAGTTTGAGATCGGAATTAGAGATATAATCAAGGAGTAGTAATCACCAAGAAGAAAAACGATTGTGCAAGGATGGATGATAAGAAGAGGAAGGTAGGTAGTAGGGTCATACTGGGGCAGGAAATGCCTCACTGACTTAATAGAGAGGGGAGCTAAGATGATACCATTTACATAGCTTTGAGGTGATGTCTATGCTACTTACTATGTCAAACTCAATTCTAGACAGGTCTCTACAAGTTACTCAGGTCTATGCATATAACTAAAATCATGATTGATTTCAGCATGTATGTAGATGAGATGGCCAAAAAGTTCATTCTGGCTTTTCTGGACAATGATATAAAACTCTGAATGAACTTTTTGGCCAATCCAATATGTATGAAAATATCAGTGATTTCAGTAGGGAAGTGACATAAGTGACCTGATTTTTAGTCTGTTTTTTAAAACTTTTTAAAGATGAAACTATCAATTCTTACTGTGTATAGCTTCACTTATGATTTGACACTGAAATATGGTCCAAAGGCTTTATTCATATTAGGTCTTTCTACCTATTCAAGTTTATTTGGCTGATTATGAAAAAGAATCAGTACAGAGCATATACAAGAATCTGTCACGGTGAGACAGAGGTGAGAGAGGTGAAATATAAAACTTGCAGCAGCCGTCTGGCACTTGTAAATCAAATGATCATCTAGACTATTTTCCTTTTTGACTTGCATAGTGTTCTCTGGACCCATAAACAAGCAGCAGGCTGGATGTGCCCATGGGCTGTCATTTTCTGACACTGGTCTAGAATCAGAATCTTAAAATTAAGCTAATGAAAATATTTAGGGTGAATGACCATGAGCACCAGACTGTGACAGTGCAGGAGCGGCTGAGAGGAGCTACCCCACGTCCGAAGTCGGGGCAGGGGGTGGCTGAGAGGGGCTACCCCAAGTTCAAGGTCAGGAGGAGCAGCGGTGAGGAGATATTCCTCATCCAAGGTAAGGAGCAGCAGCTGCGCTTTGCTGGAGCAGCCAAGAAGAGATACCCCACGTCCAAGGTAAGAGAAACCCAAGTAAGATGGTAGGCATTGCGAGAGGGCAGCAGAGGACAGACACACTGAAGCCATAATCACAGAAACTAGCCAACTTGATCACAGGACCACAGCCTTGTCTAACTCAATGAAACTAAGCCATGCTCTGTGGGGCCACCCAAGACGGACGGGTCGTGGTGGAGAGGCCTGACAGAATGTGGCCCACTGGAGAAGGGAATGGCAAACCACTTCAATGTTCTTGCCTTGAGAACCCCATGAACAGTGTGAAGAGGCAAAAAGATAGGATACTGGAAGAAGAACTCCCCAGGTCGATAGGTGCCCAATATGCTACTGGAGATCAGTGGAGAAATAATTACAGAAAGAATGAAGGAATGGAGCCAAAGCAAAAACAATACCCAGTTGTGGATGTGACTGGTGATAGAAGCAAGGTCTGATGCTGTAAAGAGCAATGTTGCATAGGAACCTGGAATGTTAGGTCCATGAATCAAGGCAAACTGGAAGTGGTCAAACAGGAGATGGCAAGAATGAATATCGACATTCTAGGAATCAGCGAACTAAAATGAACTGGAACAGGTGAATTTAACTCAGATGACCATTATATCTACTACTGTGGGCAGGAATCCCTTAGAAGAAATGGTGTAGCCACCATGGTCAACAAAAGAGTCTGTAATGCAGTACTTGGATGCAATCTCAAAAATGACAGAATGGTCTCTGTTCATTTCCAAGGCAAACCATTCAATATCATGGTAATCCAAGCCTATGCCCCAACCAGTAATGCTGAAGAAGCTGAAGTTGAACTGTTCTGTGAAGACCTACAAGACCTTTTAGAATGAACACCCAAAAAAGACGTCCTTTTCTTTATAGGGGACTGGAATGCAAAAGTAGGAAGTCAAGCAACACTTGGAGTAACAGGCAAATTTGGCCTTGGAGTATGGAATGAAGCAGGGCAAAGGGTAATAGAGTTTTGCCAAGAGAACACACTGGTCATAGCAAACACCTCTTCCAACAACACAAGAGAAGACTCTACACATCAGATGGTCATCATCAGATGGTCAACACCGAAATTAGATTAATTATACTCTTTGCAGTCAAAGATGGAGAAGCTCTATACAGTCAGCAAAAACAAGACCGGGAGCTGACTGTGGCTCAGATCATGAACTCCTTATTGCCAAATTCAGTCTTAAGTTGAAGAAAGTAGGGAAAACCACTAGACCATTCAGGTATGACCTAAATCAAATCCCTTATAACTATACAGTGGAAGTGAGAAATAGATTTAAGGGATTAGATCTGAGAGAGAGAGTGCCTGATGAACTATGGATGGAGGTTCATGACATTGTACAGAAGACAGGGATCAGGACCATCCCCATGGAAAAGAAATGCAAAAAGGCAAAATGGTTGGCTGAGGAGGCCTTACAAATAGCTGTGAAAAGAAGAGAAGTGAAAAGCAGAAGAGAAAAGGAAAGATATACTCATTTGAATGCAGAGTTCCTAAGAATAGCAAGGAGAGATAAGAAAGCCTTCCTCAGTGATCAATGCTAAGAAATAGAGGAAAACAACAGAATGGGAAAGACTAGAGATCTCTTCAAGAAAATTAGAGATACCAAGGGAACATTTCATGCAAAGATGGGTTTGATAAAGGAATAAATGGTATGGACCTAACAGAAGCAGAAGATGTTAAGAAGAGGTGGCAAGAATACCCAGAAGAACTGTACAATAAAGATCTTCACGACCTATATAATCACAATGGTGGGATCATTCACCAGACATCCAGGAATGTGAAGTCAGGTGGGCCTTAGAAAGCATCACTATAAACAAAGCTAGTGGAGGTGATGAAATTCCAGTTGAGCTATTTCAAATCCTGAAAGATGATGCTGTGAAAGTGCTGCACTCAATATGCCAGCAAACTTGGAAGACTCAGCAGTGGCCACAGGACTGGAAAAGGTCAGTTTTCATTCCAATCCCAAAGAAAGGCAATGCCAAAGAATGCTCAAACTACTGCACAATTGCACTCATCTCACATGCTAGTAAAGTAGTGCTCAAAATTCCCCAAGCCAGGCTTCAGCAATATGTGAACCGTGAACTTCCAGATGTTCAAGCTGGTTTTAAAAAAGGCAGAGGAACCAGAGATCAAATTGCCAACATCCACTGGATCATAGAAAAAGCAAGAGAGTCCCAGAAAAACATCTATTCCTGCTTTATTGACTGTGCCAAAGCCTTTGACTGTGTGGATCACAATAAACTCTGGAAAATACTGAAAGAGATGGGAATACCAGACCACATGACCTGCCTCTTGAGAGACCTATATGCAGGTCAGGAAGCAACAGTTAGAACTGGACATGGAACAACAGACTGATTCCAAATAGGAAAAGGAGTAGTCAAGGCTGTATATTGTCACCCTGCTTATTTAACTTATATGCAGAGTACATCATGAGAAATGCTGGGCTGGAAGAAGCACAAGCTGGAATCAAGATTGCCGGGAGAAATATCAATAACCACAGATATGCAGATAACACCACCCTTATGGCAGAAAGTGAAGAGGAACTAAAAAGCCTCTTGATGAAAGTGAAAGAGGAGAGTGAAAAAGTTGGCTTAAAGCTCAACATTCATAAAACTAAGATCATGGCATCCAGTCCCATCACTTCATGGCAAATAGATGGGGAAACAGTGGAAACAGTGGCAGACTTTATTTTTTTGGGCTCCAAAATCACTGTAGATGGTGATTGCAGCCATGAAATTAAAAGACGCTTACTCCTTGGATGGAAAGTTATGACCAACCTAGATTTAATATTAAAAAGCAGAGACATTACTTTGCCAACAAAGGTCCGTCTAGTCAAGGCTATGGTTTTTCCAGTGGTCATGTATGGATGTGAGAGTTGGACTATAAAGAAAGCTGAGTGCCGAAGTATTGATACTTTTGAACTGTGGTGTTGGAGAAAACTCATGAGAGTCCCTTGGACTGCAAGGAGATCCAACCAGTCCATCCTAAAGGAGATCAGGCCTGGGTGTTTATTGGAAAGACTGATGCTGAAGCTGAAACTCGAATACTTTGGCCACTTGATGTGAAGAGTTGACTCATTGGAAAAGACCCTGATGCTGGGAGGGATTGGGGGCAGGAAGAGAAGGGGATGACAGAGGATGAGATGGCTGGATGGCATCGCTGACTCGATGGACATGAGTTTGAGTAAACTCTGGGAGTTGGTGATGGACAGGGAGGAGTGGCGTGCTGTGATTCATGGGGTCGAAAATAGTCAGACACAACTGAGCGACTGAACTGAGACATACCTTACACTTTGTTTTGGGCTTCCCTGGTGGCTCAGAAGTTAAAGCGTTTGCCTGCATTACGGTAGACCTGGGTTCAATTCCTGGGTCAGGAAGATCCTCTGGAGAAGGAAATGGCAATCCACTCCAGTATTCTTGCCTGGAGAATCCCATGGACGGAGGAGCTTGATTGCCTACAGTCCATGGGTTCGCGAAGAGTCAGACACGACTAAGCGACACTTTGTTTTGCACTGTAATCTATTTTTTATGTTTTTAGGAGTTAATTATTGCCAATTTGCTCTATTTTATCTCACTAGATTTAGATGTGTGTTCAAGATTTTTTGACATTCTAGTATCTAAGCCTGTATTTTTTAGGTAGTATAAAGGGTTTTTCAAAGGATACTTTGATAGGTTTTAAAATCATTTAAGTTTTAAGTTGCATTGCTCATTCCATATATAATATTCTATATATAATATTCCATATATAACATTCCATAATGTTTAATAAATAAAACAAGACGTGGAAGAGACTTGATAAATTTGAACCATGTGAAATTTCTAGTATTCATATGCTTTTACCCTACACAAAGGTCAATTTCATGTGATTCCCACTTATAGATCATACTACTGTATATTTTCTATAGTTATATTTTAGAATAATTCATTTTTATTTTATATAAAAGATTTAAAATAGGGTCTGCTCTCTTAACCCAATGATAATGTTATATAAATTGTTGATGCCTCAAAGTAGCCTGATTTCAAATTCTGAGCCATAATAAGCAATTAATAATAAAACCCTAAGAACTATGCAAGATAATTTAAAAGCAAGTGTATACATTTTAAATACTGGCAACTATAGGGAATCAGTTAAGATTCACAGTTTAGCCATATACACTATTAAAAGAAAATATGTTGTACAAAATTGAAAACAACAAATGCAAACATCCCTGAGTGTCTTTGAATGGGCCTCTGAACCTGGATTTTGAGTATTAGACTTCCTGAAATGCTAAGGTTTCAAGTGCCTCATAATCATTATATGAAACTATATAATGGTTATATGACTCAAGAGTGTGAAAGATTTCTTTTTCTACATATTCATTATCCTAACACATCCAGCCCCACAGTATTCCAAAGACACAATATCTTTTCAAAGACTACTGAGAATAACTGCTCAAACCAACATAGACTTATCTTCTTGGTCAAAATATTGGTTTCTGTGCTGTCTTCCTACATGCATATATGCACAACAATATATCATGTGTATATATAGATATATATACCATATGTACATAGATATGCACATACAGTATGTGTGTAATGTGCTACTACACTACAAGCAAAAATAATAAACTTTTGTTGAATTAACAAATAAAAGTATAAAATCTAGTGTATAAGCATCTGATACTTTCACATCGTCCACAATAAATCCTTATCAGTACCACAAGTTTACTTGGAATGAATTCTTTCCGCTGTTCAGTTCTTTACCTTCTGAATCACTATATCTCAAACATTCCATAGGTTTTCTTAAAAATTATGCAATGAAAAACAAATTTGAAATTTACATTTATTCCTGATCTGTTATCTTTTCTTATTATCTGTTCTTTGACTTTTGGCATATGTTACCCTAAGTCAGCATACAAATCTTGAATACTTACAATGGGCCAAGCAGTGTTTCACACTGGAAATACAGACAGCTCTCTGTTTAACTAGAGAGATATAATTGCAAGCAAATAATTAATCATGCAGAGAAGTGCCAACAGAAGCATACACCTTCTGTTATGCAAGTTTGAATAGGATGACTAAGCCTCAGGCATAATTAAGATTAAAGATATGAAGGTAGGAAGATCATAGGGTCTCATCTAAGGTGAGAAGGAAATTCATTGTAGACAGAAGAAACAATGTGTTCGAGGATGGTCTCCTTGCTACTCCCTTCATTTAGTTCTGCAACTGTACACAAAAGATAAGTAGAACAATGATACTGCTCTGGTAGTCTACTCTAGCATTTCTAATTTGCAAATATCATCACTTCTTCCTCTTGTTTAATTTTTTGCTCAACTCTCAAAGTTCAAAGATTTAAACTCGGTATAAAAGGTCCTTCTTAGCCTTACTGATCATTTCAGTTTCATTTGATAATTTCCAACATCTATTGGTGAGTGTATCCCAAGTCTCTTGACTTTTGCATGGGCTATGTTCTCTCAGCTCAAAAATACCATCTTTCTCTTCCAGCTAATCTCTACCTGCCTTTAAAAACAATTCAATCATTATACATTCAGAGAAGTTTTTATGAGATTGAGTTGGCACCTCTAGAGCACTTCGTTTACACTTTCTTTAAACATTGAAGTTCTTTAAACATCAGTTCATACAATCAGCATGTGGATTTTTTACTTGCCTCTTGCTTCTAAGATCACTATTTGCTGATAACTATATCTCTTATATATGCCTCACTGGTAGACAGCATCAGATATAGGGACTAAGAAAAAGCAATCTATAATATAGAGTAATTTAAGAGGTTCTCTAAGGCCTTAAACAAGATAATGTTCTCCATATTAACTACCTGTTAGCACTTTAGAAATCATGGAATTTAAGTATTTAAAAGGACTTTAAGGCTATCTAATGGAATGTTTTAAAAAATATTTTTGACCATGACCCACCATAAGAAATGTTCTACATCACAGTGTTGTGTACACACACAATCATATATTTAAAACAACAGTTCCACAACATAATACACTTACCACTTACAATACAGTAAAGAAAAGACAAAATGAATAATGCAAAAATACCCAAATTACAACCCAATAAACTAAAAATAGCTATCCACAAAAAAAATTTCAAGTCCCCTTAATGCTTACAACACCCCCCAGCCCCCATTTATTTTACTGCAAACTCTCCCTATAATACCAATAAAAGTGAAGTCTTGAGAGGTAAGCATCTTGTTGAAGACTGGATCTAGAACACATCTAAAGTTCAGGCTAGTATTCTTTCTACTACATCAGTGAGAAAGAACTTCTGCTAAGAAGTCATCACATATCTAACTCAGTCACTGTGAGGGACTAGATCCTTTGGCCCAGATACCTTTACAAGTGAATTAAATGAACCACTGCTTAATCAACTTATCTTATTTCTATGGCACAATCTGAAATTTTAGACAAAATATCTGTGTTAAAAATAGTACTCATCTGGAATCCAATTAGAAAGATATTTTAAAATCCTCAGAACTATAAGCTGTGAATCAATGCTGATGAAGCTTAAGTTCAGAAATTTCATATATCTCTAACAATTCTTTCAGAGTGGAAAAGTGAATGAATAGAGATAATGCCATAAATTGGGAAGAGGAGAACCAGGTTGATAGAGAATTCATACCACAAAATTCTGAAAAGAAAAAAAAAAGGAGAATGAGAGTATTTCAAGTCCTATGTTAATTTTTTAAAATTGAGATTGCTGACATACGTTTATATGAAGTTTGTTAAATATAAAAGTAAGTTTTCTTCTGGTGCACATTTTGTCTGCCTCTAACTTTATATTGGTAAACAAGAAATACATTTTCTTAAAATACATTTTAATAAAAAGTACAGATAATACTGCTATACAATGCTATCATGAAAGGGTCTATGGGGGAAGCTTCATGCATGAAATGGACAGTCTTCTTCAGGATGTGCTGTTGTTTGAGAGCAAATTAAGGAGGGCAGGAACACTCATTATTTAAGTGTCATAGCCTAATGGCTTAAAGCATTATATTTAGTTGAAGACAAAATCAATGATTGTACAATTACAATGATCACAAAATCATGATTGTAAGTTTAAAAGAGTCAGTGCTGAACATGTGGGAAATTGGTGTCTCTACAGAGGTTAAGAATGTTTGAGAAGCAAGGTTAGACCAAGCAGGTGTTTGAACAAAATTACTCATCAAATATCAGTTATTCATTTCCGAGTCTGTAAAACAATAGCCTGAAGTTACCTAAATATAAGTACAAACTTATTTACCTTAAGTTCATCAGTTAATCAATCAGCTTGGAATTCAATTACAACAAGCGTCACATAGAGTCTAGATTTTGTTAATGCAATGTCTTTAGATAAGAATATTTTAATTCATTTCATTCATATAGTAGAAACAATCCTATTGCTACATACTTTCTATTATGTAGAGAGACTATGCTCTTACTTTTATATTTCAAATTTTCCCAGTATATACTTCAATTAGCAACATAAGACAAAAATTTATACCAAGCTATTGATCATACTGAAGAAATTAAATGAGCTATATTAAACACTTTATTCTTTAAAGCATAGATTTTTCTAAATGTTTAGGTATAATACAATTTATTACTGTGGGTCATTTCTACTTCTACCATTTAGAAGGGACCACATTGTCTCCTTTTGAGCACAGGGAACTCTCTACTCAACATTCTATGGTGACTTAATGGAAAGGAAAGATAGATAAGGAGGGGATAAATGTATACATAGAGCTGATTTGGATACAGCAGAAACTAACACAACATCATAAAGCAGTTATACTCCAATAAAATAAAAAAAAATAAAAGAAAATAAAACTTTAACACAAAATACAATAACACACATGAAAAACTTATTTTTAAAGCACTCTCCACCAACCAACATCTGTCGTGACCATCTCAGGAGTAAGTGTACCCACTGATAACCCGGACTGAGAAAAGCTGAGTACTTACTGGTACATCATGGAACCAGCGCTGGGACAGCGTCTATTCAGTCACTATCTGATCTTGATCAGCCAGGTCAGGGTTGGGAGCCTGGAAAACAATGAGAGTCATTGACAACAAGAAAGGAAACAAGTCTGACTGGTTCAGTGACTGAGGTCTGCAGCCTGAAAATAGCTTGATAAGAACATGATCAATTTGCACCAGCTGGCTCCACACAGGGAAGTAATTGCCAATACCTTCCTAGAGAAGCCCCATGCAGTACAGGGGGCACAACATCAGCCGCTGACCAGTCAGAGAGCCACGCTTTCCTGGAGAAGTATGATCAGCACGAGGTGTGGCCTTAATTTGTTTTCAAAAAAATTAAGACACAAAACTTTGACGGTGCTCCATACTTTTTCATTAGAATCATTATTTCTTCTCTGTTTTCAGAGAACCATGAAGTGTTGTGACGTGGAGAAGACCTGGGTTATGGACCAGGATGCTTGCTTTGCTATCTGTCCTCCTGGCATGACAGTATCTATCTTGTTGGGCTTTGTTTTTTTCATAAATAAATATTAGGACTATAATAGCTTTTGATAATACTGTTCATTGTAACTCTGAAGATAACAAATTTATTGAAATAATTTAATAATCCCCAAAGGTAAAAAATATATATATATATAAAAAACTGAACTATTTTTCTCCTATCTTATTAAGAATACATTAGTCCATTTAAGTGTGTGTAAGTTTCTCAGTATTTAGAGTCACTTTAGATAATTGCATTCATCCACAGAAATTTTAGTCTGACTACATGAACTTCTTAAGATCAGTGAAGTTGCAAGATGAATATTATAATTTTATGTGCTGCTTTTAAAGGCTCAGAGCCAGGAGATATTAAAGGAAAATAAGCTTTAACGTTCATCCTGTTCATACAGAATACATTATCTAGGGAATTCTCTGGTAGTCCTGTGGTTAAAACTTAGTGCTTTCTCTGCTGTAGGTCCTGGTTCTTTGCTTTAATTGTAATAAATAAAGACATTGACATATTACGATCTACCTAATGTATCATATGAAGGTTTTTTTAATGACTGTTTCTTAGAATTGACAACTATATCAGTTAATTCTAAAAGTTAGCAGGTAATAGTAACTATCGTAGTGAAATTCACTACATGTGAATTTGACTTCATTGATCTCATCACATGCAACCACATATAGGCAGGCACCATGCTGGTTCTATTGCTGTGCTGCTGATTGACTTATTATCAGTCAAAGATAATGAGTGCATGATGCAAAGCCTCAATGGGAAAAAGTTTACAATAAGACGACATTACATCTTACATTCTGATGACAGGACATCAAGGGGAAAGCTGAGATACTCCCTAATTGATCATTTTCAATCAGTGCCCAAAATTAAAGAAAGGAACAGAAAAAAAACACCTTTTAGAGTAGATTCTAAAAGTACATTTCCCTGTAATTTCAGATTTTATGTAAATTAATTAAATTTATGAACATAGTAAGTAATGTCATCAAAAAGAAATGTTAACCTCATACTTTCTAGTAGCCTAAGGTTTGAGTGCTGACCTTAAGTCACCTTGCACTTATTAAGGCAATCAGTGTATTTATTACTCTGCCATTGAAAGAATGTAAAGGAGGTTTAGTGGAGGATCACATCTTGCCTCAAAACCTTTTGGTGGTCATGGTGATGGTTTAGTCGCTAAGTCATGTATGACTCTTTTGCAACCTCATGGACTATAGCCCACCAGGTTCCTCTGTCCATGGGATTTCCCAGGCAAGAATACTGAAGTGTGTGTTGCCATTTCCTTCTCCAGAGGATCTTCCCAACCCAGAGATTGAACATGCATCTCCTGACTGTAGGCAGATTCTTTACTGCTGAGCCATGAGGGAAGCCCTAGCTCCTTATTTTTCACCTCATCAAGAATTTGTTCATTAAGTTCAAAATCCTCTAAGAATCAAATTTACCCAAGCTTTTCCCCCATAATACATCACATCATGACTTTGTGATTTCTCTTCTATTTTCACAGCCTCCTTCCCATTGGGGTGTTCTCCTTATTCTTTCACTCACTTAAGATAGCATTTAGTAAAAGCGCAGTGCAATTACTCTCTCCTTAATCAAATCTCTAACTGTTTGAGACAGTTTAACATGCAGCTTCTGGGCATCCATGCTTTGATTCAAACTCTTGTTTTGTGACCTTGGTTAAGTCACTTAGTCTCTTTGTGCCTCAATTTCTTCATCATATAAAATAAAAATAACAAATTTTATATTATTTTATTTTTATTCTAGTATAGTTGTTATAAAATTTATATTCGTTTCAGGTATACAATAGAGTGATTCAACATTTTTATAGGTCATATTCTTTATAAAGTTATAAAACAGTGACTATATTCCCTGTACTATATAGTATCTCTTTGTAGCTTATTTATTTTATACATAGTAGCTTGTACCTCTCAATCCCCTACCTCTATTTTGTCCCTCCCTCTTTCCCTCACCAACATTTGTTATTTGTGTTCTTTTTGATGATAGCCATTGTGACAGGTATGAGATGATAGCTCATTGTGCTTTTGATTTACATTTCTCTGATGACAGTGATGTTGAACGTTTTTTCATGTGCCTATTGGCCATCCATATGTCTTCTTTGAGAAAAGGTTTATTGAGATCTTCTGCCCGTTTTTGAATTGGGTTGTTTGTTTTTTATATGGAGTTTTATGAGCTGTTTATATGTTTTGGATATTAACCTCTAAAGACCAACAAATGGATCATTTGTTTCTGTGATGTCTTCTAGTGTCTTAGGTAGACCCACAGTAGGTGACCAATTAACACTTACTGGGTGATTTGTCACATCACTTTCCAAATCACAATTCATTTTTACCTTCTACATTGTTTCTGGGCTTCCCTGGTGGCTCAGTGGTAAACAATCTGCCTGCCAAGCAGGTTTGCAACTCTGGATCAGGAAGATTCCTTGGAGAAGGAAATGGCAACCCACTCCAGTATTCTTGCCTGAGAAATCTCATGGACAAAGGAGCCTGGTGGGCTACAGTCCACGAGGTCACAGAAGAGCCAGACATGGCTGATTGACTAAACAACAACAATATTTCTTCTGGAAAGTTGGGATTTAGGTTTTGCAGTGGCTTATATCTTATTCATAAATGGCTTATAATATTTACTGATAACTTGATAAAAATCTGATTCGGGTACAAAATAACTTGGAAAAATTCTTTGCTGCTCTAAAACAGTGGTACACCAAGGTTGGAGTCAGGGCTTGTGGAAGCTGTCTATTTTGCATATAGAAAATAAAGGGGATTACAGCATGTTTCCTGTAAATAATTCTGTTAATAAAACAAAAGAAAACCAATTAAAGTCAGTGTTGTTATTATTGTCACCATGCACCAGAATTTCCAAACCTAATTAATAAAATGTTCCCCCCTGCTGAGGGTTGAAAACTCCAACTAATGCCCCTAGCCTAACTTATCATCTACATCATGTTCCAAAATTATCCTCTGAGCATTAAATTTCTCCTGGTCAGTAATGAGGATCCCGATACGTCTTAGTGCACCTTCTTATGCATAATTTTACTATGTTTCAGAGCAACAATACATTTCATATCATAGCAAAGTTCCCACATAGATACACATGTATGTTTCACTAAATGGACATCTTTACTACTAGCAGAGAATGGCACTGGTTTTGAAAACTATCTCTTTAATTTGATCCTTAGCCATCCAAATTAGAACCTCCAAGAAACTGTTCTAGAATGAATTAAGTAGTTTCCAGAGGTTCTGTGAACTAGATATAGCACAAAATTGGAAATAAACTAGACTCCTGATATTTAGGGTTAAAAATAGAATTTAAGAAACCGATTTACTTTCTTTGGCTAGCAGGGTTACACTATGAAAAAAAATAGTATATCAAAGCAAGTATCAAAGAAATAAAGAGGCAAAATGGTTGTCTGAGGAGGCCTTACAAATAGCTGAGAAAAGAAGAGAAGCCAAAGGCAAAAGAGAAAAGCAGATATATACCTATCTGAATGCAGAGTTCCAAAGAAGAGCAAGGAGAGATAAGAAAGTCTTCCTCAGTGATCAATGCAAAGAAGTAGAGGAAAACAATAGAATGGGAAAGATTAGAGATCTCTTTAAGAAAATTAGAGATATCAAGGGAACATTTCATGAAAAGATGGGCACAATAAAGGACAGAAATGTATGGACCTAACAGAAGCAGAAGATATTCAGAAGAGGTGGCAAGAATGCACAGAAGAATTATACAAAAAAGATCTTAATGACTCAGATAACCATGATGGCATGATCACTCACATAGAGCCAGACATCCTGGAATGCAAAGTCAAGTGTGCCTTAGGAAACATCACTACGAACAAAGCTAGTGGAGGTGATGGAATTCCAATTGAGCTATTTCAAATCCTAAAAGATGGTACTGTTAAAGTGCTGCCCTCAATACACCAGCAAATTTTGAAAACTCAGCAGTGGCCACAGGACTGGAAAAGAACAGCTTTCATTCCAATCCCAAAGAAAGGCAGTGTTAAAGAATGTTCAAATTACTGCACAATTACACTCATCTCACAATCTAGCAAAATAATGCTCAAAACACTCCAAGTGAGCCTTCAACAGTACATAAACCAAGAACTTCCAGATGTTCAAGCTGGACTTGGAAAAGGAAGAGGAACCAGAGATCAAATTGCCAACATCCTTTGGATCACAGAAAAAACAAGAGAACTCCAGAAAAATATCTACTTCTGCTTTATTGACTATGCCAAAGCCTTTGACTGTGTGAATCACAACAAAAAGTGGAAAATTCTTATTGATGGAAATACCAGACCACCTTATCTGCCTCCTGAGAAATCTGCATGCAGGTCAAGAAGCAACAGTTAGAACTGGACAAGGAACAACAAATTGTTCCAAATTGGGAAAAGAGTATGTCAAGGATGGATATTTTCACCTTGCCTATTTAACTTATATGCAGAGTACATCATGTAAAATGCCAGGATTGATGAAGCACAAGCTGGAATCAAGGTTGTCAGGAGAAATAAGAATAACCTCAGATATGCAGATGAAACCACCCTTATGGCAGAAAGCAAAGAGAAACTAAAGAGCCTCCTGATGAAAGTGAAAGAGGAGAGTGGAAAAAGCTGGCTTAAAACTCAACTTTCAAAAGGCTAAGATCATGGCATCTGGTCCCATCACTTCATGGCAAGTAGATGGGGAAACAATGGAAACAGTGACAGATTTTTTTTTCCCCTTGGGCTCCAAAATTACTGCAGATGGTGACTGCAGTCATGAAATTAAAAGACATTTGTTCCTTGGAAGGAAAGCTATGACCAACATAGACAGCATATTAAAAAGCAGAGACATTACTTTGCTAACAAAGGTCCATCTAGTCAAAGATATGGTTTTTCCAGTAGTCATATATGGATGTGAGAGTTGGACTATAAAGAAAGCTGAGTGCCAAAGAATTGATGCTTTTGAACTGTGGTGTTGGAGAAGACTCTTGAGAGTCCCTTGAACTGCAAGGAGATCCAACCAGTCCACTCTAAAGGAGATCAGTCCTGAATATTCATTGGAAGGACTGATGCTGAAGCTGAAACTCCAATACTTTGGTAACCTGATGCAAAGAACTGACTCATTGGAAAAGACCCTGATGCTGGGAAAGATTGAAGGCAGGAGGAGAAGGGGACGAGAGAGGATGAGATGGTTGGATGGCGTCACTGACTCAATGGACATGAATTTGAGCAAGCTCTGGGAGCTGGTGATGGACAGGGAGACTTGGCGTGCTGCAGTCCATGGGGTTGCAAAGAGTCAGACACGACTGAGTGACTGAACTGAACTGAACATAAATAATAGTATGTTAAAGCTAGTATCCAGGCTGAGGGGTGGTTATCACCCAAAGTCTCCTTGTCTTTCCTCTTTGAAGTCTCAAGTCTGATCTGAGTATCATCTCGCAATTTCTCCCCCAACTTTGAAAAAAAAAAGTGTTAGCTAGTCACTCAGTTGTGTCAGACTCTTTGTGACCCCATGGACTACAGCCCACCAGGCTTCCTTGTACATGAAATTCTCCAGGCAAGAATACTGGACTGGATAGCCATTCCCTTCTCCAGGAGATCTTTCTGACCCAGGGATCAAACCCTGGTCTCCTGCATTACAGAATTATTTACCATCTGTGCCACCACTAACTCCTCATCTAATAATGTGCTAATTATTCTCATTCAAATCTGGCCAGTTTCTTATTCCATCCCAAATTCACATAATACTTAAGTTCATTGACATCCATCTCTTTCTAAAGCATGTGTTCATTCCTCTCTAATGAGTGTACTAATCTCTTAGCTATCTCTTGATCTATGCATAATTCAAGTACTTCTTACTGTAAGAATTTCTTTATGCCTGCAATACAGGAATGCAGTCATTATGTGATGTTGACTGGTCAGGATGTCCTCATGAAAGCTATAGTTAGATGGCCCATTAACTGCAAGATTAGAAATTCATGCTTAATGACACATCTTACATATTACAAATTATTCTCCCTTGTCCACTGTTTCGTTTAAGATAGAGACTGGTTGTAATCATTATTTTACAATTTTCAGAAATTCATTAAAAATAGCTAACATTTTGTCAAATATATTGATAAAAGTTTAAAAGAGGATGATTTATTCTTAATTCTCCATGAGTAAACCTTCAGTTGTTTTATTTCAAATGAGAAGATGACCTTAAGTCTATTTCAATAGAGTCTATTGGGATTGATTACAGATTAACATGCATACTTTTTTTTTTTTACAAAGTAGTATTCACATAGGTTATTATTTCCTCTGAGTTGATTTTTCTCATTGTTAAAATGAAGGCTATAAATATTAACAGTTTTCTGTATGTTCATGATATAATATGATGTGGCTTGAAATTGTAAAAGGACATGTAACTATTGAAAATCTGTTAGGTAAAAATAATATTCCTACATAAAAAATGCAAACTAAGTAAATGAAAACCTGTTAAACTAATAAAAGATTTCAAAGTTGCTTGATTCAAGACATAAATATACCAAATTTAGTAACTTCACAATCTTAACCAATTATAAATTATAATAAAGTCCTTTCTTTCAGAAAACAAAAAAATTATGCAATATAGCTAGCAATATCCTTAAGAAATTACAATACTCATGTAGAGAAAGCTATGTACACATTTTAAAAGGAATAAAAAGTATTGCAAAGATATGTGCAAAAATGTTACAAAAGATAAAGACATTTATATAAGGATAAGATGATTTTTATATGTGAAAACTGGAAACATACAACTATTGAATAAGTGTAACACTTTAAAATTGTTAATTCATTTTAGGTTGGAGGATGGGAAAGGGGAGCTGCAGAGATTAAAAATGGGCAGGAAACAATTAAAAGATGAAAGAAAATGAGAGAAGGAACATAGAAAATTGATAGAACCACTATGGAAGACAATATGGAAATTCCTTAAAAAACTAGGAATAAAACCACCATATGACACAGCAATCCCACTCCTAGACATATACCCTGAGGAAACCAAAATTGAAAAAGACACATGTATCCCATTGTTCATTGCAACACTATTTGCAGTAGCTAGAACATGGAAGCAACCTAGATGTCTATTGATAGATGAATGGATAAAGAAGTTGGGGTCATATACACAATGGAATATTACTTAGCCATAAAAAGGAATGCATTTGAGTCAGTTCTAATGAGGTGGATGAACCTAGAACCTATTATACAGAGTGAAGTGAGTAAGAAAGAGAAAGATAAATATTATATTCTAATGCATATATACAGAATCGAAAAATGTCACTGAAGAATTTATTTGCAGGGCAGCAGTGGAGAAACAGACATAGAGAACAGACTTATGGACATGGGGAGAGGAGAGGAGAGGGTGAGAGGTATGGAAAGAGTAAAGTGGAAACTTATATTTCCATATGTAAAATACATAGCCAGCGGATATTTGCTGTATGGCTCAGGAAACTCAGACAGGGGCTCTGTATCAACCTAGGTTGATGGAGGGGTGGAATGGAGAGGGAGGGAGGTTCAAAAAGGAGGGGATATATGTATACCTAAGGCTGATTCACGTTGAGGTTTGACAGAAAACAACAAAATTCTATAAAGCAATTATTCTTCAATTAAAAAAAAAAATAAATAAATATAGGACCCCCCCTAGTGGAGTGAAGTTGTGGGTTAAAACTTCAAAGAGCACCATTTAGGTCTGTGGAACTGCGGTGCCATTGTAATTGAATATTTTTCACTCAAGATCAAAGATCTCACACATCAGAAGGTGGAGAACTGGAGAAAATAATTAGCAATATAGTTAAAAGAATATTTGACTAGGAAACCAGTTTTAGAATTAGTCACTTAATAACCTGTGCTTCCCTAGTGGCTCAGATGGTAAAAATCCACCTGCAATGTGGGAGACCTGGATTTGATCCCTGGTTTGGGAAGTTCCCCTGGAGGAGGGCATTGGCAACCCACTCCAGTCCTCTTGCCTGGAGAATCCCATGGATGGAGGAGCCTGGTAGCCTGCAGTCCATGCGGTCGCAAAGAGTAGGACACGACTGAGCGGCTTCACTTTCACTTTTCGCTTTCATGCATTGGAGAAGGAAATGGCAACCCACTCCAGTGTTCTCGCCTGGAGAATCCCAGGGATGGGGGAGCCTGGTGGGCTGCGGTCTATGGTGTATCACAGAGTTGGACACGACTGAAGCGACTTAGCAGCAGCAACAGCAGCAGCAATGTGGTTATGGACGTGATTGTGTTAAATTGCTGGGACCAGGAGATAGACATTAAAACAAACCAAAAATACCACCTGGAACAGTAGTGCTAAACATTTTAAAGCTTCTGATATGCAATCATCAAATGTATAATCACTGTGCTAAATATGTGATGGACTAAGTCACTAAATAAGACAATAACAGATGACATTTTATGAGATTATATATTTTTAAAATCTAACTTCAAGTCTATTAAATTAACACCCTATCATAACAAAGTTATGTTCTGATTGACTTCACCCTTGCAAAGAATTAAACGAAAGGTACTTAGATATTTTATTCTCCTGAAACCCACATATCCTTAAAAATTATTAAGAACACTAAACAACTATGGTTTATATAGGCTATCAATATTTACTGTATTAGAATTAAAACAAATTCCAAACATTTATTAATTTAAAATTGAAGATAATCAGCCATTTAAAAATAACATCATTATTTTTTAAACTATTTTAAAAATTGTGACTCTCATTTTATATCTATCTGCTTTTGAACTCATTTCATTGCAATGGGTTGTTTTGATTGAAGTATTTTAGGCAAATTCTGTCCCCACAGAGATGTAGTTGGAAAGAAAGAATATCTTGGTAGCCTTTTCAAATTTTTATGGATATTCTTTAATTCTACACAAAATCTTGAAAAGCAGTAGATTCTAAGAGGCTAGTTGTTGCAATGTGAAGCCATATCAATGAAACTGTTGTATTTAATTATGCTAAAATCCCTCAATCCATGTCACTATGTGAGGGAATCTTTTGATGTGCCTGATTTTGTAAAATATTATGCATTAGCTATTTATGAAGTATAGGTTTACTTAGTTCACACAGTCATACAGATCTCCCAAATGCTGACATATTTCATTTTGCAATATCACCACCAACCTCATTATAAAACTCTCCATTTATAAGGATTAGGTACATTTTATAAAATTCTTATTTTCACTTCAGAGTTTAAATTTTATCACAAACAACGCATTACTAGTTATTTTTCCTGAAGTGATTGACTCACTTTATTAGTTTTCAATAAACTGTCTATAAAAGAACTAAGTCCAAATTACCATGGTATTGTCTGTCAGTTTCAAGTAAAAATAAAAATGGCGCTATGTGATAAACAGCAGCTACTTCAGCTTTTGACTCAAACGTCCAAGAACTTTCCTCAAAAGACAACCACCATCCTTCATTATGCAGCAGAGGTGTTTATGCATGTTTTAATTTTGTTGCCTAGCATATTAAAGAAAATATGTACTCAGTGGGCAAGATTTAATAAAATTAATTTTTATTGCTTCATCAAGAACATTCTTAAATGAAACAAGATTTTTTTTTTTTAGAGCACTATAAAAGGAAAAAGATTAACACTAAGGTGCTAGCAATTTTAAACATCACTGCTTTGATTTTATAGGTACCAGTGTCAGCACAGAGCAACCACAAATGATACTTTAGTTTTGATGTCGCCAGCCCATGAAAGACTCAAGGATATCTGAGAGTCGACGGTACCCACTTTAAGAAACGCTAAATTAGACTTTTCAAGCCAAACAAATACCATTTTAAACCTTCCAAAATATCTTTTAATTGACTAAAAATCTACTTCTAAGCAGCACATTGAAAATGCCTTATCATTCATTTAAGGTTCAAGTAGAGAAAATAAAATTTGAACAAGGGAGATAGAAAATGTAAATATAGACGTACATTTAGGGAAGATCATGCCATAGGAAACTACAACATGGTATAAGGAAGAAAATACATTTTAAAATATGTGTTAATCTCAGAAATATTGTTTTCCATACCTTGTAATTTATGATCTCGAAGTGGTTCTGACATTAGATTGCATCTTCTCCTTTGCCTGGCAGCTGTTGTAAATGGCCCTAGAATGAAACTCTTGAAACTTTCCTCTGAAATCTGAAATATATGAAAGAAAATACCATCTCCTTCTTGACCAGGACTTGAGTCTTTAAACCTGAGTCAGGCATGCACCATGATTTCAAAATGATAATCTGAAGTCAGTCACATGCCATCTTTCTTTAGCCAATCATAGGGTGATGTTAAAAACAGCAACGGGTCAACTGAGGCATTTTCTAACACACCTATAATCACCACTGTCATTATTCCTGGCTCTCTTCCAGGGAACTCTGAGGACAGCACAGATCCCATCTGGTCCTACAGCTCCCAACATGTAGCAAGAAAACATCATGCTTACTCTCTTCTCTACAAGGATGATGCAGCTTGCCCAAAGTCTCATAGTAAATTTAGAAGTGAAATGTTGATGAAAGAACTTGGGTATAGAATCCTTATTTCAAGAAATACCTTTTTTACTCATATTGCTTTATGCTCTTGAAGAAAATGAATGGAAAATATAATCTACAGTAATAATTTTAGAGTATCCTTTGCTAGTACATTAAATTTCTGCTGATGAAACACTGCAGCATGAAACTAATATTTATTCAGTCCCTACTACTGCAAGACACACTTTTAGTCACTAAACAATTGAAGGATTCAGCAGATATTATCATGACATCAATTATTCACAGTACTTTTAGTGTCTGATAAAAACATCTAATTCAAAAGGTTATTGAGTTAATATCCCAAGGAAATAGCTTTGCAGCTACATTTTGGCTTTAAATTATTGCTAATTAACAAAGGAGATATGTTTAAACTACTGTATACTACATTACTATATACTACGTTAGTGCACGCTTGGCAGTAGATTGTATCTAATACTTGAAACACAAGTCAGCAAAGAGTTATATGAGGGTGGTGATGGAGTCCAACTTTTTCAGCCCCGTGGACACTAGCCCTCCAGGCTCCTCTGTCCTAGGGATTTCCCAGGTAAGAATACTAGAGTGGGTTGCCACTTCCTTCTCCAGGGGATCCTCCCAACCCAGGGATTGAAACTGTGTCTTCTACATTGCAGGCAGACTCCTAAACTGCAAGTGGATTCTTCATTACTGAGCCACCAGGGAAGCCTAATAGAACTCCTTAACAAATGTTCATTCTTCAAAATTTTTGCTGAATCCTCTACCTCTTCTCAGCTACTAAATTTTGCAAGTTTTCAGGGCTCAGCCTTCAGATATTTTCTCTATCACACTTGCCTGACTCATCTAATTCCTTTGTTTCAAATGCACTCTTTATGTCCAGGAATCCTAAACTTACATTTCGAGTCGTTATCTCCTCTCTGAACTCCATACTTGCATATCTAAATCTCCACTCAACATACTCACTTGTATTTTACATAAGCATCTTATGCTTAAAATGTACCAAATTTAACAATTAATTCTCCCTAGCCCTATAACTGCTTCTTTCAGCACTTTCAAATCACAGCAAACTGCACCATTCTTCACCCAGTTGGTCATGAAAAAAACCTTAAAGACATGCTAGACTCTTCTCCACATCCAATCCATTAGAAAATCCTAGCATTTCTACCTTCAAAATGTATATTCGAATCTGACCACTAGTGATCATCTTCACTAATACCACCATAATCCATGATCTAATGACTAGTCATCTGAACTACTGCATTGCCTCCTAACTGGCATCGCTGCTTCCATAATTAGCCTTGCTCAGTCTATTCTGTATACAATGATCAGAGTAACATTATTGACATATCAGTCAAGTTATGTTGCTGTCTTGAATGAAACGCTCAGTCTATTCTGTATACAATGATCAGAGTAACATTATTGACATATCAGTCAAGTTATGTTGCTGTCTTGAATGAAACCCTCAAAAAATTCCTTTTTGGCACAGTCAGAACAAAACTAAGTCTTATCTTAGCAGGCAAAATCATGTATAATCTTGCTCTTCCTGTTCTCCGGCATTTCCAACGTCATCTTCACTCAGTTCCAGACATGTTGCCTTTAGTCTTTGTAATTTCTATTCTCTCTCATTGAAACTCTTGCTGCAAATACTTCCAAGTCTTGCTCTTACACTTCTTTTACATCTCTGCTCTGATGCTACCTTATCAAAGAAACTTCTCTGACCATGTTGTCTAAACTAGTTACCTCATCACTTTCTATTCACAACCTCTGCTTACTTGTTTTTCTTAGCATTTATAGCTTGTTATCTCTACTCTCTTTTTGTATATACTATACATATATATATATTATATTCATGTATATATATATTAATTTATCAATTTATTAATAGAATGAAAATATGGGTTGTCTCTTGAGTAATAGTTTAATCAATTATTCATTCATATGGACTTGCACATAAACACTATTTATAATAAATAATTTTTGAGTCATTTGCTCTAGCTTTACCTAGTAGCCAATGCTTAAACAATTCTTTGATAATAAAGCACTGGAACTTACTGCTGGAACTATATATACTGTATAATATTTTGTCAATTGAAAAAACTACACACATATATATAGCTCTACACACATATATATATATATAGACATAGCTCTAATATAGAACCAAAAACCAACTAAGTGAAAACAAGTAATGACTATTTATTCAGAGCATGCTGTACAGCCAGGGAGTCAGCCACCATCATTTGTGTTTGGCAAAGACCCAAAGGTAGGCACAGTGGGTGAAGCTTTATAGTATTAAAAAAGAAGTTTTCAAATATACCCTGATTGGGGGCCGCTAGCATAGGAAAACTCTAAGAAAGTTAATTAGAAATGAAGCATTGTATTTTATTGGATAAAGCATGCATATTTAGCTTTCTCTGGTTGCTCCTAAGTTGGAAATGGGGGAAAATATTAGGAAAGTTATCAGTTATTAATCAAGATCAAATCACTTGTGGCTGATTGCATGTTGTTTGGCCTTCTGACTGGTTGTTGCAGATAGTAGTTTGGCTTTGTGGGCTGGTTGTCAAAGGCAAATGATAAGGGTTGCATCTTTATATATGATCTGGACATTGCCTATTTGTATTTTAAACCTTTAACTAGGTGACTTTTAATAAGCTAAATATAATTTACTATACACTTTAAAAGTATTTTATAATAATAATATTTTGACATTATCTCATTTAGTATTTTTTTTGTACTCCAAAAGGGAATACCTGGAGGTACCTCCAGGTGTTGCTATTAATAAATATCTACAAGTAACAGACTCTCCATCTGAATCCACCCATTCTGCCCTCTTCCCCTTTCTGTTGATCTTGGATAAATTATTCTTATCTGAGGCTCTTGTTCTTGGGTTGTAACACTGCTCTCCACTAATATATCAAAAGATGTTACTATACAAATTAATGGCCTTGCTCTCCTGCAATCAATTTTTCTACTTTGTACTGGATTGTTGTTTTTAGCATACAACCATGTTGGATAAGCCTACTTTTAAGAAAGAAAGAAAATCCTTGAAAGCCCCCCTACCCTGGTTAAGACACTGCCTCATTTTTATTACTTTGCTTTAGAGCAAAATTTCTATAAAGAATTGTTACTTTCTAGTAAGTTAAAAATACCCCCCAAAAGGAACAAAAGTGACCAATAAACATGGGAAAATTTGTAATCTCAGTAGAGATCAGGGAACTCTAGATTTAGAGACATATCATGGGCATCCATTAAATGAGCATTTAAAAATCTCTTTAATACCAGATCTCAGCACAGATATGGAGAGGAGGTACTCTCATATGCTACTGGGGGAAGTACAAATTCTTTCCTCAAGTCTTTCTAAATGTTAATATGAGGTTTATTTAAAAATCTATCAAACAAGTGCTTTTTCCTTCCTACCTTACTTCTTTGCTTTCCTCTTTCCTTCCTTGGTTGTTTTCTCCATTCTTCCTTTAATAATTCACTCCCAAATCACTTAAATGGGTCTGGGGGAGGTAGGTGTCTATGGTGGTGGTGGTTTAGTTGCTAAGTGGTATCGGACTCTTGAGACCCCTTGGACAGTAGCCCAAAAGCCTTCTCTAACCATAGGATTTCCCAAGCAAGAATAATGGAGTGGGTAGTCATTCCCTTCTCCAGGGGATGTTTCCAACCCAGGGATCAAATCTGCCTCTCCTGCATTGCAGGCAGTCTCCCAAATTGCAGATGGATTATTTACTGCTGAGTCACCAGGGAAGCCTGTAGGTGTCTATATGTGGAAGTTAAAGAAAGCTCAACTAGGATGAGGGCATCCATACAGGGAAGTGCCAGTGGCAGCAGGCTGGCTTAACTCTGGAGTCGTGCAGAGTATGTTCACATAAGAGCTCAGGAGCAGGAAGTGATAGATAGAAGTAGCAGAATGAGCAGGAGTCAGGTAATTGATTACTCAGTAATAGCTTGACTGACTTTATTTTTCTGGGCTCCAAAATCACTGTAGATGGTGACTGCAGCCATGAAATTAAAAGACGCTTGCTCCTTGGAAAGAAAGTTATGGCCAAACTAGACAGCATATTGAAAAGCAGAGACATTACTTTGTCAACAAAGGTCTGTCTAGTCAAGGCTATGGTTTTTCCAGTGGTCATGTATGGATGTGAGAGTTGAACTATAAAGAAAGCTGAGCACTGAAGAATTGATGCTTTTGATCTGTGGTGTTGGAGAAGACTCTTGAGAGTCCCTTGGACTGCAAGGAGATCCAACCAGTCCATCCTAAAGGAGATCAGTCCTGGGTGTTCACTGGAAGGACTGATGCTGAAGTTGAAACTCCAATACTTTGGCCTCCTGATGCGAAGAGCTGACTCATTTTAAAAGACCCTGATGCTGGGAAAGATTGAGAGCAGGAGGAGAATGGGACAACAGAGGATGAGATGGTTGGATGGCATCACCGACTCGATGAACATGGGTTTAGGTGAACTCTGGGAGTTGGTGATGGATAGGGAGGCCTGGCGTGCTGTGGTTCATGGGGTCACAAAGAGTCAGACACGACTGAGTGACTGAACAGAACTAAAACAAGTAAATATACCAAGGACTAAAGGAGGAGCTAGGTTTTTTACAGAATGAGAAAGAAGTTACAATATTAAAAGAAAGAAAGCTTGAGTGAACCTTGTAACTTTGGATTGAAATTGGAGATATTGTGATGAATTTAGTTTTCACTACAATGATAAAGAAATATAGACGTAAATATGTACATACACATACCTAGGTAGTTACTGATAAACATATCTTCTTTAGCTCTGTCCACTAAGAGAGCTTGGTAGAAACAATAACCCAATAGCAATGGTCACAACTAGCATTCAGATCTTAGTTTCTAAATACCATTCTCCACTATGGTAACCAGAGATTTTAGAGAAACAACTGGATCACAAAAAGCACAGGATGAACTTGGAATGTTTTGTCCTGATAGAAATTATGGAAGTACTCAATTATGGGGACTTGTCAAAAAGACACTAAAGCCAGAGTAAAGGGGACCCCCTATTATCTATGATAATTGTTGCATCCAAATAAATGATATAGTAACAGGTTATAATTCATTAAGTAAAATAGGAATCTACAAAGCAACACTTATAAATAACTAAATGTTACATTCATGTTCCTTTATTAGAAATAGTTTTGACTTACAGTGGGATATCCACAATGAATGTGCAATGAATGATGGGATTATATAAAAATCATCTCTTGGCAATCAAGTTAGTAATGACTGATTCAGGCAGAAAAAAATTGGATGAGGAATCCAGAAAGTGAAAGTTGATGAAGAATAGAATATTTGCATAGACTTGGCATATTACCCACAAATTACTTACAATTTTAAAAAATTATCACAGTAAAAGGGCTGAAAGGCACCTTCTTAGTTAATTGATGAAAATTAATGAGACCAGAAATGGGGTAAATCAAAATTGTGGTCCATTTCACAGGGTATAACAAACACACGACAGCATCATTTCTGTGACATATCTGCCAAAGAGACAAAAAATCACCTGAAGAGAGTTTGTAGAAAAGATACAAACCAAAGTTAGAGAAAGTGATGGAATTTCAGCTGAGCTATTTCAAATCCTAAAAGATGATGCTGTTAAAGTGCTGCACTCAATATGCCAGCAAATTTGGAAAACTCAGCAGTGGTCACAGGACTGGAAAAGGTCAGTTTTAATTCCAATCCCAAAGAAAGGCAATGCCAAAGAATGTTCAAACTACTGCACAATTGCACTCATCTCAATGCTAGCGAAGTAATGCTCAGATTGCTCCAAGTGAGGCTTCAACAATACATGAACCAAGAGCTTCCAGATGTTCAAGCTGGATTTGGAAAAGGAAGAGGAACCAGAAATCAAATTGCCAACATCCTTTGGATCATCAAAAAAGAAAGAGAGTTCCAGAAAAATATCTACTTCTGCTTCACTGACTATGTTAAAGCCTTTGACTAAGTGGATCACAACAAACTATGGAAAATTCTTCAAGAGGTGGGAATACCAGACCACCTTATCTGCCTGCTGAGAAATCTGCATGCAGGTCAAGAAGCAACAGTTAGAACCAGACATAGAACAATGAACTGGTTCTAAATTGGGAAAGGAGTACAGCAAGGTTGTAGATTGTCACTCTGCTTATTTAACTTGTATGCAGAATACATTATGCAAAATTCTGGGCTGGATGAAGCACAAGCTGGAATCAGGATTGCTGGGAGAAATACGAATAACCTCAGAAATGCAGATGACACCAACCTTATGGCAGAAAGCAAAGAGGAACTAAAGAGCCTACTGATGATGGTGAAAGAGAAGATTGGAAAAAGCTGGCTTAAAACTCAACTTTCAAAACACTAAGATCATAGCATCTGGTCCCATCACTTCTTGGCAAATAGATGGGGAAACAATGGAAACAGTAACAGATTTTATTTTCTTGGGCTCCAAAATCACTGCAGATGGTGACTGCAGCCATGAAATTAAAAGACACTTGTTTCTTGGAAGAAAGCTATGGCCAACATAGACAGAAAATTGAAAAACAGAGACATTACTTTGCCGACAAAGGTCCATCTAGTCAAAGATATGGTTTTTCCAGTAGTCTTGTATGGATGTGAGAGTTGGACTATAAAGAAAGCTGAGCACTGAAGAATTGATGCTTTTGAACTGTGGTGTTGGAGAAGACTCTTGAGAGTCCCTTGAACTGCAAGGAGATCAAACCAGTCAATCCTAAGGAAATCAGTCCTGAATATTCACTGGAAGGACTGATGTTGAAGCTGAAGCTTCAAAACTTTGGTCACCTGATGCAAAGAACTGACTCATTAGAAAAGACCCTGTTGCTGGGAAAGATTGAAGGCAGAAGGAGAAGGTGATGACAGGATGAAATGATTGGATGGCATCACTGACTCGATGGACAGGAGTTTGGGTAGGCTCTGAGAGTTGGTGATGGACAGGGAGGCCTGGAGTGCTGCAGTTCATGGGGTCACAAAGAGGCAGACACAACTCAGCAACTGAACTGAGCTAACAGCCTTAAAAAATATTAGAGTAATGAAAATCAAAGAAAGACTTAAGAACTCTTTTAGATTGAATGGATCTAAACCACAAAATGTAGTGTGTGATTCTGGGTGTCTTGGCTATAATGAATATGGTTGGGATAATTAATGACACTTGAATAGAGTCTTTGGATTGGGATATAGTAATGTATTTATGTTAGCTTCCTGATTTTGATGATTTTACTAAGTCACTTTGGTCATGTCCAACTCTTTGAGACAGTATGAACCATAGCCCGCCTGGCCCCTCTGTCAGATTCCCCAGGCATGAATACTGGAGTGGGTTACTTCAGTAGGTTACTCCTTTGGGCTACTCCAGATCTACTTTGTTAGATCTGATCTTTTCTGCTGTTTTCTTTTTCTGCATTCATGATTAAATGATTTGATTGAATTTCTAACTGAGAAAAAGTGAAAGTCTCTCAGTCTTGTCTGACTTTTTGCAACCCAATGGACTATACAGTCCGAGGAATTCTCCAGGCCATTACAGTCCAAGGAATTCTCCAGGCCATTATCTTCCCTACCCAGGAATTGAACCCATGTCTCCTACATCTCCTGCATTGCTAGGTGAGTTCTTCACCACTAACACCACCTGGGAAGATTTTACTGTACTAGAACAATGCCCTTGTTTATAGGAAATACACACTGTAGCACCTATGTTGGAGTGATTAGACATGATGATTGCATGTTACAAATGGCACAGAGAACATAAATTTCTTGTAATATTTTTGCAAGTTTCTGTAATTTTGAAATGATTTTTTTAAAAATAGAAAGGAAAAAGAAAATCCTAATGAAGATTACACCAGAAATAAAACCACAGTCTTCACATTATTTTCTGTAACAGAAAAGAAGGAAAGATAATCATCTAAAGTTCAGGGAAAGAAATTCACTTGACTGAGTTTGTTAAAATCGTATCACTTTAAGTTAACTTTAAACAGCAGTTGGTACAATTTTGTGTCTATTAAATGCAATATTCTTGGATAATTCTGGTTATCCCCATACCAACAGATAAATATCTATTACATATTTCAGTTATATAACTATATTAAATTCCTAGAACTTGTACCTGCAAGTTTGAAAATCTTGTTTCATTTTTGCTTACGTTCTTAAATCTTGAATTTTCCATATTTTAGTGACTTCAATTTTATAGCCTAGAAAATAGATTCTAAAATGTTTGATAATTTGTCTAAATCAGATTAATTTAGGCTTGTCTAAGTATATAAATATCTTGTTTAAGAAATAGTTTTTTTGTAAAAATGGCTGCCTCAAGACTTTTGAGTTAATGAAGAAAATGATTGACAATCAAGTGATATCATTATTATCACTATTTTATATTCATGTAAAATCAAAATAAATTAGAAGTCAGGAATTGGTCAAATGTTTGCTGTTTCCTCTTTATTAATTCATATTTTCAATGCTTGCTTTGTTAGATCTGATCTTTTCTGCTGTTTGCTTTTTCTGCATTCATGATTAAATGATTTGATTGAGTTTCTAACTGAGAAAAAGTGAAAGTCTCTCAGTCTTGTCTGACTTTTTGCAACCCAATGGACTATACAGTCCAAGGAATTCTCCAGGCCAGAATATTGGAGTGGGTAGCTTTTCTCTTCTCCAGGGTATATTCCGAATCAAGGGATCAAACTTAGATCTCCAGCATTGCAGGCAGATTTTTCACCAGCTGAGCCACCAGGGAAGCCCAAGAATATTTGGCCCAAGATAGGCCAAGTGGGTAGCCTATCCCTTCTCTAGCAGATCTTCCTGACCCAGGAATCGGACTGGGATCTCCCGAATTGCAAGTGGATTCTTTACCAGCTGAACTACCAAGAAAGTCCTCTCCTGGAGAGATGATACTTGTGAAATGTTAAGTTTATGTGGATCTCTTCATCATTGCCCTTAATTTCTTTTAATATGTTGCGTGGTCTCCATCACTGGGGGATATGTTATAAATATGATTGAACAGAGATGGCAGGAGGGAGGAGAGACAGCTCTAAGTAATTTCTCCATTCTTCATTTTTCTATTTTAGGAGATATATTGAGATCAACATTTACTCACTACATTCAGATATGCAAAGAAATATGGTCACTTTTCTTTTTCTGCCAAAGATGCCATCTTTCCCCTGGCACTTCTTTACCCTGGGCAGTGTGCAGCAGGACTGAGATATCTATGTTTCACATTTAAATTCTTTCAACTTTTTACTCGCTAACTGGAATAGATTAGTTTCTTGAATTCAAAATTACACTTTCTATTAGGTTGGTTTAAAGATTGTTCTTCAGGTAAATGTCCATTTTTTCTGTATTTTTCTCTTGATTTCTTACTCCTCCTCTGGTCCTCTCCAAATATATTGATATATGAATAAATAGTGCTTGTGACTAAGGCAGCTGAGCAGTGGAGACCTCGGATTCCTGGGGTATTCTCTTGATCCTTGCTCCTTTCTGATCCGGTCCATAGTTGATACTGAGGCTTCCCTGCCCAGCTCATCTTCGGGATCGCATGACGGCACCCAGCAATGTAGTCTGATCCTGGCCGATTGCTCCTAGCCTCCAACTCCCTTCCTTCTGTGACCAGTTCGGGTCCAGGTCTCTGCACCTCCACACTTCATCACTGAAGTACATGGAAATAGCCTTTTTCTTTGTATGCAGAGTAGGCTTTGAAGAATAAGCCTCAGGTTTATCTATACACTTACATTTCTCTCTCAAATGTGCATCTCTCCTTTATCAAACTCAGTAAGACCACATACAGGCTTCTCCTAGAACTTCATAGCTTTCCCTAGCTATCCCAGTTCCAGCATTTCTGGACTTACCCATTTCTATTTTTACTTGCTTCTCCACTCATCTTGGAGTTCTACATCAAGAGGAAACAGGAGAACATGTGTATCTAACCACTCTTCCCGGCGCTGTTTCTCCACGCACATCCCCCACCCTCAACCCTATACACAATTTACCCAGGTAGAAAGAATGGAGTGACCACTTCCTCCTTTGCACCAATGTAGACTCACCTTGCTTCACAACTTCCTTTCCTGAGGAAGTAATTCTCAAAGTCTGGTTTAAAGAAAAAAGAAATATTCTCTATAAGCTGTAGAAGGAATTTAATGATCTTATCCAGGATTGAATCTGAAAGTAATTGGAGCTAAAACATTTGAAAAATATTTTTATTCCTAGACAAAGCTTGGCTTTCAAAATTATTGTTTTCTCTCAACTAAAAACAAACCCCACTTTGGATTTTAAAAAGTACATCTTTCTCTTACAAAATTTTCTTTGTAAAAATACCAACTCCAAAGATAGAGAGTTGTTCATGTACAAAAACGTGCCAAAGAAAAAAGTACTGTAACATAATTTATTAAATATTGACTTATTATATGTATTTTATTATCCTTCACATCCCACAATACTGTGTTTCTTTATAGTAGCTGAATTGAATCTTCTAGACAATAATACTATCTTCTACTTTTCATAAAGTATGGAAACCACTAAATTTTCTAGTCACTTGTTTTGTTTTCATTGTTTTTGCTGGCCACATTCCATCTAGACCCTCAACTAGACTTTTTTTTTACCTCCTTGAGTCTAGGCTTCCATGTTTAAGTGTAATTATTTACATTTTGACACATCATTGTAGTCATAGGGAATTACAATCAAGAAATTTACTGGAAATAGAGTGTTCTTATATAAAGAGCTTGCTTCTGAAACACTCAGGATTTTTTCTTGAATCATAAAATTTCATTTGCTTTTATGTCTTAAAAGCACTAATGTACGTTATTAGATTCATAAAATTATAAGTCTACACTCAAAAATTGTACACATAGACTGTCATTAAATAATTATGGTATGAGACAGCCGTCACAAAATGAATCTATTTAATTTGCACCTTAGGCTACAGCAAATATCTGTATGAGAAAACAAAACAAGACTGACACTTATAATACCTTTGGTTTTTTTTTTTTCCTAATTATATTGTACGTAACACTGGAAGATTTTTCTTTTGCAGTGAAACTATATATGGCCTATAGCCCTTTGGAATAGTTAAAGGACACATCATTGTTTCTCTCATTTTCTCATAGACCAATTATATTGAACAAATTCAAATCACCAGAACAGTTAAAATTCACAGATGCAATAGTAGCTCCACTTACATAAAAATATATTATTTTAACATCATTTAACTTTAAATTTCTGATTAGGAAACTATAACAATAAAGATAAAATCTATTTATTGTTTCTACCATGTGTCATGGGTTTTGTTATATCATTTCTAATCTATACAAGAGCACTTTGAAGTGTATTACTATCTTATTAGTAAAAGGTGAAGAAATCAATGCTCAGAGAGGCTAATAAACTCAAAGCCACACAGATAGTAAGTGGCAGAATCAAGATTTTAACATTTAAATGATTGCTTTTTCCATTGTGCTATGTCAGCTATTACTTTGAAGAGACATCTTGATAGATGTTGGTCTCATCTGTACTAAAGTTTTCTATAGGCTCCCTTTCCAAAATTTAAGCAAGGGCTACGAAGAGGTGGTTTTCACAAACTGCTAAACTCTCCCACCCCTGCCTCTGCTTCCACAGATGTAAGAACTGTCAAATCCCAGACAGTAATTAGGCTGACTTACAAGTTCTATCTTGTCACTTCCTAATGGAAATGGTTGACTCATGCCAGATATTTTCTGAAGGACAGTTCTTGAAAATCCAAATGACTCTTTTGTCTAAGAAGAGGGAATACAACAGAAAGATGGGATTGAGAAGAAGAAAGTGAAGAAATCCAAATGGCAAATATCTGTTGACCAGTTTAAAAGGAAATACAGTCAAGACAAATAGTTTGGAGAGTTGGGGTAAGTCACAAATCACAATCTTAATTAACCAATTGTCTGAGCCTTCAGCTGAAGGCTTGAAAAAAAAAAAAGATGAAAATGATAAGTGAAGAAGAAAGCAGCAAAGGAATAGAGAATTCAACTCAGAGCTCATTAAGCTCTGAAAGAAAAGTTGTTGTTTTGTCTTTTGGTTTTGGTCAGTGTAAAACAACTGATACCAGAGCGTATATGCCCAAGGGCTCTGTGATTCAACAAAGCATGGGAAAGACCATGATTCACAACGTAATGAAAAACACCTCACAGATACAAGGGGACAAGAAAAACAGGCTCTGTTACTCTGATTCAAACTACTTTACTTCCTTAATGTGACATTTTCATGCTGTTTCCTTCACTTCCTTAAAAAAATACTGTAGACTACAAGAATGGAAATGGTAGGTCATTATGATGAAGAGAGGAGCAGATAGTGAGGTGGTAGAGAAGACGGGAAATGTTCCTGAGTGTGTGGCTTTGTGTGTGTTTGTGTGTATGATAGAATAAGAACTCAGGGCTGGAAGAGGAGCAAAAATTATATGCTTGAATCCTGAAGCATTTTGTTTTGTTTTTGTGAGTAATAAAGAGCTACCAACTCTGATCAAAAGATTTGAGAAAAAAAAAAAAAATCACCCCATTGGTTATATTTAGGAAAAGGTGAAGGGGAATCAGCATTAATCTATCAATGGGGCCTGAGAAGCTAAATTGCCAGATAAAATACAGGGTGCCTGGTTAAATTTGAAATTCACATAAACAATAAATAACTTTTTAGTGTAAGTATATTTTATGCAATATTTAACATCTTCCCACATTTCACAACTGCACTGCCCAGGTCTGAAACCCAGCTGAGCCATTTATTTGCAAGGGTAAGCAATATTTGAAAATATATTTATACTAAATGTTGTTTACTGAAATTCAAATTAAACAGAGGGTGACTGATCTGTGAATATACTTCTCTGGGGGTGTATTGTCATGTAATAAGACATTACCGTATAGAAAGAGTGCTACTGCTTTAACAGAATAAGCCATCAGCACTTTCTATGATCAACTAGTTTAAGAAGGACTGAGTTTTTCTATATGTCACAATATTACAACTAAGAATTTAACTTTTGGATTAGATATATTTTGGTTTAATCTCTAGTTCTGTAGTTTTCCAACTATTTAAACTTGGGCAGGTGACTTTTCAAATCTTAGTTTTCTAATTTTTTAGTAAAGCTACTAAGAATCCCTATCCTACTTATTGCTTCACAAAAGCACAATTTTTATAGTCTTGATGGACATCTCCCACTAGAAAGGCTCCCACTTGGTTTAATGTTCTAGTAAGCCATTTGAGAACTCTTAGTAATTTTATCTGTGGACATATGCATGAAAGAGGCAACATACTGGGTAATAGTGAGCAAATATGATTATGATTATGATCATGATCAAACACTGCCACAACAATAGACTCAAGTCCCAAGGCATGAAGGGCAGTGTCGGTGACAGGTGGGTCATATTGTCTGGAACATATGTGCATATCTGAGCAAGCTGACAGAATAGGGCCTTGGTTCAGATTGGTAGTGGAAATTGTGGCAGCAGAAATAGAGGTAGCTGTAGTGTTGGCAGTGACCATGGTCCAGGAAAGGTCCCCACATGGACGCAGGGATGAGACAGATGGTAGAAGACCCTTCTAGCCTATCCTTCTATTCTAGAGCTTTCCCTGCAAAGTCTGCACAAATATTATCTCTCTCTCCTGAGCTTTGTTAGAAGGAGTGCAAGCATTCAAAATGTCTGATGAAACATTAAAATTCCATTATGTAAATCTGAATTTAAAATGGATTTCAGACTTATTCAGAACTGATTTCTATGAATAGTTAAATATTTTTAGAAAAAGAGTTATGCGAGAATCATCAGCTCTAGAAGTCCTGAAACTTATATTTTTAAATAATTTATTAGAAATTTACCCAAATGTCAGTTCCTATAGAATACTCTTAAGGAAATTCCCTGGTAGTTCAGTGGTTAGGACTCTATACTTCTACTGCAGAGGGGCTGGTTTCAATCCCTGGTCAGGAAACTAGGATCCCACAAGCCACATGGTGCAACCAAAAACAATAAGTAAAACAAAATAAAATACTTTTAAGAGGTTCAGTTGCAGTTACATCAGTGAAAAGAAGTTTCTCAAAATTAAAAATTCTCAAAATTTTTAAGACCCAAATGATCCATGAGGTAATGAATTAAATTTAGAGATATTTAGTTTAAAATAGATACAAATTGTTACACAGGGAGATATTTATAGATGTGTACATATACACTGGACATACATACATATATATATGTATATACATATGTTGACTGTGTATTTGCTATTCTTGTACATATGTACATATAGTGTATAACAAATCTATGAATACATACATATATTAACTATGTGTGTATATACGTAGGCATATTTCCTCCCTCTTTCAGCTGAGAAGATTTAGAAGCAAGGAAACCCAGTAGCTACAAACAAACTTAGCTCCCAGATCTTGAGTTCTAATATTATTCTTCAATAAAAGACATCAAGACTCCATGAAGAAGTGGCTGATTTTAGGTCTGGGACAGGAAATACATAAGATGAGCCCATAGTACCTTTTACCTCCAGAAAGAAAGTGGTAAAAAACAAAAAAAACAAACAAAATGAGAGTGATATAGCAACTGGTTGGACATAGGAGGCAAGTAAAAGAGCTCTGAAGGTTAACTTTGAACCAATTTGAGCAACGAAGTGTTTGTAACTCAACTGCAAAATATATATCCTTGAGTATATATTGATATAAGTAAATGCTTGAAAAAAATAAGTGAGGGAGAAGAGATCAATCTCTTAGGTTGAAGAATTCCAAATAATTTATGCAGTTACTCCATTTTCAAGGAAGTGGAATACAACTCTCCACTCCTTAAGGGTGGTCTGCAAATAGTGGCTTCCTTCCAGGGAGCACCGTGCAGGAAGGGGAGGAGGAGGAGTAACTTTACAGTGGAGAAACCACAGAAACACTGCCTCAGTCAGATGAACGAGGTCAACATCAACAGCAATAAATCATGTTAACAGATCATAATGATGCAATGACAGGGACATTTTACCTCCGTGGTCTTCCTCCCTCAAACCTGTGACCCCAGTCTAATCATGAGAAGCATGAGAAATACCATGGTTTTATCATATTTCTCACGAGAAGTATCCCTATTTAAGGGACAGTCTACAAAATACCTGACCAGTTCTCCTCAAAATTATCAAGGTCATCAAAATAAGTTTGGGAAACTGTCACAGACAAAATGATCGTAAGGAGACATAACAACTAAATATTGATATAATATGGTAGCTGGGAAGGGCTCCAAGAACAGAAAAGGACATTAGGAAAAAAACTGAAGAAATATGAGTAAAGAATGGGTTTTATTTTAATAATATTGGTTGAATAATAACAAATGTACCATATTAATGTTAGATACTAACAATAAAGAGAACTTTCTGGGGACATATGAACACTGCACTTTTCTGTAAGCCTAAAACTGTCTAAAATTATGTTTATTTAAAATAAAGTTTTAACTAAAATGTTTACATTTCAAAAAAGAAAAAACAATGTGGTCTTGCCAAGAGTTAGTGATATAAATTTTTAAAATACCAATTGAAAGCAAGGTTAATAAAAGTATAAATTTTCTTAAGCTAACAAATAAATTTCCATAAAAGCCCCAAAGTTTTATGATAAACTAAGATATGATATATAGTATTGCTATTTATTGTGACAGCAATAATTATATTTTTATAATTTATTAGCTTTTAATGTTACTCATGCACCATCAATAAATAATAAAATCTTTTTAGAGGGAAAAGCTTAAAGCGCCTCAAATTTTTGCATTTCACTGCTGCTGCTGCTGCTGCTAAGTCGCTTCACTCGTGTCCGACTCTGTGCGACCCTATAGACGGCAGCCTACCAGGCTCCGCCGTCCCTGGGATTCTCCAGGCAAGAACACTGGAGTGGGTTGCCAGTTCCTTCTCCATGGCATTTCACTAGGCCCTACAAATTATATAGCTGATCTACATAATTTCTATATCACAGGACTACTAGGAAGTTAAATGAGATTATCTATGTTAAGCACTTAGGTACCACCTGCTGCATAAGAAGTGCTCGATAAACAGTTAAGTATAGTTACTGAGGAGTTATTGTCAGTGCCCAGATATTAATACACGAGAACAATCATTCTTCAGAGAATGTTTGCAGCACCTCAGTTGGATTTTAACTAATTCAATGCAAAATCACTTTTAGATCCAACAAATTGGTGTTACACAGATGATGAGAGAGACTGGCAAGTATATTTACATGTAAAATGAAATATTGGAGAAGAAAAAATGTGATGAAATAAAGTTCAGGAAGAGTTTCCGATTTAAACAAGATTTGCGGATTTCCTGTTGCTGTAACGAGCATTTAAATACTTTTGTTTTCTTTAATCGTCACATTGCTGTGAAGTGTAAGAACAAAGCAGGAAACCAAACAGATCTCGGAAGCTGAGTAAGCTGCTCAATTCACAATATGAATAATAGAATTGGGACTGGAATCAGGCTTTTCTTATTTCCAAGTACTTTTCTTTTCATTACCTCACAAGGCCTCACATTTCCCACGGTGTAGTTGCTATTTTCTCCCTTTTATTTTTCTTGAGATACAGTTGATTTACAATGTTCTTTAAGTTTCAGGTGTACAACAGTGATTCACAGCTTTTATTTATTTACTTATTTATTTTTTTTTACCACTTTTAAAGGTTATGCTTGATTTATAGTTATTATAAAAATGTTAGCTATATTCCCTGTGGTTTACAATATGTCTTTGTAGTTCATTTATTTTCTATGTAGTGACATGTACCTCTCAAACTCCTATCCTGCCCCTCGCCTCTCCCTTCTTCTCATTGGTAACCACTAGTTTGTTCTCTATATCTGTGAGTCTGTTTCTTTCCTGATATATTCCCTAGTTTGTTTTATTTTTTAGGTTTAACATAGAAGTGATATACTGTAGTATTTGTCTTTCTCTGACTTATTTCATTAAGCATAATACCCTTCAGGTCCATCCATGTTGTTACAATGGCAAAATTTCATCAATTTTTATGGTTGAGTGTTGGTCCTTTAATGGACTGGAACCTGGTGGTCCAGAGTCGACGGTAAGAAGTAAGAGAGAGAAAGAAAGAAAGGAAGGAAATAAAGAAAGAAAGACACGAGGACCAAAGCTCTGATGGAGCAACGGTGCTTTAATCAACGTGATGTGGGCATATATACTGTCTTACAAGGTAGTTATTCTCAGCAAAGATAAAGATTAAAATTCCAGACTTACAAAACACAAGGCGATCCCTATTAAAGAGAAAAGAGGGTACTTATCACTGTAATGAGAAACTAACAAAGGAAATGCCTGGATTCCTCAGCCCCTGGAAAGGTGTGCCTCTCCTCTTAATTCCTGAGTATTCAGGAATTAATAAGGACCAAAGGATTCCTGACAGATCCAAAACAGCACACAGGAAGCCTCCTGTAAAATGTTTCCTGACAATTCCCCCTATTTTATTATATTTGTAAAAAAAAGGTTGGTCAGTATTAACCAACCTTATAGACAGGTGACAATAAACAACAAATACAATTATCAAGAAAATCACCAAAGTTACTGTTCCAGACCCGATGCTGTGGGTAATACTTCGAAACCATCCTCATGGGTCTAGCCTGGATAATTTGTTCAGCTAAAGTTTCCAAATTAGTGGAGAGGGCACATGTTTAGAAAAAGTTTCAAAGATTTTCTTTGCAGTAATTGTACATTCAGAGAGTCATTATCATGTAAATGAAATTTGATTTGTTCCCAGTTATAGGTACTATGATTGAAATGAACAGGAGTGACACAAAATTGGCAGTTAATACAAGTTACAGAATGTAAAGTCTTATTAAAATGTAAATTTCCTATGGCCATAACTAAAGGAAGTGGGACAAAGGCCTGTATAAAATATGACTGATTATAGCAAAAAGAAATAGTTACTATGACCACGACTGGTTCCTGTGAAATGTCCGGTCTGAGTCCCAAGTTCTCTGGTGTTGGCAGCAAGTTTTTATGCTTTATATGTCTCATAGTTCAGGCCTAATTTGTTTATCGAGGACGATTCGAGGTAGAGGAGGAAGAGGGTGTCATTCCACTGTCAAGACAGCCAAGAAGTCCTTTGTCATGGTAATGTTTCAAAATAGTGTTAGTAACCTCTTACATAATGTTTTTTGTTCTTTCCCTAACTCTTTCCCTAAAGTTTCAGTAATAAACACGGTTCACAGACAGAGAAAGGGCAGCAATGTCTAAAAGTCTTCTTTTGGAGGCAGGATGAAAGCCCAAGTTTGTCGGCCGACGTTTATGCGTAATTTTCCTGGGCCCAGGCACAGTGGAAGGCCTGTATCTCTATGGCTGATTCATATCAATGTATGACAAAACCCACTGAAAAATTTAAAAAAAAAGAAAGAAATGTTAATTAGTTTTCCCTCTTCCCCAGGGTGTGAGGGTTCCAGGGAGGGGGTATATGGGTGGAGTCATTGGTTGATACGATTGATTGGTCTTTTCTCCGTCCACTTTATGACCTGTAACAAAGGGGGGTTGGGTAAGTAAGCCCAGTTAAGTCTGATTTGTTAATCTGGCTTGAGCGGGGTCATGCAGGTCAGCATAATGATTGGAAGGTTTTCAGGACTCTGAGGCATTTCCTGTTGAGAAATCAGATTGTTAACTTTATTAGTAACGGTTTTTATCTGTCCCCAAGAGGGGAGGTCATAGGGTTGATGCCGCCAAGGGCGGTGCTTTCTGGAGATCTTTAGAGTCACCATGGCCCATACTGGAATTTCTTCCTCCTGGGTTTCTTGTTGTTTCATCTCCATTTTGAATGTCAGGGGCTCCCATGGGTCGAATTTTCTGAGGAAAAATTTTGTTGGATCCATCTGGAGAAATACAAGCATATCCCTTTCCCCATAAGATTAATATCCCAGATTTCTATTGATTACTGATCCCGTCTTGGTACCAAATGGGCAGAGGAAGAGAAGTGGCCTTCAATTCCTTGAAATGTCTTTCTGCTCTTGTTAAATATTTCCCTGTGGTAGGTTTAAAATTTTTTAAACAAATAAAGCTGTATTAACAATAGTTATAGGTTTAGAAAATATCTTATGTTGGAATCTAGTAAAGTCTGCTTTAGATAAGGAAGACAGTAGTTGAAGGAGTCTTTTGGGCCTAGAAAAGAGCACAACAGTCTCAAAGGCCCCTTGCTGAATCATCTAACTTTGGAGAAAACAAAACAGAATTTTAGTTCCACTCTGATGCTCCAGGCCGGTTGCATCTATCTGGGACTTATCAACCCCTGTCCAGAAACCTTCCACCCCCTACACCCGCCCAGAAGACTTATCACCCCCTGCCCAACTACAAATGTCATCTCAACAAAAGAATACTCAAAATATCCCGCCTGATTAACATTTCCCTTATCGCTTCCACAAACCTCCCTGTAAGTATGAAGCCTCCCTGATCCCTCTCAGCGCTCAGCCTGGTCCTTAGGCCGACTGTCGCCCCTCCTTGCCTGAATAAAGGTAACCTTCTTCTGTTGAGGTCATCTTTCCTTTTCTGTCTCGCTGGAACTGTACCTTACATTCTTGGTGCCGAAACCTGGGAGGGGGCGAGGCACCCGTCTCTCTCTCTCTCTCACTCTCCCTCCCTCTCACTGCTTTCCCCTTTTCCCCGGAGTCTGGGAGCGCAAACATCCTCTGAGCTCACTTCTCTGCCAGGACTCTTAAGTTCCCCTCGGGGACGCCTAGTGCCTTCGTGAGCGGAGCAAGCCTTGTGCTAAGGTTTTATTGATGATTTGCGTACCCCCAGGCCTCGACTTTACCCACTTTTCTCTCTCTCTCTGACGACCTCCAGAATAGGGACCTCTTGCCATTCGACCACTCTACATGCAACACTCCACTCAAGTCGGCCCCTAGATTAAGGTAAGATCCGATCTGGACAGAGTTCTAGAGGCACCCTAGAATTCATTCCTCTCCAGGTCCCGGGGACCCCCGGCCCAGGGTCACTCTGTAAGTGACAGTGGGGGACGCTCCACCTCGACACAGAGCTCTTTTATAACTCCTATTGTGACTATGGGTGACGACTCAAGTTCCCAATAGGAGCCTCTGCTTGCCTTTCAATTATGGGGTCTGGCCAATCTGTTCCAAAAATTCCCCTCTGATCTGTGTTCTCAAAAATCTCAAACCACTCTCACTCACTGAACTCAAAGCTAACCGCTTAAAACAACTCTGTACACAGATTTGGCCTCAATACCAATTAGACAATCAAGACTGCTGGCCTGAAGTCGGCACATTTGACTTCAACATTCTCCAAAATCTCACTGACTTCCTTAAACGGAATGGCAAGTGGTCAGAGATCCCCTATGCCCAAGCCTTTTGGGCCCTTCGGAGCAGGCCCTCCCTCTGCCAGGCCTGCTCCACCCACAAGGTCCTTCTATGCACCTTGCCCCCCAAGCAAAAGGGCTCTTCTTCCTCAACCTTCCGCACCCCCGGAGTTCGACCCCCCGGACAAGGCCCCTCCCTACCCGCCACCCTGCCATCCCTCCTTCCCCTTCATCCAGCTCACCTACTGGCACCGAAACCTCTCCTGACTCCCCCTCAGCCCCGTTACCCCATCTCCCCGACTCCCCCTCACCCCTTCCTTACCCCCTGCCACATGGTCACGTACCCAGCACTTGTTTCCCCTGAGAGAGGTGGCAGGATCAGAGGGCCCCACCTGAGTCCACGTGCCATTTTCATTGTCAGATATGAGCCAGATAGAAATAAAGTTAAGATCATTTTCTGAAAATCCTACCAGATACAGAAAAGAATTCCTGAGACTCTCCCAGGCCTATAACCTCACATGGAGTGACGTATATTATATCCTAAATGCCACTCTCACCCCAGACGAAAAAGACCGTATCTGACACGTGGCAAAAGCCCATACTGATCATTTACATAACCTAGACCGGGACAGCCCAGTTGCTGATGAGGCGGTGCCTCAGTTAGATCCCCACTGGACTTACCAGCCCGGTGACCCAGGTATCAGGAGACTCAATCATATGATCACCTGCATTCTGGAAGGAATGCAAAAAAATACTCATATCCATGTCAGTTATGATAAAGTCAGGGAAATCACCCAAGGGGCAGACGAAAATCCAGCCTTATTCTTGGCACACCTCACAGAGGCAGTCCAGAAGTATACCAACCTAGATATCACTACCCCTGCTGGGTTACTCTACCTTCACATTCAGTTCATCAGCCAATCTGCCCCTGACATCAGACTCAAGCTTCGACAACTAGAAAAGGGCCCTGAGACCCCCTCAAAGAGACCTTCTAGAAGTAGCCTTCAAGGTGTTCAATAATAGAGAGGAGGAGGCTAAGAGAGAAAAAGAACGTGAGAGAAAAGCTAAATATGCCTTTTTGGCAGCAGCAATTAAAGAAAGAGATCAGCCTGGCCCGAGTCATCCCAGAACGAGGCTTAAGACTACCCCCCGGACCGTGCTTCCAATGCAACCAGTCAGGACACTGGGCAAAGGCATGCCCAAACCCGCGGCCCCCACAAAAGCATACCCAACCTGTGGCCAGTGGGGACACTGGAAGATGGACTGTCCCAGGGGGTGCCCTGGCACCCCTGGGGAGGTCCCCACCTCCCAGACCTGGAGAGTGGAATGCCCACAGGGACGCCCTGGCGCATCTGAGGAGATCCCCACTTCTCCCCAGAACACAGGCACAACTCTATGAGAGTTGTTCCAATGAAGGGGCCTGGGTTCCAGCCCCCCGGCCCGTGTCCTGAACACGAGCTCGGAACTTAGGGTAGACGGGGTAGTGGCCGGAAAAAAGACCTCTTTTGTAGTAGACACTGGAACCACTTTCTCTCTCTTAACTTCCTACTCTGGCCCAACTCAAGACTCAGAAATCACAATCAAGCGGGTCTCTGGAGTTCCCCTAAGGCCAAAAATCAGCCCTCCATTACTCTGGCAATTTGGAAAATCAACCCTATACACTCATTCCTAATAATGCCTCAGTGCCCGATGGCATTTCTAGGGAGAGATTTGTTATCCAAATTGGGGGTCTTTATTACCATACCCCCCTCGATACAGTCTCTATATTCTGCATGCAGATGGCACCTGGACAGTCCCTATCCCTCACCCCTGACCTTCCCTTGGATCTACCTGCCTTAGACCTCCAAGTCTGGGACACTGATCACCCATCCATAGCCAAACATCATCCCCCAGTCCACATTATCCTAAAAGACCCCTCGACTATAATCACCCAACAACAGTACTCCTCACCCCAGAGGCCCACAATGGACTTAAGCCTTTCATAGAACATCTTCTTCAAGCCTCTTTCCTAATTCCTACCCATTCACCACACAACACCCCTATTCTGGCAGTAAGAAAGGGACCAAACCCTTGGAGACTGGTCCAGGACCTGAGAAAAATCAATGAGGCTATTATGCCAACATTCCCAGTAGTCCCTAACCCTTACACCCTTCTGTCTACCATACCCCCAACTGCAACCCACTTCACAGTATTAGATCTCAAAGACGCTTTTTTCACCATCCCCCTCCACCCCCTCTCCCAACCTCTTTTCGCCTTCACCTGGCAAGACCCCGAGACTCACGTTTCTCAACAGCTAACATGGACAGTTCTCCCCCAGGGGTTCAGAGACAGTCCCCACTTTTTTGGACAGACTTTACAAAAGGACTTACAGACACTCGACCTTGCCCTGAGTCATCTCCTCCAATACGTAGATGACCTTCTCCTTTGTATCTCAATCCGAAAACTCTGCCTCCAACATACTGCCAAACTCCTTGGGGCCCTGGGATCTTAGGGTTATCGGGTATCCCAATCTAAAGCCCAAATAGTCCAGACAAAAGTCACCTACATGGGACTTTCCATATCCCATCAACAAAGGACTATTCCCCCAGATAGAATCCAGGCCTTAATTAACTGTCCACTTCCAAAAACAAAAAGGGAACTCTTGTCTATCCTCGGCCTCCTAAATTTTTTCCGTATCTGCATCCCCAACTTCTCCCTCATTGCAAAGCCGCTCCATGAGGCAACTAAATGATGTCTGGATGAGCCCCTCTTTAATCCCTCCTTTCTGGCCAATCCTCTTTGCCAGCTTACCCAGAGCCTCCTCCGAGTGCCAACTCTCCACCTGCCAGATCAAACCAGACCATTCTTTCTCAGACCATTCTAACCAAGGACAGGCCCTGGGGCTTCGATGTCAGCAGGCTGGAGACACCTGGGCTCCCATAGCCTATCTATCAAAACAGCTGGACATGGTGACCAAGGGGTGGCCTTCCTGCATACAGGCCATGGATGCTATTGCAGCCCTCGTACCCGAAGCAAATAAACTCTCTAGATATGCCCCTTTAACAGTCTGTTCTCCACACACCTTCCGAGACTTGCTATCACATCGGGCTTTCCTCTCTCTTCCCCCTTCCGGGGTACAGGTCCTACATGCCTTTCTCCTCGACCCTCAGCTCTCATCCTCCCCCTGCTCTCCCCTTAACCCCGCCAGCTTATTATCCATGTCCTCTACAACAGACTCCCTCCTACATAGCTGCAGTCTAACAGTAGATCTTACCCAAAACCCCTTCCAACATGTAACAGATCAGCCCATCCTAGACCCAGACACCCCACACTGGCTCGTTGATAGCAGCTCTCAAAAATCCCCACCCTTTGCAGCAGGATATGCCATCATCCAGGGGGACCTTTGTCACAATCACGGAACCCAGACAATTGAAGCTTCACTGCTGCCACCTCACACCACCTCCCAACAGGCAGAACTGATAGTTCTCACCAGAGCTTTAACTCTGGCTAAAAATCTAAGGGTTAACATCCACACAGACTCCAAATATGCCTATAATATACTTCACTCAAACATCCTAATGTGGAGAGAAAGAGGGTTCCTAACCCAAAAGGGATCCCCCATTATTAATTCAGACCTGAGCCACAAACTTGTAGAGGAAACACTCTTACCAAACAAAGCCGCCATCCTTCACTGTAGGGGACATCGAAAGGGAAGTCTCATATCAGCCTACAACAATGCTGCTGACCAGAAGGCAAAGGAGACAGCACTGTCCCATCCTTCCCTCCAGTCCCCTGTCATCTTAGCTCTGACTCCACCCGACCCTCCCACTACCAGAGAAATCCTCTCTCCTCTACACTCACTTTCATCCCTCATCCAAGACACTCCAACAGTTCCTCTGTAACCACTTCCCCATATCCAATGCTGACCAACAATATTTAGATAACCTTACCCGCTCCAGTCAAACATGTCAACGTACTAAACCCAATTCCAACCTTAAACCGACATCCTTTCCAACCCATCAAATGCGAGGCAGCCTCCCAGCACAGGATTGGCAGATAGACTTTACTCATATGCCCCGGGTCCGGAGAGTCAGATACCTACTAGTCCTTGTGGACACCTTTTCAGGATGGGTAGAAGCATTTCCCACTACAAACAAAAGAGCCCACACCGTGGCCCAAATCCTCCTCACAGAAATTATCCCCAGGTTTGGGCTACCTTCATCCCTACAGTCTGATAATGGCCCAGAATTTACATCCAAGGTCACCCAACAACTTGTCCAATTCTTACAGATACCCTGGAAATTTCACATTCCATACCATTGCCAGTCCTCAGCAAAGGTAGAAAGGATGAATAGAATAATCAAAGAAACCCTTACCAAACTAACCCTTGAGGTACATCTAGACTGGACTAAATTTTTTGCCAATTGTTCTCCTCAGAATACGGGCTTTGCCCAGAAAGCCCCTGGGGCTGAGCCCCTTTGAGGTGATGTATGGAAGGCCCATGCTCCCTCCTGGACTCCCAGCTGAACCTCCTCCCATACCAAGCTTCCTACACTCCCCTCTGCTGGCGCAACTCCACAATACCCTCTGGAAATACGTCAACCACAATTTGCCTGCCCCTGACCCCCAAGCCTCCCTGCCCACTTTACAAATTGGGGACATGGTCTATCTGTCTGATAATCCCCAAGGTGACCTAACCTCAAAGTGGCAGGGACCATTCAAAGTCATCCTCCTTTCCCCAACTGCAGCTAAACTCGAGAAGGTCACTTCCTGGGTACACCTCTCTCACCTAAAACGGGTCCTTAAAAAATGACACCTATCTGTCTCCCTCACAGGACCCACCTCCTTAAAATTCACCCAGCGACAACCCCTGTCAACCATCTGAGAGGACACTGAATGACCTGGACTCTCTTCAACCTACAACTATTCCTGATCCAACTACTACAAGACCTCTGGGTCAGCGCCTCAACAGGAACTTCCTTCAAAGACCTGACTACGCTGGTGTCTCAACTGTGGCTCCCAGGAACCTTCTACAACCTGACTCCAGAAGAAATTGATTTCTTTACTTTCATTCTCTACATCATTCTACATCTTAATGAGCACTGTTCCTCCTCAGATTCAAACAACCACCAACTTGGGGCCTTCTGCCCCTCGCCCTGACTGGCCTCTCCCTACCTATCTAACTATAACTGCACTCCTAATCTTAATCCTTGCTATAGGCTTAGTAACTGTCTCCCCTCAGGACTGGCCACCTATCCTTCGTCTTTCCATGGGTATCGCCTACATTGCTAGCTGTGTTCTGCTCCTAGGGCACTATTTCCTCTGTACTGCTTAACTAACAGCCCCATGGCTCCTCTGCTCCTTATCCCTTGCTGCACTCCCCAGCCTTCTGGCCACTCCCTGCCCCTGCTCAGACATTTATTCCTACGTACATTGCTCATGTTATAATACAGCTCCAAAACCGTGCATCATGAACCTCGGGGGTGGGAAGCCCAAATCCCTACTCACTGTCAAAGTACAGAAGAGAGGGAGTTTCGTGAGTACCGGCCATAAGCCAGATGGAAGAAACATGTTTCTATCCCATTACCCACTGGGGGTACTCAGATGGGGGCGGGGTACTAGATCAAAATCAGGAAAAGAAACAAGAACAAGTCATAAAGAATATAATTTCCCGGTTACAGGTGACCCCTGAGCCTTATAAACGCCTAGACCTCCTTTCCCAATTATGGCCTCTCCTAAAACCTCCCTCTGGCAACCAACACCTTGCCCGCCTTCTCAACTCTTCCTTCCAATTCTTCCAGTACACACAGCACACATCCCAGTGTTGTATATGCATGTCTATGTGGTGAGGACTGTCTCCCTCACCGCACATAGCAATTCCCTTACCCTCAACCTGGCTGTCACAGGGCAACTATACCTCCCCTTCCCAACAGAAAACTACGCAACTCATTGGGCCAGTCTCTGACAATGTCCTACTCTCAGCCTCTTCAAACCTAACCTGTATTGACTACTCTAGTCCCAACTACACTGGTCTTACAAACTCTGCTCCCTCCTTCTGTTCCACTTGGGTTCTCTGGAACAGCACATATAATTGCACAAATCCAGGAATCTTCATTCTCTGTGGGACCTATGCATATTCATGCCTCCCCTTACACCCCCCTGGACGCTGCATCTTGGTCTTCCTGACCCCAGGCCTAACATTCCTCAAAGAGGAAGAGGTAGAACAAATAGTCTACCCCCAAGGGACTTTCTCACAGAAAAAGACGAGCTGTCATAGCCCGCCTCCTGATTGGGACTGGTACAGAAGCAGCCCTAGGCACAGGGATTGGAGGCATCTCTACTACATTTCTACTACAAGCTGTCCCAAGAACTTAATGAGGACGTGGAGCAGGTAGTGGAGTCCTTCGTTTCAATCCAAAGACAAATTAACTCATTAGCTTCTGTGGCCCTACAAAATAGGCGAGCCCTGGACCTTCTCACCACAGAAAAGGGAGGGACCTGCCTTTTCCTAGGAGAGGACTGCTGTTATTTTGTTAATGAGACGGACATAGTCTAGGACAGAGTCATAAAACTTAGAGACAGAACTGAACACCGCAGAAAAGAGTTACAAAACCTTTACACTCCCCAAAACCTGTTCCAACAGATCCTCTCTTGGTTGCTCCCTTTCCTGGGACCATTGGTACGTATCATTCTATTCCTCTTATTTGGACCCTGTCTCTTTAATCTCTTTCAAAGGTTTCTCCAAGAACGGATTTGGGCCATCTCTCGAGATCAGGTCAAGACCATTCTTCTTCTCGAGAGCCTCACCCCAAGTTCAGAAAAAAGAGACCCTGGGCCCTAGAAATATCCTCCATTCCAGACCTCAAACCATCGCCCCTATCCAGCAGGAAGTAGCCAGAGAGATACGGCGCCCTTTTTCCCATTTTTTTTTTTTTAAATGATTTCAGGGTCTGGAATGAAGGAGTCCTTTGGGCCTAGAAAAGAGCACAACAGTCTCAAAGGCCCCTTGCTGAATCATCTAACTTCGGAGAAAACAAAACAGAATTTTAGTTCCTCCCTGATGCTCCAGGACGGTTGCATCTATCTGGGACTTATCAACCCCTGTCCAGAAACCTACCACCCCCTACACCTGCCCAGAAGACTTATCACCCCCTGCCCAACTACAAATGTCATCTCAACAAAAGAATACTCAAAATATCCCGCCTGATTAACATTTCCCTTATCGCTTCCACAAACCTCCCTGTAAGTATGAAGCCTCCCCGATCCCTCTCGGCGCTCAGCCTGGTCGTCAGGCCGACTGTCGCCCCTCCTTGCCTGAAAAAAGGTAACCTACTCCTGTTGCGGTTGTCTTTCCTTTTCTGCCTCGCCGGAACTATACCCTACAGTAGTGTACCTGTGTATTCCCCCTTCTTTAATTTTTTTTTATTTGTAGCTTTAGTGTGTGATGTGTTTGACTATGTCCTGTGTCTGTGGATTATAAGGAATACCTGTAATATGTTTAATAGAAAAAGATTGCAAAAGTTGTTTAAAGTGTCTAGAAATATAGGCAGGGCCATTGTCTTTTAATATAACTAGGAGTTTATGATGGAGGTTTCTATATTTTTTAATACAAAAACAATATATAGAATCAGAGACTATATTAATGGGGGTAAGGATGTAGGCAAATAACTTGAATAAGAGCATATAATTTATTTTCTTGAACAGAATGAAATTTAGTTTAAAATGCTTTATATTTTTTAAGAGACCAGAATGAAGTTTTGGTGTTTTAAGTCCCATCTATATAAAAGAAATACAAGAAATAATAAATTCAGTGCTTTTGAAGAAATTCCACAGCTTACCAGAAGGATAATGAAATGAAAATTTCCCAAAATATTTTAGAAAAGCTAATTAGAAATCGGTAGAAGTTTGTAATGTGTTCTCAAATTGAGATTTATATGTAATAAAGTTTTATTAAAGTATAAAGGAGTTAGAGAAAGCTTCGGACATAGGCATCAGAAGTGGGCAGAAAGAGTGCCCCCCCGCCCCCGCCGCTAGTCTTTAACCAGGTGTCATATAACTAGCAGTCTGCTAATTAGAGAAAGGAAATGTCTCAAAACTCAGAGAATAGCACCAGGCCCCTCACCCACAACATGCATTTTGAGATAACTTTGGCACCAGTTGAGTTGTCCTGGGCCACAGAATGATTGACATGAATCTTGAAAAAAGGCAGATTACCATACAAATAGGTTTGTTTACATAGATTGGGGAACAATATCTGAGTATAACATACTGGTTTGTCAAGTAGGTTCTGAGCCATTAGGCGGAACCAACTTGAAGACAAGAGCCTGGGGTAAATGTATAGCACATTAACATAGCTTAAGACAAACATTTCCATAAGAAAAATGCATTCGTTAACTCGGGGTTAGAGAATAGTTAACTTTAAGTGAAACCAGCTGTCATTATGGCAACACAATATTTTAAGAGAAACCTCCTTTTAAATTTGTATAGAGAAGGAAAAGAAGAAGAAATATCGCTAGTTTGTTTCCTCCTGCTGCTTAAGAGAGATAAAAATGTCTGACACTTGCAGCCTATTTTCTCCTTTTGGAGACCCCTGGCCTTCCTGCCTGTTAAGTCAAACTAGATTGGCCAAGTAAAAGACCGAAGGTTTGTGGTGGCAGGGGCCCAAAAAGTCCGGTAGGTATTCTAGAGGGGACTGCTTGAGGGTAAAGGAGAAAGTCATTTAGGGCTGGTATATCCACGGCAGCACAGCCAGATGTTGAGGGCTTGAGGGAAAAGATGGAATTTGCTTCTGGTTTTTGTGGAAGGGGACGTGGTGGTGGTGGGGGGGGGGGGGGTGGGGGAATTCCTGCTTGGAGTTTCCCGGAATAGGTTTCCCTTCAATATCAAATTTAGATTTGCACTCTTTGGCCCAGTGCATTTCTCTACAGCAGTGAGGGCAGATTTTTGGAGGTTTTTTTTTTTTTTTTTTTTAGCTTTCTCAGGGCAGTCTCTTTTTAAATGGTTCTTATCTCAAAATGTAAAGCATCCTTCATTTCCCTTTCTTAAGGCATTTCCCTTTCTTGTTTTAGCTAGTATTTGCATCTTTTGAGTTTCTGATCTTATATTTCGACAAGCCTTCAAATAATCAAAAATAGTCCCTGTCTCACGAGATGGGGCTATAGCCCTTTGACATTCCTGATTTGCATTTTCATAAGCAAGTAATTTTTCTAGTTGCCTTTTAGCTTCTCCAATTACTGTACAGGAAATAGCAGTTTCTAATCTAGCTAGGAAATCAGCATACGTTTCATTAGGTCCCTGCAATATTTTAATGTAGCTACCTGTAGGCTTCCCTTGAGGAGTAATTCGATCCCAAGCTTCAAGGGCCACTGGTTTTAATTGATCATGCAACAAAGGAGGGCATGTATTTGAACTTCTATAGTGTCAAATTGTCCAGTGCCAGTTAGCATCTCAAAAGTAATTTGATTTCGGGGAGCGCCAGCTCAAGCATTTCTCTTAGCATGATCTCTGGCTATATCTTGAAACCACATTGTCCATTGAAGATACTCTCCTGGTTTAAGGAGAGCTTTTATTAAAATTCGCTAATCATAGGGAATAAAGGTTCCAATAGAAGATGCCATAGCATTTAGAATTTCTCTAGTAAAAGGAGAATGTGGGCCATACATAGTTATAGCCTTTTTCATTTGTTGCATGTGAAAAAAGTTAATACCTTCATATTGAGATATTATCTGCCCTTGAGCATCAGCAGTTTTCTTAAAACTGGAAAGGCAGAAAAACCATCGGCTTCAGAGACTTGTGATTGCAAAGCCAGGAATTCAGACAGCCTCTGTCGCAAAGGGGGTAGGTTATTGTTATCCAGAAAGGTGTTGTCGGTTTTAATGTTAAAATGTGTCTTAAGGGGAGTTGTTGCCAAAACCATTAGGTTCTATCAAGGGAGAGACTTTGGGATTTGTGCCTGCTGGCAGGGGAGGAGCGCTTGGAGCAACCAGAACAGGGTTAGTAGGAAAATTCTGAAATATCTTATGCTGTTCTAATTAGGCCTTTTGTAAGGTATCATCGTCTAATTCATATCCATGTAGTAAGTGTTCTGCCTGTTGCTGAATATCAGGAGGGCTAGAATTACCTTGAAGTAGCAGGATTGGCAGAATCACAGCTTCAATGAGAGCCCATAGGGGCCAGAAATCTATCGGAACTACCTTCATTAGGGAACCAAGGGTTACATTCAACCACTGTCTGAAGGCAAGCCTCTATTCGCTGGCCTGAAACCGAAAATCCCTGAACTTTAAATAAGAGCTGAAGTAAAGTAGAAAAGTGAGGGGGCTTTCCAGCCGAATGACCCGGGTCTTAGTACTTACCGGCCTCAATAGGCCCTCTGGGGTCACTCCGTCTGAATCTTGCCACATGTACCAGAGTCCCTGTTTCTGGGTGCCACTTGTTGGTCCTTTAATGGACCAGAACCTGGAGGTCTGGAGTTGATGGTAAGAAAGTAAGAGAGAGAAAGAAAGAAAGAAACAGAAAGAAAGAAAGAAAGACACGGGGACCAAAGTTCTGATGGAGCAAAGTTGCTTTAATCAACATGGTGTGGGCATATATACTGTCTTATTCTCTGCAAAGATAAAGATTAAAATTCCAGACTTACAAAACACAAGGTGATCCCTATTAAAGAGAGAAGAGGGTACTTATCACCATAATGAGAAACTAACAAAGGAAATGCCTGGATTCCTCAGCGCGGGGAAAGGCATGCCTCTCCTCTTAATTCCTGAATATTCAGGAATTAAAAAGGACCAAAGGATTCCTGACAGATCCAAAACAGCACACAGGAAGCCTCCTGTAAAATGCTCCCTGACAGCTGAGTAGTATTCCTTTGTGTGTGAGTGAGAACACATATATACTACATCTACTTTGTCCATTCAGCTGTTGACAGACACTTAAGTTGCTTCCATATCTTGGCTATCATAAATAACATTGTTATAATCACTGAGATGCATACATTCTTCTGAATAAATGTTTTTTTTTGTTTTTTTGTTTTTTTCTGAATATATACCTAGGAGTGGAATTGCTGGATCATATGGTAGTTCTACTTTTAGTTTTCTGAGGAAGTTCCATACTGTTTACCACAGTGGCTGCGTCAATTTCCATTCCCGACAGTGTACAGGGTTCTCCTTTCTTCACATCCTTACCAACATTCATTTTTTGTCTTCTCTTTTTGATGATAACTATTCCAACAGGTGTGGGGTGATATCTCATTGTGGGTTTAATTTGCATTTCTCTGTTGATTAGTGATGCTGAGCATCTTTTCATATGCTTGTTGGCCATCTCTATGTCTTTGGAGTACTACTGGCTCTGATTAACATTTTATAACTTTAGTGAATGAAAATGGTTGGATATCTTTAATGGACTTAGTTTGAACTGGTAAGAATTAAGAGTGGCTTATTCCCATACTTCTTTTACAAGCTTAATTTCCATAAATAGTTTTGACTCATAATTTCCATAAATAGCTTTTTCCTTATAGTGGCTATAATACTCTATCATGAATTCACTCCTCTCCACCTCTGTTGGGTTATGACTAGACTCAATTTTTATCCAATGTTTGGTCAGGCAGTACCGTGGAAGTAACTGCTCCCAGCCCCTCATGGGATTCTCAAGCAAGACTGACATATTGTCTCATTCTTTACACTTTGTGCTTTCCACCCGGGCTCTTCACTTTTACCTATGAGACACACAGGAGGTGCAGTGGCTTGCCCAGCTTGGTCTGTGAGGCTGAATATGGACAGGTAGGCAGTATCACTGACTTGATTCTACTCACTTGCTCCCCCCATGTATGAATGCCATCACTCTGGTCTTGCTATTTAGATTCCCCATGACTCCTGGAAGGACCGAGTAGTACAACCTGAAAGTGGGCCACTATTGATTCACTATATGATGAACTTTGTTCAAAGGCAGATAGGAGATGGTAGATCAACTCTTCTTCCTCTTGCTCCCTGGTCAGACTATGGAGCAACAGAGTAGCTCATGTAGACTTTCTGAAGCTAATACATTTACTTGATAAAAACTTCTAGCCAGACTGGTAATCTACCTAATTGTATTTTCTTTCCATGCCTTCCTGTTCATTGGCACCTTTCCTTCATTTTTTCTTTCCTAGAATTGCATGCCCAAAAGTAAAAGTAAGGGTATTTTTTTGCTTCAGGTTCTGTTTTCAAGGAAGTCGAGACTAAGATCGTTGGTGATTCTAAGATCCCCTATGATTAGGTTTTCTGCCTAGAGGTCAAGTCCTATTCACCTTATTTAAAAAAAAAAAATCAGCAATAGCTTTACATTGTAGATACAGAATCCTTGTGTTCTTGCCTAAAACTAAATGATTGAGATATAAAAGAGAAATGGAAGAATCGTATCTATTGGGCTCCAAGTATGTACAGGAGGCTGTCCTACTAGGAAAACCATGTTAAATTCATAGGTTAATAGATGATTTGGTGGGGGAAAGAGTTATTCATACAACTATTCAAGTCATTAGCACTGTAAAAATTCTTATTCTTGATTTGCAAGAGGTAGAGTTTAGACTTTTTGGGGGCTGGACATATCAGAAATAACTCTGAGGGAGTAATAGGTGAGTATATAGATAAACAGGTTATTCCATGTGTAGTTGTTTATTTGCTTATCATTTTGATTTATAGGGCTTCTCCAATGGATCATCAGTTAAGAATTCACCTGCAATGCAGGAGATGCAGGAGACACAGATTTGATTCCTGGCTTGGGAAGAGCCCTTGAAGGAGGAAATGGCAACAAACTCCAGTATTCTTGCCTAGAGAATCCCATGGACAGGAGTCTGATGGGCTATACTGCATGGGGTCACAAAGAGTTGGACATAGCTGAGTGACTGAGTACAGTGCAACACGTTGTGATTTATATTAATGCATTCTATTCACTCAAGGCCAAACAGCCAGAGTAAATCTGCTACTGTAATGTGTTTAAATAATAACAACCAGACTGTAGAGAAGAACACAGGATAACCACCATTTTCACACTCCTCTCACAGGAAGACAATGAAGTGAAGACAACATCCTGGTCAAATTCTTGGGAGAGGAAGCTCAATAACATAAAATAATAGAGTTACCAACTTTTGCCCTATAATTAGTGGTAATCTAATTGATATGTCAGAATAAAGGTTAGGGAAATGAATAAACGTGTCTAGGTAACAATAATGTGACATTGATATTAAAAATTCAGATGTGTCCTGGCATAATATTATTTACTGAGGACTTTGCATCACACTGCATTTCTTGTCAAACGTTTAGTTCTTCCTTTGATGACTTGCTTGCTTAATGTATAATCACAGATCTTGTTTCTAACACACCTTTAAGCAATATCATGACGTGATCATTTTCCTACAGTAACTGGGGTTGCAGGAGTTCAAAATGTTTCGGGAATGAATGACTAGGCATACAAGTGACAACATATATTACCTAATTTTAAATAATATGGTAGAGACTTAATCTGTCTGAGTTTAGGGGAAGCTCTGATTAATGTCTTTATCATTTGAGCACTGAAATGAATGGTTATGTCATTTACTTATATCTCAAAAGCAATGTTCTTTCACATGATTAAGCTGCAGCCTTTTAAAGCAAAGACTCATTTCCCTCTTATGTGCATCATAATTGGGCTAGTTCTTCTGTGGTATCTCTTATATTAATAAGAAATTCTCATTTTATGCAAAGAGATGATGATGACTGTAAAGAGGTGAAGAGTCTTCTGCTGCTATTTTAATTTAAATTACTAACTGAGAGGACAAAGATGACAGCCTATAACATCAATTCTCTTGCCTTGTAGCATGCATTTGGATCTAGTATTTTACAGACTTGTTCATTTATTCAGCAAACATTTACTGGAGGCCTATCGTGTAGAGGCACTATTATAGGTGTTGGTGTTTTGGTAGTGAATGCAATAAAACCCTTTCTTTAGCATAGCTTACAGTCAAAGAGAGGAGACAGGGAGTAAGCGAATAGACACATAATATACTTCCAGATTGGTTTTTGGTGCTAAGAAACAAATTAAAGCAGAATGGAGCTGGAGAATGGAGAGGTCGTGGGCAAAAATCTTTGAGGATATGAGATTTAAGTTGAGACCTAAAGAATGGTATTCTTTGAGAAATGTTAAAACAACTTTAATTCAACAGTTCCTTTAAATAAATTTACATTTTATAAATTTCAATAGCATCTATACATATTTGGAAGTGGGAAGTAATATATATTCACAAGGTATTGTTTGGAGCACTAATAGATTTGAGGATTCTTATGATAACTGCACCCCCCAATCCTTCCTTTAGGGCTCCAAAGCTGAGAAGCACGTCTCTAGATTAACCCCTTGTGCCAGGTCCCATCCTCATACTCCAAAATGTGCATTTCTTTTCTAGTGTGCTCAAATGTGCCATCTTCATTATTTTGTTCAAGTTCATTATTCTCCTCACTCAAAATGCCAGCCTTTCCCGACAGTTTCTTCCTGTCTAAATTCTTCCTTTCCATCAAGGCCTAAACTACCCTAAAGCTTCTCTAGCAATAGGTCGTATCGCTAGAAAAAAAAAAAAATGTACTTTTCCAAACTTGGTCCTGCCTCGCTTTGTCCACTAATATTTCACATATTTAGTTTATACTCTCCAGGTGTGTAGGCAACAAACATATTTTGTATTTCTTGACCAGATTCAATAACTATGTTTATGGTTCTGAGCATACGTAAATTCAGAAAATACTTGGCGGTCCACCTGCAGTGAGGCCAGCAGACCCCCTCTGTGCACAGGCGTGGGGTTGGACCCCACCACACCATCGGCTGCTCCTTGGCCGGTCAGGCCAACCAGCACAGCTGGGCATTGTCTGGTGCCACGGAGAAATGGCTGAAGGAATGTTGCACTTTCTACATTCTCTTGGGCAGGTGCAACAGAGGAGAGAGAAGACCCTGCCTCCGGAGATTTGCAGTAATCGTCACTGTCGCTACAGTCACATCTGCAAATCCCTCAAGGCAGAGGTCTGGAGCGGCCTCCTCAAAGGTTGCTGTCCACTGGGCATGAAGCTCAAGAGTAAACCCATACCTCTGTGCCCTGACTTCTCTCTCAGGGGCCCCTAGGGTGCCCAGAAATAAGAAATGGAGTTTGGAGGTTATAAAACAGGTATCTATTATGATAAATGCCATCTTGCATCTGAGTTTGCTGTGTATTTATACTTTCTCCTCGCTAGATAATGTGTTCTTTTTTTAAAAGCAGAATCATTACTTAATAGATATATTTTTAATTATCCTGAAACTTTATACTGTCCTCTGCAGGAGTAGATTTTAAAAATAGAACTTAGTCTGTGCTTCTTCCCAGAACCATTTTTAACCTTCCCTAGTTGTGAAGACACCCACATTAAAAGCTGTTTGCCCTCTGAGCTGTTAGCCATCTCCATACACTTGTTGCTTGGCACAGGTTGATAAGAATATGCACAAGTCATCTCAGTTTATATTCCTTGTATTCCTTATTTATATTCCTGAAATAAGGATTGAAAGGGAATTTTTTCCTTTGTCTAGTCTCTTATCTCCTAGTGGGACTATACTTTGCCCATGCATAAGAATTGCCAAGTGATAACTACGCAAGTTTGACGTTCATGAAAAATTGTGAAGCATGATGCTTGGATTGCACTGCCCTCTGCTGGGAGAAATGATAGAACATAGGTGTTCTCTCCTGCTTGCAAAAAACAAAAAGCCAAGATTTCAGAGGTAAAAATTAAATGTTTAGTATCTTATAAGCAAATATATGTGTCACACACACACGCACATACACACGCACACATATAGGGAGAAAGAAATGGCAACCCACTCCAGTGTTCTTGCCTGGAGACTCCCAGGGATGGGGGAGCCTGGTGGGCTGCCATCTATGGGGTCACACAGAATCGGACACAACTGAAGCGACTTAGCAACATATGTATATATACATATATATATGTATATATATATATACACACACGCATACACACACATCTTATACAGAAAAATAATTCAGAGTAATACATTATTTAAATACAAGCTATTTTGGTAATTTAAAATGTAATCCAGTTTATAGAATTTGGATTAATGTAAATTTCAGTAGCACACTTGTGGAAAGCAAGAATGTATGTTGTAATAAATATGTATATCATATATAAACATGTCACATTTGAGTTTAAAGAAACATAATTAGAACTTTCCAGTTCTTTGTGGTTATGCAGCCATATGATTTTCCAGGACTATTTGATGCAAAATTTTCAGTCTAATTTTATATCAAGCCACACATCCCAGTTTAAGGTGGGGGAAAGCATGTTCACCACATTAAAGAATGTCACATTTCCATATCAGACTTATTATTTGTAGATAATGTATCATTTAGATTGGCATTTTTAAATGAAGCTTAAGTTTTTCCTTTGATTACAAAGCAACCATGCTCATTATGGAAAATATAAATATTACCAGAATGAGTTGTTAAAATCATCCTATATTTCCTTTTAGACTTTTTATGCAAGTTTTACACAGTAGAGATATAGTAGTTTAGTATAACTTTTTTTCCCCTAAGCATTATTATATGTAAAAAAAGAAAAAAAAAATTGCTCAGTTGTGTCCAACTCTTAGTGACTCCATGGACTGTAGCCTGAGAGTCTCCTCTGTCCATGGAATTCTCCAGGTGAGAATACTGTCATGGGTTGCAATTTCCTCCTCCAGGGTATCTTCCAGACTCAAGGGTTGAACCTGGGTCTCCTGCATTGGAGACAGATTCTTTACTATCTGAGTCCCCAGGAAAGCCCCCCTTATGATAGAAATTTGTGTAATTCTAGACTCCTCCTCACATAGCACCTGTTTTGTTGTGAAATCTGGAGTCGCAAACCACACCTCGGAGGGCACTCAAGACAGTGGAGTACGGTTTATTACACCAGCGGGTCCAAGGGGAATCCGTTCCCAAGAAGGACCCTGAAGTTTCTGAGAGGCCCGGTTTTATACCCCCACTACGTGGCTGGTTACATGTTAGCAAGCTTTTTGTTGTATATGATTGAGCTTTACAACAAGTAGAGGCTAAGAGAACAAACATTTGAGGTTAAAGGAGGGGAACAACAGTGATTATATATCAAGGGAGGGTGTCTCCATGGTTAATCTAACTGGGGCAGCCTGACCTCAACTACAGTCTCTGTTTGCCATCTGTAGGGAGGGAAGTCTCCAGGAGACCTGGTTTTCACTAGCAATGGTTTCCTCACTCTTGGGCAGGGTTCAGGCCCACTTCACACCCTGTCTTTAAGAAGGATGACAGGCCTCAAGATGGAATCTCTCCTGCTTTCCTCACACTAGCCCCAACAGTTTCTCTTTCCCTCTTTTACCCACTTAAAGAAAAAAAGTTAGCTTTCCAATATTAGACTGGGATTTTGCTCTTTATACCATAAAGAATCTCTTGCTTATTATCTGATCTTTCCTCCTTGACTTCTATTCCCTTTTGGTCTGAAAGTGCAGTGTGAATCTCCCTACTAGTCATCATTCTGGCTGATTAACAGAGCCCTTAACTCTTTACTCTTAGAAATTATCTCTGTGCCAGGGGTCTGTTTTAAAGAACTAGTTTCAGCCAGAGAAGTGTAAGGCTCTCCAAATATCCAAGCACTCTCGCACATTTCTCAGCCCCCTTAAAGTTATAAGGGGCCATTTGAGGAGTTATGGCTAATGGTCTAGGAGCATTAGTGGATTCATGTTTGGTTCTGTTAGTGGAGCTATTGTAGGAAAGGGGACCCCTTCCAGGGCCCGAGACTGGGCTCTTGTCTAACAGTCAGAAATGAATTGTCGGAGGAGACACACGTGCTGACAAAGCAAGAGATGTTATTGGGAAAGGGCACCTGGGTGGAGAGCAGGAGGGTAAAGGAACCCAGGAGAACTGCTCTGCTGCATGGCTCACAGCCTTGGGTTTTACGCTGATGGGATTAGTTTCCGGGTTGTCCTTAGCCAATCATTTTGACTCAAGAGTCCTTCCTGGTGGTGCACGCCTTGTTCAGCCAAGATGGATGCCAGAGAGGAGGATTCTGGGAGGTGGTCGGACAGGTGGTGTCTCCTTTTGACCTTTCCTTAACTCTTCGGGTTGGTGGAGGCTTATTAGTTTCCTGTCCCTTACCAGAACCTCCTGTCGTAAAACAACTCATGCAAATGGTTACTATGGTGCCTGGCCAGGGTGGGCGGTTTCAATCAGTGTGCTTCCCCTAACAGAGCTATCAGCAGCATTCTCCTCCTCTGTCATGGATTGTGGAACCCACATGTCCATGTGACAATCCCACAAGACAAAAGAAGACTTAGTTGCTGATTCAGCTGCCTTGGAGAGCTGTCCTACTGGCAGTGAGCCGTCCAGACTAGGACCTGGGACCCTTTGCAGTGGTGCTGAAGGACTTGCATCTGGACAAGCCTCTCCTTGAGCAACAAAGTACAAAGAAACTATATGGGACTAAAAATAACTGCATGCATATGCAGCTGGGGCAAATTCTGGACCAAAGGATACAAAAAGACAAAAAAAACCAAAAACAAAAACCAGCAGCCACTTCTGAAGTGCTGTGAAGTGCTTAGTTGTGTCCGACTCTTTTGTGACCCTCATGGACTGTAGGCTTTGTGAGATGAAAATATCTCTTGACATATTAATAAACAAGAAATGACTCAAGCATCAGCAATTTCTGGCCTCCAAATGTGAATGAAGCCTCCCCACACTGAGAGTCACTCCCCACAGTGATGGCTGAGGAGCTGGGGGAATGCAAGAAGCAAGGTGAAGAAGGAAGCAGCCTGGCCCAGATAGCTGAGGTGCATATGAAAGGAATGAATTCAGCGAGCCCAGAGGCTTGCATCTTCCCATACAAAGAAGGCTAAATTCCTTAACTTGATACGTGATCTTTGATGTTCAGACTGTCTGCTCCCTTTTGTATATAGCTTGTATATAGCCTGATTTCCCCTCCTGTCTCCTTAGAGCTGTTTTCTCAGAGCTACTGAGATGCTCTCTCCCAGGCTCAGAGTACTAAACATTCCCACCAAATAAAATAACTCTACTTTCATGTTGTGACTCTACTTTTTAGTTGACACCTTTAGTGTCCTTCAAATGGCTCCTCTGTCCATTTGAAAAGCCTGGAGCAAAAACAGAGTACTGCAAACAAGCTATGAACTCAACAGGACCAGAGAGATGGGCAGAACACATAAGCCACCCCTCAGTCCTGACCTGCAGGACACACCCCTAACCTCACCTACCCCTCACCCCTCCTCAAGGAGCAACTGTTACTTGTTCTCACTCCCCTCTGTTACAGCAGGGACCCCAATAAAGCCTTGCCTGAATCTCTTGTCTGGCCTCTAGTTAAGGTCTATTGATTGGGAAAGGCCAAGAACCCTGGCCAGTATCAATAATAGTCTTTGAGGGAGATATAAATTTGCATGTGGTATACTATGAAGATTTAGGTGTGTGTTAGCACAGTATTTGTGATGGACAGGGAGGCCTGGCGTGCTGCGATTAATGAGGTCGCAAAGAGTCGTACACGACTGAGTGACTGAACTGAACTGAACTGAACTAGCACAGTATACTCTAGCCTACCCTGACTAATGCATGATGCTATGTTCAGTCACGGTGCTTGACAATGTGTTTTCTCTATTTTGGATGCCATTCCCAAGTACCTCCACCCCTTTACCAGGAAGTCTTTTCCTGGATTCTTCTAGTGCATGTTATAAGGCTTTATTTCACAGTCACGTCCTCTGATAAATCTTTAATTGACCTCATCACTCTTACTGGTTTCTTGCCTCTTCTACATGCTTTTATCATTTATGAGTATATAGATTAGTGATTTTTGGTTATATATAGTAGATAGGATTATTTTGGATATTGGTTATGAACATTGCCCTTGAGAACAAACAGTGGTTTTAAAAGTGTGACTGTTGATCCTGGATGATCCTTAAGATCGTTTCAAGAGGTCTGTGAAATCACACCAATGTGCAGAAGCAGTGATGGCTAAAACTGTTAGTACCTTAGCAAATCAAGGTAGTGGAATCAAACCATACTAGGAATCATCATGTATGTGCTCAGTTGCTCAGTCATGTCAGACTCTGAGACCCCATGAACTTTAAACCAGCAGGCTTTCTGTGCATGGAATTCTCCGGGTGAGAATACTGGAGTAGGTTGCCGTTTCCTACTCCAGGGGATCTTACTGAGCCAGAGACTGAACCCGTCTCTTGTGTCTCCTACATTGCCAGGTGGATTCTTTACCTGAAGGAGTCTTTTGGGCCTAGAAAAGAAAACAACAGTCTCAAAGGCCCCTTGCTGAATCATCTAACTTCAGAGAAAACAAAATAGAACTTTAATTCCACCCTGATGCTCCAGGCCGGTTGCATCTATCTGGGACTTATCACCCCCTGTCCAGAAACCTTCCACCCCCTACACCTGCCCAGAAGACTTATCACCCCCTGCCCAACTACAAATGTCATCTCAACAAAAGAATACTCAAAATATCCCGCCTGATTAATGTTTCCCTTACCGCTTCCACAACCCCTCGTATAAGTATGAAGCCTCCCTGATCCCTCTCAGCCTGGTCATTAGGCCGACTGTCGCCCCTCCTTGCCTAAATAAAGGTAACCTACTTCTGTTGAGGTCGTCTTTCCTTTTCTGCCTCCCCTGAACTATACCTTACATTACCACTGAGCCACCTGGATTGCTAAGATTATTTTGGATATTGGTTATATAACCTCCCCTTGAGAACAATTAGTGGTTTTGAAAGTGTGACTGATGACCCCCGAGGATCTCTAAGACCCTTTTTAAGGCGAGCACGGAGTAAAAGAGAGTGAGCCAGGCATTCAGACAGAGAAAGATTTATTATAGGAAAAGAAGAAAAAAAGAAAGTGATTGGCTTTAGAGAGAAACAAGTGCTCTCTTTTCACAGCCAGTCCTTCTTATACCCTATCGGTGGGAAATTGTGCTCCGGAGGGAGGGAGCCTCAGTTTATCTTTAGCCAGCAGCTGGGGTCTTATGGTCATGTAGTTGAAGGGGTCTCATGGTCGGGTGGTCACGTAGTCTTAAGAAAGTGGCACCATCAGGGAAAAACAGGATGTCACCTTAAGGTGATACAGGGCAATGTGGCCACTGTGATTTCACCCCTTGTTTGTCAGGTCACCACAATGAACCATATTTTAACTACATGCTATGAGCTCCTTCTTTACAGCATTGGGCTTTATTTCCATCACCAGTCACATCCTCAACTGGGTGTTGTTTTTGCTTTAGATCCATCTCTTCATTCTTTCTGGAGTTATTTCTACACAGATCTCCAGTAGCATATTGGGCATCTACCGACCTGAGGAGTTCATCTTTCAGTTTCCTATCTTTTTGCCTTTTCATACTGTTCATGGGGTTCTCAAGGCAAGAATACTGAAGTGGTTTCCCATTCCCTTCTCCAGTGGACCACGTTTTGTCAGAACTCTCCACCATGACTTATCTATCTTGGGTGGCCCTACGTGGCATGGCTCATAGTTTCACTGAGTTACATAAGGCTGTGGTCCATGTCATCAGATTGGTTAGTTTTCTGTGATTGTGGTTTTCATTCTGTCTGCCCTCTGATGGAGGAGGATAAGAGACTTAAGGAAGCTTCCTGATGGGAGGAACTGACTGAGGGGGAAACTGCGTCTTGTTCTGACGGATGGGGCCATGCTCAGTAACTCTTTTTTTTTTTTTTTTTTTTCATTTTCTTTTTTTTTCTTTTATTTACTTTTAATTGGTGGGTAAGTATTTTACAATATTGTGTTGGTTTCTGCCATATATCAACATGAATCAGCAATAGGTATGCATATGTCCCTCTCCTCCCTCTTTTTTTTTTTTTTTCAATTCTTTAATCCAATTTTCTGTTGATGGGCAGGGCTGTGCTCCTTCCTTTTGTTTGACCTGGGGCCAAACTATGGTGGAGGTAACAAAGATAATGGTGACCTCCTTCAAAAGTTCCCATGCACACACTGCTGCACTCAATGCCCCTAACCCTGCAGCAGGCCGCCGTTGACCCACGCCTCCACCAGAGACTCCTGGACATTCACTGGCAAGTTTGAGTCAGTCTCTGGTGGGGTCACTGCTCCTTTCTCCTGGGTCCTGGTGCATGTAAGGTTTTGTTTGTGCCCTCCAAGAGTCCTGTGTTAGTTCTGGTAGCTCTACAGTGGGGTTAGTGGGGACCTCCTCCAAGGGGGCTTATGCCGCACCCAGGTCCCCTGCACCCAGAGGCCCTGCCTCTGCGGCAGTCCACTGCTGACCCGTCCATCTGCAGGAGACACTCAGACACGGTTCTGGCTCAGTCTCTGTGGGGTCTCTGGGCCGTGGTTTGAGCCCTCCGAGCATCTCTGGTAGGTATGGGGTTTGATTCTAAATGTGATTTTGCCCCTCCTATAATGCTGCTGGAGCTTCTCCTTTGCCCTTGGACATGGGTTATCTTTTTTTGGTTGGATCCAACATTCTCCTGTTGACAGTAGTTCAGCAGCGAGTTATAATTTTTGAGTTCTCACAGGAGAAGATGGAGACAGAGCCAAAGCAAAAACAACACCCAGTTGTGGATATGACTTGCGATGGGAATAAAGTCCAATGCTGTAAAGAGAAATATTGCACAGGAAGCTGAAATATTAGGTCCGTGAATCAAGGCAAATTGGAAGTGGTCAAATAGAAGATGGCAAGAGTGAACATTGACATTTTAGGAATCAGTGAACTAAAATGGATTGGAAAAGGTGAATTTAACTTAGATAACTATTATATCTACTACTGTGGGCAAGAATCCCTTAGAAGAAATGGAGTAGCCATCATAGTCAACCAAAGAGTCCAAAAATGAAGTACGTGGATGCAATCTCAAAAAATGACAGAATGATCTCTGTTCGTTTCCAAGGCAAACCATTCAATATTACAGTAATCCTAGTCTATGCCGTGACCAGTAATGCTGAAGAAGCTGAATGGCTGGTTCTATGAAGACCTACAAGACCTTCTAGAACTAACACTCAAAAAAGATGTCCTTCTCATTATAGGGGGCTGGAATGCAAAAGTAGGCAGTCAAGAGATACCTGGAATAACAGGTAAGTTTGGCCTTGGAGTACCAAACGAGGCAGGTCAAAGGTTAACAATGTTTTGCCGAGAGAACACAACTGGTCTCAGCAAACACCCTCTTCCAACAACACAAGAGATGACTCTACATATGGATGTCACCAGGTGGTCAATACTGAAATCAGATTGATTATATTCTTTGCAGCAAAATATGGAGAAGCTCTATACAGTCAGTAAAAAATAAGACCAGGAGCTGACTGTGGCTCAGATCATGAACTCCTTATTGCGACATTCAGACTTAAATGGAAGAAAGTAGGGAAAGCACTAGATCATTCAGGTATGACCTAAATCAAATACTTAATGGTTACACAGTGGAAGTGACAAATAGATTCAAGGGATTAGATCTGGTAGAGTGCCTGAAGAACTATGGACAGAGGTTTGTGACATTGCACAGGAGACAGTGATCAGGACCATCCCCAAGAAAAAGAAATGCAAAAAGGCAAAATGGTTGCCCTAGGAAGCCTTACAAATAGCTAACAAAAGAAAAGACACCAAAGGAAAGGAGAAAATGAAAGATATACCCATTTGAATGCAGAGTTCCAAAGAATAGCAAGGAGAGATAAGAAAGCCTTCCTCAATGATCAATGCAAAGAAATACAGGAGAACAATAGAGTGGGAAAGACTAAAGACCTCTCAAGAAAATAAGAGATATCAAGGGAACATTTCATGCAAAGATGGGCTCAATAAAGGACAGAAATTGTATGGAACTAACAAAGAAGATATAAAGAAGAGCTGGCACGAATACACAGAACTATACAAAAAAGATCTTCAGGACCCAGATAACCATGATGGTGTGATCACTCACCTAGAGCCAGACATCCTGGAATGCAAAGACAAGTGGGCCTTAGGAAGCATCACTATGAACAAAGCTAGTGGAGGTGATGGAATTCCAGTTGAGCTATTTCAAATCCTAGAAGATGATGCTGTGAAAGTGCTGCCCTTGATATGCCAGCAAATTTGGAAAACTCAACAGTGGCCATAGGACTGGAAAAGATCAGTTTTCATTCCAATCCCAAAGAAAGGCAATGCCAAAGAATGTTCTAACTACTGCACAATTGCACTCATCTCACAAGCTAGTAAAGTAATCCTCAAAATTCTCCAAGCCAGGCTTCAATAGTATGTGAACCAGGAACTTAGCTGGATTTAGAAAAGGCAGAGGAGCCACAGATCAAATTGCCAGCATCTGTTGGATCATCAAAAAAGCAAAAGAGTACTAGAAAAACATCTACTTCTGCTTTACTGACTACGCCAAAACGTTTGATTGTGTGGATCACAACAAACTGTGGAAAATTCTTCAAAAGATGGGAATACCATACCACCTGACCTGCCGCTTAAGAAACCTATATGCAGGTCAGGAAGCAATAGTTAGATCCGGACATGGAACAAAAGACTGGTTCCAAATTGGGAAAGGATACATTAAGGCTGTATATTGTCACCCTTTTTATTTAGCTTATTTCCAGAGTACATCATGAGAAACGCTGGGCTGGATGTAGCACAAGCTGGAATCAAGATTGCCAGGAGAAATATCAATAACCTCAGATATGCAGATGACACCACCCATATGGCAGAAAGTGAAGAACTAAAGAACCTTTTGATGAAAGTGAAAGAGGAGAGTGAAAAAGTTGGCTTAAAGCTCAACATGCAGAAAACTAAGATCATGGCATCCGGTCCCATCACTTCATGGCAAATAGGTGAGGAAACAATGGAAACAATGACAGGCTTTATTTTTTTGGGCTCCCAAATTACTGCAGAAGGTGACTGCAGCCATGAAATTAAAAGATGCTTACTCCTTAGAAGGAAAATTATGACCAACCTAGACAGCATATTAAAAAGCAGAGACATTACTTTGCCAACAAAGGTCTGTCTAGTCAAAGGTATGGTTTTTCCAGTAGTCATGTATGGATGTGAGAGTTGGAATATTAAAAAACTTGAGAACCAAAGAATTGATGCTTTTGTACTATGGCATTGGAGTAGACTCTTGAGAGTCCCTTGGATTGCAAGGAGATCCAATCAGTCCATCCTAAAGGAAATCAATCCTGAATGTTCATTGTAAGGACTGATGTTGAAGCTGAAACTTCAATACTTTGGCCACCTGATGTGAAGAACTGACTCATTAGAGAAGACCCTGGGATGCTGGGAAAGACTGAAGGCTGGAGAAGGGGAGTAAGAGAATGAGATGGTTGGATGCATCACCTACTCGGTGCACATGAGTTTAAGTAAGTTCTGGGAGTTGGTGATGGACAGGAAAACCTTGCATGCTGCAATCCATGGAGTTTCAAAGAATTGGACATGACTGAGCAACTGAACTGAACTGAATATGAGCCCTTTGTGAACCCTAATACCTTTCAAGAGGTCTGTGAAATCATACCAGTTGTACCAAAGCAGTGGTGGCTACAAATGCTTGTACTTTAGCTAATGGAGGTAGTAGAAACAAACTGTACTAGGAATCATCATATCTTCATATTTTTCAAAGTCACATATTTACAGAGGAAGATATAATTTCATCAAGAATGCCTTGAATGAAACATTAAAAATGACAAATTGTATGAAATCTTGACACTGAGTACCTGTCTTTGTAATATTCTAAATGACAAAATGGGAAGTACACATGAACACTTCTGCTGTATGTTGGGTGATTGTACAACTTGCAAGCTGAACTCACCAGTTTTATCATGGAACAACACTTTATTTGAAAAGAGTGACTGAAAGCTGTGGTTATTTAGAATCAGCATTTGGTAGACATTATCTTGAAAATGAAGGAAGTAAATCCATCATAAGGAAAACAACTGAAGATATATGTTGCTAATGATAAAATTTGAGATTTATTGTGAAAAATCAGAATTTTGGTAAATGTGTACATGTCCTTGTGAACTTGGGTGTCCTAGGTAGCACTAGTGGTAAAGAACCTGTCTGTCAACACAGCAGACGTAAGAGGCACAGGTTCAATCCCTGGGATGGGAAGATCCCTGGAGGAGAAAATGGCAACCTACTCCAGTATTCTTGCCTGGAAAATTTCATGGACAGAAAAGCCTGGCAGGCTACAGTCCATGGGATCACAGAGAGTCAGACATGACTGAAGTTACTTAGCATGCAGGCATGTGAACTTGACAGTCCCCAGATAATGAAATATTTTTATGATGATATTAGTTCTGATATTGATGAGTATGATTTTTTTTGGTATTATATAATAGAAGATATCAATACTTGAAACATAGGAATAATTCAAAATGACCAATAAATACTGCAACAGAATCACATATGGATAAAACATTCACTCAAAATGCAAAGTCTTCTAATGGATTTTAATATAACAACACAAAAATTTCATTGAATTCCACATTAGGAGAAGCTACACTTGTTAAATAGTATTATCAAAGGAGACTATCTAGAAATAATATTGCCTTACTCTTCCCTTTTTCAACTGCATACCTGTGTCAATGGCAGATTTTCTTCATATACTTTAACCAAAACAGCAAATTTAATACAAAGCAGAGATGAGAATGCAACTGTCTTCTATTAAGCTATATATGAAAGGCATTTGCAAAACTATAAAGCAATGACATTTCTCTCATATTTTATTTTAGAAAATACCTAGGGATCAAACCTGGGTCTCCTGCATTGCAAGCAGATTCTTTACAGCCTGAGCCACCAGGGAAACCCCTTAGAAAATACAGCTATTTTTAAATAAAAGTTCTGTTATGTTATCATGTAATTAGTTTATTATTATTTTAAGTGGATTAAATATTTTTCTATTTTAACTTTGAATATGATAAATATCATTAGATATAACCTATATAAGCAAAAGTTCTTTGGGATTCTCAATAATTTTGAAGAACAGAAGTATCCTAAGAGCTCAAAGTTTGAAAACCACTGCTGCAGATAATTTAAGATCAAGGATATGCATCTGGCAAAGCTAGCATAGTAGGTTGACTACAAGAGTGCAGAGAAAACAGATTATAACAGAGATAAGTACCCTCAAGCTCACGGGGCTCATGCAACTCATTTATAAGTTCAGAATAGATGCTGTCTCCAAAGAAATTAGCAACCCTCTCACTATTCCAGGTTCCCAGGTGCAGTAGGGAAGTCCTTACAATAGCCTGATGGATCTCCCCTAATAGAATGGATCCTGTGCCAGGTCATTTTGGCCATTGCTGCTATGTTGATATTCACCTGAGAGACAATAGAGAGTAATGGAAGGATCTCTTAATGGTTCATCAATAGTAGAAATGCACATGGATTTTTCAGTTGACAGGAAATACTAAGAAGCTATGAAATGTCAACTAACTTTTTGAAGCTGTGAGCTAAACAGGCCAAGCAAGTTCATTTATAACAGATATTGCATGCTGCTGGTGCTGCTGGTGCTAAGTTGCTTCAGTCGTGTCAGACTCGTGTCTGCCACAGATGTCAGCCCACCAGGCTCCCGTGTCCCTGGGATTCTCCAGGCAAGAACACTGGAGGGGGTTGCCATTTCCTTCTCCAATGCATGAAAGTGAAAAGTGAAAGTGAAGTCGCTCAGTCGTGTCCGACTCTGTGCGACCCCATGGACTGCAGCTTACCAGGCTCCTCTGTCCATGGGATTTTCCAGGCAAGAGTACTGGAGTGGGCTGCCATTGCCTTCTCTAGATGTTGCATAGCCTCATGCAATTGCTACTACTTGTATAGGAGACTTTGAAAAAGAAAAGCAAAGAGGGAAAAATGAAAGCCCAACAGAACATGGACAATGGAGGGACTTATCTTCAGCCTTCACAAACCCAGTCTTCAGAGTCTCCTGAGGGGTGAAGATCCCTTCTTTCTCAGAAGAGTGGCCTTTTCTAACAGAAGCATATGACACAAATTCAAGTTTTTTTTTTTGTTGTCGTTGCTTTTTGTTTTCGAAAGTCTCCAACACTCTGAGAAAATGAGTGAACCAAAAAGTCCATGTACTATTGGAAGCAAAGCCTCAAACGACATCATAAAAGAGTGAACTAACAAATCCAGCACACATATTAGCAGATCTGAAGAGGTATGTGGATAGTCTTGTGTCTGAGGATGAATGATTCAAGAAAAAATATGCAGCTTAAAACTGAAAAGACAAGACTCTGAAAAAGGTCCAGTAGAAAAGTAACTGGATCTAGGTACTAGTTTTATAGAAAAATCAATTACAGAATCTGCCACCACTAAGGACAATGTCAAAAGCCTAATGAATAAATATAAGGTCAAGGAGATAAATGGTTAAGATGGCTACAAAAGAACAAATCACCAAAAACAAACCAGCAATACTTCGAGTGCTGTAGAAGAAGCTTCTTTCCCAGAATTTAGAAAAAGTATATTAGGGTTGTTGACTGGACATCAAGTTTCCAGACTTTGTGGACACTGAGCTCTCTGATGTTTCTTCCGATACAAGCTGACTGAATACCTGGAATAACTCTTTCAAGTCATCATTGTTTTCCTGTCTTAATCTCAGATTTTTAAAATATAAAATTTTTATATGTATACTATATAATATACATTGCCATAAATATTCAAAACAATTTGAAGCCTCCTTTTTTATTCACTAACTGCATGTATCTTATGCACATTTAACTAATGTATAAGGAAGTTTTTAAAATAAATATGTTTCTAATCAAAAGCACCTGTGCCAAAGTTTGCAGTGTTCTTAACATAATGATAATATCAAGGCTACATTGTGTTGATTTCGGCTATTCAGCAAAGTGAATCAGCTCCGCTCTTTTTAAGATTCTTTTGTCATATTCATTATAGAGTATTGAGTGGAGTTCCCTGGGCTATACAGTGGGTCCTATTTTTTTTATATGTAGTAGTAGGTGTATGTCAATCCCCATCTCCCAACTTATCTCTCCCCCCTCCTCTTTTTTCTCTGGTCACTATAAACTTCTTTTCTACATCTCTGACTCTGGAGCTGTCTTCTTGGTTATTCCATCACCATTTGGGGTGTGAGGTTGGCTCCTAGATGCCCACGAACCATAAGCCCCCAGATCAGGTAGACATATACCTCCCAAACAGAGGCCACCATCAGTGCCTGGTCAACCTGCTCCTGTGGATCTGGCTCACCTCTCTCCTTCTGGGCCTGCCTTCCCACTAGACAATGACCCCCAGATGGCTTTTTCCATGAGTTGATCCAGCAGTGCACAGGCACCCAGCATCTCCTGAAGATACAAGACCTACATGGCCACCAACCCCAGGAAATCCTGATGTGTGGGGAGGCAGCGTGCCCACTATGCAAACTGCCTTAGCCTGGGAGAGGAGGCATGCCTGGGCTCTGCCTGTAACCTCTGTGGCTTCCTGGAGAGCCACTTCCTAGACTCCAAGCTGAAATTCATTCAGATTGTGTGTGATCACCAGACCAAACTCCACAGGCTGTGTGGAGCCTCAATTCTGCTGAGGCTGGGCCAGCATCATCCTCAAGTGTGTCCAGGAGCCTCCAGCCTCCAGGGCCCTTTGAGGGCCACACCCACTGTTTCCCCACCCCCAACCTCCCTACCACTTACCACTTACTCCCCCCGCCACTTGCCCAAGCCTCTCTTTCCAGCCTTGAAGACGATTTCTTTTTTGCTTTTTATCTTTCTTTTTATTTTTTAAATTAGTAAAATATGATAACAAATTTACTAGAGACTTGGAAAACACAGAACAAAATTACATATAGTTCCACTATATATTACAATTGTTTAAGTAGATAAATTAAGATTTTTAGTTGGAGTTTCAATATTAAGCTCTCAGAAATTAATAAAATGAACAAGGTAGCCTTTTTACCACCCTGGAGAGGGTTCACAAGTTGTGAACCAAGTGGCAAGAATAACAGGAAAAAAAAAAAGGAGAGAGAGAGAAGGTCAAAAGTAAAAGACTAGAAAACAAACAAAAAACAAACCAAAAAAGAAGAAAAAGAAAAGAAAAAAAAATGTCATATTGAACAAAGAGAGTTTGCTTTTAAATTTGTTTTAATTAAAATATACTTTCATGGTTCATATCTACTCTTTTTTTACATGTTACAAATGAAGAATCTCCACAGAAGCCTGTATGAACACAGCAGAATTAGTGTACCTGGTTTCTGTAAGTCAAAAAGGTGTTGTTTTGCCTAATTTTGCTTATGGTGAAATTCTTAAACAGTGATTTCAAGAGTTGATCGAGACCCCATGACAAATAGAAGACTCTCTAAGCCATGCCTAAATTCAGGCCAGATTTAGTTCACAGCTACATCCCTTCCACAAAAGATAGAAAGGAAGGCATATACAGTGTGTTCCAACCAATTCTCAGAAGGTGTTGGTTTTAGTCTCCTAGAGTGAGGCTTGCTAACCTGCAGTGAACAAGGACATATTTTCTCAATTCCAGAAAGTCTGAATGACTAAAACCAAGAGTGTTATGGTGTGGAGAGATAACTGTGATGTGGGTACGAGAAATAGAAAACAAATAGTAATGGTACATTTTGATAGGAACATTTTCTTTAGTTAGGCTTTTCTCAACTAGACATGAGAGTTTTTGTTCTGTCGAATTCTGCTTAAAGTTCATAAATATTCCCTCAGGACCACAGTTCTTTCACAATAATTATTATACACACCAATTTAAAATACATGTTAAATAAGGCTTAGAAGTAAGAGGTAAAAATGACCTAAAACAGTGTCTACAATATGCTCTCTTCTTAGATACCAGTCTTTGAGGCAATCCAGTTGCGGTAGGCAGTCACTCGTGTGTAGACTCCTGGTTTATTGATTGTACCACATTCTGTTCCCCAGCTCACTATTCCAACAAGGTACCAAATATTTCGAGAGTTGGGATGAACTAGTGGTCCTCCAGAGTCACCCTAAATAAAAAATATGTGTCATTATGGAGAATTTACCTCCAGATACTTTACATATACAAACTAGTAAGCCCAGATGAGCTTGTGGTTCACGCTTCATAGAGACTGTGGGGTGTATGATGTAAATCTAACCTCAACTGTGATAGACTAGCCTATATATTCCCTGGGGCTCTTTGGGGTAAACTTGAGTCTTGAAGCATGAACTGATAAGTGTTCCATGAGAAAGCTTTGGGAGACATATGTTATGGATATATTTGGAGTAGCAGGCTTCATATCTGAGAAATGTAACAAAATTGTAGCCATGAGGCTACAAAGTAGAAGAAGTAGTCTAGAAGTAATTTAAACATTTCTGAGACTGAGAATTTAGTGAAATATGGCTAAGTGTGTGGATTGTGATGATAGGCTATTTTGGTTTATATACCTGTTCTCCCACATGCTAGCTTTGTAACCTTTTGCAAATTACCTTCCTCTGCCTTGATTTCCTCATCTATAAAATGATAGTAATGATAGCATCTACATCACAAAGTTGTGATGAGGATTAAGTGGGTTCTTATTTGTAAAGGACTTCAGTCAGTGCTTAACTCGGAGTAAGTCCAACATGTATTTGTTAAACACATGTGGCATGTAGGGGACAATTACTTTAGTCCCAGAGCCGAGAGGGAGTTTGACTGGATTGTAAAAAGTAAATTAACCGAAGCACAGAATTACTTGCATATTGATCATTTACATAAAATAATAGTTGCTTATATACTATATGGTCAGTGTGAGTAATGTCCGGACTTACCTGGCATGCATCAATATTTCCTTCTATGTACCCAGCACATAGCATTGTGTCTTGTACCATCCCATTATATGCTTCCCGAGCATTACAAGTGTTTGTATCAATAATCTTCACAGGTGCTTTCTGAAGTAATACTGGGTATGCACCTAATGGACACAAACATTATCAGCAAAAGAGTTGCTCTTTAGCAGAGCAGGATGGAAAACTAGCTTTGTCCTCTCTATATAAGACATGTATTTGACTCTATTTTAAGAGTGAAAAAGCCTCTTTCCATCACTCAAACCAAAGAAAAAGAGATTTGTAAAGAATTGAGCTTCCCTGCTGGCCCAGATGGTAAAGCGTCTGCCAGTGATGCAGGAGACCCGGGTTATCCCTAGGTTGGGGAGATCCTCTGGAGAAGGGAATGGCAACTCACTCCAGTACTCTTGCCTGGAAAATCCCATGGATGGAGGAGCCTGGGAGGCTACAGTCCACGGGGTTTTGAAGAGTCAGGCATGACTGAGCGACTTCACTTTCACATTCTAAGAATGAAAATACCCCATTCCCTCACTCAAACCAAAGAAAAAGAAATTTTTAAAGGATAGTTTGAAACATCTTTCTAATGCTGTCTTTCTTTGTCCTTATTTCCTTTCGTACATCTTTGCAGCAGCACCTTTTTAGTTACGTACTCCAGGTCAAGGAGCTTACAGTACCAAACTGGCCTCCTTGGAATGTTCCAAATCCAGGATTTGCAAAGTCATTACTTCATATGCACCTTCCTTGAACCATTTCCTGGAAGTACTGGGCCTCCAGGGGTAAATGATCCTTTTGTTCTGTCCCTAGATCATTTTTTTTCCCCTTGTTTCTTTTGTACCTTGCATATTAAGTTCCTACTCAAAACTTAACTTACCATCATGTGAAAGTGCTCCCCATCCTGTGACAACAACTCCTTCACCTGGTGGAAAAATCTGTGTGGTTTCAGGAAGACAAACTGAATGGACATCGTTCTTATATAAAACTTTTTCAGTAAGCAATATAACTGCAATATCATCATGAAGTTCACCCTTGATGTAGTTTTCATGAATAAAAATTTGCTGCACATAGTGTTGCATATAGGGGAGATTTACTTTGGTGCCAAAGGTGACAGTATAGTTCCTTGGATCTCGTGAACTAAAAGAAACAAAAACCATGTATTTTGCATTTATTTCAGAGAAATAGAGGTACAGGTTGCATCTGTTATAGTCTTTTTATGACATTAATGACAATTTCTTGCCTTGCAATCCATTAGCAGTGATACAATCTGATTTTTTAAAATTCACTTGAAAAATCTTCTTTGAGTCCCTATACCTACACTATGTAAGATGATTAAGATGTAGAAATTAAATAGTTCATGCCTTCAAGAAATTTAAATCTAATGAAAAATGGGCATGAACACAAAAAGTTATCATTGCCTAAATGGTTGTGTGACCACAAAATAGGAGGACTTAAATCTGCATGCTCTAGAGACTGGACGATTTCTTAGGAAAAGTAGTATTTTGATGAAACTATAGAACTAAGTCATACTTGCCTAAAAGACAAGGAGAAAAGGAGACAGGCAGGTGCAGAGTGGGAAGGAGGTATGAAATAGGATTATGTATGATAACAATTGCAAGTCATTTGGGATGTCTGGAGTATGAAGTGATGAGAGATAAGAATCATGTGAGAAATAAGATGTCAAGAATGAATGACTTTTTCCAATCTTACTGATAAGGTAGGAAAGCCTTAGATTGGCTTATCATATGATTTGTGTTTCAAACCAGAACACTTGGGAATGAGAAGGAATCCTATTGCTGATTACCCTGGGATAACAGGTGTAAACTGGACATTTAGCCTCCCTAAAATAATGTGTTAGTCCCTCAGTTGTGTCCGACTCTGCAACCCTACGGACAGTAGCCCACCAGCCTCCTCTGTCCATGGAATTCTCCAGGCGAGAGTACTGGAGTGGGTAGCTGGTCCCTTCTCCAGGGGATCTGCCCAACCCAGGGATCGAACCCAGGTCTCCTGCACTGCAGGCAGTCTTTAACTGTCTGAGCCACCAGGGAAGCCCTGACCTCAGGCAATATGATGAACTTACTTTTTAAAGCAGTGAGCTGCCGTCACCAGATATCTGTCACTGATCAAAGACGCCCCACAGTAGTGTTTGCCGTTCTTTTTGAGACTTGCTTGCCAGGGCCACTCTCCTTCCTGAGCAGTGGAGCCACCCTTGATTCTATCATAGGTAGCTGACATCCTTGGTCGTCTCCCACAGCCTGTCAGAAAGAGTCGGTGTTATACTGTTGAGAATAGAAAGATCCTGTTTGATTACAAAACTGAGATTGAGCTGAGTTATCCTTGTGTTCTATCTGACAATGTCTCTCCCTGAAAGGAACAGAATGCAATCTACACAGGAATCACTAGCAACCCCGGGATCACCTTCCTACCCATCATAGTATCTCCAAGACTCTTCAGCACTTGGAGGATATGGAAACTGTGCAAGGTGGATAAAGACACCATTAAGTACGTGGACGCTGCAACCAGACTCCGTGGTCTGAATTCTGGCCCCATCATTTACAAGCTGGATGAATTTGAGGAAATTACTTCACTTCCTTATGCTTCAGGTTCCTCATCTCTAAAGTGGAATAATCATTTTTGTTGTTCAGTTGCTAAATCGCGTCTGACTCTCTGTGACCCCATGGACTATGGTTGGCCAGGCTCCTTTGTCCTCCACTGTCTCCCAGACTCATGTCCGTTGAGTCAGTGATGCTACCTAACCATCTTATCCTTGACCATTCCCTTCTCCTTTTGCCTTTAATTTTTCCCGGTATCAGGATCTTTTCTTATGAGTTTACTCTTCATATCACGTGACAAAACATTGGAGCTTCAGCTTTTCAGCATCAGTCCTTCCAAAAGAAATAATAGTAATACTTATCTAGGATTGTTGTGAGGATTGAATGGGTTACATGTAAAGCAATTAGAACTGTGTCTGATTCAGAATAACAAATCTTGATCCATATGTTTTACATAATCACATACATTTAATTAAAAAGTATCTGAACTTACGGTTGTTGATTATCTTTTCAGCTTTGACCTTACTGATTTCTGAAATAGAAGAAAAGGCCCATTGTAAATTTAATGACTAGCATTAGTCACTAACCCTGGGGCTGGTGATGGTAGGTCCAGAGAGAAATAATTTTGAATCTCAGGATAAAGTGTCAACAGAAAGGAGAAAATATTGGCTTATTTGAATTGTTCTTTTACTATATATGAATGTGAGATATGGAAATACCATCTTCATAGTTCCACATGAGAAACATCTTTTTATTTAATTGGAATTGTATTCTATATCATTCAAAGTGGAAAATTACTAGTATATTTCCTTTGAAGAACAGGAAGACCTCCAGATGAAACTGATTCCTGTCAGTAAACAAAAATAACTTTTAAAAATTGACTTGTCTTATAATGGCTGATCGAATCCTATTTCTGAAAGTCATAGGAGATCATGAAAAGAATACAAGAATATATCACTACTGTAAGGATTGTTCAAAGTTTTACTACTTACTTTAGAGTAAAGAGCAGCTTTCCCCTCAGAGAACCAATTTTAAGGTGTGGCATTATTATGATCTAAGTGTGTTTTAATAATGAAGAATATGAACTGTTGCTCTGATATAAAACCATGACTTTTCTTTAAAAAAATGAGAATCAGCTTTGTGCCTGGGGCTTGTGACATATGTCCAGGATAAAAAGATGAAAGTGACACTGGTTCGATCTAGAACATAAGCTTACCCTCAAGTGTAAGCGAATCAGGATCTGTAGTCAAGGATCCTGAGTGGTTCTTCAGCATTTGACGTAAGATGCTTTCAATTCCTCTTCTTGTGTTTTCCTTCGCTGATTTGGGCGCCTTGAATACGAGCCATATATATGCTGTCACACTGTTGTCAGCAGGACTAAAAACACAGTAAAGATTTCACATGTTGCTAAAAATGAGCATTATGTCTTTATTCCCTGACCTCTTATATCTTCTTTTCTTTTCTTTTGTAGGTGTGCGTAGTACCTTCACTTTAGGTTAATCACAGGATCATCCAGCTGCCTACGTTTTTGCTGGGTGACAGTGTGCATACAGCGATTCAGTTTAGAAGACAAGTGGTTCTACACATCTAAAAGTGTAGGAAAGGCTTGAGGCATGGAGTAGAAGTATCACATAGGAACTGGGATCATTTATTCCTACATTCATCAGTCATTTATTGAGCTGCTATGAAAAGTGACGAGGTGTTATGGGGTGATACAAGGGTGACTATAACATAGTTCCTACTCTCAAGAAGTTTCCAGATTTCTAAGAAAGATGATATCTATACAAATGACTTATAATAAATGAGGCAAAGCAATAAGATGTTTATCTTATCTGAAAATAAGACAAGTCATGGTTTACTTAAAGTATCAGAGAAATTTTTATTGAAGAGGTAACATACACACTAGACCTTAAAATATTTTTATCACTATTTCATCATCAAGCAAAACTTGCTTATCAGGCAGAGCAAAGGAGGAATAGTACTGCAGAATAACTGGATGGCAATAATATTAACTAGCATTTACTGGGTATCTTCTGTGTTCCAGGTACTATGTTATCACATTTATTATCACACTTAGTCTCCACAACAACCCTGCACCTTAGGTGTCATTAACTTCCTTTTGCAGACCAGGAAAACTTGAGACTTTGAAAGTGTGTTCAGAGGCTTCCCTGGCGGTACAGTGGCAAAGAATCTTCCTGCTAATGCAGGTTTCCCAGGTTCAATCTCTGGGTTGGGAATATCCCCTGGAGAAGGGAATGGCAATCCACTCCAGTATTCTTGCCTGGAAAATCCCATGAAGAGGGGAGCCTGATAGGCTACAGTCCATGGCATCTCAAAGAGTCAGACATGACTGAGCACGTAAACATGCAATGTGCTAAAGATTACACAGTAATTAAACTAAGATCCAGATACAGTACAATTAACTTCCTAACCCAGGCTCATTACACTATGCACTTTGTCTCTACGCCAAGTTAGCTCAGTCTAGGAGACTGAGATCAGATGGAAGAGGATTTGAATCTTAGCCAAGGGGTAGTGGTAAAGAGAAGTTGTTGAATAAAGCTGTGCTTGTGGAAGATTAACCTGACTGTCATGTTCAGGACAGATTTGGTTGGTATTTGAATGCAGGTGGGGGCAGTCCAAGAGGCTGGCTAATGGACTTGTAAGAATTGTCAAGCATCTCTGAGGTTAGTGTCCGAAGTGGTATTATTATGCTTTAGATCTTTCTAATGAATGATTATCTTTTGTTATATAAATAAATAGTCATTCCTAGGTAGCACTCAGCTAATACAAGTTTGATTATAGTAGCAGTTGAAAGTCAAAAGTATTAGAAGCTCAGTCGTGTCTCTTTGTGACCCCACTGACTGTAGCACACCAGGCTCCTCTGTCCATGGAATTTCCCAGGCAAGAATACTGGAGTGGGTTGCTATTCCCTTTTCTAGGGCATCTTCCAGACCCAGGGATTGAACCTGGGTCTCCCACATTGCAGGCAGATTCTTTACTGTCTGCGCCATCAGCAAGATGTGCCCAAATGAAAACCTTGGACCTGTAGCCTCTCCATCACTTTCCATGGGCTCACACTTCCTATAGATAACCAAAGTTATGTGTGTGGGAAAACCAAGCAGAAGCCTTAGGGTGGTTGCAGTCCTGTTTGAAAGATACCCTTTAGTGTTAGCCTCCCACTGTTTCCAATACTAAAATCAATTCCCAAAATTAATTCTAGTTGAGCTTTTGAACCATTCTGCAATTCTAGGAGTCTGCTTGAGTTCCAGGAGCAGCAGAAGAAGGGCAGACATAGTCTGGTGGCCTTGATTAAGGTAAAAGCAATAATAGCCTTCATTGGAAAAGTGTTTACTTGCAAACATTTCCATATACATTATCTTTTTTGATCTTGAGTATAGTTTTATGAGGAATGCAGTGTATGTGTTATTATCACTATTCACAGACAGGGAAGCAGAGTGATACAGTGATTCATTCAAGACTCGAGGATTACTAAGTAGCAAAGCTGCATCAGGTTGTTTTACTCCTATTCCAGAGCTCCACTGGACTTCCCTGGTGGCTCAGCTGGTAAAGAATCTGCCGGCAATATATGAGTTCCAGTTCAATTCCTGGATCGGGAAGATCCCCTGGAAAAGGGATAGGTTACCCACTCCAGTATTCTTGGGCTTTCCTGGTGGCTCAGACAGTAAAGAATTCACATGCAATGCAGGAGACCTGGGTTTGATCCCTGGGTTGGGAAGATTCCCTGGAGGAAGCCATAGCAACCCATTCTAGTATTCTTGCCTGGAGAGTCCCCATGGACAGAGGAGCCTGGTGGGCTACAGTCCATGGGGTCACAAAGAATCAGACACAACAGCGATGAAGTACAGCACACAGAGCTCCATTAGCTAGTCCATATTTCTGCAAACTTGTGCAGAAAACACAGGACAGCTATTTCGCTTCCTGTTGTGGCCACTAAAAGGATTTACTTGGCATCAAAGTCTGGTGTAGATATGCTCTTTTCTACCCTAAAAGAACTCTAGGGTGGTTCTCCAAGGTGTTTAACTAACTTACAAGAATAGAAAAACATGGAAAAACAAGATATGTATTTATGTTACAGCTAAATAAAAATGTTACACCATCAAACATTGGTCTAAGAGACCAGTTAGTATTTGCTGAACATAAAAACTTTAAATATTAGAGAAATGATTCATATGTATTTTGAGAAATAATGTATTCTCAGTGTCACTAAAAATGAACTTCACTAAATAGCTCAAACTTTGTTTTAGTTGTATGCTAAATAAACAATTAACCTGATATTTAGCTTAGGATGATGTCATTCATTAGTAACTTACTGGCTAGTGATTGTAATCTGTCAACAGACTCCTTTTATAGTGGTATTTGAAATATAATGATATATGTGGTAGGTTGGTATCTTTTCTAACAGTTATTAGTTACTTACACCAGTGTGATGACTTGAGAGTTGATGTATTGTCTGTAAATGCTAGAACTCTGAAATGCATCAGACATCTGTTAAAGAGAACATAGAGTCACATCAAATTCCAGTAATAAATTTATGTTTCAGAGAATTAACAATGAACTAAGTATAAGAAAATACTAATTTACCTTCGTCTCAAGAATTTTGCTAAGATAGTTATTTTCTGATGATGTCTCCTTTCCATAATTTCTATTATTTGGGATATTCAGCACTTTAAAGCTACCTTGGTAATAGTAGGTCTTGTTTTCTGTGAGGTAAGGAAATGATCCAATGATTATTTAAGTGAAGTGGATTGCAAATCCAGATATAGATTATACGGTAATACCAGCTATTAACAGTAAATAATGTGTTCATATTATATATTGATAAGCCTTGTGAACCTTTCTGGGGCAGTTGATTAGATAAACTGCGCTTTGCAGAAAGTATTTGTGAGACCAATAATGGAGCAGATCTATATCAGACAAAGGTCAGAAAGAAGAGTTACATCTTGATTGAGACAGGTGAAAGTGAAAGTGGCTCAGTCGAGTCTGACCCTTTGCTACCCCATGAACTGTATAGTCCATGGAATTCTCCAGGCCAGAATACTGGAGTGGGTAGCCCGTTCCCTTCTTCAGGGGAATCTTCCCAACCCAGGGATCAAACCTAGGTCTCCCACATTGCAGGCAGATTCTTTACCAGCTGAACCACAAGGGAAGCCCAAGAATACTGGAGTGGGTAGACTATCCCTTCTCCATCGGATCTTCCCGATCCAGGAATCAAACCAGGATCTCCAACATTGCAGGTAGATTCTTTACCAACTGAGCTATGAGGAAAGCTAGGGCATTCTATAAATGATATCTGTCTAGAATAATCAATTTTTGGAGTATAAATAAAAATTGTTGGGAATTCCTTGGTAGTCCAATGGCTAAGACTCTGTGTTCCCAATTCAGAGGCTCTGAGTTTGGTCCCTGATAAGGGAACTAGATCCCACCTGCTGCAACTAAGGATGCTGCATGTTGCAACAAAGATCAAAGATCTCCATGTGCTACAACTAAGACCTGGCCAAATAAGTAAAATAAGAAGTAAATATATATAAAAAAAATTACCATTAAGCATCTACTATGTGAAGATACTTTATAAAAACCATATGAAGAATATCCATTTTTCAAGAGAAATGTGGTCTCAGAGGTATTCAGTAATTTACCTAACATCACTTAGGTACTAAAAAGAGCCAAGTATCAATACCTGACCTTCTGACCTGTCTGACTCTGAAGCCCACATCTAATCCATTATATTTTCTTTCTAAATTTTTATAGATACTATGCTGTTTGATACATAATGCATCTTACCCTTAATATGTGATAGATAGTAAGCATCTAGGAATATGCTAGATACTGGATAGTAGTGCCCAGCATATAGTAAACACTAAAAAAAAAATGTTAACATTGTTTTGTAGTATGACCATTGCCTTTGAAGATTATCTTGTGGGAGAAAAAGGCTCGATATGGATAAAAGCATACTTGAGATACTAATAAGGATATAATTAAATGATAAATTTAATTGTTAAACTACAAGTTCTGTATTAATACAGAAAGGCAGATGCCATAATTAAATTAAAATGTGAAAGATGAAAACAATAGAATGGGAAAAACTAGAGATCTCTTCAAGAATATTAGAGATACCAAGGGAATATTTCATGCAAAAATGGGCTAATAAAGGACAGAAATGTTATGGACCTAACAGAAGCAGAAGATAATAAGGAGATGTGGCAAGAATATACAGAAAAATTGTACAAAAAAGATCTTCATGACCCAGATAATCACAATGGTGTGATCACTCACCTAGAGCCAGACATCCTGGAATGTGAAGTCAGGTGGACCTTAGGAAGCATCACTACGAACAAAGCTAGTGGAGGTGATGGAATTCCAGTTGAGCTACTTTGAATCCTAAAAGATGATGCTGTGAAAGTGCTGCCCTCGATATACCAGCAAATTTGGAAAACTCAGCAGTGGCTACAGGACTGGAAAAGGTCAGTTTTCATTCCAATCCCAAAGAAAGGCAATGCCAAAGAATGTTCAAACTACTGCACAATTGCACTCATCTTATGTGCTAGCAAAGTAATGCTCAAAATTCTCCAAGCCAGGCTTCAAAAGTATGTGAACCTTGAACTTTCAGAAGTTCAAGCTGGATTTAGAAAAGGCACAGGATCTGCCAACATCAAATTGCCAACATCCACTGGATCATCAAAAAAGCAAGAGAGTTCCAGAAAACCATCTATTTCTGCTTTATTAACTATGCCAAAGACTTTGACTGTATGAATCACAATAAGCTGTGGAAAATTCTGAAAGAGATGGGAATACCAGACCACTGGACCTGCATAGAGATTTCTCAAGAGGTAGGTCAAGTGGTCTGGTCTTGAGAAATCTGTATGCAGGTCAGAAAGCAACAGTTAGAACTGGACAAGGAACAACATGACTGGAACAACTGGACATGGAACAACAACAACAGACTGGCTCCAAATAGGAAAAGGAGTCTGTCAAGGCTGTATATTGCCCCCCTGCTTATTTAACTTATATGCAGATTACATCATGAGAAACTCTGGGCTGGAAGAAGCAAAACCTGGAATCAAGATTGCCGGGAGAAATATCAATAACCTCAGATATGCAGATGAAACCACCCTTATGGCAGAAAGTGAAGAGGAACTAAAAAGTCTCTTGATGCAAGTGAAGGAGAGTGAAAAAGTTGGCTTAAAGCTCAATATTCAGAAAACCAAGATCATGGCATCTGGTCCCATCACTTCATGGCAAATAGATGGGGAAACAGTGTCAGACTTTATTTTTGGGGGCTCCAAAATCACTGCAGATGATGATTGCAGCCATGAAATTAAAAGACACTTACTCCTTGGAAAGAAAGTTATAACCAACCTAGATAGCATATTAAAAAGCAGAGACATTACTTTGCCAACAAAGGTCCCTCTAGTCAAGGCTATGGCTTTTCCAGTGGTCATATATGGATGTGACAGTTGGACTGTGAAGAAAGCTGAGTGCTGAAAAATTGATGCTTTTGAACTGTGGTGTTGGAGAAGACTCTTGAGAGTCCCTTGGACTGCAAGGAGATCCAACCAGACCATCCTAAAGGAGATCAGTCCTGGGTGTTCATTGGAAGGACTGATGCCGTGGCTGAAACGCCAATACTTTGGCCACCTCATGCGAAGAGTTGACTCATTGAAAAAGACCCTGATGCTGGGAGGGATTGGGGGCAGGAGGAGAAGAGGATGACAGAGGATGAGATGGCTGGATGGCATTACCGACTCGATGGACATGAGTTTGAGTAAACTCCAGGAGTTGGTGATGGACAGGGAGGCCTGGCATGCTGCGATTCATGGGGTCGCAAAGAGTTGAACACGACTGAGCGATTGAACTGAATTGAAATGATTGAAGCAACTACATCCCAGTGTCTTCCCCAACTGCTAAATTTTCTGGATTAGTGAAACTGAGACACTGTTGAAAGTATGTGCACATTCTAAAAATGTATATGCTGAACTCTTCCCCTACCCCACTTGATTTTTCCCCCAGCCCAGAATATGCTCATGTAAAACAAATGAAGTTTCTACACCGAGGAACTCTAACCAGTTCAAGAAAAAGTATCTAAACGTAATGGTAACTTGAATTCTCTCAACAAAACCACCTAAATAACACAGCCTCTTTCATAGTGAGCTTCAGCCAGCTCTTTAACCTCCAATCTTAAATATTAGCAGACACTGAGCTGAAAGATTAACATATATATTTGAGACAAGATCTAATGTGAAATATTGCCAAAATAAACAGAGAAAACATTTGAGGAAAGAGACTAAAAACTAAAACAGGTTATTATATTTGGAGAAAATTTTGTAAGAAATAAAACCAAGAAGTTATATAAAGGAATAACTAGATAATTAAAAAGCAGTTATACATATAACTGCAGAAATCAATAATTCAGTAAAAGATTTGAATATAAACTTGAGAAAATGACCAAGAAAGTCATTTTTAAAAATACTAAGGGATGAAAAAATAGAAAGAAACAGATAAAAAAAATTAGAGACTACATTTAGGAAGCCTAATATCAAAATTACAGGAGCCCCAGAAAGAGGGTAAAAAGGCTAGAAAATTATCAAAGAAATAATCTAAGAAAAATTTCAGGAACTGAAGCATGTGAGTTTCTAGATTGAAAGGACCCACTAAATGTCAGCACAATGAATAAAAATAAAATCTAGATTATATCAAATTACCATGAAATTTCAAAATACTGGGGACAAAGAAAAAAATCCAAAAGTTTTCAGAAGATGGGAGAGTAGGAGAAGAGTTTTCATTCAAAAGTTTCTAATCAAAATGTCATCAGAATTCTTAGCAGAAACTATAAAAGCATGAAGATTATAGAGCTCTAACTTCAAAATTCAGAAGGAAAACTTTTTTCAACCAGAATTCTATACTGTTAATTAAGGTCAAAAGTAGGTTTCGATATTTTCAGACATGTGAGTTGTCAAAATGTAAACTTTCCTGAAAGCTTCTGGAACATACATTCCACAACTAAGTGAAAGTAAAAGTTGCTTTCCCACTCTTTGCGACCCTGAGGACTATATAGTCCATGGAATTCTCTAGGCCACAATACTGGAATGGTAGTCTTTCCCTTTGCCAGGGGATCTTCCCAACCCAGAGATCGAAGCCAGGTCTCCTGCTTTGCAGGTGGATTCTTTACCAGCTGAGTCAGCAGGGAAGCCCCAAAATACTTCAGCAGATAGCCTATCCCTTCTCCAGAGGATCTTCCCAACCCAGGTATCTAACCGAGGTCTCCTGCACTGCAGGCGGATTCTTTACCAACTGAGCTATCAGGGAAGCCCACAGCCAAGTGAATAAAATAATAAAAAAGAAATCCAGGCATTAGTGGGTTAAACCCAGTAGACAGTTGAAAATAATTTTTAGAAAGTCACTAAAGGGAAATTCTAAATCAACAACCATGTAGCCAGGGAGTGAAGTATGACATGAACAGTAGAAAGTAAATAGATATCAACAGCTGAAAAGTCCAGGGATAGCAATGTTAAGAATCAACTTAAAGAATTGAAAACGGTTGCTCTGAGAAAACGTTTGCTCTGAGAAATGGGAAATAAGGGTAGCAGAGGAGGGCCTGCTTTTTTTTAATAAAAAGCTGTGATAGTTTGATTCTTAAAACTAAAGTATATAAAGCTTAGGAGGAAAAAAATATCCAAGCATAGCAAAGTCATGGATAAAGGAGTGATGGTGAGCATATGAATATTTGAATATGAAGATATATTCATTCAAAACTCCACAACTGTAGTAATTATAATTATAAACCAAAATAAAGTGCTATAAATGTTGACAGTGAAAGATAATAATATTGGTAACAAACTACTGGGAAGTGTGACAGACAGATGACAAGTATGTGTACCTATTTTTAAACTTTCATAGCAGGATATGAATAACATAATGTCCAAAGTTAAAACACATGATTTTGGACCTAGCCTTTGACAGTGGAGGAATAGATGGGGAGACCACTTTCTCCCCCACAAAATCATTGAAAGAACATTTGAACACTGAGCAAACTCCACAAAACAACTTCTGAATGCAGGCAGAAGACATCAGGCACCCAGAAAAGCAGCGCATTGTCTTTGAAAGGAGGTCACCTCTATTTCCTCCCTCCCCCTTCTCTTCTCAACCCAACTCTGTGAATCTCTGTGGGTGTTCTGGTCTGCGGAGAACACTTAGGGAACAGAGTGCTGCCTAGATCTGTCTCTCTCCTCTTGGTTCCCCCCTTTTCTCCTCCTGCTCACTTCTATCTCCTTCCTCCCTCTCCTCTTCTTCACATAACTCTGTGAACCTCTCTGGGTGTCCCTTACTGTGGAGAATCTTTTCACCATTAACCTAGAAGTTTTATTATCAGTGCTGTATGGATAGAGAGGTCTTGAGGCTATGGAAAGAATAAGACTGAAAACCAGAGGCAGGAGGATTAAGCCAAAACCTGAGAACACCAGAGAACTCCTGACTACAGGGAACATTAATTAACAAGAGGTCATCCAAAAGACTCCATACCTACACTGAAACCAACCACCACCCAAGAGCCAATAAGTTCCAGAGCAAGGCATACCACACAAATTCTCCAGCAATGCAGGAACATAGCCCTGAGCATCAATATACAGGCTGCCTAAAGTCACACCAAACCCATACACATCTCAAAACTCACTACTGGACACTCCATTGCACTCCAGAGAGAAGAAATTCAGCTCCACCCACGAGAACACTGACACAAACTTCCCTAACCAGGAAACCTTGTCAAGCCACTTGGCCAACCCTACCCACTGGGAGGAATCTCCACAATAAAGAGGAACCACAAGCTACCAGAATAGAGAAAGGCCACCCCAAGCACACCAATCTAAATAAGATGAAAAGGCAGAGAAATACTCAGCAGGTAAAGGAATATGAAAAATGGCCAACAAACCAAACAAAAGAGGAGGAGATAGGGAATCTACCTGAAAAAGAATTTAGAATAATGATAATAAAAATAATCCAAAATCTTGAAAACAAAATGGAGTTACAGATAAATAGCCTGGAGACAAGGATTGAGAAGATACAAGAAATGTTTAACAAGTACCTAGAAGAAATAAAAAAGAGTCAATTAATAATGAATAATGCAATAAATGAGATAAAAAACACTCTGGAGGGAACCAAGAGTAGAATAATGGAGACAGAAAATAGGATAAGTGAGGTAGAAGATAGAATGGTGGAAATAAATGAAGCAGAGAGGAAAAAAGAAAAAAGAATCAAAAGAAATGAGGACAGCCTCAGGGGCCTCTGGGACAATGTGGAACACCTCAACATTTGAATCAAAGGAGTCCAAGAAGAAGAAGACAAAAAGAAGATAAACTGTGAGTCAGACTCATCAAGAAACAAAGGGAGAAGAATCAAATCAACAAAATTAGAAATGAAAATGGAGAGATCACAACAGACAACACAGAAATACAAAGGATCATAAGAGACTACTACCAGCAGCTATATGACAATAAAATGAACAACTTGGAAGAAATGGACAAATTCCTAGAAAAGTATAACTTTCCAAAACTGAACCAGGAAGAAATAGAAGATCTTAACAGACCCATCACAAGCTTGGAAATCGCAACTGTAATCAGAAATCTTCCAGCAAAAAAAAGCCCAGGACCAGACGACTTTACAGCTAAATTCTACCAAAAATTTAGAGAAGAGTTAACAGCTATCTTGCTCAAATTCTTCCAGAAAAATGAAGAAGAAGGTAAACTTCCAAACTCATTCTATGAGGTCACCATCACCCTAATACCAAAACCAGACAAAGATGTCACAAAAAAGAAAACTACAGGTCAATATCACTGATGAACATAGATGCAAAAATGCTTAACAAAATTCTAGCAAACAGAATCCAACAACATACTAAAAAGATCATACATCATGACCAAGTGGGTTTTATCTCAGGAATGCAAGGATTCTTTAATATCTGCAAATCAATCAATGTAATACACCACATTAACAAATTGAAAGATAAAAACCATATGATTATCTCAATAGATGCAGAAAAGTCTTTGACAAAATTCAACATCCATTTATGATAAAAACTCTCCAGAAAGCAGGAATAGAAGGAACATACCTCAACATAATAAAAGCTATATATGACAAACCCACAGCAAACATTATCCTCAAAGGTGAAAAGTTGAAAGCATTTCCCCTAAAGTCGGAAACAAGGCAAGGATACCCACTCTCACCACTACTATTTAACATAGTTTTGGAAGTTTTGGCCACAGCAATCAGAGAAGAAAAAGAAATAAAAAGAATCCAGACTGGAAAAGAAGAAGTAAAACTCTCACTGTTTGCAGATGACATGATTCTCTACATAGAAAACCCTAAAGACTCTACCAGAAAATTACTAGAGCTAATCAGTGAATATAGCAAAGTTGCAGGATATAAAATTAACACGCAGAAATCCCTTGCATTCCTATACACTAACAATGAGAAAACAGAAAGAGAAATTAAGGAAACAATACCATTCACCATTGCAACTAAAAGAATAAACTACTTAAGAATATATCTATCTAAAGAAACAAAAGAACTATATATAGAAAACTATAAAACACTGATGAAAAAAATCAAAGATGAAACAAATAGATGGAGAAATATACCGTGTTCATGGATTGGAAGAAGCAATATTGAGAAAATGAGTATGCTACCCAAAGCAATCTATAGATTCAATGCAACCCCTATCAAGCTACCAACGGTATTTTTCACAGAACTAAAACAAATAATTTCACAATTTGTATGGAAATACAAAAAAACCTCGAATAGCCAAAGCAATCTTGAGAAAGAAGAATGGAACTGGAGGAATAAACCTGCCTGACTTCAGGCTCTACTACAAAGCCACAGTCATCAAGACAGTATGGTACTGGCACAAAGACAGAAATATAGATCAATGGAACAAAATAGAAAGCCCAGAGATAAACCCATGTACCTATGGACACCTTATATTTGACAAAGGAGGCAAGAATAGACAACCAAATTCTGAAGGAGATGGGAATACCAGACCACGTGACCTGCCTCTTGAGAAACCTGTATGCAGGTCAGGAAGCAACAGTTAGAACTGGACATGGAACAACAGACTGGTTCCAAATAGGAAAAGGAGTACGTCAAGGCTGTATATTGTCACCCTGCTTATTTAACTTATATGCAGAGTACATCATGAGAAATGCTGGGCTGGAAGAAGCACAAGCTGGAATTAAGATTGCCGGGAGAAATATCAATAACGTCAGATATGCAGATGACACCACCCTTATGGCATAAAGTGAAGAGGAACTAAAAAGCCTCTTGATGAAAGTGAAAGAGGAGAGTAAAGAAACTGGCTTAAAGCTCAACATTCAGAATACTAAGATAATGGCATCTGGTCCCATCACCTCATGGGGAATAGATGGGGGGACAGTGGAAACAGTGTCAGACTTTATTTTTTGGGGCTCCAAAGTCACTGCAAATGGTGACTGCAGCCATGAAATTAAAAGACATTTACTCCTTGGAAGGAAAGTTATGACCAATCTAGACAGCATACTAAAAAGCAGGGACATTACTTTACCAACAAAGGTCTGTCTGGTCAAAGCTATGGTTTTTCCAGTGGTCATGTATGGATGTGAGAGTTGGACTGTGAAGAAAGCTGAGTGTTGAAAAATTGATGCTTTTGAACTGTGGTGTTAAAGAAGACTCTTGAGAGTCCCTTGGACTGCAAGGAGATCCAACTAGAAATGCAAATCAAAACCACAGTGAGATACCATTTCACGCCAGTCAGAATGACTGCTATCCAAAAGTCTACAAGCGATAAATGCTGGAGAGGCTGTGGAGAAAAGGGAACCCTCTTACCCTGTTGGTGGGAATATAAACTAGTACAGCCACTCTGGAGAACAGTGTGGAGATTCCTTAAAAAACTGAAAATAGAACTGCCATATGACCCAGCAATCCCACTCCTGGGCATACACACCGAGGAAACCAGAACTGAAAGAGACACGTGTACCCCAGTGTTCATTGCAGCACTGTTTTTAATAGCCAGGACATGGAAGCAAACTAGATGTCCATCAGCAGACAAATGGATAAGAAAGCCTTGGTACATATACACAATGGAATATTACTCAGCCAATAAAAAGAATAGATTTTAATCAGTTCTAATGAGGTGGATGAAACTGGAGCCCATTATACAGAGTGAAGTAAGCCAGAAAGATAAACACCAATACAGTATACTAACACATATACATGGAATTTAAAAAGATGGTAATGATAACCCTATATGCAAGACAGAAAAAGAGACACAGACATATAGAACAGACTTTGGGACTCTGTGGGAGAAAGTGAGGGTGGGATGATCTGAGAGAAAAGCATTGAAACATGTATATTATCAATTGTGAAACAGATCGCCAGTCCAGGTTTGATGCATGAGAGAAGTGTTCAGGGCTGGTGCACTAGGATGACCCAGAGGGATGGGATGGGGAGAGAGGTGGGAGGGGGATTCAGGATGGGGAACACATGTAAATCCATGGTTGATTCATGTCAATGTATGGCAAAAACCACTACAATATTGTAAAGTAATTAGCCTCCAACTAATATAAATAAATGAAAAAAAAAATCACCTACCAAAAAAAAAGAAAAACAAAAACATGATTTTAAAAAATGACTCCCAACTTCTCTCTTGTTTTTCAAAGTCTTTTTTAAAATGTATGTTAAGAAGACTTTTTATTGTTAATATCTTTGTTATCAAGAAACAAATAGTCAAAATTCAATATTCTTTGATTTCTCTTCATCACATGGACTGTAACCTACCACACTCCTCTGTCCATGGGATTTTTCAATCAAGGGTACTGGAGTGGGTTGCCATTTCCTTCTCTCTTCATCATATACAATGAGTATAATATTTTAATTATCAATATAAAATAACACCCTTGATACTATTTTGGTAGATTACTTTTTCTGCCTATCTACCAATTTTCCACACACTCATGTCTTTATATAGCATACATTATGCTGGTAAAGAATCTTGGTGGGTCAGATGGCAAAAAATCCACCTGCAATGTTGGAGATCTGGGTTGGGAAGATACCCTGGAGAGGGGAAGGGCTACCCACTCTAGTATTCTGGCCTGGAGAATTCCATGGGTGTGTTGTCCATGGGGTGGCAAAGAGTTGAACACAACTGAGAGACTTTCACTTCTTACCAATTATCTATGCACTCATGTCTTTATAAAGCATACATTATGTTGCCTGTGTATATTCAAAATAATGTCTGTAATACACTGACAAATGTTGACAATTCTTATTTCTGGGATCTTGGATCATTAATGGCCTTTCTAAAAGGAAATTATTTATTATTTGCAATTGTTTCTTTGTCTTGTAGAAATAGAAATGAAAATTGCAACAAACTTCAAGAAATAGAAATGTATTCTTTACCCACCTACTGCCAGAAAATGAACTAGAAGACCAATGGTGGTTCCTAGGATCGCCACCACTCCAAACACAATGAGGACAATCACCCACAGTGGCAAAGGTGGCCGAGAAACTGTCACTGGTCTGCAAGTAAAGAATATGAAAAGAAAGACATATTAGAAAAGTCAGCCATTCCCAATCTTTATTTATTTTCTCTTGCTCACCCCTAGAATATCCATAATCTAAACACATTAGTAGCAAAAGACATTTGAAGACAGGAAGGAAGGAAAGAAGAAAGGATGGAAGGAGAGAGGAACCATGCTTTAAGATTCCCCCAGATCCCCCAGGCAATCAGATTATTGCCTCACCCTGAGAAGTTACTCACTGAGCTAGGGCTTGAAACTTTCCTGGCTAATAAGCAGTGCTTAGAAACAATGGCTTAATCCTTTCAATTCTTTCAGTTTAGGACTTCACACAAGTGTCAGAATGATGGAGAAGGAGGAGGTGCTCTATAAATAAAAATAATATTACCCACCCAGCATAAAGGTGATGACTAACTTCCAGGCAAAACGAAACAGAACAAAACAATCTTTTTGTTTCTTCTCCACTTTTAAGTGTGAGTGAATGCTCTTTCCTTAACTGATAGACCAAAAATGTGACTAATAAGAAAATATCAGGGTTACAAATATCATAACATTTTTAATAAAAAAGAAATCACATAACAATATTTACTTTAGCTCAAGAAAAATATTCTTAGTATGCTTTATTGCAGTGAGCATGCTCTTTCTTTTTAAAAAATTAAAAATTTATTTCATTGAAGTATAGCTGATTTACAATGTTTTGTTAATTTCTACTATACAGGAAAATGATTCAGTTACATATATATATATACATTCTTTTCATATTCTTCCAATATGTTTATCAGAAGATATTGAATATAGTTTCCTGTGCCACACAGTAGGACCTTGTTGTTTATCCATTCTATGTATAATAGTTTGCATATGCTAATCCCAAACTCCCAATCCTTCTCTCCAGGAATCCCCTGACTGAGCATGCTCCTTCTAATAACATTTTTACATGAATTTATTTTTATTTTATATTGGAGCATAGTTAATTAAGAGTATTATGTTAGGATGCACATTTTTTAGAGAAATATTTCTGTAAAGTATGAGTTTGTATTTCAGTTATCCTAATTTATAATGTTTAATATATAATGTTATAAATATTATAAATTAGGATCAGTTAATTTTGGTATATTGTATACATTGCAATGAAAACTCCATGTGTGTTTTTAAAAGGTTGGAATGAATAATCATTGGTCACAAGATGAAGTTAGATACTTGAGGTAACACATGTCTATACATAGTTACACTATTCTAGTTTATGAATATTTTACAGATAAAAATACATAATTTTATATATTATTCTATAGGGAACACTTATGAAGCAATGGTACTGTGAGATTGAAGGTTATATCCATGAAAGCACTTCAGAAACCACAGATATTAAGCAAAAATGAAGGATTCACAATCATTACCACCAACAACATTTTAACATTAGCTTTATGAGAGAAGAAAATTATCTCTCTGCTTCCTTCCCTCCACTTTAAAATAGTCACACATTGACCTAAATGGCTAGGAAATCCAAAAAAGAGGGGATATATGTACATGTATAGCGGATTCACTTTGCTGTACTGTAGTAAATAACACAATGTTGTAAAGCAATCATATTTTTTAATAAATAAAAATATAAAATAGATAACCAACAAGAGACCTACTGTGTAGCACAGCGAACTCTGCTCAATACTTTGTAATAACCTAAATGGGAAAAGAATTTGAAAAAGAATAGATACATATATATATATATGTGTGTAACTGAGTCACTTTTCCGTACTCCTGAAACCAACACATTATTAATCAACTAAATATTCCAATATAAAGTTAAAAAAATTTTAAGTAAAAAGCAGTCACACATTAATATTGTTTTTCATTCACAGAATGTTAAGCTGCATGTTAGCTTTTTGAAGCACTCCCCAAATTGCTAAAAACAAACAAAAATAAACCCCTATAGATCCCAGATACAACATGTAAATAATAGGGTTGCCTCCAGACAGGAAATCCAAACAGCTGTGGAAAAATTACAAATTCCCCTCAAACTCAATTGTTTTACTGCAACCCTTGGGTGGGAGTCATAGTGGGGGAAGTGTTCATTCTTTTTATGTCAGAATTTTAGTCAAGCAAGTCTCCACTTACCTGTACATAATGTACTGATATAATGGCTGTTGATGTTAGTAACGATAAAGGAAACTTCTGTACTTCTTTTGTCCTGATCAGTGGTTCTCAGGTAAATGTACTAACCACAGTGATACTTGGGATCTTAAGGGCTGGGTGCACTAGCAGAAAGCAATTAAAAGGAAACTTGTTTAACAAGTGTTGATGACAACTTGGATCTGTGATTTAAAGGAAGAAATGAAAATTCTCTTTGAGTTGGATCCTAAGACATAGACGTAATGTGGGTTGGTCATCTGACAGGTCCACCCAAGAAATATCACCACAAATTGGTGAATCAGTGCTCTGACTCAGATTCTGTCTACCCCTTTCCTGATACTGTGGCTCCTCCTCAGTGAAACCAACTGTACCTACCACAGCAGTCTCTGACAAAGGACTTAAATGTGCATTGTGTTTTTTTTTTTTTTTTTGGATGCAATAATTCTGTTACAATATATACACTACCCTGTGTAAAATAGATAGCTAGTAGGAAGTTTCTATATAACACAGGGAGCTCTGTGATGACCTAGAAGGGTGGGATGGGGATGGGAGGGAGGCTCAAGAGAGAGGGGATATATGTATACATATAGCTGATTCACTTCATGGTACAGCAGAAACTAACACAATACTTTAAAGCCATTATACTTCAATTTAAAAAAAAAATTCTGCCACAGCATTACTCATTGGAAACACACTTAATCTAAAAATTCTCCCTGGACTCTCTGCATATTTTTGAAGGAATGGATTTACTGATGGAAGTAGGTTTTGGTATAGGATTCATCAGTTCTATTTTGATAATTCTTTATGGGAAGTGGAGTTAACTGATCTAGTCAAGCATTATTTTACTAAGTGAATCAAGAAAATAATAAAGACTTAATATGAGATATTTATGAATGCTATAAAGAAAATAAAGCAGAATAACTGGGCAGAAAATGATGGGAGGCTATCTTTATGGTGGTTAGGAAAGGCCTCTCTGAGGAGGAAACTTTTGAACACTGACCTGAATGATAATATTAATAGGTATGATTCATCTTCCTAAAACATATTCATAACATTTCTTCATTTAAAAATCATCAAAACTCTCACTTGCTTTCAGGATAAAATAGAAACCTCACTGGTTAATAATCAAGGTCCTTTAGAATGTCATTTCTTTTTACCAATACTGTTCCATTACAGCATGCTCTAACAGAAAGGGCATGACCTCTGTCCCAAGGCCGGGACCACTAGTAACTAGTTGTTTGGCATAAACCTTCCTGAGCTTCCCTTTTCTCTTAAGTAGGAATGGAAACTAACAAGATTGCACATGTAAGGTAGTTGCTATCAACTGAGATCATGTAGGCCAAGTGCTTGATACAATGTACAGGACACTGTATTATCCTCACAATGACTTTACCTAAAACTTGACTTTCCTTGAGCTATTTCTCACAGTTCTATTCCTTGAGTGGCTTCCTGGTTAGCTCAAATGGTAAGAATCTTCCTGCAATGCAGAGAAACTTGGTTTTGATCCCTGGGTCAGGAAGATCTCCTGGAGAAGGGCATGGTAGCCCACTCCAGTGTTCTTGCCTAGAGAATTCCATGGACAGAGGAGCCTGTTGGACTACCATCTATGGAGTTGCAGAGAGTTGGACATGACTGAGGACCAACACACACACATTCCTTGAATGGCAAGTGCTTTCCTACCTCCAAGATTAACACACCCAGGATTGCCATTTCTACCATCTAATGTTTATCCATGCTTCATGGTCCAACTTAATTGCTATGACCTTCATCAACCCTTCCCTGGAATTGTTCATCTTTAATCTAAATGCCTCTCTTTAATCTTTTTTTTATGGCCCCTAATATTTACTATCGTCAGTACTCATTTTCAATTTAATATAAATTATCATATTGATTTCTATTTGAATCTGTTTTGTGGAGGGTTCTATCATACCAATGAAAATATAAGCTACTTAAACCTGAAGGCAAGAACTATAGCTTATATTTTTTTGTTTTTCATAATGTTTATCAAAGTTCTTAGTATCCAGTAGATGTTCATCAATTAACATATATGCTTAAATAAAATGATTAATATCCAAAAATAGGTAGACCTCCTAAAAATTAATAAAATATTTTTTTAAATGTAATATAGAATGTAGATAAGATTTTAAGAGTATTCATGGAAGAAATAAAGAAGGACATTAACATAAAATATGCTTAATACCATTCATGGATAATTATAGAAGCATATTAGAACAATTCAATAATGCTACTAAAATTACAAATTAAGAATTCTATTTCAAAATGAACTCTCGTATATTGATGGTAGGAATTAGAATTGAGTCACCAACTTTAGAGAGTAGCTTGACATCACCTATTTAATTTTAACACTGTATTCCCTATGGGCTAGAGTCAGACATGGCTGAGTGACTAATGCACACACACACACATTCCCTATAACTAAGCAGTTTCACTTCTAGGCATGTATCTAGACACCTATCCTGGCTCATATACTGAAACAGGAATATATAAGGTGATTTATTACAATGTTCTCAACAGAAAAGATAGAAACAAAATATTCATTGATAGAACAATGGTTAAATTACAGTGTACCTGTGTAATGCAATATTGTTTGGCAGGAATGAGGTTATAACTGGTGTGGTGCCTTACTCATCATCTTTTCTAAGGTCCCTTTCTATCCTGTAGAGACTGGAAAGCTTTAAAAGATATTTCCTAGACTGCCTTGCATTTAGAATTCTGGATGCAAAATAGATTCTGCCAGCTAGATGCGCTTGTATGAAACTTGAAAGGGAGAAGCAAGTCAAATGCCTTTTAAGGCAGAAATGAGACTGTCTTGGGATTTATGTTGATTAAAGGTCATAGGGGTATTCTGTTTCCTGCAGCAGCATTCTACTTTCTGTATCTAGCTTCCTAGGGTCTAAGAAACAATTTGGGAGTAGGCAAAGACCAGACCAGCTTACGGGTGTCAGGAGGCTGTAGTAGAAGTATCGTTGCTGCTAGTGCCTTTCTGATCCCTGGATCTTAGCTATTGAATTCAATACTGCCACAGTGGCTATCTCTTCTGGGCATCAGTTCTCTACTGTTCTATGGGTCATCCCTGAAGTTCAGCCTAGGGCCTTCACACCAGCCCTTCTAATAACTTTTGAAATATATGATTTCATACTTCAAATTGCTTTCTGTTTAAAATGTCTTTTCTAAAGTAAATAAATAAAATGCTTCTTCTACTCTGAACTCTGACTAATAGAGTTGTAAATCTGTATAGAAAAATTTTAAGAAAAATTATTGGTAAAAAACATGAGATGCAGGATCACAATTTGATACAATAACAGAAGTAATTAAAAGAAAATAATATTTACATTTTAATAGAAGTTAATGTATATATTTAAATTCATGTATTTATTTATAAAAAGGTAAATATATTTAAAATATCTGGAAGGATTCCAAAATAAAGATTACCTCCAAGAAGAATTGATAAAATAAGAATTGAAAATTGAAAAAATTGAAATTTGAAAAAATTTGAAAAAATTGAAAATTGAAAAAAAAAGATAAGAATTGAAAATGATAACTAAAGAAACTTTATCTTGATCTGTAATAAATTTGTTATTTCCACAAGAATAATGTGTTAATATGTTGCTTGCTTGTATAATTAAACAATTTTTAAATATACTTGTTGAAATGAAATAAAAGTTTGTCTTTGATATGGGTCTGAGTGGAGGATAAAAAGAGGAACTGGTAAATAAAATGTAGGGAGTTAAGGCCAAATTAACATTGGCTAAAAATAAACTGTATTAATATTTGTTGGCTTCGTAGAACTTTCCAGGATGAGATAATGGCTTGATGACAATAAGTGCAAAATCCATAAGAACACAGTGGATTGGGACTCCCTCGTGGTCTAATGGTTAGCACTCCACACTTTGACTAATGAGAGCCTGGGTTCAATCCTTGGTCGGGGAACTAAGAGCTCATATGCCAAGCTCTGCAACATGGACTAAAAAAAAAAGTTGATAAGTCTCACAAAGGTGTGAACTAATTTTTAAAGTACAATTACCAGGAGAAAAATGCCAGAGAAGGACATTCTAGATAAGGAATACAGCATTTGAAAGGCCCAGAATAGCATGTTTCAGAAATCTGAAGTGATAGCAAAATTAGAGCACAGGTTAAATACAAGGGCTCAATGGGAAAAAGCACAGAGCTGCATACAGCAACCAGATCCTAATAGGACATTTCGGTGTTATTCAGTTGTATGGGACTGTTACTTCCGTTGAACCAAACACCAGTTCAGGAACACAGAGACAGAAAAGCGCTCTTGAGAAACTGTCTAGTTGGATAGTCAGATGCAAAAATAGATGTTTCCATTTTGTAGAAAGCACAGTAACAAGTGTATGCCTGGGGCAATCTGGAACACCAGACTAGGGACATCAGAAAAGGCTTCCTGGTAAGAAGGGAACTCACAAAACGTGTCCTGACTAATGAGTCGGAAGAGTGTGTCAAGCTTTTTATGGATTTGCAAATCATAATAAAGAGTTTAGGTTTTATTCTCCAAGGGTGATGAGTCCAAGGGTGGAGTAGATTTTAAGCAGAAGAAAGAAATTCTCCTAGACTCCCTGATAACCGAGACTTTGTTCCTGCTCTGATCATGGCTTGGTTTGATGCCCTTTAATCCCTTCTCTTTCATCAAATGTCTGGGAAGGAAAATGTGGGGACAGACTCTCATTACTCTGGCTAGTGATTTCTGCTTTGTTGAATCTTATTTTTGATAGATGATATAAATCTGATGTACAGTATAAATGTATGAAACCAAAGATAGTTATTTAATGGAATTCTTGTATACTCCTATGTTTAATTAAAATAAAGTTTTGTTTATTCAATCACGAGTGTGAATTGTGACAAATTTTAAATGAAGAGGACTAAGTTTATTGAGGAAATAACTTAAGGAAGTACAATAGAATTATTTTATTTTCACAAAGAATTATAATAGTTATAAAGAAAACAATGTTTTATGAAAGATTGATTTTTTTGTAATCATATGATTTTTTGCAAAACATAAAAACATGATTTTTTTGTAATCCTTTAATTAACCACTGTAAACTGCAAATCTGAAATGTGCTTGACATACCTTTATGAATGTCTCAAAAATAGTTTCTAAAACTTCCTTACATTGAAATCATGAAAAATGAAAACTAGTAACAACTTATTTACCTCAAGTGCTAAGCAGGCATTACTTAAGGCATTTAACAAAATATTTGACACAATAGTCAGAAAGCTAGTTTGTAATGTCCTAGAATAGAAATCATGCTCAAGTTGCATCATTCCCTGGATCTTCCTGACCCAGAAACTGAACCTGGGTCTCCCACATTACAGGCAGATTCTTCACCATCTGAGCAACCAGAGAAGCCCATCATCTGGTGAAGATTTCTTTTAAAAGTGCAAATGAGTAATATGTAGTTACATTCAGTGGTGTGCTGGTAAATACTTAACAACCAGGTCTCAGGGCTCGGGACTAGGAGACAACTTGTAGCACTGATCCGTTTTCAAGGTCTAAATACACCATGATCAATTTCAAGCTACTCACATGACATTGCTGAACACAGATTCAGGAAGGAGCAAGCAGTAGCTTTCTATTTGTTGTTGTTCAGTCACTGTTATGTCTGACTGTTTGCAACCCTATGGACTGCAGCATGCCAGGCTTCCCTGTCCCTCACCATCTCCTGGGGTTTGCCCAAGGTCATGACCATTGAATTGGTGATGCCATCTAACCATCTCATCCTATGTCACCCCCTTCTCCTCCTGCCCTCAATCTTTCCCACCATGAGAGTCTTTTCCAATGAGTCATCTCTTTGCATCAGGTGGCCAAAGTATTGGGTCTTCAGCATCAGCCCTTCCAATATGTGTTCAGGTTGATTTCCTTTAAGATTGACTGGTTTGATCTCCTTGCTGTCCAAGTGACTTTCAATAGTTTTCTCCATCACCACAGCTCAAAAGCATCAATTCTTTCGTGCTTTGCTTTCTTTACAGTTCAGCTTTCACATCAGTACATGACTCCTGGAAAGACCGTAGCCTCGACTACATGGACCTTTGTTGGCAAAGTGATGCCTTTGCTTCTTAATACACTGTCTAGGCTTGTCCTAGCTTTCCTGCCAAGAAGCCATCATCTTATAATGTTATGGTTGCAGTCACCATCCACAGTGATCTTAGAGCCCATGAAGAGGAAATCAGTTACTGCCTCCACATTTTCCCTTTCTATTTGCCATGAAGTGATGGGACTGGATGCCATGATCTTAGTTTTTTAATACTGAGTTTTAAGCCAGCTTTTTACTCTCCTCTTTCACCTTCATCAAGAGGCTGTTTATTTCCTCTTTGCTTTCTGCCATTAAAGTGGTATCATCTGCATATCTGAGGTTTTTGATATTTCTCCTGGCAATCTTGAGGATACTATTCTGAAAAAGTTTCTCAGACTGCCCAATCTCAAGTACATCTCATCAGCCCTATTATTTTCTGTCATATCATTCTTTTTCCTTTGTAACACTTATTGAGATTCTTACTTATGTCTTCACTGCCTAACTTTATCCTCTAAATGCAGCATCCTTGAAAGATGATACTGTGTCCATACCTGACATTTCCTGAAACACATTGGGCATTCAATAAATATGTGTGATTGTCCTGAGTAAGGAGTGGGGAGGAAAAAAGCACCATCTTGTCATACTTGGTTATGGATTGACTTCACATCACTGTGCTTGTCATTTTGAGTTGCAATTTACAATAAAGAAAAAAGTAATGTCAAAAACAATTGAAGGAAGAGAATTTTTTAGTGTATTTTAGCTGTTTTTGAAATTTTAAGCTACATTTTTATTTTTAAGAAATTACAAAAGGTGAATTATTCACAGAGATTACAAAGTCAGCCCTCTGTGTAACCACATGTGTACTGTCAAGAGAGCTACTATAGTAAGTGTCATACTCTCCTCTTCCCTGAGAATGCAAACAGATGACAAAAGGACATGAAGAAAATATTATATAAATAATTGTAACTTTAAGTCATTTTAAAATTCTTGACTCATTTTGAATTTAAATTTTATTGAGGGAAAGTTTATGTGAGGGTTACAGTCTATCAAAGGCTGAAGAATGACTTTAAGCAAATAATTGTTCCACTTAGTGTTCCTCACTCTATAAATTAAGAGACTTGGACTAGCTGAACTTCTGATATCCCTTCTCCATTTCAAGATTATAAGATTTTACGAGATCATAAAATCTATCTCAAATATAAATAAAATGTGAGTGTCCATTATTTGTCTTATACAGTCCAGTTTAACAGCGTGAATTTGTAACTTATAGAATGAAAAATAATTTATTTGGTATATCTAGCATATTTGTTCTCACACTAACAAAACGTGGATTTTTTTTAAATTCTGAAAAATAAAGTATATTCTTAATTTAACGGCAAGGTAAATCAGAACTACAGTATTAATAAAAATATTTTGATCTTCCTCTTTTTCTTTCTGCTTCCTATATTAGTTAAATAGATAAATAAATGAATGGATAGTGTTTTAGATAAAATAAAACATTAATCAAGATCTTCATTCATTTGTATGTAAGAAAACAATTGGTATATCAACAGTAAAAAGAAAAATATTTTGAGAAAATGGATAAGAACATCCTATAGTTGTCTTTCTGTTATGTTCCAAAGTTACTTCTGTTTCAGAGTCCTGTCTTGGAGGTAATCCAGTCACGATAAGCAGTCACTCGAGTGTAGACACCTGGTTTATTCTTTTTACCACACCCTTCTCCCGCGCTTACTATTCCAACAAGGTGCCAGATGTTCCTAGAGTTGGGGTAAGCCAGTGGTCCACCAGAATCATTCTAGAAGAAAACAAGAAAAAAAAAAACACGTTTCTTGTCCTGACACATTTCTGTCTCTACTCTTGAGTTTTCAATAGGCTCTAGGCAGTGCAGACAATTCATGCTCTTCAGGCTTAGAACTGTGGAACTGCTGCATTTCTTCAGAACCCAGGGCAATTATAAATCAGAACACAGTGCCTACAACTGGACTGGATTGGGTTGGGAAGACTAGAAGCTGAGTTTGTAATGAGTCCAACCTTAACAATGGCGAAAGTGACTCCATGATGAAGCCTCTGTAGAATGGATGACATGTGCATGTGGCATCTCTGGATAACAAAGAGGCAGCCTCGTAGGTCTGCAAGTTGCCCAGAAAATAGGGCCAAATTTATTTTATTAATTGTAACTATGGATTCCTAGACTAAAAACTTCCTGAGAGCAGAGTTGTGTTCACCACTGCATCTCCAGCTTCTGAGCTGGGGCCTGGTATATTAATGAGATGAATAAATATTTGTTAGGTGTATTGAAATAAGAAACTACTCTGTAAAAATCATTAAAATAAAAAAAAGTGATAAAAACTTCCATTGAATTAGTACTTGGGAAAAATGATTTGATAATGTATCTAAAAGTACCTGACAGGCATCTGCTTCTCCTGACATAAATCCAGCACATAGCATTGTATCAGTCACCAAACCAGATAATGCATATGGAGCATTGCAAACTCTGTTATCAATAATCTTCAAAAAGGCCTGCTGAAGTATCACTGGAAGAGGACCTAAGGGCAACAAAAGCTGCATATTATGGAGATCTTAAACTTGTTTGTTAAGACAAAGAACAATCTGTAGAATAAAGCAGATTCTTTTGGTCACCAAGAGGCGGACCAGTCCCAGGCTAGACTGGTTTCTTTCTAATGTTTGTTATAGCTGGCTGCCTCACACAGAAATTCCAAATTTTCCAGTTCATATTCCCAGAGATATTTCAGAAACTGAATATGACGCTATGCTTTTTTGGTCCCATCACTTCGTTTACTTTTCAGTTTTTTTTTTTTTAATGAATTGGTTAATTGCATGAGAGTGAGTGATTGATTAAATAATTATTCCTATGAAGCTATTACATATTTACAGAAAAACTTACCATTCACATAAACTTACCATTCATATAAAGTGTTCCCCATCCTGTAACTACAACACTGTCATTTGCTGAGAGTTTCATTTTGGCTTCAGGAAGACAAATCTTACGAACATACTTTGTAAAAGATACTTCTTCAGCGAGCTGTACAAGGGCGATATCATCATGAATCCCAGGGCTACTAAAATTTTCATGAACAATAATGTTTTGAACTTTCTGTGTTATATATGGTTTATTTACTACAGTTCCAAAGTTAACTGTCCAATCTTCTGAATTATTTTTCCTGGAAGGCACAATTTAATTAAAATACACTCAATTTGAGGGTCAAAATGGTATTCTCAGTGGTTGTCATAACTTTAAGATGTTTCCCAAACAGCACTATAAAGCACTTAAATTCTTATTTTAAAAATGTCTTTGATGTGGGGATGTCATAAATGCTGCAGACACATAAAAATAGTCCTAAGGACTATTAGAGCTGTGTGTTATTGTTTAGTAGCCAAGTCGTGTCCAACCAGACTCCTCTGTCCATGGGATTTCCCAGGCAAGAATACTGGAGTGGGTTGCCATTTCCTTCTCCAGGGGATCTTTCTGATCCATGGATTGAACCCATGTCTCCTTCCTTGCAGGCAGGTTCTTTACCATCTGAGCCACCAGGGAAGCCTGTATTGGACCATTGTGTGTGTGTTAGTTGCTCAGTTATGTCTGACTCTTTGCGACCCCACGGACTGTAATGCAGCAGGCTCCTGTATCCATGGAATTCTCCAGGCAAAAATATTGACGTGGGTTGCCATTTCCTTCTCCAGGCGATCTTCCCAACCCAGGGATCAAACCCCAGTCTCCTGCATTGCAGGCAGATTCTTTACCTTCTGAGCCACCAGAGAAGCCCATATTGGAGCTGTTAGCACACGACAAAAACTCCTAAATAGTCACTGATGTCTCCTGCTACTTCAGCCCCATCTGGTTTCTATGCATTTCAGCAATCACATGAGCAGCCTCAGTGCATGGGGTCCAGAATCACACATACTGCATGTACGCTGGACTCCATGAGCCCATGGCAGGGCTCTTGACGTCTGTCTGCATACATAAAAAAATTGCAACTAGTTCTTACCCAATCACTCCACGGTATTTACCAAGTCAATGCATCTTGGCTTCTGATTTAGATTTTTTTGACCAGATTCTCCAGTTCCTCTAAAATTATTCCTCAATTTAGACCCTATTTAATCACTGCTTTCCTCAAAATGTCAGGTGCATTTTTTTTTTAAGATTTCAGGATCTTCATGTAACTGTGACCCTCTTGAATCCTTCTCCCATTCTGAAGTCTTCAGTGACTGCACACACTCAATAACTGTGTTTCTTTAGTAAGTAAGCAAGCATCTTGTCATTTATAGGTGTACCTGATGAATAAAACTATATTTTCTTTTTGTTGTTGTTGTTGTTTATTGTTTTTGAATAAAACTATATTTTCTAATGTTTCCTTTTACAAATCTTCTTTACTTCAAATAGTTATTTTTATTTGCTGTCCATAGAATACAACTTGCGTCTCTTCATCCCAACACATTTGAAGATGACTATTTTTTCAGCTCAAAATATGCATTATTCTTTCTGATCTATCTACTCCAATCAAACAAACTTTAACTCTTTAGAATCTGGAGCCAAACTTGCAACTGCATATCTCAGCTAGAATATGTTCTCTATCTTCATCAAGTGTCCATCGAGCGCATACTAACATCTGTGTTGTACGTGTGACACTTACTACTCTATGCTGCATAATACCTTTAATATATCACATTTAAATTTCTTCAGCTAGATTGTAAATCCCTAGAGCACAAGACAAATAAGCACCTTGTAACTGGATTTAGACATACCTGAGTTCACACTCGGTTTCTGTTGTTTAACAGTGGTAGGATCTTGGTCAAGTTATATCACCATTTCTAAACCCAATTTCCTCACCTTTAAATAGTTTCAAGTATACCTTTCACATGGTATTATTGTTATGATTACATGAAATGATGTGAAGAAAGCACTTAGTATCAGGCCAAAGCCCTCATTTGGGAAATGTTAATTGCTTCCATTCGCTTTTCCCTTAGTTGCCCCCATTTAAATGCCTTTGTTTGCACTTGTGTGTGTGCAAACAAAGGCATTTAAATGGGGGCAAAGCAGTGAGCTTCAGTTGGGTCCAACTCTTTGCGACCCTACAGACTGTAGCTTCCCAGGATCCTCTGTCCGTGGGGATCCTCCAGGCAAGAGTACTGGAGTGGGTTGCCATACTGTCCTCCAAGGGATCTTCCTGATGCAAGGATCGAACCCGAGTCTTCTGTGTCGACAGACAAGTGCTTTAGTGCCACCTAGGAAGCTCTTAAATGTCTTCACTGCTCTTAATTATGAGAGTACTTGCAAATTTCATGTAGTCCTGGTGAATGTCACACATTTAGGTTAACCTTCAAAGACCTCCCAAACAGATCTGCAACCAGAATCTTACACTTAGACGTTCACACTTACCTAGCAAAGCAGTGAGCTGCAGATAGGAGCCACCTGCTGCTGATCAGAGAGGCACCACAGTGGTGCTGGCCTTTCCATTGCATGCTTGCCTGCCATGGCCAGGCTCCCAACAGGGCATTTTCCCCATTCACAATTCGGTTGCCTACTGGGATACTGTTGGTGAGTCTTCTTCCACAACCTGAAAAAAGGATTTACTTATACAAGAGCAGGTAACTTATGCTTTATAAGAAATAAATTTTAAAACAGTTCTTGAAACCCTTCAATGATTGTCCTGCATCTCCTAACCAATGCTGTTTCTTTTCAGAATGTACATTTATTATGGTAGCACTCCATCCTTGCTTTGATGACTTTTACTTTTCCTCTTTTCCAGTTTCAAGAATCTTTCAACTGTTGACCTTTCTTGTATCTATCCATTATAATTCTAGTCTCCCCAAGTAGATTGCATAATTTTAAAGGTGGAGACCTTGCTTCATTAATATCTTACATAGCATGTAAAATGTTGTCTGTAAAGCCCCATGTGGACAACATATGCTCCATAAATATCCACTGAATGAATGAATGCCTGGCTGTATCAAACTGTGGGCCACATGATACTCTTAAGAGAATTTGCTTAAAAAGTACAGACTGTGTTTTTTAACTTATAATAAGCACATTTGATATAGCCTGGTTTTGCATTTTCTTATTACCCTCAGTGTCTTATTACCCTCCTTTTCTCCTTCACTTAAAAAAAAAACTAATTGAGCCATGATATTCTTCATGATTCCATTTTCTGGAAATAATTCTCACTTCACCCTTTTGGACAACCCATTGCAAATAGTCAGTTCAGTCGATCAGTTGTGTCCAACACTGCGACCCCATGAACCACAGTATGCCAGGCCTCCCTGTCCATCACCAACTGCCAGAGTTCACCCAAGCCCATGTCCATTGAGCCGGTGATGCCACCCAACCATCTCACCCTCTGTCATCCCCTTCTCCTCCTGCCCTCAGTCTTTCCCAGCATCAGGGTCTTTTCAAATGAGTCAGCTCTTTGCATCAGGTGGCCAAAGTATTGGAGTTTCAGCTTCAACGTCAGTCCTTCTATTGAATATTCAGGACTGATTTCCTTTAGGATGGACTGGTTGGATCTTCTTGAAGCCCAAGGGACTCTCAAGAGTCTTCTCTAACACCACAGTTCAAAAGCATCAATTCTTTGGCACTCAGCTTTCTTCACAGTCCAACTCTCACATCCATACATGACCACTGGAAAAACCATAGCCTTGACTAGATGGACCTTTGTTGGCAAAGTAATGTCTCAGCTCTTTAATATGCTATCCAGGTTGGTCATAACTTTCCTTCCAAGGAGTAAGCATCTTTTAATTTCATGGCTGCAATCACCATCCACAGTGATTTTGGAGCCCAGAAAAATAAAGTCAGCCATTGTTTCCACTGTTTCCCCATCTATCTGCCATGAAGTGATGGGACCTGATGCCATGATCTTAGATTTCTGAATGTTGAGCTTTAAGCCAACTTTTCCACTCTCCTCTTTCACTTTCAAAAGGCTCTTTAGTTCTTCCTCACTTTCTGGCATAAGGGTGGTGTCATCTGCATATCTGAGGTTATTGATATTTCTCACGGCAATCTTGGTTCCAGCTTGTGCTTCCTCCAGCCCAGCATTTCTCATGATGTACTCTGCATATAAGTTAAATAAGCAGGTGACAATGTACAGCCTTGACATATTCCTTTTCCTATTTGGAACCAGTCTGTTGTTCCATGTCCAGTTCTAACTGTTGCTTCCTGACCTGCATATAGGTTTCTCAGGAGGCAGGTCAGGTGGTCTGGTATTCCCATCTCTTTCAGAATTTTCCACAGTTTATTGTGATCCACACAGTCAAAGGCTTTTGGCATAGTCAATAAAGCAGAAATAGTTTTTCTGAAAAAAGTTTTTCTGAAACTTTCTTGCTTTTTTGATGATCCAGCGGATGTTGGCAATTTGATCTCTGGTTCCTCTGCCTTTTCTAAAACCAGCTTGAACATCTGGAAGTTCACAGGCCACGTATTGCTGAAGCCTGGCTTGGAGAATTTTAAGCATTACTTTACTAGCGTGTGAGATGAGTGCAATTGTGCAGTAGTTTGAGCATTCTTTTGCATTGCCTTTCTTTGGGATTGGAATGAAAACTGACCTTTTCCAGTCCTGTGGCCACTGCTGAGCTTTCTATGTTTGCTGGCATATTGAGTGCAGCACTTTCATAGCATCATCTTTCAGGATTTGAAATAACTCAACTGGAATTCCATCACCTCCACTAGCTTTGTTCATAGTAAAACTTTCTAAGGCCCACTTGACTTCACATTCCAGGATGTCTGGCTCTAGATAAGTGATCATACCGTCATGATTATCTGGGTTGTGAAGATCTTTTTTGTACAGTTTTTCTGTGTATTCTTGCCACCCCTTCTTAATATCTTCTGGTTCTGTTAGGTCCCTACCATTTCTGTCCTTTATTGAGCCCATCTTTGCATGAAATGTTCCCTTGGTATCTCTAATTTTCTTGAAAAGATCTCTAGTCTTTCCCATCTATTGTTTTCCTTATTTTTTTACATTGATCACTGAGGAAGGCTTTCTGATCTCTCCTTGCTATTCTTTGGAACTCTGCATTCAAATGGGTATATCTTTCCTTTTCTCCTTTGCTTTTCACTTCCCTTCTTTTCACAGTCATTTATAAGGTCTCCTCAGACAGACATTTTGCTTTTTTGCATTTCTTTTCCATGGGGATGATCTTGATTCCTGTCTCCTGTACAATGTCCCGAACCTCCATCCATAGTTCATCAGGCAAATAGTCAGTGTTTTTCAAAAAGAAATGCTAGACAGATATGTGGCATCACCAATAATTTTGAAAGACTACTACAGATTTCCAAAATGAAATACTTCTAGAAACTTTGTAGCAAGATGATGGGAAAATATTTATGAGTGTGTTAAATTTATAATAAAGTTTCTAAACTTACAGTTGTTGGTAAGCATTTCAGCATTATACTTGCTGATTTCTGAAATTAAGAAACAAAAACATAAGGTTAATAAAATATCACCAAGCAATTCTCTTCAACCAAAGGACTAAATTTCCCAACCCAATTACACCCAATATTTAACTATTCAGATTAGTTCATGTATTATTTATCAACCCCTCTGACTCCTACTTGCTCTATTTTGGCCATCTCTCCACATCTCTACCAGGTGGTATAGGCAAAAGGAAAAGGAAATAAGAAAGCAAAAGTCTCGGTTTTATAATAGTTGAAGTAAAGCATTTAGAGAAATAAGAAGCTGACACTCTTACTAAAAGAGGCACTGGGCATAATCTTTGGATTTTTCCCCCTATGATAATTCACACTATTTTGAAATAGAGTTGTCTATATTTTAAAGAAAAATAGCAATTAAAATTACATTTTACTGCACCTATCCTGCTGTTTAGAAGTCCTCTCATTACTTAGACTGAATTGTGAAATTTTGAGAATTTGACTTAAATTTAAGTCTTTTTTCTTTTGGAAAGAGACCTTAGATAGAAAGAAAAGAGAGAACATAAATAAAGGCACATTGGAAAGTGTTGACCCTGCATTCCTAGGAGACAGAGGGGCCGTAACTGGTACAACCATCTTTCCTAATGACTAAGCACAAAGGAATTATCTTGCTCCTAGCAAAAGCTCTAACTCAAACTCACTTCTCATGAGTGGCCCATTGGTAACAGAGACTGTATTGAAGCAAAGGAGCTGTAACTGGCAGCTGGTGACCATTATAGCCTTCAAGGATACTAGGATCTATTGTCAGTTTGGAAGAATCACAAAACTGGGCTCTGGAAACACAAGCTTATCACCTAACAGACTTTTTAATAATCAAAGTTTAGAGTTTCAAGATCTTTGCAAAATCATCAAAAATTTCTGAATAATTACTTTCTGTACTAGGGCAAAATCCTATCATTTTCTTCCCTTGTTTTCTAAGGAATTATTTCTGGCAAACTTTATCTTTAATAGTATTACTTCTATTCTTCCCCAAGAAGCAATAATTCCCTAATCTTCAACTTTACCCTTACTCCTCCAATCTTTATACTGAATGATCAAGAAAACCCCAAGTTTGTTTCTTATAATGAGATCCTGACATAAGTAGAAGGTAAGGAGGAATATATGGAGGAGGGCTTGGCAGCCCACTCCAGTATTTTTGCTTGGAGAATCCCCGTGGACAGAGAAGCCTGGTAGGCTACAGTCCATGGCATCATGGACTCGACTGAGTGTCTAAGCACAGCACAAGGAAGAATATGGCTTCAGTTATTATTTTTCACCCCCTTTTCATCCATTACAGCCAACCCTTCCAAACTCATGAGCATGCCTGTAGCTTAACACTTATTTCTATCACTGTTCAGGCAAAGAACCTACAACACTCCCCTTTACAATACCACCTCTATTGTAGAAGGGCCATAGTTGGGAAAACTAAAATTCCTAAAAATTTTGGTTCATTTTTTTTCCAGTCCCTTTTTTTTTAATAGTCTAGGTGCTTAAGTAGTAGAAAATAACATAAAAAAGTAAAATACCTGTAAGTTTAATGGAAGTGGGAACTGCATTCCAGGATGCCATGTTGTCCTTCAACATCTGATGTAAGATGGCCTTGATTTTAGGCCTCATGCTATTCTTTTTTGCTGGAGGAAACTTGAATGTCAACTGTAAGTGTACACTCGAACCATTGGAATCAGGACTAGAAATAACAGAAATGTTCTAGTGTGCTACTTTCTGATTTTTCAGATGTTTCATGAACACATTAGATTCCCACATTTTAATTATTATATTGCCTTTACATATAATAAAAAAATAATACAGATATTGTCTCAGTATATAAAGTATAATGGTCCCTAAGAACCTAACTGGTTAAGAGGTATTGTTCATAAAAAAGGATGTGAACCGCAAACTAGAAATCAGAATATCTCAAACACATGTAAGAAACTGAACACTGGTCAATAAATAACTGGCTTGAGATTTTATTGTATTGTAGAAAATAATAGTGTTCTTATATAGATATTTTCTAATAGCTTAATTTTAGAGAAAAAGATAAATGAGAACTTAAATTCAGGGCCTGGAAGTATTCAAAAGACAACTTCTAGCATGTATTTGGGAACCAGTACTAAACTTCTTCCTATAGATTCTTATACATGTCCACCCCAATAGATCTATACAATGAGAAAGTTCAGAAAGATAACTCTAAAGCATGAAGACAATTTCCATTTTCTACATATTCAGTACATCATTTTTATTCATCAGGAAAGAAGATAAATTCATTTTGGAAGATTTTCAAACAAAAATCCATATTAAGCACAATTTAAAAAAAAACAACTTCAACTTTATTTTCAAATAGTTATGATTAATTGAAGACCCTTTGAAGATTTTTGCCTGTCTGTAAGAAAGTAGATTGGTTGGTTGGTTAGCTGGTTGATTGGTTGGTTAGCTGAACTTTTTGTCTCATTTCATCTTGTTTAGGGAGTTCAGACTCACAGGTGCTCCCTGTGTCACTCATCCCCTATGCTTTGTCACACTGCTTCCCTGCATCCCTCATCCATCCCTCCCCCCCACCAAGCACAATTACGATACATATTTAGACAAAAGTTACCTTAAAAGATTCACTTTCTCCAGTCATTAAAGTGATGGTAATTATTAGAGAGAACAAAAAAGGATTATTTTAGAAAAAATATGGCCAGGTGGATATTGAATGGGAAAGAGATGATTAGTGTATCAGTAGCAAAACAATCAGCTGGAACTCCTGGTTCTGCATAGAGTTACAATTATCTTTTATCATAGAAGTCAGGACTGACTGCCACCAACAACCTTATAATTCCCCTTCAAGTACAGAGATTAAAGATTTGAGGAGAACACTACCTACCTGAATAGAAATTTGTTCAATACAGTGATGCTATAATTTATGGGGAACTTTTTAGTCCCTTTCTTTTTACCTTTCTTCCCTTCTCTCCTCCCTTCTTTCCTTCTCTCTCTCTTCCTCTATCCCTGTCTCTTGCTGTTGTTATTTAAAGCTGAGGCTGATGTGACATATTATCTACTTCTCATGCCATAAGATCTTGAATGAATTTTTACTTACAGAAGTTTGATGACTTGAGAGTTTATATATTCTTTGTATACACTAGAATTTTGAAATGCATCAGACATCTGTCAAGAAAAAACAAAAAAGTTACCATGTATGTTTCAACCAAATTTATAATAAAATAAATAAACCTCTGACTTACCTTAGTCTCAATATCTTTGCTCAGATCTGTGCTGGCCTGTGAAATTGCTTTTTCACAATTATCATTATATGTGACTCCAGAAATATGAAAATCACCTTGGTAATAGTAAGTCTTTTCTGTGAAATAAAGAAAATACTTAGAAAACTTTAAAATAACCTTGACCTCAAGTCCCTCCATATCTTTATCTCAAAATTAATACAGAGAAATTATCCTTTGTACAGAGAAATTATCCTTTGTACAGAGGAATTATCCTTTATACAGAGAAATAATCACCACTTGAAAGAGAGATCCCCCTAGCTCTCAACAAACTCTAGTTAATCTCAGATTTAACAAAGACTGTATGAATTCGTAAACCAGAGTCCTAGAGTAAGTCCATCTTCCAAAATTGCTTCAAACAACTTTTACAACAAAGTTTGAGTGTCTAATTTTATTTCAAGAAGTCCAGTTCAACTAATTTAGATTTAGGTAATATAAGCTTGTCTAGCATTGGATCTGAAATGGTAGATAGCTGATCATGTAAAGAAACTCAAGAGTAAATTCTCATCCCACACACTTCCTGCTCAAGCCAGGATGACTGTAGGGCTCCATTTTGCATCACTTCTTTCCACTAATTCATAGTTTCTTTTTAAAAAAGGAACTTGTTAAAATGCAAACCATATTTTGGAAGGCTAGCTAATTAAGCTACTGGTCCCCACTAACATACTGACAAGGCTTCTTCACGGTAGCCTGATTTGGAAAACTCAGAACGCTATCCATAAGGAAACTATGTGAATAAAGTTATTTTTTTAATGAGTATAGATAAGAAGTAGATAGAAAGATTCAGACTATGGAGAGGTGGTGGACAGACAAGGCAGGCAAGAGACCATGAGCATCCACTATGCTTCCAAAGGATAAGTTTTGAAATTTGATATTAAGATGATTGGGTAAAAACAAAGGAGAAGAGGCTAGGTTGAAAAAGAACTGAAATTGTCACCGAATCAAGCAAAATATATCCATATTGCATTACTGTATGGGGTGATATATTTCAGAGGAATAAAACAGGAAAATCATGAAAAAGTATTGTTAGAATAGTACACTTAAAGTATTAGGATGTGGGTTTGTGCTCAACTATACTAAAAAGCTTGTGATATCTAGGAAGTCACTTGACTTTCCTGAGCCTCAGTTTCCTGCATGTGCAAGGAGGAACAGTAGTAAAACCTGCCCTGCCAGGCTCAGAGAATTAGTGTGAGGATCGAGTGGAGTAACACACACCAAGTTTCTTTAAAAATATTCAATGGATATATAAACTTCAGGGTTTACTTTTCCTGAAAGATAAAAATAAAACCAGCTTTCTGGATGTAAACTTAATGAGTGTTATTAAAAACAAGATCAAGTTAGTATGAGCATTCAGCCATTTAGCCACTCTTGACTGTCCACTATCAGAAAAACCATTAGTGGAGTATCCACAGCTGCTTATCAATTATGTCATTCAGAAAAGTTTGTTTACATATTTCGCTGCATCAGGTCTTAGTTGCTGCACGTGGGATCTTCATTACCTCTTGTGGGATGTTTCATTGTGGTGCACAGACTCTCTAGTCGTAGCACAAGGGCTCCAGAGCATGTGAGCTCATTAGTTTCGGCCCCGGACTTAGCTGCTCCACAGCATGTGGGCTCTTAGTTCCACAACCAAGGATTGAAATGCATCCCCTGCATTATAAGGCAGATTCTTCATCACTGGACCACCAGGGAAGTTCCTCAAATGGATCTTAACAACCAACATCAGAGCACAAGCATTGGCTCAGACGGTAAAGCATCTGCCTACAGGAAACCCAGGTTTGATCCCTTGGTCAGGAAGATCCGCTGGAGAAGGAAATGGATGGGAACCCACTCCAGTATTCTTGCCTGGAACATCCCATAGGCAGAGGAGCCTGGAGCGCTACAGACCATGGGGGCGCAAAGAGTCAGACACAATTGTGTGTGTAGATCTTAGTAACCAATATCAGAAGGAACCAAGAAGTGACGGGAATCTCTGAAGTTTCAGGGTTTTTTTTTTTTTTTTTTTTACCAAAAGATACAAGTTAGCTACAAACCTACTCTACAAGCACCTTTATTGACAATAAATACTGGCATCATGGTATTGAGCATTTCAATCTTGTCCACACTCCCACAGCTGGTGATATAACTTGTAGACTGGATCAAAGAGGCATCTGATTCAAACAAATCACAAACTTTGGTGTCAAGTAACATGAAATTATGTTGAAATAAAATAGTGATTAGATGAGAAATTTTCCACAAAGAAATTTAACATTCCTGTTGTTTCTTGTCAATTTTTAAGAAAATGAGAGTCAGTACTGACCAACTGCCAGGAAGTGGATGAGGAGACCAATAGTTAACCCCAAGATTGCCACGACTCCAAGAAAAATAAGGATGGTTCTCCATAATGGCCAAGATCTTCTCTGGGAAGATACGCTGGTGTGTCTACCAAAAGAAGGAAGGTGACTTGAGTCAGATGATGTGCTGTGTGCTGTGCTGAATCAGACGATAAGTATTCTAAATTTACCTGTCTCTCCTCCAACTCATACAACACAATTTATAATTTATGCATCATATCTTGTGTTAGCTTAAAACACAGAAGCCTCAAATGTGTAAGGAGGATAGATCCTAATGCTCATTCATTTAACAGATCATCTTTGAGTGCTATGTTAGCTGCTGGGGATACAACAGTGAGCAAAATAGCATGGTTTATGTTCTCATGTTGATGAGGAGAAATCAACTGACTTTTTTTATTTACTTAAAACAAGTTATAAAACCTTATACATGATCTGATTGTACCTTTGGAACTACAGCTACATCATATACATGAACATATATAGATTTATAAACAAAACATATAACATCATTTATATACTTAACTAAGTGTGTCAGAAAGCATCATGATGTCAATTTCAGCTTTTCCCACGTTTTAAGATTATGGATAGACTTTTTTATTTCTGTTTACTTCTTCCTTAACTGTACTCTCTAATGTTTCTACAATAAGCTTGGATTATCTATACAGTATAATTTAATAGATAGATAACTTTCATCATTGTAACTAATGATGTTGTAACTAATCAATTAGATGAAAAATAATCAGAAAATATTGTAACTTAGCATCATACAGATAGAGTGATCTAGGCTTACAGTTAGGTCACATGGCCAGGCTTAATTTAATTTATATAAAGTTTGGACATTATTCTTCATATCTTGAAAGACATGACATCTTGAAATAGTTCATTTGGAGCTGTAACACACACACACAAATTAATTTCAAATTTCAAAATAACCTCAACTGTTTCTTCAATCTTTGTTTTCTGCATTATACTAAACAAAAATGACAAAACAGAAGAGTTTGTAATCAGTAGATATATTTGTCAAATTAGATATTTTCTATGAGCAGGAAAACCTTTTTGTTCTAGTCCCTCCAGAACTAACTGACTTTTTGGTAGAGAGGATCCTTTAAAAATGAATTATAGGTAACTATGCCCCACCTGTGCAACTCCACCCAGTGTTAATTCAATTCCTCTCTGTTCTGTTCTTAATTCTTAATCCTACCTCTTCCTTATATCTCTTTTGATGACTCGTTCATTAACACTACCCTATGCCAACATTATGAAAGCTCTTCAAAGAAACTCCCTACATTCCATACCTGCTTTTATACTGGAGTTCATTTGTATAATCTCATTTTCATAGGAAAAAAGCTATTTGGGCACAATATTTCTTATATTAGATGAATCACACTTTAAAAGGATCATATGTTAATGTGAACAATAATGTTTATAACCTTATTAATATCTGAAAATATATGCCTGCTAATAAATAGCAAAATTTACTATGATAGTCTCAATTTGTTTTGGATTAGCCATTGTGACATAGGCTGGGGGCTTACTCTCTCTGAGACATGAATATTAGTTTGAGAGACTCAAGCACTCTATAGCCTAAATTATGTACATAGTACAGAAAGTAGCTGAAATGATTTCTATATAAAATAGTCACTATATTACAGAGTATAAATGCTTTTCTTTGAAGGTCCCTTTTAGGTGTTCTTGGAAGTTCTAAAGAATACGTAGTGTTGACTATAGAACTGGTATTGCTTTTTCCCCTTAATTGTGAATTTCTCCCTATCATAAACAATTGAGGAGATTTTTTTATATCTAAAATATCACAGTTTATGATTTATTCAACCTCTCCTGTAGTAAGTGTGATGTTTGCATTCTGAAATTATCATTTTTAATAACAGCTGAAATCATTAAAATCATGTGCTAGATATCCAAAAAAGTCCATTCATGAAATAATTTACTCCCATCTATCAAGTATATATTTTAGCCATAATTTTTTAAAGGTAGAAATCTGAGTTCCTGAATGAACCTCTCATTTAACAAAGAGAATAGGGTAAAAATTAATCTTCAATAAATTTAACCAACTCCATATGCTAAACTAAATTATACCTGGCTTACTTTTGGACTGAATCTACTTCAAGGAAGAGCTCATTCCTATTCTGATATTCAACCATTTACCTTAATCAAATTATATTAAAGTTAAAAACGATGGTAACTACAGTATCCACAATTTTAAAACATTTGTATCACAATAATTTATCTCCCACAGCCCATACCCAGTATCATATCCTAGATCAGACTTCCTTATAACCAAATTCTGATACTGAATTAGCAGTTAAATTACAAAGCCTTACAAACTGTAGTTCTCATTTACTAAAACTTCATTTCCAACCACTTGAATTGGATGGATCTGAGTTCTGTTATATAGTGAAGAGTGTAACATATGATTCCATTGCAAAATTCCCCAAATCTTATAAAGATACTTTTTTTCCCCATCATTAAAGTTATTCAGTCATTTCCGACTCTTTGTAAACCAATGAACTGTACAGTCCATGGAATTCTCTAGGCCAGAATACTGGAGTGGGTAGCCTTTCCCATCTCGAGGGGATCTTCTCAACCCAGGGATCGAACCCAGGTCTCCCGGATTGCAGGAGGATTCTTTACCATCTGAGCCACATAGGGAGAGAGGCTTATGAATAAGGAACAAAATATTAATAATTAATGATCAAATAAGTCAAAGAGCCTCCACAGCCAACTTTCTTCTGGAACTCTAGGAAAACCTAGAGTCTGGAAAGGAATTTATTTGGAAATGTATTAAGTTTTGAGGGCCCCCTGCAGTTTGCCAGGTGCTAATTTAGGTTCTGTGTTGTAAAGTATATTATTCCAAAAATCTATAATGGCTTTCAAGTTTTTAAAATATTTCTTTAAAAATTCATATTAGAAAACATGGTTTTTGTTACACTATTAGAGAACAAAAATGGTAGTATTCCTTTTTTTTTGGCTGCACCTTGCAACATGTAGTATCTTAGTTCCTTGACCAGCAATCAAACCTATGCCCCTGCACTGGAAATGTGGAATCTTAACTACTGAACCACCAGGGAAGTTCCCGTGGTATTCTTATGTATGGTTACTTTTAAAATAGCAAATAAAATTTTCCTAAAATTTGATTAAGATTTTCCAAATTTCTGAAAATTTCCCAAGGCCTTTAGATATCAGAAACAATAGCATGGATCCAGAAATAAAAATCTTAATTATAAAAAGCAACCAATGAACAAAAACTAGAAGCTAGTCTGTAGCAACCTGTTAGCTTTTATAGACTTAATCTCCCAAATAAAATTCCATTTACCTGTACATAGTATTCTGGTTATTATGGTGGAGTCAGGAACAAAGATAGTGATGATGTTGAAGATGATGATGATGATAGTAGCAGTAATAAAGATAAGGGTTTTCTGGTGGAGCTTTTAAGATGATCAGAGTTTCCCAGATTTATGTGTTAACATTCAGTGTTGGTTGATTCATTTTTATGGGCTGGGTGAAATAAAGAGAACAAATAAATTGAAACTTGTCTGACTAGTGTCAACGACTGTCATATTTCTATGGTTTCAAGATAGGAGTCATCCAGGGAATGACAAACTTCCTTGACTTGGCTATTTAGAAAAAACTAATAGCCTAATCATGGTCTGGTCACTTAAAAGGTACACCTAAGAAATAGCTTTTTGGTAAATCGAGATAATTCTAAGTCTGTGTTTGACCAGTTCCATCATTCTGGATTCTTCCTCCTCAACTGAAACCAGCTGTAACTAGGTAGAAATTGCTGACAAAAGACTTTTCACAAGGTATTGATATTAACATAACTAATATCACCACCATTTTGATATAATTAATTCTATCTCATTGTCATTTACATTTTCATTTCCCTAATTACCAGTGAAAATGATCATTATGATCATTATTTCACATATTTCACTTTTCAGCTATGCTACAGCCCCAGTTTTTGTGTTCTGACTCTTATAGCCTGTCATACTGTGGTTTTCTGCTTAATTTTTAGCTCCTCTACCTCACCTGGACTGCCCAGTGCTCTCTGGCAAGAAACTATATGTATCTAAATCTCACCGAGTATAGCCCCTTCTCTTCATTAGTTTTCTCTGAGACAGTTTTTTGCCAGTTTTTGGTCACTTTGTACTACCTTCATATATTTTTTATATTTTTCCCAAGGTTTATAATTATTAATTCTAGAAAAACTTGATAGAAGATATTTCTCCACTGCCATAAGTGGAACTAGTCATTGGTGGTGTTTAAAAAACAGAATCTCTTAATTATAGTTTAAAATTTGCCAATATTTCCTTTTCAGGTTAGTATTTTATGTATATATGTACACAGTTTGTTGAAGAATTCTTTGCCTTTCATAAAGATATACTTGCATGTTTTCTTCTAAAAACTGTAGTGTTACCATCTGCACTTAGATCATTAATTCACATTGCATTCTTTTGTGTATATATTATGAAGAAGGAGTAAAGATGCATTTTTTTCCATATGACTATTAATTGACCCTGTACATCTTATTGAAATCATGCGCATGCAATTCTTTATCCACTATTCTGCATTGCCACCTCTGTTATAAATCAAGTGTTGATATAAATCAAATGGGGGTCTCTTTCTGAATTTTTTATTGTTACTTTTTTACTGTATTCTATCACACTACCTTAATTATTGAAGTTGCATCATGTCTTGTGTCAACTTAAAAAGACACAACATTAGAGTTGTCAGTTTAAGTTGTGTTCAAGGTCCTACTGAGGACTATAGCTTGGAGACAGCCACTGAGTTAGCTCTGAGGAAACTGCTCCAAAGAGATAGTGGAGAAAAGCAGTTTATGTATGATTTTTGGCTAGGAAATACATACAGTCAAGTATACATCTTAGTAAAAGACTACTGCTAGTCACAAAAAACAAATATCTCAAGTCAATGATGTTAATGCTTTTCAATGTATGGGAAGATTCAAGAGTCCAGGGTTATTCAGATTCTGCTGGAGATGTTTACCCAAGTATCTAAGAGGCCTGTTTGTGCAAAGCACAATGGGCCTCATTCTTTACCATCTGTGATGGATTGCGATTTAATACTTCTAGAACAGAACTTTTTCTCTGTTCACACTTGACATCTGGTATATAAGTCCATATTTTTTTTTCTCAAAATGGTCTTGACTATTTTTAGTTCATTATAGCTCCTTATAAATTTTAACATTGATTGATCAATTTCCAAAAAGAAATCTCTAGACTTTTTTTGGTATAGTATTGAATCTATAGGCCAAATGGGGAAGAATTAACTTCTAAATGTACTGAAGCTTCCAATCCATGAACTTGGTGATTTCTTCAGTTTATCTCGATTTTTAAAAAATTTCTCTCAATAGTGTTTTATAAGTATAGGAATAGAAGGCTTATACATGTTTTCCTAGGTTCAGTCTCATGTATTTGTTTTTTTCAACTCCAGTGTAAATTGTTGTTGATGGTGGTATTGTTCAGTCACTAAGTCATGTCCTACTCTGTGAGATGCCATGGACTGCTGCACGCTGGACTTCCCTGTCTTTCACTATCTCCCAGAGTTTGCTCAAACTCATGTCCATTGAGTCGGTCATGCCATCCAACCATCTCATCCTCTGTCATCCCCTTCTCCTTCTGCCCTCAATCTTTCCCAGCATCAGGTTCTTTTCCAATGAGTCAGTTCTTCACATCAGGTGGCCAAAGGATTGGAGCTGCAGTCTCAGCATCAATCCGTCCAATGAGTATTCAGGACTGATTTCCTCTAGGATTGACTAGTTTGATTTCCTTGCTGTTCAAGGGACTCTCAAGAGTCTTCTCCAGCACAACAGTTCAAAAGCATCAATTTTTCGGTGCTCAGCTTTCTTCACAGTCCCATCCATACATGACCACTGGAAAAACCGTAGTCTTGACTAGACGGACTTTATTGGCAAACTAATGTCTCTGCTTTTTAATATGCTATCTAGGTTGGCCATAACTTTCCTTCCAAGGAGTGAGCGTCTTTTAATTTCATGGCTGCAGTCACCATCTGCAGTGATTTTATAGCCCAAAACAGTAAAGTCTGATACTGCTTCCATTGTTTCCCCACCTATTTTCCATGAAGTGATGGGACCAGATGCCATGATCTTAGTTGTAAATGGTACTACTCTTTAAATTTTATGTTATATTTATTGTTGGCATATGTAAGTACAATTGACTAGTATATTGACCTCATATTGAGAAACATCATTTATCAATTTTATTTTTCTATTTGTATAGTATTTTGGATTTTTAGCATACACCTATATCAGCAAATAAGTACAATATTATTACTTCCTTTTCATTGCTTATATTTTTATTTTCTTTTAGCTGATTGGTTGATTGATTACTTTTGCCATACATCATAGAATTCTAGTTACTGTTGAATAGAATGGGTGATAGCTGGCATCCTTCTCTTGTTCCTACTTTTAGGGAATGTTTTTTGGTATTTCACCATTGAATAGGATATTTACTATCATTTAATCAGATTAAAGAAGTTTCTTTTTGCTTTTAGTTTGCTAATATTTATAATAAATTAATTTTGACTTTTTTTCCATTTCCAAATGCTTTTTTTCATTTATTGAGATAATCATTTTTCTATTTTTGTTTGATCAATATTGTGAATTAAATTGATTGTTATTTAAATGTCAAATCACACTTGTATTTCTATTAGAATGACCCCTAACTATATTGCAAATAAAATGTGATACACTTTATATTTTACTAGGTTTGATATCTTATTTTCTTTAGGAGTTTTATATTCATGCTCCTGAAAGAGAATGACATAATTTTATTGTCTTTTAATGTCACTGTTAAGCTTTGTAATCAAGGTAATGTTGCTCTTATAATATAAGTTGGAATGCAATTATTTTATTGAAGATAAAATTTTAAATTTATATCAGGTGGAAAAATTCCTAGAAAAAAAATTCAAGTCTCCAAAACTGACATAATCACCACTGTAAGAATTGCTACCTATCCTTCAGGAAAACCACATTTTGGACTTCGCACAAACTTAAACTTTCTCTTTACATACTCACTGAGGTATAGAAAACTATTTGTTGAAACAGCTATTAGAAATATAATCCATAACTCATATGTATGTTATAAGACAAAGATTTGGTTTCTTTTATATATATATATATATATATATTTTTTTTTTTTTATTATTTTTCAGTGGGTTTTGTCATACATTGATATGAATCAGCCATAGAGTTACACGTATTCCCCATCCCGGTCCCCCATCCCACCTCCCTCTCTACCCGATTCCTCTGGGTCATCCCAGCCCACCAGGCCCGAGCACTTGACTCATGCATCCCACCTAGGCTGGTGGTCTGTTTCACCACAGATAATATACATGCTGTTCTTTCGAAACATCCCACCCTCACCTTCTCCCACAGAGTTCAAAAGTCTGTTCTGTACTTCTGCGTCTCTTCTTCCCTGCATATAGGGCCATCGTTATCATCTTTCTAAATTTCGCATATATGTGTTAGTATACTGTAATGTTCTTTATCTTTCTGGCTTACTTCACTCTGTATAATGGGCTCCAGTTTCATCCTTCTCATTAGAACTGATTCAAATGAATTCTTTTTAATGGCTGAGTAATATTCCATGGTGTATATGTACCACAGCTTCCTTATCCATTCGTCTGCTGATGGGCATCTAGGTTGCTTCCATGTCCTGGCTATTATAAACAGTGCTGCGATGAACATTGGGGTGCATGTGTCTCTTTCAGATCTGGTTTCCTCAGTGTGTATGCCCAGAAGAGGTATTGCTGGGTCATATGGTAGTTCTATTTCCAGTTTTTTAAGAAATCTCCACACTGTTTTCCATAGTGGCTGTACTAGTTTGCATTCCCACCAACAGTGTAAGAGGGTTCCCTTTTCTCCACACCCTCTCCAGCATTTATTGCTTGTAGACTTTTGGATAGCAGCCATCCTGACTGGCGTGTAATGGTACCTCATTGTGGTTTTGATTTGCATTTCTCTGATAATGAGTGATGTTGAGCATCTTTTCATGTGTTAGCCATCTGTATGTCTTCTTTGGAGAAATGTCTGTTTAGTTCTTTGGCCCATTTTTTGATTGGGTCATTTATTTTTCTGGAATTGAGCTTCAGGAGTTGTTTGTATATTTTTGAGATTAATCCTTTGTCTGTTTCCTCATTTGCTATTATTTTCTCCCAATCTGAGGGCTGTCTTTTCACCTTACTTATAGTTTCCTTTGTTGTGCAAAAGTTTTTAATTTTCATTAGGTCCCATTTGTTTAATTTTGCTTTTATTTCCAATATTCTGGGAGGTGGGTTATAGAGGATCCTGCTGTGGTTCATGTGGGAGAGTGTTTTGCCTATGTTCTCCTCTAGGAGTTTTATAGTTTCTGGTCTTACATTTAGATCTTTAATCCATTTTGAGTTTATTTTTGTGTATGGTGTTAGAAAATGTTCTAGTTTCATTCTTTTGCAAGTGGTTAACCAGTTTTCCCAGCACCACTTGTTAAAGAGATTGTCTTTTTTCCATTGTATATCCTTGCCTCCAAGACAAAGATTTGAAGCTAATGCATTTATGTATTTATGTTAGATATCAATCATCTCATGTGCAGGCATGCATGTCAGTCACTTCAGTCATATTTTACTCTCTACAACTCTATGGACCATAGCCCGACAGGCTCATCTGTTCATGGGATTCTCCAAACAAGAATGCTTGAGGGGTTTGCCATTTCCTCCTCCAGGGTATCTTCTCAAGCCAGGGATCAAACCCATGTCTCCTGGGTCTCCTGCATTACAGGAGGATTCTTTACCCACTGAGCCACCTGGGAAGCCCCAATCATCTAATAGGATCTCTTTTTTCTTTTGATTTGCTTCTAATATCAAGAATAGCAACTTCAGATGTGTTTCTTCAACTTTCCTTGGATAAACAATGCTGTTTATGAAACAGTATGAACCTTTCTTCCATCTTAAACAAAGCCTAAAATTTCAGTACTTATGCTATTTTTCTCCCTTTGGTCCCATAACTACAAAGGGCCTCTCCACTGTAAAGGAAAAATATGTCATATTATATTAATGGCTTTGTTGAATCACCATTCTTTAAATGAGTACATTATAGAATATGCATGTGTTCCAAAACATTCCCATAGACTGCATGTTCCAGTTTCAATTTAATTATGAGGTCGCAGTGTTTTAACAAACTCACATAAAAATTAATCAAGTGCTCCATAGCAGCTGGAATTATCCATCTCATGAGAGTACTTTCTCTTCCTGGGTTTATATTTTCCCCAAGTTGTATCATGACATTTGTATCCAAACACATTTCTTTACAAAATTTTCAAAATCCTTCAAACCCACCTTAACATTTTCTATTCTACTGAATCTTCTGAAGTTACTCTGGCCCACATTAATTTTATTATTTTCTGTCATAATATTGCACATACCTCATAACAATTAATTATTATTTATTGTTCTATTTGTGCTATATTTATTTCCCCAAGAAGATGATAAGATCCTAAAGTGCTGGGTTTACACCTTATACTAATTTTTCATGCACTCCAGTTTCTCAATAGGCACTTACAGTCTCATTGTCAGGAACAGGAAGCAGGCACCTCTTCCCCTTTCTTTTTATTACTTGTTTATTCTTACATAGTGCTCTGCTGTGCCTAGCTGCTCAGTCATCTCTAACTATTTGTGAACCAATGGACTGCAGGCGCTTCTGTTCATGGGGATTCTCCAAGCAAGAATACTGGAGTGGGTTGCTATGCCTTCCTCCAGGGGATTTTCCCAACCTAGAAATCAAACGGGGGTCTCCTGCATTGCAGGTAGATTCTTTATCAGCTGAGCCACCAGGGAATTCCTACATGGTATTTGGCTCTTATTTGTACTATTTTTTTTTATTTTGCATTTGTAATATTTTGGTTTAGCTTGTCTGGAGAGCTACTAGCAGCCTTTTACAGGACACTGTTTCTTAATAAGCGTACTTCTCACAGGACCTAGTTCTCAAAATAGCAAAGCTAGAAGCTCAGTTTTACCAATAGTTCATCATGATCAAGCTCTAGGGAATTATTAGATATTTATCAAACTCATGACATTGTTTTTGACCAAGGTGTCATGTAGGGAACTTAGAATGGGAGCTACAATATTCTCTATCCCTAGAATGCATGGGTCCATAACTAGGATGTTACTTTCATATTCTCAAGGAATCTGGATAACCTAGTTTATAGGACTGTTACTCAAATGATGTGTGTGTACCAGATCCAAATATTCTGATACTAGATTGCCTGCCCACTTCCTATAAATTCTCTAGATTAGACCACCATTTTTTGTGCACTGGTAATTTTTGTTGCTAAAAATATAACTTCATTATATAATCTATTCCTACTAAAGAAAGGCTGAAGGAAGATTGACATTCTTTGCCAACCCTTGTAACATAGTGAACTGAAGTCTAGTACTCAATAAAAAAGATGGATTATAAGAGATCAAATTGCTGTTTGATGAGTTTCGGTCTTTTGTAAGATGAATTACATTCCTAAGTACTAAGAGTACTTACAAATGAAACTATGTGTAGTGTTATAGCTGATGTTTATGAGATTTTGTTGAATCATAAAATGAGAGGAGTCCAAGAGTGGAGATAACATAGTTTATTTTTTAACTGAGAAAAACTATTAGTGAAAATCATTTGCCACTAAATCTGAAAAAAATTTGGGTTAAAAGAAGTGGAGAAGTTACTAAAAGTATGGCTTGGGCAAATCTAAAATTGGAAGCGGTCATTACTTGAAGCCTATGTTGATTCACTTAAAATAAATATTTTCAGATTAACTTTATACCACTTTTAGATTAGGAGATTAGGGCAATGTGGTAGACAGAGTTACTTAGAATTCTTACTGTCTTCATCATCACCTTAAGAATTATTATCATTATTAATATAGCAAAAATAATAGTTATCATTCATTGAAGATACAGTAGTAGCCTTACTTTTTTATTTTCCAATGTCTCTATATCCGGGAGAAGGCAATGGCATCCCACTTCAGTACTCTTGCCTGGTAAATCCCATGGACAGAGGAGCCTGGTAGGCTGCAGTCCATGGGGTCGAGAAGAGTCAGACACGACTGAGCGACTTCACTTTCACTTTCACTTTCACTTTCATGCATTGGAGAAGGGAATGGCAACCCACTCCAGTGTTCTTGCCTGGAGAATCCCAGGGACGGGGGAGCCTGGTGGCCTGTTGTCTATGGGGTTGCACAGAGTCCGGCAAGACTGAAGTGACTTAGCAGCAGCAGCAGCAGTCTCTATATACCTCTTTCATATTAATTTTTCAACAATTCTATGAGATAAATGGGTTACCTTGGTGGCTCAGTGATAAAGAATCTGCCTGCCAATGCAGGAGACATAGGTTTGATCCCTGGGTTGAGAAGATCCCCTGGAGGAAATGGCAATTCATTCCAGTAATCTTGCCTGGGAAATCCCAAGGACAGAGGAACCTGGGGGGCAAACCATGGTGTTGCAAGAGTTGGACACAATTTAGTGATTAAACATGAGATAAATATTGTCACTCCCACTTTACAAATAAGGAAATTGAACTTCAAAGAGTTTGCAACTTATCAAAAGGCACCTAGATAGTGAGTAGAAAAAAGAAGATTAATTTTTTTTTTAAATGCATGGGACTGGTATTTCCTAAGATGATGGACTAAGGAAATGAGACCAACATTCCTGAAAATTATAGTAGGAAAAAATGGGTAAAATAGTTAAGAACTCTGTTGACAATATCATAAAGCTAACAAAATAAAAATTCCAAGGCCAAGATCTTGGTGAAGATAAACTCAAAGAAGTTAATTAACCTGCCATTGGAGCTGCTATTTCTGAAAACGGATGCTAAAGCTGAGAAGGGCATCTAATAGTATCAGGGCAACAGTGTCAAAATTGGAATCCAGGGTCCATACTGAATAAGGGTGGTTGTTAAACCCACCACGCTTTGAGTTGGCCTCCTGAAAGGCAATTTGTTAAGTGTGACTATATGCCCAATATCTGGATTGGATATCTCTATGAAAGAAAACCAATGATACTTGATCCTTACATAGCATTCTACTATGGAGGATCATAAATCTTACTGCAAAATAATAAAACTTTTAGAAAATAATTTAAGAAATAATATTCATGATTGTGAAGATAGCAAAATCTTCACACAATAAAAAGGTATTACCACAGAAGCCATACTTTGTCATATTCTCATGTAATAAAATATTCTACAGCACTTTAAGTAAAAGAACTTCAGATACATGCATCAACATAAATGATTTTCACAAATGAGAGTCACAATATATACTATATTTTCAGTTTCACTTCTGTGAAACTATACAGTTTCACTTCTGTAATATTCAAACACTGTTAGATGTAGGGTGTTGAGTTATAAGTCCAGGATACTGTTCTCTGGGATGCTGGCAGAGTATTATTTCTTGTCTAGGTGGTAATTACATGGCTGTTTACCTCGTGACAATTTATTGTTCTGTACATTTGTCTTCTGTATTCTTTTCTGTTTTATACTTCACCACAAAACTTCTAAAAAATTAATATATAAGCTATTAGAGAGGGAATTATTTCTGTATGAAAGCAAAATAAAAAGCCTGCCAACAACATGAACTGAAAAGTTACTGCAAGGTGCTGTGAAAGTAGATATAAAAGATACAGAAAAGAATGCATCTGTGATCTATAGAGATTACACATGATAAGAGAAATTCGATATATGTGAACCAATATCAGAATATTGTTATAATAACTACATGACTTTTTCCAAGAAAGTTGATGTGTCCAGGAGATACACGTTTCAGTGCACTCCATTTTCATAAAAAAAAAAAGTGAGTACTAATTATTTGTGTAGCTAAATGTGTAATCCCCTGGAGTAGCGAATGCAGCCTGCCCCAGTATTCTTGCCTGGAAAACTCCATCGACAGATGAGCGAGCCTGGTGGGCTATAGTCCACGGGATTGCAAAGAGCTGGACACAACTGAACATGCATGTACAAACATGTAAAATTTTAAATACATAGCTATTGTCAAACTTCTACTCTCAAATCTTTATAGCCATAAATGTAAATATATTTATTTGATAAATGAGATTTTCAAATTTAGCATTAGCAAATACTTCCTAAATTCTGGGGCAAGAGCTAGTAAACTCATAGATACTACATATTTTATTATGATTTGCAAAATATTTTCAGCTTCCTGAAGATACTATTTTTGCCACTTCACATGAGGTTTTTGGGAAGGGAGTGCAATCACAAATAGAATAGAATTCTCTTCATTTATCATGTTTGTTAAATACAAATATCCTAATTGTCCTTGCAGAATTCCTCCACCTGGACCAGCAGATTTTCTCTCCTGACTGAAATTCTGATTTACAGATTAGTAACACCATCTGGAGTTCTACCTACGTATGTTTCTGTGGGAAGAAAAGTTCATTCTAAAAATATTTCTATTTTATATTGTACTATAGTTGATTTGCAATGCTGTGTTAGTTTCAGGTGTAGAGAAAAGTGATTCAGCTATACATAAACATATATCTATTCCTTTCCCATTTAGATTATTACAGAGTACAGAGTTCCCCGTGCTGTATAGTAGGTCCTTGTTGGTTATCTATTTTCAGAATAATAGAGTATATGTGCCAATTCTGAACTCCCAGCTTATCTCTCCTCCCCACCTTTCCCCTTTGGTAACCGTAAGTTTATTTTCTTAGTCTGTGAGTCTGCTTCCGTTTTGAAAGTAAGCTCATTTGTATCTTTTTTTTTTTTTTTTTTTTTTTAGATTCTCCATGTAAGCAATATCATATGATATTTGTCTTTTTCTGTCTGACTTACTTCAGTTAGTATAATAATTTCCAGGTCCATTCATGTTGTTGCAAGTGGCATTATTTGATTCTTTTGAATGGCTGGGTGTTATTCCATTGTATATAGGTACATCTTCTTTACCATCCTTTGTCTGTGGACATTTAAGTTGCTTCCATGTCTTGGCTATTGTAAACAGCACTGCAATGAATAGTGTGATGCATACATCCTTTCAAACCATAGTTTTTGTCTGACTATATGCCCAGGAGTGCGATTGCTGGATCACATTGTGGTTCTATTTTTAGTTTTTTAAGGAAGCTTCATACTATTCTCCATAAAAGCTGTACCAATTTACATTCCACCAACAGTACTTTCAATACCTTAGGAGTTTCCCTTTTCTCCACGCACTCTCCAGCATTTATTGTTTGTTGACATTTTGATGATAGCCATTCTGACTGGTGTGAGGTGCCTCATTGTACTTTTAATTTGCATTTCTCTAATAATTAGCTATGTTGAGTATCTTTTCACATGCCTCTTGGTTCTCTGTATGTCTTCATTGGAGAAATGTCTATTTTGGTCCAAAAGGCCATTTGTAATGGGACATTGCATGCAATTTATTTAATTATGTCCTCACATTTATTTTCAAATATAGAATTATTTTTTAGTGTTAATTGTATTGATAATGTTATACATTAAACCTAGTACTTATTTATTTTATAACTGGCACTTTGATCTTGGATTTCCCAGCCTCCAGAACCACAAGAAACAAATTTCTGTTATTTTTAAGTCAGCCAGTTCATGATATGACTGCTTCTTTTTGCAGAAAGAAATCTGAACATCACCAATATTTGTTAATTTACACCACCAGAAGTGCTAGCACTAATAAGAGAAATATTCTAGACTTAATAAACATCATTGCTGCACTTGCTTTCTGCTAAAATCTATTTCTTTGAAAATATTTGGTGAATTTATTGAATGTCACAAAATTTGATTATTAAATTCCCTATTTTTACATAGAAAGATATTAATATAATAACCCTATTAAGATATAACCTTATTGCATTTGAACATATAATTGGCACAGCAAAGTTTCTAAGTGGCCAGTGAGTGCCTAGGATGGTACAGCAGAAACAGCGGTAAATGTAAAGTTTGTACACAAAGGAAGTTAGGGTTGACAATTGATGTGTGTCTGCATAACACTTTGAGAAAAAAATGGAAAGATACAAACAATGAACAATTATGTTCACCCAAAGACCTACACATCCACATACAAATATTGTAGTAGCTTTATTCATAGTAGCCAAAAACTATAAACAATTCAAATGCCCTTCAGTGTATGAATGGTTAAACAGATTGCAGTGCACCCATGCTGTGAAACACACACAGCGATAAAGTAAGAATGAACTGTCATGTGTGGGCATAACACATGCACTTTGGATTGATCTTAAAGGAATTACGCTGAGTCAAGAGGCCAGCCTCCCAAGTAGACATATTGTATAATCCCAGTTATTAATATATACCATTCCTAGACAAAATTATATAGATGGAGAACAGATTAATGTTTGCCAGGGATCACAGACCGGGAATGGGGATGGGGATGATGCCAGATGGCTGTGCATAGCATGGGGGATCCTTTGACCAAACTACTCTGCATTGTGACTTGGTGATGGCACACAAATCCACACGTGAGATAAAATTACATGGAACTAAATACACACACAAATAATTGCATGTTTTAAAAGCATAAACTCTCATAAGGTTGATCGATTGTCTCATGGTCAACTTCCTAGTTATGACATTGTGCTGCAGCTAATCAAGATGTTACCATTTCCATGAACTAGATAAAGAATACATAGGATCTCTTTATTATATTTCCAGTCTTCCCAGGTGGCACTAGTGATAAAGGACCCAACTGCCAGTGTAGGAGATACAAAAGATGTGGGTTCCATCCCTGGGTCAGGAAGATCCGCTGGAGAAGGGCATGGCAACCCACTCCAGTATTCTTGCCTGGAGAATCCCACGGACAGAGGAGCCTGGCAGGATACCATCCATGGGATCGCACAGTCAGACATGACTGAAGCAACTTAGCATGCATGTGTTTTATAGCTCTGTGTGAGTCTATGATTATCTGATTATAAAAAATTATTTTAAGTGGTCAGAAATTTCAGGAAAAAGAATGTCTCCACTTGAGAGAGTCAAGGAAGGCCTCATGGAGGAAGCATCATTTGAACTAGACTGTAGATCTTCATATGGTCCAGTAGCTCTATATTTAAAAAGGTTTATCATTTTTAAAAGTTGAAATGAAAAATTAGAATAACAAACAACTTGATAATATGTTTTGGAATTCTCTATAAAAGTTCTTTTGTAGAATTAGAATTAAACAAGAAACCAACCCATTCTGTTGATCTAATTACCTTTTATTTTAAAAATACTTATTCAATCTATTAATAATCAAGTAGCAATCATATAACACTGTAGTTTACAGCAACAGTTATAATAGCACAATTTCTTTAGCATCTGCTGTGTAGGAAATGGCAACCCACTCCAGTATTCTTGCCTGAAAAATCCCATGGACAGAGGAGCCTGGTAGGCTATAATCCATGGGGTTGCAAAGAGTCGGACACGACTGAGAGACTTCACATTCATTCATTCATTCATGTTCTAAGAACTTTGTTAAGCACTTTTAAATATCTCATTTTAATCTCTACAGCATTCATTTGAGGTGAATATTACTATCCCTGTTTTATAAGTGTTTATATTGAGGCTTAGTGTGTTTAAATAACTAGTTTATATCACACAGTGTAAAATCTGGGATTACTTCTTAAAATCGATGTGTAAATAGTAACAAAGCTACACGTTCTGCATAATACAAAAACAAAAGGTCAGTTCAACAACATTTCTTGAAAGACTATTATATGCAGAGCACTATACTAGGTCCTGTGGGAAGAGAGAAAATATAGCTGAGAAATGCCTGCCCTCTTGCACAGTTAATAAATACTATTTCAGTCATGACTTCTTAACTTTCTCCAATGAAATGGCTAAAAAAGACAAGTTCAGGAATGCTGAAACCCTTTGTTGTGTTAGTCGCTCAGTCATGTCCGACTCTTTGCCACCCCATGGACTGTACTCCAGGCTCCTCTGTCCGTGGGATTCTCCAGGCAGGAATACTAGAGTGGGTTGCCATTTCCTTCTCCAGCACATCTTCCCGACCCAGGGATTGAACGCTGGTCTCCTTCACTGCAGGCAGTTCCTTTGCCAGTTAGCTACCAGGGAAGATCTGAAATCCTTTAGAAGTTAACTTTTAAAGAAAATTGTCATTTAAAAATATGATACTATTTTATCTATTTCTCTGTGCACATTAAGTTTGAACTAGCGCTTAAATATTCACTATGGCCAAACCTCTAAGATCTTTTGAGAAACATTTCTCTGAGAAATATGATGTCACTGTGAAATTAAACTTCTAAAATTTCTTCTTAATTTAAAACTCTTCAAGTTTGCCAAAGAAATGCCTATCACATTGTAGATTTTACTTCAATTTGGAAACTACCTCCAGAAATGTGGAAAATACTAACATGCTGTCAATTTAAATGGATTAATTTTTAAACACCTTCTTAGAGATGAATTGTAATCTTTTGGTTTTACAAGACCCTGACACAGGATGCCTACTACAGCTTTCATCATTACTTGAACACCCTGAGAGCCTGCTTCCCTTTATTTACCTACAGCCTACGGGTGCCACCTAGAGGCCTAACTGTGATGTATACTCAAACAAGAGGAACACAGAGAGAAATGGTAGGAAATGTACTTAAGTCTTTCTTTAAAATTCGTTTTCCTCAATTTTTTCAAAAGAATTCAATACATTAAATATATTTCTACAAAATATTTAACACTGTCAATTCATGTCCGATTTCATATCATATTTTAGCCAAGTGCCTAAATTGTATCAGTTCATATGCCAATGTTATTTAGGTGGATTTTTTTTCTACTAATATTTCTTTCAAAGTGGTTATGGTACAATACAGAACTCATATGAGTAATTATACACAATGAGGAAAGGGTAATGCAAAGATTCAGTGAAATCTCACCACTAACATGAAACCAATCCGAACTTCATAGAGCCTACATCACTTGAATGCTGTATGTCTAGCAACTCAATAGTAATTTATCAAAGCTGAAATCAGGAAGGTGGTTGGCATTAGGCTTTTTCCATCAATTTTCTATCCAGGCGGTGAGCAATTCAGTGTCATGCTAGATGTAACAGGGAGGCATCTTCCAGGATAAATTCCCCATAATATCCTCTCATCTGAGCCCAGAGGAGAGTCTGAGACACATGGTGTAAGAATGAACTGGCAATGAGGGCAAGGAGGTGGAGTGGTGAGGCCGGAATCCGCAGTCATCTCAAAATAGAGGTCTGACCTGTAGCTGCATTTATACAACTATTCACACTCATACCTGGACCTTATTTCCCTTCACAGCTATGCAATGTGGAAAAACTTTAAATACAAACACACAAGCTCTTGGTGATAATACCATTTCATTCAATAGTTCATACACATTCTATTTTTATTTCCTCCCACCCAACCATACAAAAACCTTACCACATAATGTACACTGCTTGTTCTTAGGTAAATTTTCACTCTAGCCTCAGATTTGAAAGAAATTCGCAGTAAATTGATGAGTAACATTTTCCCCATCTTCCCCTTCTTTGTGGATTATCATAATGTCAAGCAAATTGATGATATTTATTTTTTATTATGATATGTTGACATTCTTAGTAGTGCCATGTTAAATAAATACTATTTGCTTTAACTTAAAACAAATACATTACATAGAGTTTGTATAATTATTGTAGGCCATGAGAAAATAGAATCTTCCCCACATTTGTCTCTGTCAGTTTGCTGGAAATGCAATTAAATTATATCTTGGTTTCTCTTTATTTCCTTAATTTAGTGCCCATTCTTTCACCATCATGAAGTATTTGGTTTTCTGCTGTCTCTTTACCTGACCTTTCATAATGATTATGATCGTTTTCTTCACTGCATTAAGAAAAAACACCTAATACTTTTCTGTATGTAAAAATGTAGTTTTTTTCTTTTCATATTTCGTTTTACTCTTTGTCCCGCACCTTGAAAGGGGAAATTTACTGAGTTGAGAAAAGCCAGGGAAATGAAGGAAGGGATCCCTCCAAACTGCATACACGCATGAGAGAGATTTATGTCAACAAGTCAAAATTTGATGACAGAAAACTTCTAGAAAAACAAGTCACTGCAAGTTGAGGCAGAATCCATCTGGTAGAAGCAAGATGGTGTGCGGAGCAGAGCTAGGAAGGAAATAGCAGATGATTTAGTTCGATTGGTCAGATCTAGGTGACCTGCATGATGACTTCTGCAATTCTGTACCTCTAAGAATGACCTGTACACAAAAGTGTGTTCCATTCTGCTAGGCTGTTCTCTCTTAGACACCAGTTTTGGAAGTGATCCAGTCCCGGAAGGCAGTCACTTTAGTATAAACACCAGGCTTATTGGGTTGTCCACATTCATCTCCCCAGCTCACAATTCCAGCAAGGTACCAGATATCTCTAGCATCTGGACTAACTAGAGGTCCTCCAGAGTCGCCCTAAAGAAGGGAGAGATTAGTAATTAATAATGCAGCTTATTACAGAGAAATGTGATATTTTCTAACATGAGTTTAATGAAAGGGGCAGTTTTAAAAAATCTTCAGTGTGTTCAAATGAGAAGTGATGTCCTTTATCCATGCCAGGAATTCACATAAAGGAGGAGCTCCCTGCTTGGAGAGCTGGTTAGACTCAGGGTTCAGTACTCTGAGATGAAAGACTCCATCTCTTGGCAGAATAGCCCCAATCTGATACATCTGACAAATAACCACCCACACTCTATCAGTATGACACATCTCCTAAAAGAAGGGTGAGGAGTTTACTACTGATGAAAGCATGGCCATCAGAGTCAGACACCTGGGTTTAAAGCTCAATTCTGGCCCCTCCAAGCTGGCTAAGACCTTTAATTTACTTATTGCTAATGCTCCTAATAACACCTACCTGCAATGATAATTTTGAAGATTATGTAAGACAGTGTACATAACGTGGTTAGCATAGAGCCTGGCACAAAACAGAACTTAGTGAATATGTATATATAACCACAAAGTCCGATTGTTTATGCCTCGTGAAAACCAGTAGGCTATTTCTTTTATATGGGTCACAAAAACAAGGTGCTGACTGATCTTCTCCCAAAATCCTGGGATCTCTAGTTACTGATCATTCATTACATGGTCAACACTATATGAAGTGCTTAAATAATTAATATATTATTTCGTTAACTTGTATAATTCTGGCAACAAAGCAGGGAGTTAGGTTTCATTTTCTCTATTTTAGCAATGAAGAAGCTGAAACTAACAGAGTTTAGCAATTTTCCTGATATCACATGCTATTCAATATCCAGAGTGATTTCACTAAGTCCATGCTTTTTTTTCCCTTACATTATACTAATTCATTTCATCTACATAAAAGTATTAACTAATACTAACTCAATTAGATATAATGTGTTTGTAATTTTTAAATCAATTAACCAATAGGTATATTTCCTTATACTCTCATATGTGGTAGGAGATGTAAAAAAAGTCTAAACACATGAGCCCTCCCCTCAAGGAGTGAACAATCTACTGATAGAAGCAAAGTGTACTGTATGAAGCTATCAGATAAAAAATCATTTAGATAATTGGCACCCAGGCCTATATGAAGACATAGCAGATTAGGAAAAAGAAATGGAATATGCCAGAAACTACAAAGCTTAAATCTGTTTAAGAGACAGGAGTGAATGAGTCTGATAATAAAATAATTAAGGAAAAAAGACAGCAGTGACTCTAACAGCAATACAAGCTGAAAACTAAGGTGATGTCCAGCAAGTATCAAATAGAGAGATAGTTGGTTCTGTTAACACTAGTTAGCTCACATGTGATTGGTGAATAAGGGAGCTACATCAGTACAAAGTGGAAGTTGTGATGGCTTATAGGTGTTTTGACTTAGGCAAGGGAACCAGAATAATGAGAGTAGAACTGCAATTTCCAGAAAAAAAAAAAAGGTCTCAGCTCAGTTACTGCGCAGGCAGAAGCCTTGGAGGCTCTAGTTTAAGAAAATGTTAAGAGTGTCCATGCCCAGGAACCCTTCTCCCTACCCAGAGAGGCACACCCCATCCTTGTTTAATTCTCAGGTCTTGCCAGGCTGTACTTCCTGCTCTGCCCAGAGCTACACTCCCATGTGCTTTGTCTCACCCTCAACAAGCCAGTATTTCTACTCTATTGTTTTTGCGCATTTTTAACTTTTCCCTCAGTCAGCCACCAGCCACCCTGGGCAATCTGCCTACCTACACTGTTATTTTTCAAGGTACAATTATTTTTGCTGTTGATGATGTTAATTCTCTGGTTACAGAGTTGCATAACTTTTGAGGGGTCGGTTGGTCTGTATCTACTGTTATTTCCCCCTCAAATGCAGTTATTTTTAGTGAGTGGTTTAATGAGAAACAGAACAGGAAGTTTATTCAAGAATATGGGGATGTATAGCTGATTCACTATGATGTATAGCAGAAACTAACACAACATTGTAAATCAACTACTCCACTAAATTTTTTTAGAAAAGAATGTACATATCATAACAGAAACTTAAAGCCAGAAGATAAACAAGAAACCAGTTTTAGTGATTAAGATATGAACCAATGAAGCAATAGATTAAGTTCTTAACAGAAAGAATGGAGACAAGGAGATAAATATGGTAGAAATAGTAAGGCGAAAATATTCTATGATTTAATTGATTACATGTGAAAGAGATTTAAAACTAAAAGATTCCAAGAATAATGAAAGCCAGCCACATAAATGAGAAACTTGAAATGAAAAAAGCTTTTTATGGACGGGGAAGACTGGCATGCTGCAGTCCATGGGGTCGCAAAGAGTCAGACATGGCTGAGCGATTGAGTTGACTGAATGCCTGTTGAGTCTAAGATGGAACATATATAAAAGTTAGTCTTATACGAACAACTTAAAACATGTATATGGAAATGGTTTGGGAGTATGTGGAAATGTGAGACTGAATTTGGGCAAGAGATTGATTTTGGAGATTTGGAAGACATTAAAGTGACAGCTAACTTAAAGAAAAGGTAATTTATTTGAAGGTATATGTAGAGAAAAAATAGATGAGTCTTAAGGAACAACAAGGCTTAGAGACAGACAGAGAGGGAAATAAAGAGAAACCAAAATAAGGAACCAGAAATGAGTTGTTGGAAAAGGAGGGGAGGAAATCAGCATATTTCAGGATTATAGAACCCCTAAACAAGATCATATTTTAAGAGGAGGTAGCCACATGCCACTGAGGGGAGGGAGTAAGAGACCCAAGTAAAGGTTTCTGCATATAAAATTATTCATGATTTTTGAGAGGGGGGAAGTACCAGATTCTTCCTGAAACAGAAAAGCAGCCAAACTTGGTTTCTCCTCTTTAGTTCCCCAAATTTATGAGACATTCACATCTAATACTATCATCAGGGAACCCTCTTACACTGTTGGTGGGAATGCAAACTAGTACAGCCACTATGGAAAACAGTGTGGAGATTTCTTAAAAAACTGGAAATAGAACCGCCATATGACTCAGCAATACCACTTCTGGGCATACACACTGAGGAAACCAGATCTGAAAGAGACACGTGCACCCCAATGTTCATCGCAGCATTGTTTATAATAGCCAGGACATGGAAGCAACCCAGATGCCCATCAGCAGATGAATGGATAAGGAAGCTGTGGTACATATACACCATGGAATATTATTCAGCCGTTAAAAAGAATTCATTTGAATCAGTTCTAATGAGATGGATGAAACTGGAGCCCATTATACAGAGTGAAGTAAGCCAGAAAGATAAAGAACATTACAGTATACTAACACATATATACGGAATTTAGATAGATGGTAGCGATAACCCTATATGCAAAACAGAAAAAGAGACACAGAAATACAGAACAGACTTTTGAACTCTGGGGGAGAACGTGAGGGTGGGATGTTTTGAAAGAACAGCATGTATATTATCTATGGTGAAACAGACCACCAGCCCAGGTGGGATGCATGAGTCAAGTGCTCGGGCCTGGTGCACTGGGAGGACCCTGAGGAGTCGGGTGGAGAGGGAGGTGGGAGGGGGGATCGGGATGGGGAATACGTGTAACTATATGGCTGATTCGTGTCAATGTATGACAAAACCCACTGAAATGTTGTGAAATGATTGGCCTCCAACTAATAAAATAATATTTAAAAAAAAAAAAAAGTTGAAAAAAAAAAAAGGCATTGTATTAATAGAAGAGGTAGCATATTTTCAAATGAAATTATAAACAACTGTGATTTACTTCAAAATAGACCTGGAGTTGAGGATGGGAAGAAGAAGGTTGGGGTTAAAATATGTAGGAATGAAATAAGATTGGTCATGAGTTGATAATGTATAAACTGGGTGATGTGTACACACTGTGAGTCAGTCACAGAAAAAAGTGTGGTCCCATCTCAACCCCATCAGCAAGGGCCAAGTGGGGAGACTGGACTTCCACCCTTTCAGAATATAAGGATTCTGTAAGGCAATCCCCACCTGACTGGTGTCAGAGGAGGCTGAGTGGGGAGCCTCTCTTTCATCCCTGCCAGGTGATGATGAAGCCTTCCTGTTCCTCCCCTGCGGTAACCAGCTGGGGAGCATGAACTACCCCCCAGTACCGATGAGGCAGAACTCTCTCTCCCTCTAGGCTGATGTCAGAACAGATCTAGTGGAGAGCCAAGCAGTGATAAGGGCATTATCCCATGATGTCAGTGGAGGCCACAAAGGGAGCAGTAACAAGTTGTCCCCATCCAGAATGGTATTTTTTTTACTTCATCCTCACCATCCCAAACTTTATATGTGAAATCCCCTAAATGGAGGGTGTGAGGGGATTTTCTGTTCCTCCATCATGAAGGGTGAGGAGGGGAAATGGTATATATATTTTTTAATGGTATATTTTTAAAAAAATTAGATTTAATAAGTTTTGGGACTTTTCTGGCTGTCCAGTGCAGGGAGCGCGGGTTGGATCACTGGTCGGGGAACTAAGATCCTGTATGCCCGGCACCACACGGCCGAAATAATAAAATAAATTTAATAATTTTCTCCCATCTTAAAAAAAAACCCACACTTAGTGAAAGTGGCTCAGTCGTGTCCGACTCTTTGTGACTCCAGGGACTGTACAGTCTATGAAATTCTCCAGGCCAGAGTACTGGAGTGGGTAGCCTTTCCCTTCTCCAGGGAATCTTCCCAACTGAGGGATCAAACCCAGATCTCCAGCATTAAAGGTGGATTCTTTACCAACTGAGCCACAAAGGAAACCCTAGTGAGAAGACTGCAATTCCACCTCCATCCAGCAGTAACAGAGGTCTCTTTCCCCACCCTGGTGTCAGGGGACAATGAGTGGGGGAAGTGCTACCCCATTCCCCTACCCCCTCCACTGGCATGTCAGAGGAGCTCTGTAAAAACAGAAGATTTAAATAAGAGGCCGAAACTCATAACATAATATCCAAAATGTCCAGGATATATCTGAAAATCATCCAATACCAAGAACCAGGAAAATTTTGACTCGAATAAGAAAAGGCAATCAGACACCGACACTGAGATGACAGATGTTAGAATTATCTGACAAAGATTTTAAAGCAGTCATCACAAAAATGTCTTACTAGGCAATTTCCATCATAAAACAAACAAAAAAATCCAATAATCAAAAAAAAAGAAAAGAAAAGCTCACTAAAAGTGCTTATCATAAAAATGAAGGAGATGATGGAAGTAAAAACAAAATCAATGAAATTGAAGATAGAATGATAGAAACTGCTCAATCTGAAAACACAGAAAGAGGAGTGGAAAAAATATGAACAGAAACTCAGAGATGTCTGAGAGCATAATGAAAGAGCTAACATACCTATTATTGGATTCCAAAATGAAGCTGAAAATTTTTCAAAGAGATAAAGGCTGAAACTTTCCCAAGTTTGTCAAAGGGCATAAACTTGCAGATTAAAAAGCTGAGTAAGCCCTAAGCAGTATAATCAAGAGAAATCCCTGCCAAGATACAAACTCAAGCTTCTGAAAACTAAAGACAAGGAAAAAACATTAACACAGCAAGTTAAAAATGACACTTCATCTGCAAGAGAAAAACAATTCTAGTAACAGCAAGTTCCTATTATAAATTACAGAGGCCATGATTTAAGCACTAAAAAAAAAAAAAAAAAAAACCTGTCAAGCATAAATTATATGCCTGGCCAAATTATGCTTTACAAATAAATAGGAAATAAAGAATTTTACAAACAAAGAAAATCTGAGGGGATTTGACACTAGCAGATCTACACTAAAAAAAATGGCTAAAGGAAATTTCTGAAACAGAAAAGAAATGATATGAAAAGAATTTTAAACATATACATTGCCATATGTAAAACACATAGCTAGTAGGAATTTGCTGTGTAATGCAGGGAGTTTAAACCCAGTGCTCTGTGACAACCTAGAGGCGGGGAGGAGAGAGGGAGGTTCAAGAGAGAGGGGATATATGTATACCTATGGTTGATTCATGCTGACATATGGCAGAAACCAACACAATATTGTAAAACAATTGTCTTCCAATTAAAAATAATTTTTTTAAAAATTTAGAAAACCAGAAGGGAAGAAAGAACAGACAATGAGTAAATAGACTTCCCTTCTCCTCTTAAGTTTTCTAAGTTACATCTGGCACTTGAAGCAAAAACATGTCTGACGTGGCTCTCAGTATTTATAGAGAGGAAATATTTAATATTTATATGTATTAATATTTAATAGCATGAATGATGAAAGGTTAAAGAGGCTTAAGGGAAAGTATGCTTTCTATTTCAATCCAACTCAAACTAGTAAAATCTCAACACCAGTAGACTATGATAAGTTATGTGTATTTAACTTAGAGGAACCACACAATTTCCCTACAAAGAGAGAGTATGGTTAGAAACACTAATAGATAAATCATGGTGCTTTTCAGGTCTACTACATTGCTCTACTTTCCTGTTTACTTATTCTATGAATTTTTGAGAGTTTGATATTGAAACTCCAACTAAAAATCTTAATTTATCCACTTAAAAATAGTTGTAATATACAGCACAACTATATAAAAAATCAAAATGGAATTCTGAAAAAAGGCTACTGTATGATTCTACTCATACAACATTGTTGAAATTACAAAATCATGGAGATGGCAAACAGATTGGTGATTGCCAGGTGTTAGTGATGACAAAGTGATGGGGAAAGGAAATGGATGTTTTTATAAAGGGAGAAAGATCTCTGTGGTGACAGAAGAGTTCTTAACTGCAGTGATGATGACACAAACCTGCACATGTGATAAAAAGCAAGACGTACACCTTGTACCAAGATCAATTCCTAGCTTTTATATCCTACTCTAGTTACATGAGATGTAACCACTGGAGAATACTTGGTGAAGGTTATAGGGGACCCCTCTGTACTATCTTTGCAACTTCTTGTAGAGCTGTAATTATTTCAAAATAAAAGGTGAACAAAAATTATGCAGCCAATCACTTACCTGGCAAGCATCTCTATTTCCTTTCATGGAGCCAGCACATAACATTGCAGGAGTTATGGCATTATTGTAAGCTTGGGGTGCATTGCAGCTTTTAGTGTCTATGAGATCTACCTGTACTTGCCGAAGATGATTTTGACTGTTACCTAAAAGAAAAAAAATAGACTTCATATATATATATATATATATATATATATATATATATATATATATATATATATATTCTATAAACCTGAAGAAAGTCTTTTATAATTAGTTATTGGATGAGCTGGCACATAGAATCTTAGGAGTGTATTTTTTCAGATACAGTGGTATTTGGGAAATGAAGTATAACTACTTTAAATGAAGTTAGGTGCCTAGGAAAGAACCTCAAGTTGCTTAAGTAATTTCTATGTCATTATTAAGCTTAGAAGTTAATTTCAGTAGGGAAAGATGGTAGTTTTATGATTCTCTGATCTTTACGATTAGGCGTAAGTATTAATGATACCTAATCTCTTATGTGGTTAATACCCTGGTGACTCATATAGTAAAGAATCTGCCTGCAGTGTGGCAGATCCAGGTTTGAGGAAGATCCCCTGGAGAAGGGAATGGCAAACCACTCCAGTATTCCTGCCTAGAGAAATCCATGGACAGAGGAGCCTGGCAGGTTACAGTCCATGGAGTCACAAAGAGTATCAGACACAAGTAAGCAACTAACACTCCCACTTCACAATCTTATGTGGTTATTACCCTAGTAAAAATTTCAGGCATATTCACTCTTTTAGCCATCTTACCAAGCACCGTTACTATAGTTGTAGTGATGTACTTGAAAGCAACCTAAAGCATGAAGGAATTTACATATCTTCTAAATCACTTAGTTCCCAAGTAGGACCTGATTGACCCAGGTCCATATGACCAAACCACCAACATATTTTGGCATAATGGCATTCCATTCTTTAAATGCCTTAGCATACCAAATTAGGTTACTATGATTTGATTTTCTCCTCAGATGCTCACCATCATTTTGCAGTGCTCCAAATCCTGTCACAAACATCTCATCACCAGGGCGGAACTCGTGGGATGCATCGGGGAGACAAATTTTGTGTACTGCATTTGTGTAAGGAACAGGCCTGGAAAGCTCTAAGACTGAAATATCATAGTCATGCGATGGATATTTGTATTTTTCATGCACAATTATCCTCCGGAGGGATTGTTTCATTTTTGGAGGATATATTGTGACTCCAAAAGAAGCAGTCCACCTGGCTGGGTCCTTATACCTGAGGATAAAGTATGAGGAACAAATCCCACTTTACCATATATAACTAATATATATATATAATATATATATATATATAATCCTACTTTACTAATATAACTATTTATATTTGGCACACACTTGTCAAAGTAAGTTTTCCTTTTAAAATTATAGTTTCTATGCATAGACACAAATGCTTTCCAATCTCAGGGTCAGGGGTCAGATAAGGTGGAAAGGTCACTGTGTCAGGTTTCTTAGGGCTTCTCAGATGACTCAGTGGTAAAGAGGCCACTTGCCAATGCAGGGAGACACAGGAGATGCAGCTTCAGTCCCTAGGTCAGGAAGATTCCCTTTAGAGGGAAATGGCAACCCATTCTAGTATTCTTGCCTGGAGAATCCTAAGGACAGAGGATCCTGGAGGGCTAAAGTCCACAGGGTTGCAAAGACTTGGAAATTACTGAGCAACTGAGCAAACATGCATGTCTTCGGATGTGCACTCCATTCTGCATACTGAGTCACCTACGCCAGATCCTAGGGCCTTTTGATATTTCTGGGCATCAGTGACTCCAAGGGACATATGGAAAGTATATCTTGTACAGAATGAGAGAACTATATGCATTCTGTGTGCACCATGTCGCCTATCCACACATCTCTCTGAAAATCAAAACTGCTACACAATAATTTAACAAAGCATTACTTATCCTGTATACCTCAGGCATTTTGCAATCGGTTGGAAGATTGAATCAAAATTCCTTGAAATATAACTAATCAATCTATTCAGTTGTATCAATATAATTTGTTACTACAAAATTTCTTCGTATTTAATTTTTTCTTAGAATTTTTCCATCAGGATCAAACTACAATTCACTTAGCATCTATCTCAGGTAGATATGTAGAATCTACCTGAGAAACGGCTCTTGTTTTTCACACCAAGCACAATGTCCAGAGATAATTCTCAAAGTCCTGCTTCCTTTGATAAATTACTGTGTAATTGTCAGTGGGTAATTTAGCTACATGCTCTTTGATACCATTTCCATTTCTAGACTATAAAACCTCTTACTAACATTTCTGTGTCTCCTACTCTCTTGTGTCTGACTCTTTATGACCCCATGGACCATACAGTACATGGAATACTTCAGGCCAGAATACTGGAATAGGTAACCTTTCCCTTCTCCAGGGGATCTTCCCAACCCAGGGACTGAACCCAGGTCTCCCTCATTGCAAGCTGATTCTTTACCAACTAACGAAGCCCTTTGTGATAAAACATGCATATACATACATATGTATATAATCTTTAATTTGTGTTAAACTCATCTCTCATGAGGTATTTCCATCCTACTAAGCCCAATGCACTTTGCTTACCCTTAGTCATTCTCATGGAGAAGGAAACAGAAACCCACTCCAGTATTCTTGCCTGGGGAATCTCATGGATAGAGGACCCTGGGAGGGCTAGAGTCCATGGGGTCACAAGAGTCAGACAGGACTTAGCGACTAAACCACCACCACCATCCAATCATTTTCAAGGTTCAATACTTACGTTCTGAAGCAGTGGGCAGCACTCACAAGCCATGTGTCATTAATTAAAGTTGCTCCACAGCGATGGATCCCATCCCATTGCAGACTAGCTTGCCATGGCCATTCACCCTCTTGTACCTCTGTTCCACCAACTATCCTGAGACTCTGTCCTGAGGTTTTGTTCCTTCGTGTCCCACAACCTGCAGAAAAATGATGCATTTGTTAGCAATTGTTTTTATGTATCAAACTGTGTTGTGCATGCTCAGTCGTGTTCTACTCTTTGCAACCCCATGGGCTGTAGCCCACCAGGCTCCTCTGTCCATGGGGTTTCTCAGGCAAGAATACTGGAGTGGGTTGCCATTTCCTTCTCCAGAGGATCTTCCTGACATGGGAATCAAATCCAAGTCTCCTGAATCTCCTGCATTGGCAGGTGGGTTCTTTATCCCTGAGCCAACTGTGAAGCCTGTGTATGTATATACATATGTATATATTTATCTCTATATACAACAGATTAATATATATTAGTACATATATTATTATATGTAAATATATCTAATATTAGTAATAGAATATTGTTTATAACAGAGTTTCTCAATCTTGGCATTACTGACATTTTCAGATGGATAATTCTTTGTTGTGGGGGTCCGTCTTGTGCATTACAGGATGTGTAAAAGGATCCCTGGCCTGTACATATTAGATACCAGTAGCATCCCTGCCCCCCAACTATCATGATAACCCAAATGCCACAATAGAATGTAGTCACTTGGGGGGTCAAAATTGCCCCTGTTTGAGAACTGCTGCTGCTGCTTCTAAGTCGCTTCAGTCGTGTCCAACTCTCTGCGACCCCCTGGACAGCAGCCCACCGGGCTCCTCTGTCCACGGGATTCTCTAGGCAAGAATACTGGAGTGGGTTGCCATTTTCTTCTCCATGTTTGAGAACTACTGTCTTGTAATTCTGTGTTCGTGTGTTAGTCTCATATATCTAGTCTCATTGAAGTGTAAGCTGCTTTAAGCAAGGATTAAATCATCAATTTTATGTCTCTGTTGACTAACACAGCACTAGTACATAGCTAGTTCCCAATAAATACTAGTAGTGAAAAGATATGCCATGTAATGGGATTATTCTTTGGTTTTACATTTAGTTAAGCCTGTGAATTAACCAGCATTCTGAGCTGGTGAGTAGTGCATTTCCTTTCATCTTTTAATATAAAGGTATTGTGTAATTCTGTTAAATATCAAATATATTCTCTAAATAATGGTAAGGTATACTGCCATAGGAGGAAGAAACACTGTGCCCTTGAGTCAGTACCTTTAAAATATGGGTGAAAATATTATTTGGGCCTTCAGTAATTTCATCCACCTATATCCCAGTCCCATCACTTCAGTTCAATTCAGTCGCAGTTGTGTCCATCTCTTTGCAACCCCATGGACTGAAGCATGCTAGGCCTCCCTGTTCATCACCAACTCCCGGAGTTTACCCAAACTCATGTCCAACAAGTCAGTGATGTCATCCAACCATATCTTCCTCTGTCGACCCCTTCCCCTCCCACCTTCAATCTTTCCCAGAATTAGGGTCTTTTCAAATGAGTCATCTCTTTCCATCAGGTGGCCAAAGTATTGGAGTTTCAGCTTCAACATCAATCCTCCCAATGGACATTCAGGACTGATTTCCTTTAGGATGGACTGGTTGGATCTCCTTGCAGTCCAAGAGACTCTCAAGAGTCTTCTTCAACACCACTGTTCAAAGCATCAATTATTCAGTGCTCAACTTTCTTTATAGTCCAACTCTCACATCCATACATGACTACTGGAAAAACCATAACCGTGACTAGATGGACCTTTGTTGGCAAAGTAATGTCTCTGCTTTTTAATATGCTGTCTAGGTGGGTCATAACTTTCCTTTCAAGGAGTAAACGTCTTTTAATTTCATGGCTGCAGTCATCATCTACAGTGATTTTGGAGCCCAAAAAAATAAAGTCTGCCACTGTTTTCCCATCTATTTGCCATGAAGTGATGGGACCAGATGCCATGATCTTCATTTTCTGAATGTTGAGCTTTAAGTCAACTTTTTCACTCTCCTCTTTCACTGTCATCAAGAAGCTCTTTAGTTCTTCTTTGCTTTCTGCCAGAAGGGTGGTGTACCTGCATATCTGAGGTTATTGATATTTCTTCCAGATATCTTGATTCCAGCTTGGGCTTCATCCAGCCCAATGTTTCTCGTGTTGTACTCTACATATAAGTTAAATAAGCAGGGTGACAATATATGGTCTTGATGTACTCCTTTTCCTATTTGGAACCAGTCTGTTGTTCCATGTCCAGTTCTAACTGTTGCTTCCTGACTGGCATACAGATTTCTCAAGAGGTGGGTCAGGTGGTCTGATATTCCCATCTTTTTCAGAATTTTCCACAGTTTATGGTGGTCCACACAGTCAAAGGCTTTGGCATAGTCAATAAACAGAAACAGATGTTTTTCTGAAACTTTCTTGCTTTTTTGATGATCTAGTGGATGTTGGTAATTTGATTTCTGGTTCCTCTGCCTTTTCTAAAACCAGCTAGCTTGAACATCTGGAAGTTCACGGTTCATGTATTGTTGAAGCCTGGCTTGGAGAACTCCAGTCCCATAATTGTCAGCAATTTTTATAATATGAGATTAATAATATCAAGATTTTATTTATTGTGGAGTAGCACTAAGTTTCTGCCTTTAGCTGAGAAATATTAATATACAAATTACTTCTATACAATCCTAAGAAAATTTTCATGAGGATATATTGTAGATAGCTGCAATCAGAATGTTAAGAAATATTTTTGCCTTTTCTTTAACAACTATACCACTCACTTCTACTGCACATCTGCCACAGGCCCCATACATCCATTTCAAAATCCTCCTAGTTTTTATCTTTTTTCAATAAAAGTTGAGATAAACCTTACCTTCAGAGGTAAGATAAACACCATGAGATGTGCACAAATCAAACTTTATTCTGACCCCATAATACTGATAAAATAAACTTAAATAATCTAGAGTTAACTTTTTTCATTCAGGTAATGCAATTTTAATAAGTGTGTTAAACTTACAATTGTTCAGGAAGTTGTCTGTTTCTGTCTTGTTGATTTCTGAAACACACAGAAATGGTCAATAGAACAGGGTCTGCACATGAGAATTTCATAATGCCTCTGAGTACCTAAAATACTAAAGGTTGCTCAATTCCATTAAAAGATAGTATCTCTATGATGTAAAACTTTCAAAAAGCAACACAGTTTATCATAGACATAGTATATTCATTTTCTTGGGGAGAAGGGAGATTTGAACAGTTTCTTAAACTTTAGTGTGGCTAAAAGTCACCTAAAGAGCATCTATATACTGTAAATTCCTTTTCCTTTTCCCAGTAATTCTGAGTTTGTCCTGAATCCCAGGAATCTGAGTTTTATAGCAGGAAATAGGATGCAGCTAGTCCATAGCTTTTAGGGGGGAAATCCTATTCTAAATCGCAGTATTGATTCCCCAAATGCAATCATATTTTTATTGACCATTATTTTTGTATTATTTGTTTTTCCAGACTCATTAGCATAGTTCCATCTGTACAACATACCCTAGTGCATGTCCATAAATTAGTTCTCACTCCCATTGAAAAACAATGCTGTCCATTTCTTGGTCTTCTTTTTGCTAAAGTTTTAGCAAGACAATTTGTCCTCAAATTGTCATTCAACTCTAGCCAGGGGCTCCTTAGCTCAACAATCAGGCCCTAATCTTATCCAAATGCTAAACCAACCAATAGTTCATAAAACTCTCAATACTCAAATTTCCTGATTCAGTAGATTTCTAATGAATGAACCTATTTTTCTTTGAACATGGCAAGATAGGATTTCTAAATGTAAAAAATAATAATAATAATGCTAATTTCTTTAGCATTTAATAGTATTGATTCACAAAAAATATTTTCTAGAAAGACTTTTCTGACTTTATTCTGGCTACATTTGGGGAAAATGAAAAAATGAGGAAGAAGTGGCCATTTATTCTCAGTAAATATTTAAAAACACCACCACAAGTCTCCCTATTTCAATATTCTATTCTTTATTTCAAGCTTTTCCTAGAGAAAATCCGGGCTTTGCATGCTGATACTATTAGAAAAATAAATAAAAGACTCAAAATGGAGTCATTGTGCTAAGTCCCACATCAGTAAGCCAAACTTAACATCTAGCCTAATTGCAGTTTCAACCTATTTCAGGAAGGTGACCTTTAATCAGTGAACCTGGAATTACCTAGTCAGCTCTAGTGAAGTAATCTGTCTGCCGACCCCCATTGTTTCCCAAATGAAGTTGCCCTTTCCTGACACAATCCACTTTGCCAGAAAACTTCTTTGTCTTGCCTCCTTCTGGCCATAAAAGTCTTCTATTTTGTACAGCTCCTCAGAGTTCCCATCTGTCCATTAAGGCAGCATGCTGCCCAATCCGTGAATCATTAAATAAAGTCAATTAGATCTTTAAATTTACTTCGTTGAATTTCTTGCTTTCTTTTTTTTTGCATACCACTGACAGAGTTGACTTCATGGATGCATGACTTATGTATCTGCACCAAGTCCTATACTCAGCATGACCTTGCACTTGGTTTAATGCTCACAGTGTTGAAATTCGTAATAATTGTATCTCATAACTTGTGTTTGGAAGTGGAGTTTGACAGGATAATTGAGCATGGAGAGATATATGCCATGTGTCCATGGATTCACGCTACCCCTTTTGCATGTTATTCATGATATCCTATGAACTAAGAATTCCAATGGACCCGCAATGTTCAGCAAACTCAAAATGAGTACAAGATAGTGTGTGATGTCTACCACTATATAAACAGAGGTTACTGACAGCCCCAGGAAGCCAAGTTTTCTGTTTGAACTGAACTTGCTTAGAACACTAAAGAAGTAATGGCATTCAAATAAACACAAATGACTAAGGGACCAACCATACCCTTTCTTGTGCCCATTACTTCTTTGTATTAGCCAAAAGCTTTAGCTGAAAATAATGATATAGAAGGATATTTTGGTCCTTCCTCACATAAGCTGAAGGTAGAGAGCACTGGTAAAATGTGCCTGTATCTAGGAGGGAAATAAACAAAGTTGGGCTAGACCTCTCTAGTGTTTCTTTTGATCTGGTAACCAAGATGTATGCATGGATAAGCTACGAAATACAGTTGTATAATTTTCATGATTCCAAATAAAAATTAAATGCTTTCATATTTGCACTTGAAATTGACATTTCACAATATAAAGGTGAACAGCAAATCTCATGCTACTAATTTAAAATTTTGACTTTTTCACTTACTGCAGCTGCTGATGCTAAGTTGCTTCAGTCGTGTCTGACTCTGTGCGACCCCATAGACGGCAGCCCACCAGGCTCCCCCATCCCTGGAATTCTCCAGGCAAGAACACTGGAGTGGGTTGCCATTTCCTTCTCCAATGCATGAAAGTGAAAAGTGAAAGTGAAGTCGCTCAGTTGTTTCCGACTCTTCACAACCCCATGGACTGCAGGCTACCAGGCTCCTCCATCCATGGGATTTCCCAGGCAAGAGTACTGGAGTGGGTTGCCATTTCCTTCTCCACTTTTTCACTTAGACTATCATTAATTAATAAATAAAAATACCATGACAAATCAAGAAAAATCATGAAAGAAAAATCATATATCTTAGTACCTTTAACAGCACTGTCTAATTGCTTTTTCAGAGTCTCAGACTTTCACTTCTCACTGGCCCCACAAATTATATACTAATAACTGGCCCTGAGTAGTGGGGCTGCCATTTCTAAGCAAGCAGAGGGACTAACCACCAGGTTTGGTCTCTAGTTACATCTGTCAGCTTTTATATTAGGACTTTGATTCCTTCTTTCTACTTGTGCTTTATTCTGTAGTCTCTAGTGCTGCCATATCCAATACTTTATTCATCAGCTACATGCACCTAGTAAGCTCTTGAAATGTGGCTAAACTGACGTGCATTATAAATATAAACTATACAATCGATTTCAAATCTCATGAAAAATATTTACATGGACTATTTGTCAATATGAATTACATTGTGAATACAATGTATTATAAATTGCATTATTATTTCAACGAGTAGACAGTTAAATCAACTACTTGTTGAAATTGTACTACTTTGGATATATTGGGTTAAATGCATAAATTAACTAAACACATTTCACATGTTTACTTTTACTTTTTTAATGTGGCTACCAGAAACTTTAAGAATATACATGTGGCTGGTACACAGTTTCTAGAGACTAACACTGTTCTATAGCATATGACTGAGCTTTTAACCAATTTTATATTTCTCCTGAGGGTCTTGTATGTTTTTAACTCTCTAGTTATGATGGCCTATCACTGTTTATCTTGTTCCCTTGCCCTGACAAAAACAAAAAATTTAGATTTTTCAAGTTAGTTGTAAAATATACCAAAAATAATTTTTGCCAAAAGATACATGATATACATTTCATCAGAAAAGGGCCTAAGAGAAGAAGCTAATAAGGTTTATTAATGACATTTGAATGAAAATAGGTAGATAGCATGAATCTTTCACAAAATCTAAAAATCAGTAGCATATAAGCCATTACACTCAGAACATAAAAAGTAAGCAACAGGAAGAGGAATAAATACACAGAGCCACTTTTTCCATTCATCATTGGATTCTATAGCTAAAGTGTAAGCCCCAATATAGAAAAAGAATCCTGGCTCACAAGATAATGACAGACTTGCAGGGGAGATGTAAGTTAAAGTAGTATTAAAATTTCAAAAACTTCATTTGGATAAATTTAGTCCCAAAGAAGTATTCTGTTGGTGGCAAGACCCCATAATGAAAATCATCCAAAAACTTTTAAAGATTAGTGCCCAAGACCAGTTATTCTATGTAAGAGAATTGAATTAGAAGAAATAAACTTACTTTTAATTTCAACTGATTCAGGATCTAATTTAGGGGGTCCTACAGCATCTTGCAGCTTTTCATGTAGGACATGTTGTATTATTTTATTGATGGTTTCAGGGTCCTCAGTAGAAGGAAATCTAAAAATCAGCAGCATATGAGCCAACACTCCATGTTCCTCTTTACTGTAGACCAAAAAAAGAAAAAAGAGACAGAAATACAGTTTTAAAAGGTTAATATACAAATAAGATTTATGGCAATATCATACTCTATTTTTTCTTTATAACTCATTTGAAACACAAACACATACACAAAAATCTGTAAATGCAATTTTAAAAGATCTAATTTGTTTTCTTCTATATTCCTGATGCTGGGAAAGACGGAGGGCAGGAGGAGAAAGGGGTGACAGAGGATAAGATTGTTGGATGGCATCATGACTCAGCAGACATGAGTCTGAGCAAACTGTAGGAGATAGTGAAGGACAGGAAAGTCTGGCATGCTACAGTCCATGGAGTCACAAAGAGTCAGATATGATTTAGGAACTGAACAACAACAACAGTATTCCTATTGTTTGCCACATTCAAAACTCTCATCTCAGCCTTTCTGAGAGTCAACTAGTAGCCTATGATCTTCCTTACCACCATAGGATCTAGTTAAATACTTGGGTTATTAACATCAAAAGACAATTTTCTTGTCAACCATTCACAATTATCAAATAGGATTAATTAAATCCAGTGATTTCTCCTAATTTATCTTCAGGCTCTTCTAAACAACTCCTAATCCTAAAAACATTAGAAAGTTTGACCAAGTTGTCTTGACTTCATGTGATTTTATTTCCACAATAAAGTGTTAATGAGCCTTAGCATTATTTGAATGAATTACCACTTTGGAACCACCCTTGACTACTCTTTCTCATTCTGAGTCTATACTCTACCCCTTCGTTCACAATCACAACCAGTTCCCTTTCAGTCTGAGTGCAATAGGCTGCCACTGTGCTGGGTCCTGAGGAGGGTGAGTCCAAGTGCACGGGCGCTCTAAAGCCATCTCCTAGATACTAGATACAATTTTGTAGCTCTCAGCATTTGCTGCTGCTGCTGCTAAGTCGCTTCAGTCGTGTCCGACTCTGTGCGACCCCATAGACGGCAGCCCACCAGGCTCCCCCGTCCCTGGAATTCTCCAGGCAAGAACACTGGGGTGGTTTGCCATTTCCTTCTCCAATGCATGAAAGTGAAAAGTGAAAGTGAAGCCGCTCAGTCGTGTCCGACTCTTAGCGACCCCATGGACTGCAGCCTACCAGGCTCCTCCATCCGTGGGATTTCCCAGCAAGAGTACTGGAGTGGGGTGTCATTGCCGTCTCCACTCAGCACTTGACTCCTGTTCATTTTCAGAGTTAGATGTTTTGGAGGCTTGTCTCTAGGTACAGGTCCTAAAATTTGAGGTGCCTGATTTGGGGTTCAAACTTTTCACTCATCAGGGAGAATCTCCGGATTTGAGATTTTTTTCCTGGTGTGGCAGAATAGGATTTATGGCAAGATTGTGTTCCAGCCTCTCCGACCTGCTTCAATGTGACTTTCTTCTCAGTGCAGTAGTTACTCAGTCAACCTTTAGGGTTTTTTTTTTTTTTTTTTTTAAGAGAAAATTGTTTCTTCTGTATCTGTAGATTCAGTGAGTCCATGGGAGGAGGTGAGTTTTTTTCTTCCTGCTTCACCGTCTTAAACCAGAACCCCAAAGAATCTTACTTCTCATCCTATGCTGCATCAACTCCTGTGCTCCTAAATTGTAGATAGGAATACCAACTAGAATCTCTTTTTTGCAAGGTGGTTTATCTGTTATAAATTTGATTATCCATCCTCTCTGATGCAGCATTTCTACTTTTAGAAGTTTAATCTTCAAAATACACTCTTTCAGTGCAAGGAGATATGTATACATACAGCATCTTAACTTTATCTTTAAATCAAAAAATTATTGTTAACAGCCCAAGTGTCCATCAAAAAGGCAATGGCTAAATCAATCTTGATATACACTTGTAGTGAAAAACTATATAGCCAGCTGAATCTATATGCAGTCATTGGGAAAATATTAAAAATAAATTACTAATAAGATGTGTTGGGCGGCTGTGTGCAGGCCAAAGCAGTCCTTCCTCCTACTGGGGCTCTTGGCATCGCTGTGACCAGCGAGCTGGACATCTTCATGGGGAACATGACCCTCATCAATGAGGATGTGTATCACCTCTGGCTGGATGGTGATTGGTGAGTACGCGGTGGCCCTGAGGGTGTGCTTGCTGGGGGATCCTGAAGCAGCCTGGCGCCACAGCAGTGATGCTTCAGAGCACACCATGGACCACTATGGTAATTTCCATATGCTTGAGCACCTGCTCCATGCACCACCAAAACTGCGGCACCAGCTCATCTTCCAGATCCCGCCTTCTCAACAGGCACTGTTCATCTAGAGGGACTCTGCCTTTGATCAGGCCTTCATGCGGGAGGTGCTGGGCAAGAATCTGTCCAAGGGTACCAAGAAAGACCTGGATGACATAGGAACCAAAACCGGCATCACCCTCAAGAGCTACTGGAGGCAGTCTGATGACTTTAAGTGAGTCTTAAAGGTGGGAGAGGAAATGAAGGGCTCCCTGTCGACAACACCCAGCAGCGCTTCCTTCTGTTTGAGCGACTGGCCAGGGACTATGAAGCCACTGTCTTCTCCGCCAACAATCGCTTTGAGACAGAGAAGGAAAAAACTGCAGTCTCTGAGCTTCTGGGATTTTGCCTTCTGTGCTGAGTTCATGAGGGTCCCAAACTGGACCCTCAGAGTTGTGGACTCCTAGGTGGATGACATGGATGTTAACTTAGAGGAGGAGAGTCTCCAGGACTTGAAGGAGATCAAACTACCCTCTGGGGAAAGTTCCATGTCTTCTCGAAGATGGAAGCCAGATCCTGGGGTATGGAGAATGTGGCCTCCAAGCTGACCCACAATAAGGATGTCCGAGACCTGTTTGTGGACCTTGTGGAGAAGTTCATGGAACCCTTTGGCCCAGACCACCGGCCGCTGAATGATTAATCACTACTGGGCACTGGTCCACTCCCTGGATGACTCCCGGCACCAGGCCCTCTGGGAGAGCTACATGGATACCTCCCACCCTCCTTGGCTGCCTCCTGTGTCTCTATCATGACTGAGGCCCCCGCCACACACTGACAATAAAGCGGCCATGACTTTGAAAAAAAAAAAAAAAAGATGTGTTATTTCTGGGCATGAAACTATTAAAGAGGGGACTTTTGCTTTCTGTTTTTTGTAATATTATGTTATTTGAATTTTACACAATTTCATATTGCTTTTGTAATCTGGAAAAATAGAGCTTTCAAGGGATCATCGTTATATATCTCATCCCCCTTTTCATTGCCACAGCACCCCTATACATCCATTACTTATTCTTTTCTTCTTTCCCATAAACTATTCATCTACTGGCTGACTGATAGAAACAAAAACAAAACCTCCCACTACCCCAGCTATATGACTTACCTCACACCTTCATATCACAGAAAACCTTCTTGAGTGGGTAAATTGCATTCTACTTCACATTTACTTCACTTCAGTCTACTTCCTCCCCTTCTGTTCAACTGAGTCATTTCTCTACTTGAACACTAATGACTTTCTCATTGACATTTCCCATGGATTCTTTCTAGTCATATTACTTGCTCTGTCAGGAATCTTGTCAATGTTGACCACTCCCTCACTAAAACTTCCTGTTACTAGTTTCAGTGGTGCCTCTCTCAATTCTTTGCTTTGCCTGCTCCTTTCCTGTCTATTTCCTAGTTTGCTATTTTTCTTCTGTTTCCTTAAATATGTCATTCCTCAAGTTTTCTTCACCATCCTTTTTTTCTTGCATTACCCCTTTTTTGAGAAATTCTGTTGACACCCACACTTTCTAATCCTCTGAGCTGATGTTGAGCAAATTTATGTCTTCAACTCAGTTTCCATTTCCTCCCTTATGTCAGACTCATATTTCAGGCTCATAGGATCACTTAGTATCTCAAATCAATATCTCTAAGGCTGACTTTATCTTTCCAGCAAATTTGCACATCTTCATATTATAATAGAAGAAAGAATAATGAATAGCAAGATTTCTGGGATGAAGGGGTAAACAAATTAGATAGTGATTCAGAAGATAGAATTGGTTGTTGTTTTTCAGTTGCTCAGTCATGTCTGACTCTTTGCAACCCCATAGACTGCATCATGCCTGGCTTCCCTGTCCTTCACCAACTCTCAAAGTTTGCTCAAACTTATGTCCATTGAGTTGGTGATGCTATCCAACCATCTCGTCCTCTGTCATCCCCTTCTCCTCCTGCCTTCAGTCTTGCCCAGCATCAGGGTCTTTTCCAGTGAGTTGGCTCTTTGCATCAAGTGGCCAAAGTATTGGAGCTTTGGCTTCAGCATCAGTCTTTCCACTGAATAATCAGGGTTGATTTCCTTTAGGATTGACTGATTTGATCTCCTTGCTGTCCAAAGGGAATCTCAAGATTCTTTTCTACCGCCACAGTTCAAAGGCATCAATTCTTCAGCACTCAACCTTTTTTATTGTCCAGCTGTCACATCCATACACGACTACTGGAGAAACCATAACATTGACTATATGGACCTTTGTAGGCAAAGTAAGGTCTCTGCTTTTTAATACACTGTCTAGGTTTGTCTTTGCTTTAGTTGCAAAGAGCAATAGTTCTTCTTTGGTAGCATACTGGACACCTACTGATCTGAGGGCTTCATCTTTCACTGTCATGTCTTTTTGCCTTTTCATACTTTTCATGGGGTTCTCAAGGCAAAAATGCTGACGTGGTTTGCCATTCCCTTCTCCAGTAGGCCACATTTTATCAGAACTCTCCACCATGACCCATCTGTCTTGGGTGGCCCTACACATCATGACTCATGGTTTTATTGAGTTAGGCAAGGTTGTGCTCCATGATTGAGGTCTTCATTCTGTCTTCCCTCTGATGGACAAGATGCTTGTGCAAGCTTCCTGATGGGAGGGACTGGCTGTGGGGAAAACTGGGTCTTTTTCTGGTGGGCAAGGCTATGCTCAGTAAGCCTTTAATCCAAATTTCTGCTGATGGTTGAGGCTGTGTAATGGCAGAAATGAAATTGAAAGAAGCTTACACCTTGGAAGAAAAGCTATGACAAACCTAGACAGCATATTATGAAGCAAAGATATTACCTTGCTGACAAAAATCTGTAAGGTCAAAGCTATGGTTTTCCCAGTAGTCATGTATGGATATGACAATTGGACAATAAAGAATGCTGAGCATCAAAGAATTGATGCTTTTGAACTGTGGTATTGGAGAAGACTCTTGAGAGTCCCTTGGACTGCAAGGAGATCCAACCAATCCATCCTAAAGGAAATCAGTCCTGAATATTCATTGGAAGGACTGATTCTGAAGCTGAAACTCCAATCCTTTGGTCACTTTACACAAAGAGCTGATTCCTTGGAAAAGACCCTGATGCTGGGAAAGTTTGAAGGTAGGAGGAGAAGTGGACAACAGAGGATGAGATGGTTGGATGGCATCACTGACTCGATGGATGTGAATTTGAGCAAGCTCCAGGAGTGGGTGAAGGACAGGGAAGCCAGGTGTGCTGCAGTCTACGGGGACACAAAGAGTTGAACACAACTGAGTGACTGAACTGAACTGTACAGAATGGCAGCAAGGGTGACCTCCTTCAAAATGACTTATGCCAGCATGCCAGGCCTCCCAGAACTGTTCCCCTGACCCCACAACAGGCCACTGTTGACCCACACCTTCCCTGCAGACTCCCAAGCACACACAGGCAAGTCTGACTCATTCTCTTATGGTGTCACTGCTCCTTTCTCTTGGGTCCTGGTGCACACAAGGTTTTATTTGTGTTCTCCAAGAGTCTGTTTCCCCAGTCCTGTAAAATTGGTAGAGTTTAGTTATTTACGAAGTTCAAGGAGCCCAGGAAAGGGAGGAGCATGGATGACTTTCAGGTTTCTTATTAGCATAATTAGGCTTTCTTGAGTTTGAGAATTTTCTGTGAAACACCCACATGGAAGTGTGCATGGGCAAGCATATAGTTCTAGAACCAGGACAAAAATTTAGACTGGAAATAGAAACTTGCATTTCCATAGCATAGAAAACCATGATGTGGGTGAATGAAGTCCCCTTGAAAGATTGAAAATTTGATAACTGGAGAAGCAGATACATATCCAAGAAAAAGGAATATTTTGAACATCAAAGAGTATGGAATTTTCAAGAGAAAGTGGGCAACTAAGTAACAGGCTGCTGAGCAAATGGGAGCTTTTTTCATTGAAAAAATGTTGGAAATAGCAGCTATTTTCTTCTGGAAATTACAAATAATTTGTATGAAGATAACACATTATTTTAAGATCCTCATATAGTATTGTGCTTTAAATGTTATGCCTTGGATTCTATTTACTGATGGTTGATGAAATTGAAGAAAGTGGAGAAAACTACTAGACTATTCAAGTATGACCTAAATCAAATCCCTTATGACTATACAGCAGAAGTGAGAGATATATTTAAGGGACTAGATCTGATAGACAGAGTGCCTGATTAACTATGGAGGGAGGTTCTTGACATTATACAGGAGACAGGAATCAAGATCTTCCCCAAGAAAAAGAAATGCAAAAAACAAAATGGCTGTCTGAGGAGGCCTTACAAAGAGCTGTGAAAAGAAGGGAAATGAAAAGCAAAGGAGAAAAAGAAAGATATTCCCATTTGAATGCAGAGTTCCAAAGAATAGCAAAGAGAGATAAGAAAGCCTTCCTCAGCCATCAGTGCAAAGAAATAGAGGAAAACAATAGAATGGGAAAGACTAGAGATCTCTTCAAGAAAATTAGAGATACCAAGGGAACATTTCATGCAAAGATGGGCTCAATAAAGAACAGGAATTGTACGGACCTAACAGAACCAGAAGATATTAAGAAGGGGTGGCAAGAATACACAGAAGAACTGTACAAAAAAGATCTTCGTGACCCAGATAATCACGATGGTGTGATCACTCACTTACAGCCAGACATCCTGGAATGTGAAGTCAAGTGGGCTTTAGGAAGCATCACTATGAACAAAGCTAGCGGAGGTGATGGAATTCCAGTTGAGTTATTTCAAATCCTGAAAGATGATGCTGTGAAAGTGCTGTGCTCAATATGCCAGCAAATTTGGAAAACTCAGCAGTGGCCAAGGGATGGGAAAAGGTCAGTTATCATTCCAATTCCAAAGAAAGGCAATGCCAAAGAATGCTCGAACTACTGCACAATTGCACTCATCTCATACACTAGTAAAGTGATGCTTAAAATTCTCCAAGCCAGGCTTCAGCAATACGTGGACTGTGAACTTACAGATGTTCAAGCTAGTTTTAGAAAAGGCAGAGGAACCAGAGATCAAATTGCCAGCATCCGCTGGATCATCGAAAAAGCAAGAAAGTTTCAGAAAAACATCTATTTCTGCTTTATTGACTATGCCAAAGCCTTTGACTGTGTGGATCACAATAAACTGTTGAAAATTATGAAGGAGATGGGAATACCAGACCACCTGACCTGCCTTCTGAGAAACCTATATGCAGGTCAGGAAGCAACACTTAGAACCGGACATGGAACAACAGACTGGTTCCAAATAGGAAAAGGAGTATGTCAAGGCTGTATATTGTCACCTTGCTAATTTAACTTATATGCAGAGTACATCATGAGAAACGGTGAGCTGGAGGAAGCACAAGCTGGAATTAAGATTACCAGGAGAAATATCAATAACGTCAGATATGCAGATGACACCACCCCTATGGTAGAAAGTGAAGAAGAACTAAAGAGCCTCTTGATGAAAGTGAAAGAGGAGAGTGAAAAAGTTGGCTTAAAGCTCAACATTTAGAAAACGAAGATCCTGGCATCAGGTCCCATCACTTCATGGCAAATGGATGGAGAAACTGTGGAAACAGTGGCTGACTTAATTTTTCTGGGCTCCCAAATCACTGCAGATGGTGATTGCAGCCATGAAATTAAAAGATGCTTATTCCTTGCAAGGAAAGTTATGACCAACCTAGACACCATATTAAAAAGCAGAGACATTACTTTGCCAACAAAGTTCCATCTAGTCAAGGCTATGGTTTTTCCAGTGGTCATGTATGGATGTGAGTTGGACTGTGAAGAAAGCTGGGTGCCGAAGAATTGATGCTTTTGAACTGTTGTGTTGGAGAAGACTCTTGAGAGTCTCCTGGACTGCAAGGAGATCCAACCAGTCCATCCTAAAGGAGATCAGTCCTGGGTGTTCATTGGAAGGACTGACGTTGAAGCTGAAACTCCAATACTTTGGCCACCTGGTGTGAAAAGCTGACTCATTGGAAAAGACCCTGATGCTGAGAAAGATTGAGGGCAGGAGGAAAAGGGGATGACAGAGGATGAGATAGCTGGATGGCATCACCCACTCAATGGACATGGGTTTGGGTGAACTCCGGGAGTTGGTGATGGACAGGGAGAACTGGCGTGCTATGGTATATGGGGTCACAAGGGGTCAGACATGACTGAGTGACTGAACTGAACTGGACTGATGAACAGTTCTGAGATCTTAAATCTTATAGCAAAAAGAAAAAAAAAGAAAAAGATGAATGAAATGAAAGAAAGGAGAGAAAAATGGTAGGAAGGAGAACCAAGAAGAGGAAAAAAAAAAAAAAAAAAACCCTCATCTACTACACTATTTTACATAGGACACTTATTTGTTATGAAACCAAAAGGTGTGGTTTAGGTCCCTATTTGTTCTAACTAGTTTCCAAGAAACAAACAAGTCAAAAAACCCAATTCTATAATATAGCCACAGATAACAGTTAGAACCTGCCTGCAGTGCAGGACACCTGGGTTTGATCCCTGGTTTGGGAAGATCCCCTGGAGACAGGGAAGGCTACCCACTCCAGTATTCTGGCCTGGAGAATTCCATGAACTGTACAAAGAGTCAGACACGACTGAGAGACTTTCACTTTCATTTTCCCCTCAAAATTATCCTGCAAATTCTTTCTTTTGGATTTAAAGAATGAGTAAGGCACATTGTAACCCCCAACTTAACACAGAACAGATACAAAATTAATCTGTTAAATTATATCACATATGGACAATTCAAACTATTTGTTACTGACCAGGCTAACAGCTTTAGCTTCAAATTATAATCAGAAGTCTGTGTTTTATATCTACATACCTGAACTTGATAATGTGAGACTTGACAAATTTTCCCCTCAGTGAAGATTTATGAAATGCATTTTTCACCTGTTCCAAAAATATTCAAAATATGTCAGCAAGGATAATTTTCTAAAATTCTGCAAGTTGATTCAAAGCTTAAAACATTTTTTAAAAACTTAAAAGCAAAACACATTGACTGACACTTCACAATTGCTGAACTTGAGGAGTCTTTTTTTGTACTCTGTTCAGTGATTTCAACTGAACTCTGCCTTAGGAATTATATGAGCTGGGGAACCATAGGAGGGGGGTTATGAGTGATGTCTGCAGTGTTACACTTGGAAAGAGATAAACGAGAGTAAACAGACTGGGTTCTGAAAAGTAAGAGAAGTAGTCACACTATGAGATGGAGACTTTTACTGTAGGTAGACCAAGGAAATGAAAAAAAACTCTGGCAGGTGGTAGGTCATAAATTCAGTCCATGGCCACACTGTCCTGAACACGCTGGGTCTCATCTGATCTCAGAAGCAGAGTCAGGCTTGGTTAGTACTTGGAAGAGATAATGAATGTGAGAATGAATGCATAATGGTGTCACATGGTTCTCAAACCTGGTGAAAAATATTACCAAATATCCTGTCATAACCTACACCCAATTCAGCACTCAAGATGCTCTTAGGAAGGCTCAGATGGACTGGGACACATAGCCTATGGGTGTATGTGGGTTAGTTGCTCAGTTGTGTCTGATTCTTTGCAATGCCATCCATGGACTATAGCCTGCCAGGCTTCTCTGTCCATGGGATTTTCCAGACAGGAATACTGGAGTGGGTTGCCATTTCCTTCTCCAGGGGATCTTCCCAATCCAGGGATCAAACCTGGGTCTACTGCATTGGCATGCAGATTCTTTACCACTAAGCCACCTGGGAACCAAACACAGATACTACAGGCTGGGGACTAATTGACAAACAATGAGCCTTTTTATTCTTTCTTATATTTTGTTTGACTTCTGAGTCTTTGTTTCCAAGGACAATTACTTCAATTATGAACAAATCAGAACAATTCAAATAAGACCTCTAATGACAGCATTCGTTTGGAAATAAATTTAAAGGTTTTTTTTTAATCGAATAACTTCAAAATTACTTGTTTTAAAGAGTACTAGAGTCCTATTTATATTCCTTTATGTTTAAGTCAGTCTGAATCTCATACAAAATTTAGTGACTGGCACAGAAAACAAGAAAAATAGTTGCATTTTTACTTAATATATTTACTTCCATTTCCTTTCCTTTACTATATATTACATTTTAAGGATATATATGTGTGTGTGTGTGTGTGTGTGTGTGTGTGTGTGTGTGTGTGTGTACACACACATACATACATATCTTTAAGCAGATATATATCCTTAAAAAAAAGCTTATTTAATATTCCCCTGATTTGGTGCTTACAAATACAAATTCAACCAGGATTTGATTTTCTCCTCAGCAAAGTATCCAAATCCTTAGGCTTCTAATTTACCAGACAGATTCCAGGTGGACCACTGCCATTCTGTTCTCTCTCAAGATATTGGAAAACAGTTTGGGAATTTTCTAGTCTAGTGCCTTAATTTTCACATAAGGGAGTTTTTCCAGAATGACAGAGATGTGCCAAATGGCACACCACTGGCTAGGAGATGGTCCTAGAAGTAGGTGTCCCAGCTCCTAGTTTAGGGTATTTTCCATCACGTCATTTCACTAATTACCTCACAGACTATCAGAAAACTTCCAAATTATTCTCTAAGTAGTCTGGCAATGATAAGTCTTCACCCAGGTTCTTGCTCTTTTGACCTATACTGTTAAGGTTTCCCAGGTGGTGCTAGTGGTAAAGAACACGTCTGCTGATGCAGGAGATATAAGAGATGCGGATTTGATCCCTAGGTTGGGAAGATGCCCTGGAGGAGGTCACAGCACACTCCACTATTCTTGCCTAGAGAATCCCACAGACAAGGGACCTGGTAGGCTGTGGTCCGCAAGGATCACTAAGAGTCAGACATGACTGAATCAACTTAGCATGCATGCTTAGTTTTCCACTATTTAAAACACTTCTTTTATTCCTCAGGATGCATGTTGATGACCTAAGGATAAAGATGAATATCCAAGGATTTCCTATAGATTTATGTACTAAAAACTTGTCTAAGATTGGATACTTTTTAGTGCTAAAATACTACTCAAGTATGTGTCTGAATAGTTTCAATCTTGTGTCTTTTGCTAAAGGTCTCCTCTTGAGGAAATCAATGACAACAACCATATTTTGGGTCACCCTCACATTCTTAGAATTTCTGGACTCTGCTGATCAATAGTGTATCACTAGCTAAAGAAGGGTAAGTAAGAAGGACAAATAGAAAAGACTAAAGATCACTAGGTTTAGTCCTGTAAGGAATATTCCTCCAAGTCATATATTGTCAATTTTGTTTTATGTCTCTCAGGTAGGGTCTCTCCCCATTTTGCAAAGATATACAAGATCAGTTAAATGTATGTTTGAGAAGCTAGGATACTAAAAATTTTGGTAGAAAGTGATAGCAAACGCCCTAGAAATGGGGGGGAGATGCTTACCATTGATTCAATTTTCTGGCTCATTTCTGTGAAATTTTCAGAAGCCTCTCTTCCAAACTCATCATATACTTTGTTACTTGTAAATGACAATGTGCTGTAGTAATTGTAGGTCTTCTTTTGATCTATAAGAAAAGAGGCAAAAATTTATCATACTTTTTATCAGATGTGTGTAAAGCATCAGGCATTTTCTTGTTTGGTAGTTGAACATTCAGAAAACTAAGATCATGGCATCTGGTCCCATCACTTCATGGGAAATAGGTGGGGAAACAGTGGAAACAGTGTCAAACTTTATTATTGGGGACTCCAAAATCACTGCAGATGGTGACTGCAGCTATGAAATTAAAAGATGCTTACTCCTTGGAAGGAAAATTATGACCAACCTAGACAGCAAGACATTACTTTGCCAACAAAGGTCTGTCTGGTCAAGGCTATGGTTTTCCCAGTGGTCATGTATGGATGTGAGAGTTGGACTATAAAGAAAGCTGAGTGCTGAAAAATTGATGATTTTGAACTATGGTGTTGGAGAAGACTCTTGAGAGTCCCTTGGACTGCAAGGAGATCCAACCAGTCCATCCTAAAGGAGATCAGTCTTGGGTGTTCATTGGAAGGACTGATGCTGAAGCTGAAATTCCAGTACTTTGGCCACCTCATGCAAAGTGTTGACTTGTTGGAAAAGACCCTGATGCTGGGAGGGATTGGGGGCAGGAGGAGAAGGTGACGACAGAGGATGAGATGGCTGGATGGAATCACCGACTCGATGGACATGAGTTTGGGTAAACTCCGGGAGTTGGTGATGGACAAAGGCCTGGCGTGCTGTGATTCATGGGGTCGCAAAGAGCCAGACATGACTGAGTGAGTGAACTGACTGAACTGAGACAGACTGAGACAGGAAGAAATGTCCCACCCAAATCATCTCCATCATCCTGCTCTGAGCTTGATAGTTATCTCAAAATAAAAGACAACAACATTCATCATTAGAAGATTCAGAGTGTAAAATCATTATAAGATTTAGACTGTAAAATCCATACAAAATGCTCGGTGTTCCTATAGGCTAATTAGTCACATGGATATTTCTGAATAAACCACAAGAAGCAGCTAGTCAGGCCATCTGAGCACAGCAACAGGAATAGATTCAGAAGCTTCCCAAGAGCAAACACATTTTTAAATTTCAAAAGTAGATTTCTCTCAGTTCCATAAACTATCCATCAATTCTGGCTGCAAGGATCTAGAATAAGAAAATTTATTCTGGCTAAAGAAGGAGGTGAGGGTAGGGATTAAAATACCAGGAGTTTAGTGTATAGAATTTTAAGGAGCTAGAGTCGCCACCTTGGTAACCCTCCAGGGACAGTACATAGTTTCACCTGGTTCCGTTGGCTCTCCATTTATTTTCTCCCTCCAGCCAGAGGCATTGGCTTTTTTTGTTTCTTTAGCCAATGTCTCCACTTTCTGCATCCAGTTCAAGCAGCCCAAGTTTTTCGTCTGCTGAAGAGTTAATGCAGCATAGCTTTTTTCTACTCTCCTTTACATGAAGCAGGCACAGAGCTCAGAAGATTCTTTCAAAGAAATATTACTGCTGACTATGTTTTGTGTGAGAGACTGTCCCAAGCACTAGGAATACAACGGTGACCAAGACTGTTGCGTATGGTTATAATAGGAAAATGGAGTGTACCTCATTCAACCTCAGTTTCTCTCTTGCTTCTCATCTTTCCCTCACTTAAACACCAGAGGGAAAGGAAACTTACATTAGACACCTGTATCCCTAGCATATTCACACATCTCACTCAGTTTAAAATAACCCTCATAAGAAAGCAATGTTGTCCACATCTAACAGTAAGGACTGTATTCTCAGAAACATACATGCATTTGTCCAACCTCAACATAAGATGGCCAGAAAAGATTAAATTGGGTTTCAAGCTAACATCTAACTCCCAAAGCACACATTTTCATGATACACTGCTTCGTGGAATGGAAAAAAAAAACAAACTCACTCACTGAAGCTATAGGAGAAATCTCTAGTCATGCAAGAGAGCTACCAAAAAAATTTTAAAAAGACTCTACCAGATCATTCTGGTCATCCTGAGGATTTGTTGGGATAGAAAGGGAAGCCACTGGTCAGACTTGGACAAGACCTGGGGAGGGAGTAGTGATTTGTAAAGGAGATGGATGGCGCTGAACGGTCAAGCTCTCCTGAGCATTTGCCACCTAAGCGAGGGTCTAGGGAGGATTTTCCTTCCTCCTTTCCTGGCCCTGAATGGCCTGTGTGAGCTGAAATGCAAACAGACTACAATATACACAGTTTGAAGTATGAGTTTTAATATATTGATATAGTGACCAATAGTTTGCCTTCAGTTTAAAGCTGGGTCCAATACTCTGCATTTCTAACAAGCCCCTAGGTTCTGCTGATGCTGCTGGTACCAAATCACACATTGAATAGTAAGATTCTAAAGAAAAGGTGAACATACTCTTCTATATCCTTAGACGTTTTTTATTATTAGATTGAATTATTTGAAATTGCTATTTATACAGGTTAAAAATGGTCAAATATCAGCAATTTCATATGCTACAACTAAATAAATTACTATAATCAATATTTTAATTTGCCTGTTAGAGTCAAATAGGTTGCTAGATGTCAAAACACATTTCCAGTTGACAAAATTATATGGCATGTGTAGTTGATGAAAAATACCATAGAGAGTGTTAACAGAAAAGTAAGAAAAATAAGGATGAACATGAGTTTGCTGATGATATTCTAACAGGAAATTATTCATTGTAGGTGATTCCATAACCCACAATGATGTTCATAGGAGACATACTGCTGTTATTCAAGTTACTGAAGGGATAGAAATATAGTCCCAAAGGCCACCGGACACAAACTGCACACACAGTTCTATGTTGCCTGGGTTTTATGCCAAAATGGTGTTTTTCCAAGCCTGATCATCTCCATCTTAATCTGCCTGTTTCTACAATAGATTTGTTTGGCTCACTTTGGTTCTCTAGGCATGCCAGCTCATAAATGCTCATGTGCTTTATCTACTCTGTTCTTATGTTACATTTGTAAACAGAAGATAGGTGACAAATATGACAGCAACACATATCATAACAATCACTATTTATTCAGGTGAATTGTGTGGGCAGTGGAAGCTGTGTGTTCCATATTACTCAGATGATCATCCCAACAATAGGATATATAGGAACAGGTACTAAGGAAATATTACCAGGTTTTTATTGTACTATGCATATGAGTAAACTTTGTAAGCTTTATAATACATGACTTGGAAAGAGGCAAAGGAGAAGTACTAAAGAAAATTTTCTCTCACTGAAGTAGTGAGATCCCTAACATTACTGGGAATTCCTTGTTAAGTCAGACAAGCCTAAATATTTTCCAAGAAAATACCGTAGGTATGATTCATTCATTTTCATCATTCAGTGTTCAACAAATGTTAATTATCTAACATGTGCCAGGAACTTGCTAAGTTCTAGAAATACAAAAGTGCTTAAAACATAGTCTTAGACATCCATGGAGAGGAATAATGATGTTTGCAGCATAATGAGACTTAGTATATTCAGAACAGAGCTATGGAATTATAAAAATCATTTTAGCTATTCTTTTTATATTAAAAACATGTTCCAGAGAAATTATTGAAATGCAGATACTACAAATTCAAAGATCTGCATGTAGGCAAATTCTATCACCCCTTCAAAAAAAATCTTTAAATACTTTTTCTTTAAATTTCCCAGAAATAATCCACCTTGTTTAGGAAATTAAGATTGGATTTGTGTCTGTTAGCAGAATATAACCAATTTGCGGATCGCCATCTTTCTTCACAGAAAAGCAACTTCTGCGAATTCTCAATTAAATTAGAATCAAGTGATTAGCTTTTTTGGTTACAGGGTCTTAAATATCAAAGCATTATCTAGTCACTAAGGGAGATATTAAACCAACAGGTCAAAGTGGAGTCAACTAATTAAAACCTGAGACAGAGTAAGAAGGAAACTTCAGAAGGGTTGTTATGCCCTGGAAAAACAGTTCTGAAGTACTCTGGGGACATTTCTAATAACAGAGCAGTGTTCATGCTTCATCTAACAGGGAGGTACCTGATTACCACAGAGTGAACCTCTTTATAATTAACCTTCTCAGCATATCCTATCTTCTTTAATCACTTACAATACATCCCAAGATGATTTTAAAATAACAACAATAGACATTTATTCAACATATACTGCTATAAGCATTTTTCCGACTTACTAGTACAGAATAGAGCCTACCAGTCTATAATCTCTGATTGTATAGTTTATTGAACTGTCAGGATTTCAATGAGTTGGAGTTATTTTAAATCAAGATGATTTAAAATCCTATGACGTCAAACCTCTCCAAACATTGGACTCTACCTTTCCTATGGTTTCCCCATAGTTAAGACTTGATTATTGCTTGTCAATGAATATGAAAACTAGCATGATATTCCCAGCAGGAAGCATTGCTACATCAAAGATAGAAGAAAGAGTCTTCATTGGCTTGTGCAAATTAAATGAGTAACAAGGCAGGTAAAGATCCTTTTGAACTATCCATGTGAACAAATTATGGTAATGAATGAATAAGCCTGAGGCAAATCAAAACAGAAATGTAGATCAGGAAATATTTGAGGTAAATCACATGATGCCAGGGCAACCCATACTTACTGTATCTTGCATAATGAACGATGAGTCCAATGCACACTGCCAGGACAATTAAGGAAATAAAGGTGATGAGGCCAATAACCCAGGGCTCCAGACAAGCCCTCTTCCTGGCTCTCACCACAGATGACCTGAAAAAGAAAGCAAATGGGTGGATTATATTATAGTGTACACCACACCCGCTCCTTAGGTGAAACAGATATTCCTGGGGAATTAATTCAGGACACTCAGAAGGAAGAGTACTGTTTTGGTTTATAACATACCCCAATCCCTGCTGAAGCCATTCCTGGCTCTGGTTGCCTGACCTTAGGCACGTAATTTGATTTCTCTGTGCCTCAGTTTCCTTGCTCAAAAAATGAAGATGATAATGATAGCGCCAGTCTCAGAGGATTATTGTTAAGGATTAAATGAATTACTGTAGGTCAAGTGCCTACAACAGTGCCTAGTGTGTAGCAAGTGCAATGTAAGAGTTCGCTATGATTTACTGAGTGGTCACATGCAAGCTACTTTCAGGCACTGTACAAGCTATGAAATGTTTAAAGCCTGTTTCCATCATAGAATTTTAAATGGCCTATGATACATGTTAGGGCTTCCCTGATGGCTCAGTGAAGTAAAAAATCTGCCTGCAATGCAACAGACACAGGAGATGCAGGTTCAAGCCCTAGGACTGGAAGAGCTCCTGGAGAAGGAAAAGGCAACCCACTCCAGTACTCTTGCCTGGAAAAGAATTCCTCCCATGGACGAGGAGCCTTGGTGGGCTACAGGCCAAAGGGCTGCAAAGAGTTGGATTCAACTGAGTGACTAAACACACAGACCAGCAGGGAACTCCCTAAATCCTAAACTTTTGGGCGTCACAAATGGCACTAGTGGTAAAGAACCTCCTTGCCAATACAGGAGACACTCAATTTCTGGGTCAGGAAGATCCCATAGAGTCAAACACGACTGAAGTGACTTAGTATGCACATGATATATGTTACAGCTTGACCATATCAGGTTCCAGGCAAAGCTACTAATTCTATTCTCGTAATATTTTTCTGAAACAAACTTCAAGGATACACATAACTCTAGAAAAGAACCAGAGTTCTTTTCTGCAGAGCCAGAGTGTTTGAACTGATGTTTACCTCTAAACTTCAGCAATGCTGCAGGAAATCCCCTCTGCATAAAACTTTCTCAACCGCTCCCATTTGTTCTGCTTTCAAAAATAAGTTACTGAGAAATGCTGATCAACCTGCTTTTTGTTTGATTAGTGAAGTTACCATTCCCTTGTGTTACAATAGCTTCTAAACAAACTCAAAAGTTAGAGAAAATGAAAAGTCAGAGTGGGCCCAGTTGTTGAATCACAATGCTGTTATTTTCCATTTCTAGGGGTATTTATCATGCTGGTAGAAACAAAGCATATGTTCTTATCTCCACAGAAGTCTGGTACAAGAGAACTGGGGGAAAGAACAGGGTTATCCTGGAGGACCACGTGGGGTGGATTCAGAATAAAGAGAATTCCAAGTCCAACCCTTTCCTTACCAGCTTGGACAAGTATTTAGACCCAGAACTAAGTTCCACCATCTGGCAATAAGTGACAGGCCAGCCATTGTCTAAAGCACATGGTTGATTCTAGGACCCTGAATGAAATCATGAATGTGAAAACTTCTTGAAAATTGTGAAGAATTTTACAGTAAATAATTGTTGCTTACAGAAATCAAGGGGACTCCATTTCCTGGTGATTCAGGACTTGTTGCTTAGTCACTAAGTCATGTCCAATTCTTTTGTGAACCCATGGACTATAGCCGGGCAGGCTCCTCTGTCCATGGGATTTCCCAGGCAAGAATACTGGAATGGGTTGCCTCCTCCAGGGGATCTTCTGGACCCAAGGATTAAACCCACATCTCCGCATTAGCAGGTAGGTTCTTTACCACTGGGCCACCAGGGAAGCTTGATACAGGACTAGGAAGTGGTCTGATCATTTTGGTTGCTTCACAAAGATGAAGATGATGGCACACCTTCATCCCATCTTGCCTCTGTCTCAATGTCCTGTTCAGTGGGAACACTGTCACAGAAGTCAGTAGTGTCATCACTACAGGCCTCTGCCCCTGCTGAAGTCACTGGGTTGTAGTGAAGCCTCCAGGGATCTACTTGGTCTCCTCCCTTGGTTCTGTGACTTCCCCATGGGGCTATAGCCAAGGAAACTTTATCTTCCTCTCCACAGTCTCTTCCAGTTCCAGTTCTCCTTTAAGTGGGATTCCAAACACCTGTTCCTAGAATGACGATTCCTGAAGTATAAAAAGACTTCTCCACTTCTGCATATTTCTTACGTGAAGATGTGCCTGAGAAACTTATAGACTGATTCCTGTCCCTCCATCCCTGAATGCTTGTTATTCACTTGCAGAAGAGAGGAGATGTGCACAGCAGACATAAGCAAAATGTTAGAGGGAATGTGGGGAGGGAAAGGCTTCTTAACTAATTTCAACACATACCAGATGAAGAATATAATTTGTAATTGTAGGAAACAATTGATATAATCATCAAATGAAAGCATAAAATTGTGAAATATAAGACAGAAGTTATATTTATTCTACAATAACTTTTCATTGAGACAGAAAATTTAAAAGTGCAGCCACTATATTTATGAGGTAGTATTTACCTGTATCAGCATACAAAAGGCCAATAAACTATTTCGATGAAAAAACTGTTGCAGAATAATATGCATCCTATGTTTGGCTTTTGTAAATGTTAATAATAAAAATACATGTGTGTGTGCAGAGAGAAGCATATTAGAAAAACACAAAGTTTTTAATAGTAAGAAGTGAAATAAAAGTAACTGAGCAACTTTTAACATGTATTTTTTATGTTATGATGAATTCTTTTTAAAAGGAGATATCATGACTTTCAAATAAATGAGAGAGAGAAACTAAGGAGGACAGTTATACATGTCCTTTTAAAAAAATTTGATTATAGTTGCTTTATAATGTGTTAGTCTCTGCTGTATAGCAAAGTGAATCAGCTATATGTATACATGTATCCACTCCCTGTTGAACTTCCCTCCCATCCTCCCCACCCGATCCTCTCTGGGTCATAGCACTGAACTGAGCTTCCTGTGCTATATACACCAGCTTCCCATTAGCTAACTATTTTACACGTGATAGTGTATATATATCAATGCTACTCTCTCCATTTGTCATACCCGCTCCTTCCCCCACCCATGTCTACATGTCCATTCTCTACATCTTCATCCCTATTTATGCCCTGCAAATACATTCAGATGTACCCTTTTTCTAGATTCCATATATATGCTTTAATATACATGCCTTTTCATGGAGTTCCTATCACTAACCTGTTTGAGATATAACTGCATCTTCTGTTCCTCTCTCCCATCTTTCAAAACTATTTGAGAGATGCTCTGTCTTTGGTGGCTTTGAGGGAAATAATAGGGATAGCATAGAATAAACCAAGAGAATCCATAAAAAACACTCTGAATAAACAATTAAGAGAGTATGTTTTTTATTCTGACCACCAGCTTATTTATTGTACGGTGTGATACCAGAAGATTCCATTCTCTCCCTTATTTTCTGCATATAAAAGACAAGGATAAGAACTACAGTCCCTTCCTAACTTGATAAGCTCTTAGAGAGAGAAATGATGAAGTATTTTATTCCTTTGAGCTGCCAAGCAGAAAATCATTGTACAAATAGTGAGAATTACTACTATCATTATTTTAATTATTAATAATAATGGCAGTGGCCATATTCCTGGTTTTTTGTCATTGGAAACATCTCTTCCCTTCCCTTCCCATCTTGATTTCCAAGTAGAAAATCATTGTACAAATAGTAAGAATTACTTTTATCATTATTTTAATTATTAATAATGATGGCAGTGACCATATTACTGGGATTTTGTCATCGGAAACATCTCTTCCTTTCCCTGTATGGCATTGCTTTTCAAACTGATTCACCCTGTTTCTTAATTACTGTTCTGTTTGTTCTCTCAGCAAGTGATTCAGTGTTGAATTGCTCCAAATTAGATGTAGTGGGAATGTGTTCCCAAAAAATGGAGGAATAAATCTATTTTACGTATCAACAGACACTTGTGTAATTAACCCCTTCCTGCACATAAACCCTTGCCCAATTATGATTGGGCTCTGTTGAAAATAATCTGAACCGCCTCGTGTAAAACCACCTTCAGATAGACTAGATAAATTCCAATAACTTCAGTGGTATCAAATTTCTTTCTTTCTAAGATTTTTCTTTTCAACTGAGGACATGTTTAACTAGACAGTGAATGTAACAGGTGAATATAGCAGTTAAAATATGGTTATATATGTGACAAAAAAAATATGGTTATATATAGTGGTAACTCCCCCCCCCCCCCGCCCCCCCCTGCCAATGCAGGAGACTTAAGAGATTTAGGTTTGATCCTTTGGTCAGGAAGAGTCCCTGGAGGAGGAAATGGCAACCCACTCCAGTGTTCTTGGAGAATCCCATGGACAGAGGAACCTGGTGGCCTACAGTCCATAGGGTCGCACAGAGTTGGACACTACTGAAGAGACCTAGCCCAGCTTGGTATATTTTTATAAGTCCCAAATTGCCAGACGACAAGTCCAGAGTTGCATTATCATGATCACTTCTTAATGTGTCATTTTCTAGAATAGTATAAAAAGAAAAGCAGGAGCATTAACAAAAATGTGAGGGGGAAAAAAGTATTTATACTACCGCAAATAAACCTCATGGCAAGCATTGGAGACGCATACGACAAGGCTCACAGTGCTTCAGAGGAAAGTTTACCAAAACAAATGCCAATGTAAAACTACCACCATGGACTGATTAATAATGGACATTGAACTCGCTCTCCAATCTCTGTAAGGGTGGTGGTGGTTTAGTCGCTAAGTTGTGTCTGACTCTTGCGACACCCATGGACTGTAGCCTACCAGGCTCCTCTGTCCATGGGATTTTTCAGGCAAGTGGGTTGCCATTTCCTTCTCCAGGGGATCTTCCTGACCCAGGAATTGAACCTGGATCTCCTGCATTGCAGGCAGATTCTTTACTGACTGAGCTACGAGGGAAGCCCCTTCTGTAAGGGTAAGCAGTGCTAATATTCTTAGCTGGAATGTTTTATCTGCTCAGTCCAGTTGAGCTGTTTTGAATGAACATGCACACAATGTCTATAAAGCTGGTGATCCCAATACATTATTAACTCTTTAAGCCACAGATCAGCAAAGTTTTCAGTGAAGGCCGCATAGTAACTGCAAACTTCCCTTGTGGTTCAGCTGGTAACATATCCTCCTGTAATGTGGGAGACGTAGGTTCGATTCCTGGGTTGGGAAGATCCCTGGAGAAGGGAAAGGCTACCTACTCTAGTATTCTGACCTGGAGAATTCCATGAACTGTATAGTCCATGAGGTCTCAAAGAGTTGACAGGACTGAGCAACTTTCACTTTTACTTTCATAGTAACTTTAACAAATTTCTGTGAAGGTCCCATAGTAACTGTAGCAGATTTCTGGGTTTCTATTGCAACTAGTCAGCTATGCCATTGTAGTGTAAAAGCAGCTACAGCTAATATATACAAAAATGAACATGGCTGTGTTCCATAAAACTTTATTTCTGCACACTGAAATTTGAATTTTGTATAATTTTCACTTATAAAATGTTTTTTTTAAAATTCATTTCAACCATTTAAAAGCTGTAATTCTTAGCTCACACACTGTACAAAAACAGATGGTGGGCCAGGTTTGGCCCTTGGGACATAGATTATTGATGGCTGTTGTAAGCACTGTCCTACAAGTCAGTGTTAATTGTGTTGAGAACTTATAATAATCTTTGCATTTTTTAGTCTCAACTACACGGCAAGTCTAATGTAACATGTCTCTAATCCCATTACCACGGACCTTGTTGTGACAATTCTCACTAAAACTCATCCTACAGCTTATTTCCCTAATCTCTAAATCATTGTCCTTTACAGTACACTGTTCTTCTGGAAATGATAGAGCCAATGACTGAAACCACTTGAAATCCAAGTTGGCCTCAGGTGGCCTGGCATTCCCCTTCTTCCCCATGAGCTTTCTGGCTCTTTGTCTTTGCTCCTGCTGCCTCCTATATAGAGTAACTTAGAGTTTGTATTTGCTTTCATCCTAGATGCCTCTGTATACATAAGATTCAGTTCAGAAAAGTTCCCTCCACTTCAGTAAGTTTTATTCACCCCTAAGTGTCACATCCGAATATACACTTTGAGTTCCCTTGAGGATAATGTCTGAGCCTTACTTATCTCTCTTCTCTGACCACTCTGCTGCTCAAGATACATTCACAGAGGGAATTGAATAGAAGTTGATTACTCCAAATTGAACTAACCATTTGTCAGTACCACAGTATGGGTTTCAAACTCCTTTCTTTCATAGTACTTCTGGTCTGCCTCAGCCTTACACACCAAACTGGAATATTACACACAGGAAAGGATAAGTCAGTCCTTATGAAGACTATTTACTATTTAAGTAAAGCCTGATTTTCATAAAACACTTTAATGTAATGATTAAACTTTGTGGTTAATATGTTTATTTTACCTGTTTAAAATGTATAATTTTCCAACTGTGATTTTACCTATCTACTGTAAAGTATTATTGTAGCACAGAAAAGTGATAAATTAAAATAAGGGGACATTAATTTCAGGAGACATATATTATTTGGGGTCATTAAACGTCTGTGCATAATTAGGATATCCAAACAAAAAACAGAAGCATAAGATACCACGATGAAGTAACAGCATAGTCCCTTATGACGTTCTCATCCTCATGTTCAGTCGCTAAGTGGTGTCCGACTCTTTGCGACCCCATAGCTGCCTCTCTAGCTCAGTGGTGAAGTAAAGAATCCGCCTGCCAATGCAGGAGACATCGGGTCGGTCCCTTGGTTGGGAAGATCTCCGGGTCGGAAAGATCCCCTGGAGGAGGAAACAGCAACCCACTCCAGTATTCTTTGTCCCATGGACAAAGGAACCTGGCAGGCTACAGTCCATGGGGTCACACAGAGTCGAACACAACTGAGCATGCAACTTTTGACATTACCAGTTCCCTAAGTCAGTGCTTCAGTTTTAAAATATCAATTGAAAAAAAAATTTTTTTAAATCAATTGATAAATATTGATTCAGGTTTTATTTTATATTTAGCTCATTTCTTTACATCATAGAGTGTGCCTGCTTGTTTTGTCCACACAAATACTTCAGATGCTTTGTCCTTTGTGGAAGACTTGTATCAACAGGTACTGGTGAGATCTCCAATTATGAGATTAGAGTCTTACTATAAACTAGAACAAGACATTAAAATGTCCAAGGTGGAACTAAAATTTTGAATATATGTTCATGGATCATATATTTTCATTGCCATGTCTTATTTTTTTTTAAGAAATACAAATGCATTACTCCTTATAAAGTTACAAATAACATGTTTGTGTTGTGTCCACTGTTATATGAATATACATACAAATTATCTGATAGCATCAGCCAGACCCTTGGACTGAATTATGTGTTCATTTCCTACAATAATAACTATGAATAGTTCTCAAAGAGAAGTTACAGTCATAGCAAAGTAGTAATCTAATTTCTACAGGTGTTTCCATTTTCTTTCTATAGCACCAAGATAAATGGTGGGAAGCTCATTGTTTCTATTATAAACGTTTTTATTTATATTCTACCTTGTTCTAGATTGACTTAAGGTACCCCCATAAAGACACATGGGTGGCTAAGATGATAAAGCATCCACCTGCAACGCAGGAGACCTGGGCTCAATTCCTGGGTCAAGGACATCCTCTGGAGAAGGGAATGGTTACCCACTCCAGTAGACATATACTTACATTTATACAATTATTAAAGTATATATAGTGTTAAATTACATTTATATATGGTTTTATTTAGAGATGCAGAAAGAAAGTGAAAGCACAAAATGAGAATAGTACTAAAACTGCTTATCATAATTCCCCATCTGGATACTTCCATAAGTCAGACCACAAAATTTGAAGCTTTCTAGCAGCCAACTCAAAAACAAAACAAGGAAAACAAATAAACCCTGTTCAAGTACATTCTTCATAGTACCCATAAGATAAAACCTGAACACTTATTCAGCTGCAGTGCAATTCTTTTAGATTCTAATAGAAAGAATATTCTGTAATGTCATGAACAATATTCTCCATAATATTCTTAGCATAGAAACAAAAATTATAATGCTCTTTTTATTATAAAACTAAGTGTTTTATAATACTCTTAGTATGTTCCTCAATACTGAAAAATAGCACCAATTATTACTCAGTGAAAACAATTTTATGTGGGGAGAGCAATGTGAAATTATTTATACCAAGCTCTAAGATAATTTTTTAAAATATCTAACAATACTTCATTAATTATTGAAATGGTTCTGTGTGGCATTTTCACATTATAAAGAAGCTAAAAGTTATTAAAATCATAATAGACATAAGAATACAGTTTTACTGAGTGCAGTAGTAAATTTTTAAGAAGCATTGTATTACTTAATGCAATAGTAAGTTTTTAGTAAATGTTGGAAAAGACAGAAAACCCTACCACTAACTGTGGTAAAACCCATAGTTTAACTTAGGCAAAACCCATAGCTTAATGATTCTTGTATTTAACTGACCATAAAACTCAAGTGATAATATCTTTCATCCTGCCTACATTAAAAGGAATTTGTGATTACACATATGGTATCATCAGACTTTTTTGGACACATGTATTATATAAGCATTAATGGCAATTCAACTGTAAGGAATGTCTCTGATCTCAACTGTGTTATCAACCATCTCTTTATTAAGTTCTCAGCCAGATATGGTGTAGCACAGGAAACTACAAATTGGGATTTAGGTTGGCACTCTGCCTGATCTCTAGAAATTTATAGTCACAGATAGATGGGGTACAAAATTTAAAGATCGCATTAAGTAACTAGATATGGGTCTATATTCTTATAAAATGAGCTAGTTTAGTCCTTAATTACAGTAAAATATTTGCTTTATTTTCTTCAAACTCTTTACAGGTCAACATAGTAAGTCAAAATGACCTGAGTAGGCAATTTTAAAAGCAGCAGTTTCACACAGAAATGTTGATGAGACGTCATTGCAGCTAGCCATAGGGAATTGTATGCATTTGAAAATGTGGAAGAAAAATAAGCATCAACAGGGAGTGCATGAGTAATTTTGGCAGGAGTATCAGAAGAAAAAAATGATTGAGAAACCTGAACCAGAGACATTCTTGAAGCTGCTAATGTACAGCACTGACTTTCAGAATTTTTTGTAGCTTTAGATGTTCTCCTACCAAACCTTTCCCATGACTTTGTCTAGATGCCTCTTACAACAGTTCACATGATGTAGCAGAAATAACTCTGAACTGAAAGACCAGTGACCTGTGTCTCTGTATTTAAGAACTTTTATTTTATTTTATTTTTATTTAAGAACTAAGTCCTTTCATATAAATGCTAAGTTTCTCAGATGAGAAATCTGAGAGCAAATTCAACATCCCAGAAGTTCCAGCAACCCGTAGTTTCTAATTTAAATGATGCTGAATATGCTCTCATTTTCTTCATTTGTAGGAAACATTTGGAATTTTAATTGATCTACATAAGCTTTAGTTTCCACCAAAGCTAGTGTTCCATACCTCAAATAACCTAAGAAATGTTCAACATTATTACAATTAAAATTCACAATTTGCTAAGCAATCAACTTTAGCATATTTAGCAAGAACTAAATATTTTCACACGTATCATTTTTCTGATGGCTGATGCCAGATTATTTGGCATGGTCAAATTATAGGTCTGCAAGTCATTTGAAATAATCTGACTTTTATATGAGGAAGTCATAAAATTTCTTGACTACTTACATCCTAAGCCAGTTTTAAAAGTCCCAAACTTGTAAAATTGCATCTTGTGCAAATCTTGATGGGCCTTAAAATTGGAATGTGCCAGCTGGAACATGTGCTGACTCTTTGGTGTCCTCCTCATTGCTGTTTCACTGGCAAGCACTGTATGCCATGTACAAAGAATCCCTTAGAAAATCTAGAAGTTTATATACATAATAAAACCCATATGAATTATTTTAACAATGAGGAAGAATTGGAAAATGTATGGATTCTGTTAATGTTTATATTATTCTTACAAAATTCGGATTTTTGGTTAGTGAATTTCCTACACCAATTGCTAACCTATAATATAATGGATGTATTGAGTTTTAACTTTTGGATGGAACACAAATTTGTAAAATTAATCATTGGATTATATACTCACCTTAATTTAGTTATAATTTAATGTATTGTTATTGTATAGTAGCAGTGAAATATGCTCAGATTCATAAGGTAGAATTAATAGTCCAAATTAATGCCATAAAAGTATAAGAAAAATATTATCTTATCCAAAAGAACTAAATATTTTCAGTCACCACTGTCTGTAGCTTTAATTCACATCTAAATGCTGAGGCTACCAAATCTGTAAATGCAGATCGCTTGTCTAAACTTCATACCCATATGTCTATCTACCTACTGTTCACAACAGGGCATACCTCTCATCATTCAAATTTAGCATGTCTGTGCTAGAGACTCATAGGTTCCTATCCCAAATATTTTCCTTAGTTGTAGAATCTTTGACTTCTGGTTGGACATATGGCCCCCTGGAAATTAGAAGAGTGTCCCTTCTTCGTGAGTCTCCATATGTATTTGAGTTCTGACCAATGGAGTCTCTATCCCAGTGGGTAGAATCCTAATGTGCTAGTTGGAGTTCAGGCAATCACACTGAGCCATGATTGGGAGGCTATATGTCCATGCTCCTGGGACAGCACAGCAATGGAAACCTGGATTCCTAAATACTTGGTGAATCTCTCTATCAGCCATTACTTGCCTAACTCCAGACTTGCCTTACATTAAACTGAAATAAAATGATATTTTATGTAAGACACTTTAAGTTTCCTATCAGTCATAGCTGAACTGGAACTAATCTATTATGCAAAACATATTAGTTGCAACCAAGGTAAATTGTGATTTTTTTAATGTAATTATCTTTGTAACAAGAGGACACCCAGGAAATATGTTTACTAATTACCTTGAGAGGTACATAAAGTATTTTACTTAGTATTCTCTGGCCACACAATTTTGAGATACAAGTAATACGTCTGATGCTAATAAATAAGGAAACCAAGATTCCACTTAGGATTCATTGTAACAAATTCTATGACTTTATGCAAATAACTTCTATTTTCTTGTTTAGTGGATATAGGTCTGGGCTTTGGGGTCAAACAGCTTGGGTTTAGGCCCAGTTCTACTTCTCACTTGCTGCAAGGAAGTTACTCTCTGTAGGTCTACATTTCCCCTACTATAAATAGAGATAACGATAGAATCTAACTGTATGGTTCTTCTAAGTGTTGATGAAATAACACATATATAGCAATTGGCATCATGACAAGTAAACAGTACATGGTCAACAAATGCTGACTTTGTCATTATTCCTCCTTCATAATGAAGAATTAAGTTGCTTTCAAAGCAGGTTGAAACAATCCCTCAAATTTCCTCATGTGCCTGAGGGGATAAGGAGATGATAGAGCAGGTAAGGCCTCCAAGTCTCAGTCCCACTTCACCCATAGCAACACTGCTCCATACAGCAGGGGTTTGCATGAATCTTGTGTGTAAATAGATGGGAAAACAATGGAAACAGTGAGAGACTTTACTTTCCTGGGCTCCAAAATCACTGCAGATAGTGACTGTAGCCATTAAATTAAAAGGCGCTTGCTCCTTGGAGGAAAAGCTAGACAACATATAAAAAAAAAAAAAACTTAGACAACATATTAAAAAGCAGAGACATTATTTTGCTGACAAATGTCCATCTAGTCAAAGCTATGGTTTTTCCAGCAGTCATGTATAGATGTGAGAGAGTTGGACCATAAAGAAAGCTAAGTGCCAAAAAAAAAAAAAAAAGAAGAAGAAAGAAAGAAAGCTAAATGCTGACGAATTGAAGCTTTTGAACTGTGGTGTTGGAGAAGACCCTTGAGAGTCCCTTGGAATGCAAGGAGATCCAACCAGTCAATCCTAAAAGAGATCAGTCCTGAATATTCATTGGAAGGACTGATGCTGAAGCTGAAACTCCAATACTTTGGCCACCTGATGTGAAGAACTGACAAATTGGAAAAGACCCTGATGCTGTAAAAGACTGAAGGCAGGAGGAAAAGGGGATGACAGAGGATGAGAAGATTGGACGGCATCACAAACTTGATGGACATTATTTGAGCAAGCTCTGGGAGTTGGTGATGGACAGGGAAGCCTGGCGTACTGCAGTCCATGGGGTTGCAAAGAGGTGGACATGACTGAGCAACTGAACTGAACTGACCTGTGTGTAAAAAGGATTCAACTGGTAAAGAAAATGTGTAAAAGGACTCATCTTTGGAGCTATCTAGCTCTAAAAATCTGTAAATCAAGCCAATGGTCAGCCATGAAGTATCCAGTTTAGTGCAAAGCTTTAGAACTTTACTTAAGAAGCCCAAATCTAGCTTTGCTGTTGGATCCAGTAATATATATCCAAGTGCTTAATTATGACTTGAATGTATTTTAAGGTTTGAAAGATTGCTTTGAAATATTTTAGATGTATTATTATTATCTTTGCTATTTTCTGGACTAGGAAAGTTGAGACACTAAGGTTAAGCTAATTATTTAAAGAGCAAGGAAAGTTATCTCTGCTTAACGAAGAGAGTGGGCTTCCTTGGTGGCTCAGATGATAGAGAATCCACCCACAGTGCAGGTTCGATCCCTGGGTTGGGAAGATTCCTTGGAGGAGGGCATGGCAACCCACTCCAGTATTCTTGCCTGCAGAATCCCATGGACAGAGGAGCCTGGTGGGCTACAGTCCATGGGGTTGCAAAGAGTCAGACACGACTGAGCGACTAAGCACATGGTACAACCAGGAGAGCACTTGAGATTCCAGGGATGTGGTGGTGGCAGCAGGGAGTATTAGAGAGTTCAGGCCCAGAGTTAGAGATGTATGTTCGAACTCCAGTTCTACCAATCACTTAGAGATTTGGAAGTTTCAGTCTTCCTAATCTTTAGTTTTCCTATCTGTAAAATCATGATCATATTAAAATTGTCTGCCTCACAGTTGTTGATAGGTGTCAAATAAGAATATTTGTTGAAATTTTGTATAAAGCACATATATACATATATAATATATCCATATATATGTATATACCTATATATCCTATTATATGTACATATATGTATCTTCTGAATTTTACTATGACCTGATAAGCTTTTAATGTGCAATGATCAATTTTTTAAAGTCCATACATTTCTACACAAATTCAAATGGCAATTTAACAACAGCAACAATAATATCTCCTGGGTCAGGTAGACACCTGTGTTAGTTTAACTCTTCTACTTGGTAACACTGGACTCAGTACACAGGTGAACTGGGAGGACAGATTCCATCTTTAATATTGACTGACTCACTCATTCCTGTGATCACATGCGAATTACCTAATCTTTGACTGTGGTATCCCTTAATTTATAGAACACAGAGAGAAATGCTTCCTGTCTGTCAGCCTCAGAGGTCTACTTAGAAGGCTATCCATTGAATGATAGCACTGTTCCTTGAAAATATAACCTTTATATCTTTTGATGCATGAGGCAGTTAAATCAGCAGAGCGGTAGCACTACTGAGGTAGATTAGGAGGCATTGTGGGATGATATAGCATTGTGATTAAGAACCTATGTTTGCAATCAGATTGACCAGAGTTAGGGCTTCCCTGGTAGCTCAGATGATAAAGAATCAGCCTGCAATACCAGACACCCAGGTTTGATCCCTGGCTCGGGAAGATCCCCTGGACAAGGGAATGGCAGCCCACTCCAGTATTCTTGCCTGGAGATTCTCATGGACAGATGAGCCTGGCAGGCTATACAGTCCATGGGGTTGCACAGAGTTGGACATGACTGAGCGACTAACACACTCACACACACACACAGACACACAGACCTGGGTTAATTACCAGTTCTGCCATTTATCACCTCTGGGCAAATATTGTTACTTGACTAAGCCTCAGTTTCCTCATCTAGAAAATGGGTATAATAATATAACCATTGTTTTTTTATAAAGATTAAATGCACATGATATTTTAGAACAGTAGGTAGAACACAGTACATGTGAAACAAATGATGGCAATTATTACTTTGTTCTGTGCTGACTCATAGCTCAACCTTAAAGAGTACTAAATCCTATCTGTATCTGCTTCAAAAAAGATATCATCTGACATCTTCAGATGAAAGATTGCAAGACACAGTTTAATGGTGACTATATGATACTTTAGAACTTCCCTGGTGGCTCAGACGGTAAAGCGTCTGCCTACAATGCAGAAGACCCGGGTTCGATCCCTGGGTGGGGAAGATCCTCTGGAGAAGGAAATGGCAAACCACTCCAGTACTCTTGCCTGGAAAATCCCATGGGAGAAGCCTGGTAGGCTACAGTCCATGGGGTCGCAAAGAGTCGGACACGACTGAGCGACTTTACTACTTACTACTTACTATATGATACTTTAGAATCCAAAGTATCTGATTGCAAACCCTGGTCTATCTGACTGCAAACGTAGGTTCTTAATCACAATGCTATACCATCCCCACAATGCCTCCTCTATCTACCTCAGTGGTACTACTGTTATGCCGATTTAACTGTCTCATGTGTCAAAAGATATAAAAGCTATATTTTCAAGGAACAGTGCTATAATTCAATGGATAGTGTTCTAAGTAGACCTCTGAGGCTGGTAGACAGGAAGCATTTCTCTCTATTTTGTTGTTGACAAATATCATGTTTATTCCTATCATCTTGGAGTTATTATTCTAAAATTCTCAGAAATTTCTCAATCATGCAGGTCATGTATGTACATAGGAGAAGACTGGGCTTGCAGGTTCTGGCATGACGTGGTACCTCTGCAGCCCACTTTTCCCTCTCAACCTCTTAAATTTTTCCTATTCTCTAACCCACTCATTTCAAAGCTTTCAAATCATGCTTGAAACTGTGAGACCATTCTTCAAAATTCTCATTCACCATCTTTGATGAGAGCATGTCCAAAGGAGTGCACTTTGAAACATACTTAGCAGAATTCCTCTAAACTCTAATCCTGAGAAAGCCACGAAATGCAGACAGAACCCCCCTTTCATCACTTGACAGTCTTAGAAGACCTGCTCCACAACTGCCCGGTGTCCCCATCCTCAAGGATGAAAGCATCAGGCATACTTAGAAATCTCAGCGATGACAAGAAAGCTGTGATGTTGCTTTATTTTTTGACTGTTTCTCTTTATTTGCATATTATTTTGAAACAAGGATATTTTGGATGAAAGCAGACAAAAATGAGTAATAACAAAGGTTCACTAGACAGTTACAGTTATTACAGACTAATGAATTTCTTCCATTAAATGGTGCACTAAGATGAACTTGATTTTCACACTATAGCAAATGTTGCAGTCTTTTTTAGAAAGCAATGATATAATTGAATGCTGATCACTTTTGAGATGGTACAGAAAAGTTAGTTCACATTATCTTGTTTAAATACAGAGACAATTTTAAGAAAATTAAGTAAGGACAGTCTATGAATTCTTCAAAACATTTCTAAGGATCAGTCAATGAAAACACAATTATACCACCCTCCTTCCTCCTTTGGTATATATGTCCATTCTTTAATATTAACCGATATTAACTTGTTTCTTTGCCTATACAATATATAAATAGGTATTCCTACACATGCATACATATTTTCTCCATGCATGTATATGCATATGTGTGTATTTTCCATCTCTCTGTTAGAAAGCAAATTTTCCGAAGACTCTTCTTTTAGCTTCCTGCACACAATAGACCGTATTATAGTAAAAAGAATACACCACAGAGCCAGAAAGGTCAGGGTCAGTTTCTCGATCCAACACTCACCAGCCCTGAGCTGCAATTATTTTGTCTTTTAAAGGAGAGATCATAATAGCAGCTTCTCAAAAGACTGTCAAAATTAAATCAGATAGCATTTTACAAAAGGTGTAATACATAATATAGGTGCGCAATAAATCAGTTTCCTCCACAAAGAACTTGGTACACAATGAGAACTCATTAAAAGCTGTTACGTGGACCAGGGCTGATCTTGGTTGAAAGAGAACTGACAACAGAGCATCGGACACTGGGAGCACCATCATAAAGCATCTCTGGACCCACACCTCACCCTTCATTATCACTCTCTGTTGACTGATTTCAGGGCAGAAAGGAAGATGGTGCTAGATTCATTTTACATTGAGATTTTTCCCTATAAGCAAACAGATTTTTAACCCAAGTACGACCACCCTCTCTGTCAGACACAGATTACCCAAATTATGCCTGTATCCACCCTCCAGTTTCCCATATATCCTGAAATTATCTTCACTTCCTTAATCATCATTATGTTGTGTAAATGACTACTCTTCTCCCTTGGAGGAAAAGGTGACCGGGAAGAGAACACCTCCCATTAAGATATAATTATACCAATTTAAAGAAACCAAAGGGCCACCTCTTTAATAGCTGACCTATTTCCTTTCTACTTTAAGTTCTTTCTGTCTTAAAAGTTCCTTTCTTTTTTATAGCTTTACACTGTACCAGTTCTTTACAGTAAATAAGAATGACTTTGTGTTACTTTTAAAAATACAATTCCCATACCTCAACCAGAGATCCATAGGAATTCTTGAATGAGAACTGGACCTTTCTACTTTTAATAAGCACCCAGTGAATTTAATGGAGGGGATCCATGGGTTATAAATTGAGAGATAATGCTTATCCTACTGAAAAATTAAAGTTGTCCATTTTGTTTCATTTGCAGTACTGTTTACCTTCATCTGTCTAAACATGTGAAATGTTAATGTCTATAAATTCTGTCTGCTGTCAGTGGTTGCTGGTTGTCAGTGCTTGCTGGTGAATATAGTCAGCAGACATGTCCATCAATATTATTATATTATTATATATTTATATATTATATTATTATTTAATAAATATATTCTTCTCTTCCCAAATCTCTTCCCTGTAAACTTACACCTGAAAAAGTTTTCTTTAACCTTCTGTTGTATTTTTTTGTAAAAGTAATGTGTTGATTTCTTCATGTTCAAAGAACAGTATAAAATCAGAATTTAGAGAAAACAATAGTATTTGAAGAATAATGTTTACCTGATCTGAATTTCTTCTAACTTTTAAATTCTAAAATTCAGTTCAATTCAGTTCAGTGGCTCAGTCGTGTCCGACTCTTTGCAACCCATGAAACTGTAGCACGTCAGGCCTCCCTGTCCATCACCAATTCCTGGAGTTCACCCAAACTCATGTCCATTGAGGTGGTGATGCCATCCAAGCATCTCATCCTCTGTCATCCCCTTCTCTTCCTGCCCTCAATCTTACCCAGCATCAGGGTCTTTTCAAATGAGTCAACTCTTTGCATCAGGTGACTAAAATACTGGAGTTTCAGCTTCAATATCAGTCCTCCCAATGAACACCCAGGACTGATCTCGTCTAGGATGGACTGGTTGGATCTCTTTGCAGTCCAAAGGACTCTCGAGGGTCTTCTCCAACACCACAGTTCAAAACATCAATTCTTCAGCACTCAGCTTTCTTTATAGTCCAACTGTCACATCTATACATGACTATTGGAAAAACCATAGGCTTGACTAGGTGGACCTTTGTTGACAAATAGTGGTTTTCATTTTGAACAGGTTAAAGTAGTGAAGGAGCTATGTAGCTGAAGTAGTGAAGAAGCATATCAGAAATATGCTTAAAGAAAAAAGTAGCAGAGTTCAATGTTATATGCCACCCTGGATGGGAGTAAGGTTTTGGGGAAATTGGATACATGTATATTTATGGCTAAGTCCCTTCACTGTTCACCTCAAACTATCACAACATTGCTAACTGGTTATACCCCAATACGAAATGTTTTTGGTGTTAAAAAAAAGAGGAAAAAAAAGAAGCATGTTATTTGATAAATCTTTCCATCTGTTTCTGATTTGCCTTCCCAGTTATGAACCAGTGGCCTTAAAAAGAAATTGCCTATAGAGAATGGAAATCCTTGGCAATAGTCAATGGAAATGAAGAAGGGAAAAGCTTCAGGAGGGCTGATTTCTTGATCTGAGTGCTTTTGACACAAATATGTTCAGCTTATGAGAATTCACTGAGTTGTAAAAATATTTAATGCATACTTTCCTATATATACAGTATATTTCAGTAAAAAAATAAAAACCTGCCACAATCACTGTCAAAAAATGAAATTCCCTTTATATTTCAATATACCTGTTTCTTCAAAGCATTCCAGTTGGCACATTTATTTTAGCAAATGTACATAATAAGTTTAATCCTTTTTCACTCTATCCATTCTCTGAACATCTCCTAGGCTGACTCAAGCATAATTATGCTTCACTTTCTATACAATTTTTAGATCAGGAAGTTGTTGTTTGTTTTCTGTTGAGACATATCTTTCATCTACAATGAAGCAGAATTGAAAGTATTTTTTGCTTCAAATTAGAGATTATACTCAGAAAAATTCATTCCAATTCCCCCCACATTATAACTCCCCTACACAAAGTCCAGACTCAGATCAATGTAGCCTGAAATCAAATTTAGAATCTTGAGTTTGATAGGATTATATATTTAAATAAAAGCTATTTTCTATAGTAATATTGTAAAAAGTAAGGCAGACAAAGGGTAGACATAAAATCATCATGGATTATAGAACAGTACTTGAAAAAGGCAGGAAGCCTTGAAAAGTCTGATTAAATTTGTGAAGTCTCTAGCTCTTAGTTGATTCATGAACAAATATACAGGGTATTAAAATTCTCATAACTATGTAGGACTCTCTATCAATTACAGAGCCTGCATGTTCTTCATTTTTAAGATCCCATTAGGAGTTTTATACTTTTCAAACTATTTTCTTCTCAAAGCAGAAATTTAAAAAAAAATAGCATTCCAATATTTTACTCAGAGAAAATAAATTTTTAATATGAGGATAAAATTTTCAGAGTCCAAGCTAGTACACTGTAAACTTATTACTATTTAGTTTCTAACTTTTAAAGAAAACAGCCTCAAAATAATTATGATTTCTCTATTAGAGAAGTTGATTGTGTCTAGGTACATCATTGGATTTATTTTGAAAATCCAACTATAATAATTTCATCCCATTATCTTCTTAAATTTGTCTTGTTCTTTTAAAACATATATAGTTTTTAAAATTTATACTATTTATTTACAGAAAGAAGCATAAGTTTAATCTTTATGGTTGGTTTCAGTTTTTTCTCATGTATAATTTTAATTAAGCATATAATATATTATAATGTACTATAATATATACCATTGTTGGTGTTGTTTAGTCATTCTGTCATGTTCAACCCCATGGACTGTAGCCCACCAGGCTCCTCTGTCCATGGGATCTCCCAGGCAAGAACACTGGAGTGGGTTGTTATTTCCTTCTCCATAGTATGTAACATGACTTGGGACAAATAGAACTCAAGGTAAAAACACATTCTATTTTTCTCAAAACAAAACAAACTAAAAGACAGTTGTCAAACACAATGTATCTTTATCTTTTGTTGAACTGTTTTGAGAGTATATAGAAAAACATTTTGGAATGAGACAGAACAGGACAGGGAGCACTAGTATATAAAGAAGAGAAATCCATTTCTTGACAAAATTTCAGTTTAAATATCAAAAGTGTTTTTCCACATTAAGCAAATAATGAATTGGAGATCTACACATTCCTTGATGTGGTTCATGCCATTTTAAACAAATTAACTTTAGACAAAGGAAAAGAGAACTCACCGATACATTGCTGACCAGCAGGGAGGATTCCTCTGGAGACCAAGGTCTGCAATCAAGTGTGTGCATCCAGACTCTATCAGCAACTTTGAGGGCTGGATTAAGGGGAAGAGGGAAGTCACTGATGATCTAACTAGAACCAGTCTGACGAGTCTTGGCTAGTTGATGGAGACTGTGTTACTAATAAGACAAAGTCAAATTTTATAGGGAGCAAGAAAGCATAAATAATACTGGTACTTTCTAGGAGCGGGAACTAAAAAGCTATTGTCTTCAGATTATAATAATTTAAAAGTGTTACTATAAACCATATAAACTAGATTTTTTCAATAAAAGTCAGATATTTAAATCTAGAAAAAAAATAAATCATCTTTCTCAACCTCACATTTCCAATAAGAAACTGAGGTTTAATTAAGTTAAATTGGTCAAAATCACAGTTACTACCTCTATATAGTAATAACAGCTATTTCTTTAAAGAATATTTTTGCTTATTAATAAAAGGTGCTATGGGGAAATATATATATATATAAAGGAAGACATGATGTTTGTTGCTTATAAGGATGATTATTTTTTTTAATTGGAGGATAATTCCTTTACAATGTTGTGTTGGATTCTGCTGTGCAACAGGGAAGGAACATAGATGCAGACATAGAGAACAAACTGTGGACACAGCCGGGGAAGGAGAGGGTGGGATGAACCGAGAAAGTAGCATTGGCATACACACACACACACACACACACACACACACACACACATACACACACACACATATATATATACAGTATCATGTGTAAAATAACTAGTGGGAAGCTGTTATATAACACCTTTTTTTTTTTTTAACTAATCTGACATGCTTTCCACTCTACCATGCATATAATAAAAGTTTTACTTTGGTATTTATTGAAAATACAGTAAAGATTAGAAAAGCATTAATATCTCAAAATTACGTGCCACCATTCTTCTAGAAAATTCATATAGTTTGCATATATTAATCCTCAGTTAGGACAGTGGTGTTCCTATGGTGGAGACAGGCATATCCACCAACACAGTCATTATTATCTTATTTATGAGAAGGCAATAATCTAGTTTTTTAAAATGCGTACTGACACAGGTATATGCAAATGTCTGTGTATTTGTGTCAGGTAAAATCTTTAAACTGCCTCCTCTAATCCCTGTAAACTAGGTGTTTCTCCTTTATGTTCTCATGGTATCATAACCCTTACCATAATGTATTAGAAGTTTTTGTTTATTTTATCTCAACCCCACTAAACTGTAAATTCTTAACAGACAGTAACTTTATTTCTAAAACATATGGGCTCTCAAAAATATGCATGGAAAGCAGAGAGGGAAGGACAGAGAAAGCAGGTATGTGGAACCAATTCTAAAAATCACTGTAAAGAAGGCAAATAAATATGGTTGAATACTTCTACTCAGCCATTTAACCAATGGCTCATCTGAGCAGCTGTAAAAAGTTGGGATCCACAGTGAAGTGTGGGATTAGGCTGCCAAGAACTGGAATCATTCTCTAACAGTAACTCAAGAAACCTCTTCTTTGAAGCATTCTGTAATTGGGACTGGAGAGCAACACCTCAGCTTTCTTTATTCTAACTAAGAGATAACACTGAAGAAAAGCATGGCTATCTACTCGAAGTTATTCAGTGTATAGTATCATGTTTCTGTCTGCTCACTTGAAATTACAACTCAGCCAGAAACAAAGAGGAAACAATGATGAAGTAGAAACTTCCAAGTTATGAGATTAATCTTTTCTTCTTTTCTAGCCCTTAGGAAATGAAATCTCCATTAATTAAATGTTAATACTAGCTTCACATACTATATTCTACTTTACATTAAAATTTTATTAAAATTTTGATTATACTTTTTCGTTCAAAGGAAGACATTCTCCCCAGATTGATTTTGGGCTAAGACGTGTTAGACTCATTTTAACAGGACCTCAAGACTTTTTTTCTCTATGAAAATCTACATTCCAAACTCAAAGAAATCCTTTATATGGTCCTATATTCTTATATACTTAGGTTTCCTGTGCTGTCCACAGGACACTCAGTCGTGTCCAACTCTTTGCGACCTCATTGACTCTAGCCCACCAGGCTTCTCTGTCCATGGGATTTCTCAGGCAAGACTACTAGAGTGGGTTGCCATTTCCTACTACAGGGATCTTCCCGACCCAGGGATCGAACCAAAGTCTCTTGCATCTTGTGCAGTGGCAGATGGATTCTTATCCATTGAGCCATTGGCAAAGCCCATACTTAGGTTTATGTATTCCTAAAAATGGAAATAGTGACAGACTTTATTTTGGGGGACTCCAAAATCACTGCAGATGGTGACTAGAGCCATGAAATTAAAAGAACATTTTCTCCTTGGAAGAAAAGTTATGACCAACCTAGACAGCGTATTAAAAAGCAGAAAGATTACTTTGCCGACAAAGGTCCGTCTAATCAAAGCTATGGTTTTCCCAGTAGTCATGTATGGATGTGAAAGTTGGACTATAAACAAAGCTGAGTGCTGAAGAATTGATGCTTTTGAACTGTGGTGTTGGAGAAGACTCTTGAGAGCCCCTTGGACTGTAAGAGGATTAAATCAGTCCATCCTAAAGGAAATCAATCCTGAATGTTCATTGGAAGGACTGATGCTGAAGCTGAAACTCCAATACCTTGGCCACCTGATGCAAAGAACTGACTCATTGGAAAAGACCCTGATGCTGGGAAAGATTGAAGGCAGGAAGAGAAGGAGATGACAGTGGATGAGATGGTTGGATGGCATCACCGACTCGATGGACATGAGTTTGAGCAAGCTCTTGGAGTTGGTGATGGACAGGAAAGCCTGGTATGCTGCTTCCACGGGGTCACAAAGAACCGGACATGACTGAGTGACTGAACTGAACTGAATCCTTTGTCTATCATGTGAAGAAAATGTATTCAGAGTTACCTCCTTGTGTCTGAGTTAGGGTGGACTGTCTTTCCTGTGTCCTTCTGTGCAACACAGAAGCTGAGTCAGAAGGAATGTATTTGTGGATTTAGGTGTCTTGGAAACCCACAGCAGATGTGTCACATCGTTGTTCAGTTGATAGGTTGTATCCAACTCTTTTCGACCCTATCAACTGCAGTGTGCCAGGCTTCTCTGTCCTTCAGTACCTTCCAGAGTTTGCTCAGACTCATGTGCATTGAGTTAAGGATGCTATCTAACCATCTCATCCTCTGCTTCACCCTTCTCCTTTTGTCTTTAATCTTTCCCAGCATCAAAGTCTTTTCTAATGACTGTCAGCTCTTCGCATCAGGTGACCAAAGTATTGGAGCTTTAGCTTCAGCATCAGTCCTTCCAGTGACTATTCAAGACTGATTTCCTTTAGGATTCACTGGTGTGATCTCTTGCAGTCTGAGGGACTCTCAAGAGTTTTCCCAACACCACAGTTCAAAAGCACCAGTTCTTCGGTGTCCAGCCTTCTTTATGGTTCAACTCTCACATTTGTACATGACTAGTGGAAAAGCCATAGCTTTGACTAGATGGACCTTTATTGGCAAAGTGATGTCTCTGCTTTTTTAACATACTGTCTAGGTTTGTCATACCTTTTCTTCCAAGGAGCAAGCGTCATTTAATTTCACCATCTGCAGTGATTTTGGAGCTCAAGGAAATAAAATTGGTTAATGCTTCCACTTTTTCCTCTTCTATTTGCCATGAAGTGATGGGACCTGATGCCATGATCTTATTTTCTCAATATTAAGTTTTAAGCCAACAAAAACTAGTTCCTCTGCCTTTTCTAAATCTAGCTTGTACATTGTAAATTCTCAGTTCATGTACTGCTGAAACCTAGCTTGAAGGATTTTGAGCATAACCTTACTAGTATGTGAAATGAGCACAATTGCACAGTAGTTTGTACATTCTTATCAATCACTGCCCTTCTTTAAGATTGAAATGAAAACTGACCTCTTCCAGTCCTGTGTCCACTGCTGGGGTTTCCAAATTTGCTGACATACTGAGTGTAGCACTTTAAAAGCATCATCTTTTAGGATTTTAAATAGTTCAGCTGGAATTCCATCACCTTCAATAACTTTGTTTGTAGAGTAATGCTTCCTAAGGCCCACTTGACTTCAGACTTCAGGATGTCAGGCTCTAGATGACTGATCACACCACTGTGGCTATCTGCATCATTAAGGCCTTTTATGTCTAGTTTTTCTGTGTATTCTTGCCACCTGTTCTTAATATCTTCCACTTCTATCTGGTCCTTATCATTTCTGTCCTTTATTGTGCCTGTCCTTGAATGAAATGTTCCCTTGATATCTCCAATTTTCTTGAAGAAATATCTAGTCTTTCCCATTCTATTGTTTTCCTCTACTTTGCACTGTTCATTTAAGAAGGCCTTTTTTTATGCAATCAAGTTTTTAATAAAAAGATACTGTTTTTAACATGGTCAAATATATTTGACTAAGTCCAGATTTAAAAAAAACAAAAGTGTCTAGCCCAACTGTACCACCATACAGCTTTGTACAGAACATTTCATAGATCACCAGAAAATACATCTGAGCACAAAAATAAAAAATATTTTAAAAGAATCATTTTATTTCTGCAAAACAGACACATAAAACTGAAAAGTTATGAAATTAAACAAAAGTAAATTATTTTAAATGATCATTAAAATGTGTCTGTATATTTGTTATGCCCATTTTCCTAGAGTTCAAAACTTGAGGCATTATTCAGAAATGCTTTTTTAATTTTAATTATCTTTAGAATCAAGTGAAACATATTAAATACTAGGGCCAGTTTTCTTCCATCTTTCAGAGATTCATGGAATAAGAAACTAATCTAGTACAAACTGAAGATTAAGTATTTCTGGGCAGTGGAGAGATAGTGAGTAGATAATGTGGACGTCGACTTCACATCAGTCCAGCCAGAGCAGGCATTTTGCACATTAGAAATGGAGTGGGACCAGTCTAACTTTGTTCAGAATAGGTTTTCTTTTGCTAAGAAGGCTTCTTATCTCTCCTGGCTGTTCTCTGGAACTCTTTTCAGTTGCTTATATCTTTTCCTTTCTCCCTCACTTTTTGCTTCTCTTCTTTCCTCAGTTATGCATAAAGCCTCCTCACACAATCACTTTGCCTTCTTGCATTTCTTTTATTTTGGATGGTTTTGGTTTTGGTCACTGCCTCCTGTACAATGTTACAAACCTCCATCTACAGTTCTTCAGACACTCTATCAGAGCTAATCCTTTGAATCTGTTCATCACCTCCACTGTATAATCATAACGGATTTGATTTTGGTCATACTTAAATGGCCTAGTGGTTTTCCCTAGTTTCTTCCATTTAAGTCTGGATTTTGAATAAGGAGCTCATAATCTGAGCCACAGTCAACTCCAGGTCTTGTTTTGCTGACTGTATGGAGCTTCTCCATATTCAGATGCAAAGAATATAATCAATCTGATTTCAGTGTTAACCATCTGAAGATGTTCATGTGTAGAGTTGTCTCTTGTGTTGCTGGAAGAGGATATTTGCTATGACCAGCATGTTATCTTGACGAATCTCTGTTAGCCTTTGCTCTGCTTCATGTAGTACTCCAAGGCCAAACTGCCTGTTACTCCAGGTATCTCTTGACTTCCTACTTTTGCATTCCAATCCCCTATGATGAAAAGGACATTTTTTTTTGGGTGTCAGTTCTAGAAGTTCTTGGAGGTCTTCATAGAACCATTCAACTGCAGCTTCTTTGGCCTTAGTGGTTGGGGCACAGATTTGCATTACTGTGATGTTGAAGGGTTTGCCTTGGAAACAAACAGATCATTCTGTAATTTTTGAGATTGCACCCAAGTACTAGATTTTGAACTCTTTTGTTGACTATGAGGGCTACTCCATTTCTTTTAAGAGATTCTTGTCCACAGTAGTAAATATAATGGTCATCTGAGTTAAATTCACCCATCCATTTTATTAATAGTTCACTGATTCCTAAGATGTTAGTGTTCAATTTTGCCATCTCCTGCTTGAAAAGTGAAAGTGTTAATCGTTCAATCATGTCCAACTCTTTGCCACCCTATAGACTGTAGCCCGCTCATCCATCCATGGGATTCTCCAGACAAAAATACTGGAGTGGATTGCCATTTCCTTTTTCAGGGGTTTTTCCCGACCAAGGGATTGAACCCAGGTCTCCCACATTGCAGGTAAATTCTTTACTATCTGACCCACCAGGGAAGCCCTATCTCCTGCTTGACCACATCCAATTTACCTTAATTCATGGACCTAACATTCCAGATTCCTATGCAATATTGTTCTTTACAGTGTCAGACGTTACTTCCACCCTCAGACTCAGTCACAACTGAGCATCATTTCCACTTTGGCCCAACTGTTTCATTTTTCCCTGGAACTATAACTAATTGCCCTCCACTCCCCGGTAGCATGTTGGACACCTTCTGATCTGAGGGGCTTATATTCTGGTGTCATATATTTTTGCCTTTTCATACTATTCATAGGGTTCTTGAGGCAAGAATCCTGGAGTGGGTTGCCATTTCCCCCTCTAGTGGACCACATTTTGTCAGAACTCTTCACTATGATCATCCGCCTTGGATGCCCCAGCATGGCATAGCTCATAGCTTCATTGAGTTACACAAGCCCTTTCGCTACAACAAGGCAGTGATCCATGCAGGGGACTCTTCTCCCTTGTTCTCTCTTTACACATATGTGGAGATGGGTGATGATAGTTGTTAGGAGAGCAAATCTTTTGACTTCGTAGGGTGTCTAACCCTGCCAGAGGGCAATGACTGTTGCCAATTTTTGGCATCACTTTGGAGATTTTCATAGGAAGCTGATGCTAAAGCTGAAGCTCCAGTACTTTGGCCACCTGATGTGAAGAGCTGATTCATTGGAAAAGACCATGATGCTGGGAAAGATTAAAGTCAGGAGAAGGGAGCTAGAGAGGATGAGATGGTTAGATAGCATCATTGACTCAATGGGCATGAATTTGCAAAATCTCTGGGAGATAGTGAAGGAAAGAAAAGCCTGGTATGCTTCAGTTCATAGGGTCACAAAGAGTCAGACATGTCTTAGTGACTGAACAATAGCAATTCTATATCAAGAGCCACTTTCTTTCTTTCTTTTTTTTTTTTTTTTGGCTGTACTTTTTTTTTTTTTTTTTTTTTTTTTTTTTGGCCATTGCTCCTCTGGGACACAGTCCCTAGGAGTCAGGGACTTCAGTAGTTGTGGCTCTCGGGCCCTAGAGCACAGATTCAGTAGTTGTGATGCATGGGCTCAGTTGCCCCACAGCGTGTGGGAGCCTCCCAAATGAAACCATGTCTCCTGCATTGGTAGTGGATTCTTTATCCCTAAGCCACCAGGGAAGCTTAATCTGTCATATTATAGTGACAGATTTTTGTGTCTGTTGCATACCTGAAATGGAAGAGAAAAGAGGGCTAACAGTGGAAAAGTAAACGTCCAGATACAAGACAGTCCTTTGCTTACGTAACCTGAGGTCAGGACTCTACATCTGTAGAGTAGAGCATACAAAAGGTAGGCACAGGGCTTTCTTCACTTGTTTCCTCACTCAGCTCTATTACTCAGCCCTGATTAACTGTGCGTCGTCACAGACTATCCTTCTATCTCCACCTTAGAGGAGTTCACCATTGCTTGGGTGTGTTTGTTTCTGAATTACTCAATGGGAAATGAGTGTCACATCATATTCACTCAATCAAGATGGTTCCAGAACAAATGCCAATGTCATTACCACTACCCCGTTTTTTTGCAGAGAAACAAGAAAGAAAAATTAAAGTTAAAATTTTTGACTGATATAGTCTTTTAATGATAGAGTAATTGAAATAATCAGTTCACTATAAATATTAAATTAAATTTTAATCCAGTTAGCCCATATATTTCTTTTAAAAATGTATTTTAGTTAAATACAGAGTTCTGTGGAGAAGGAAATGGCAACCCACTCCAGTATTCTTGCCTGAAGAATCCCATGGACAGAGGAGCCTGGCAGGCTACTGTCTACAGGGTCACAAGAGTCGGACATGACTTAACAGCTAAACCACCACCACCATACAGAGTTCTGAGGTTAGCAAGTAGAATGATTAATTGCTTTCTCAACCAGGAAGGCACAGGAGGAGAGGCCAGTACCGATGGTTTGAAGCCCCACCTGTTAAGAGATGGGCTTAAGGGAAAAGAAAGATTAGAGCAACTGATTCTGCTTGGCAAAGATTTCACAGAAGACCAGTGAAAAAATGAAAGTGTTAGTTGTTCAGTTGTATCCAACTCTATGCGACCCCATGGGCTGTAGCCCACCAGGCTCCTCAGTCCATGAATTCTCCACGCAAGGATACTGGAGTCTGTAGCCGTTCCCTTCTCCAGGGGATCTTCCTTATCCAGGGATTGAACCTGGGTCTCCTCCATTGTAGGGAGATTCTTTACCAGCTGAGCCACCATAGAAAGCCAAGGACTCACCAATGATTAAGATGTCACCAAGATAACAAAGAAATTTCATTACTGGAAGAAGAAGCAACATGAGTAAAAAATACCAAGACTTGAATAAAATTCCCAACACATGTGAAAGATGCTCACCAAAAAAGTTCAGGCTGAAAAGAATACAATTATTTTTCTAATTTCCATCCCAAAGTAATCAATGCCTTTGTGCTCATTCCTTCTTGTTAAATCAGTGTAATAAGTGTTAGAAGCAAACCCTGGAAACAATTTCCCACTTTTGACTATCCCTTTGCTTCTAAGAAGCCACTCTGTGTGGTTAAACAAGAGCAAGTTTTCATTCAAATATAGAAAACTACTACCAAGATATTACTTCCTTGTCTCCCAGTTCATACTGTATCATGTTGTTGGAACATATTCCTGAGCCACTTAAGGAGCCCTGCTCTGAGCTTCATAAGACACGATACTTCATATAACATGCATTTCTTAGCTCGTTTTGTAATTGTCTATACATTCCTGGTGTCTCTGATAACAGTGGATTGTATACTTTCTTTTAACTACACTATTCCCAAAGCCTACCTAAGTGCCAGACACATAGTTTAGCTCAGTTCAGTTTAGTTCAGTCACTCAGTCATGTCCAACTCTTTGCAAACCCAAGGACAGTAGCATGCCAGGCTTCCCTGTCCATCACCAACTCCCAGAGCTTCCTCAAATAACATCTATCAAGTTGGTGATGCCATCCAACCATCTCATCCTCTGTCGTCCACTTCTTCTGCCTTCAATCTTGCCCAGCATCAGGGTCTTTTCCAATGAGTCATATCTTCACATTAAGTGTCCAAAGTACTGGATTTTCAGCTTCAGCATTGGTCCTTCCAATGACCATTCAGGACTGATTTCCTTTAGGATTGACTGGCTGGATCTCCTTGCAGTCCAAGGGACTCTCAAGAGTTTTCTCCAACACCACAGTTCAAAAGCATCAATTCTTCCATGCTCAGCTTTCTTTGTGGTCCAACTCACATCCGCACATGATTACTACAGAAACCATAGCTTTGACTAGATGGACTTTGTCAGCAAGGTAATGTCTCTGCTTTTTAATATGCAGTCTAGGTTTGTCATAGCTTTTCTTCCAAAGAGCAAGTGTCTTTTAATTTCATGGCTGCAGTCACCATCTGCAGTGATTTTGGAGCCTAAAAAAATATAGTCTGCCATGGTATCTATTGTTTTCCCATCTATTTGCCATGAAGTGATGGCATGATCTTAGTTTTTTGAATACTGAGTTTTAAGCCAGCCTTTTCTCTCTCCTCGTTCATTTTCATCAAGAGACTCTTAAGTATCTCTTTGCTTTCTGCCATAAGGGTATTGTCACCTTCATATCTGAGGTTATTGATATTTTTCCCAGCAATCATGATTCCAGCTTTTTCTTCATTCAGCCCAGCATTTTGCATAATGTACTCTACATGTAAATTAAATAAGTAAGGTGACAATATACAACCTTGACATATTCCTTTCTCAATTTTTAACTAGTTCATTGTTCCATGTCCAGTTCTAACTGTTGCTTCTTGACCTGCATACAGATTTCTCAGGAGGCAGGTCAGGTGGTCTGCTATCTCTTTAAAAATTTCCCACAGTTTGTCATGATCCACCCAGTCAAAGGCTTTGGCATAGTCAGTAAAGCAGAAGTAGATACTTTTCTGGAATTCTCTCGTTTTTTCTATGATCCAGTGGGTGTTGGCAATTTGATCTCTGGTTCCTCTGCATTTTCAAAATCCAGCTTGAACATGTGGAAGCTCTCGGTTCATGTACTGTTGAAGCCTGGCTTGGAGAATTTTGAGCATTACCTTGATATGTTAGTGTGTGAGATGGGTGCAATTGGTGGTAGTTTGACTATTCTTTGCTATTGCCTTTCTTTGGGATTGGAATGAAAACTGACCTTTTCCAGTCCTGTGGCCACTGCTGAATTTTCCAAATTTGCTGGCATATTGAGTGCAGCACTTTCACAGCATCATATTTTAGGATTTGAAATACCTCAGCTGGAATTCTATCACCTTCACTAGCTTTGTTCATAGTGATGCTTCCTAAGGCCCACTTGATTTCACATTACAAGATACCTGACTTTAGGTGAGTGATCACATCATTCTGCTTATCTGGGTCATTAAGATCTTTTGTGTATAGTTCTGTGTATTCTTGCCACCTGTTCTTAATAGCTTCTGCTTCTGTTAGGTCTATACCATTTTTTCCCTCAATTGTGCCCATCTTTGCATGAAATTTTCCCTAAGTATCTCTAATTTTCTTGAAGAGATCTTTAGTCTTTCCCATTCTATTGGTTTTTTTTTTTTTTTCTATTTCTTTGCATTTGTCACTTTCTTATCTCTCTTTGCTATTCTTTGGAACTCTGCATTCAGATGCAGACACATAGTTGACATTCAGTAAATATCTGTTAGATGAACAAGTATCTTCTCCCTTGTGTTTTTGTACATCAGAAATCTTCTTTTTAGGGTACTGAAAAGAATCAGGGTACTGGGCCAGATCTGGCCAAGCTGAGTCAGTAGGTCTGGCAACTAAGGATTAGGTCCTAGGGTAGGTCACACCAGCTGAGGTTCCTGTGGAGAAAAGCAAGAGCGTTGATATCAAGTCCAAGTCCTTAAAGAGAATGCACTTTCAAAATCAAGGAAACAGAGGGGAGAATCAGGGTTTTAAATGCAGAGAGAAGCCTAGGCTATTCCTCTCAAACTGGGAATCTTGTGTTCACAGGTGTATTCGTCGAGGTGCCTTGGAAGCCTGGAAGCCATAAGACCAACATGTACCATCTCCCTACAGTATCAAATTTATTCAATGGTGAGTAATTTAGAAATTCCATTTCTATTAAACATAACCTAAAATACACATCTTCACAGATTTTAACTGTAAAAATGAGATTTCAAAATAACTCTGTGCTTTCAAGTGAGCCATTTTAATGTGTATGCCAAGTTCCTAGAGTCATGTGATTTTCCTCTTGATGTTGGGGATGCTGCAGCATGAATTTCTGAGAAGCATAGATAGGGTAAGAAACTAAGCAATACCAAACTCTCAAAGAAATACATTGGGAACAATTCGAGAAGGATCTTGAGCACCCGACAAGAGCAATGTTGGGCTCTCCTTACCTAATCTTACTGATTTGCATAAAGGTGAATTCTATGGATTAGAGAAAATGATAAGTAGGTGATTAGATCTTCTTTTTAACTAAAACCAACTTTTTTCTTACTACAAAAATAATGTATAAAACAAGATTCATCACAAGTTGATAATTGTTGAAGCTAAGTGATGGATACTTGAGGGTTCATTATACTATTTCCTATATTTTGGGGTTGATTTGAAAGTTTTCCACACTAAAAGCTTAAGGAGACAACAACAGCACATACTTAATTATAGAAGACTACAACATACAGGCAAGCAAAAGGAACAAATGTAAAAGAAATGTAATTCCAATGCCCAATACTTTCATAATATGGGATTAATTTTCTATTCTATTCAAAGACATTAGATAGATATTTTTTTTTAATTGTATTGGACTCTCCAAATGCAAGTCATCCTATACTCCACTGAGTATTCTGATTTGGGAAACTGATCTTAGCTTAGTGAATAAGTCTGAGTATGAAGTCACATTCCTTTTCCCTACGAGTTTAGAAATCTGAATATGATGCAGTTCTAACCAATGATAAATTAAGAGGTGGTTGCTAGAGACTTTTAGAAAGATTCCTCTTTGGTCTTTACAGCAAGTGATAGTCTGTCATTCTCTCCTTCTCCCTTTGAATGTGAATGAGGAATCAACTTCTTTCAATTATTTTGGGAGCCAGTTGGAGGATAAAGCAGATATTTTGAGTGAGAGAGCAAAGAGAAGTAAACTAGTTCCTTTATAACATTGTTAGCTCACTGAACCAACAACCCGAAAGCCTTCCCTATCTCTGGTCTAGACCAATTGGATAAACACATCTAATAATTGCAATAAATAAATATATCATTTTAAATTCATTTTAGCAACTCTTCTGGTGATTCAATGACTAAGACTCCACGCTTCCAATTCAAGGGGTCCAGATTCAATCCCTGGTCGGAGAACTAGTTCGACATCCCACAACTAAGAGTTCCCATGACAAAACTAAAGACCCCACACGTTGCAACAAAGATCAAAGATCCTGCTGGTCACAGTGAAGACCTGGTGCAGCCAAACAAATAGATAAATAAAAATACGATATTTAAAAAATAAGCAAATTAATTCATTTTGAGTTGGATGTTCTATTACTTGCTGCCAAAACTATCCTAACTCACACATTCAACTTAGTCTTTGTGTCTACTTAAGGATATATCATGAACATCTTCCCGTGTCAATAAATTCAATTCTATAGCATCATTTTGTTTTTGTTTTGTTTTGGTTTTTTTGGTCTTGCTGTGTGGCTTAGTTCCCCAACCAGGGATCAAACCCATGTCCCCCTGCAGTGGAAGTTCAGAATCCTAAGTACTGGGAATTCCCTACAGCATTGTTTTGAATACCTATTCTATTGTACACTTTTTATTTTTTTTTTACTTTTTTAAAAATTAATTTATTTATTTATTTTACTTTACCACATTGTATTGGTTTTGCCATACATTGGCTTGAATCTGCCATTGGTGTACATGTGTTCCTCATCCTGAACCCCCCTCCTACCTCCCTCCCCATCCCATCCCTCTGGGTCACTTATACCTCCCCAACATCTTCAAAGTTTAATTGCAATTTTCTTGTAGTACTATCAGATGCATGAAGTTCTTTACAAGTAAATCCATTAAGGACAAAATCTCAATATGTTTTCTTAAGGCAGGACTACATCTCCATTGAGTGACCACTATAAGACAGCAACTACATTTAAGACCATTGTTACCCAAGTTCGAGATTTGACACCAAGATAGTAATTCTTTCCTGTAAATGCATGGAAAGTTTTACATGGTATTGTCTTCTTTTCCACCCTTAATCAGGGCAAAAGTTACTATAACTTGATACTAGAACCATTTACCACCTCATATAGGATGTTATGCAAGTTATTTCTAGCTGAGCTGAAGGCAACTGTAAGGGCTCAGTGGCAAGAGATTTGTGATGACTGTTTTCCTGATATATTCACACATCAGTATGAGTATGAATGGTTCTTTCCATAAACTGATCTCAGAGTTGAGAACCTTTTCTTAGGCTAGTTATCAAAATATTCAAAGCACAACAAATACCAATTCCTGAGAACCCTTTCTGGGAATTCTTTATATGTGTTCTCTATTATTTCATATTGTTTGTCGGTTCTTGATATCATACCTATGAAAAGCTCAGTCTTCTTACCAGTAGGAGACATTTTATCTAGCTAAATGTCACAGACAAGAGAAAGATCACAGACAAGGATTCTCTTGGGAAAGTTTTAACCTAGGAGTTGAGACCAGCAACACAAGTTCTCCATGCCTCAATATGATGAAATCTAGGAAAAGAAGCTAGACCCAGATACCACTGGCAGGATAATCACCTAGAATACCACAAAGGGAGGAGCCAGGCAAGTCAACTCTAGAATATTCTCTTCCCACTCCTACAAAGTAAATAGTATCAACTTCCTTGTAGGAAGATAAATTTGGACACTTTTCGCGGAGACAGAGCCCAGCATGCTAGAGAGCTGATGACACTGAGAAGAATGAGGAGCATTCCCAACCCAGAAGACCATCAGCAAATCTTTCTGATTGTAACCACCAGGCATAACATCCTTCAGCAGATTTAGAGAGAACATGGTAGAAGAAATATTTCAGAAAGGTGATCACTAGCATTGCCCAGAACTTTGCAAAGACATGAAACCTCAAAAGGGCCAGAAAATGTCACACAAAATTAAATACACCAAGGCTAGATGGTGAAATGTTAGATAGCAAGTAAAGAGGAAAACCTTGATGGTTCTAGAAAGAAAAGATACATTCCTTCCAGGATAATAGAAACAGACTTACAATAAAAACTACTTGTCCTGAAACAACAGAACAAAACATAGAAGGAAAACAAATTTTGAACCTGAAATTCTACACCTAGTCCAATTATCAAGTAAACACACTCATATTTCAGAGAAAACAGTAACTGAGAATTTGATGGCTTTGTTTTCCAATTCTATATGAGTTTAAGTATGTAAATAAGTTTATGTGTTTCAGATATACAGCTGATCCTACATTGTGACTCCTGCCAATTGCCTACTATGTATGAACGTATTCATTTATTTCTCTGCAACTAAACTGATTCTTTGGGAGCTACATTCAGCTGGCTCATACACGAATTCTCACAGATTCCCCTGTGCCTCCCCACTTCCTTGCAAAGAATAATTCGTGCTTTAAATTTTCTTGGCTCAGGTCTCTGGCCTGAATCTCCTACCTCTAAAGTCCTTTCTTCTACAACGCTGCATGTCTACCAACTTTGAGGTACCGCCTCTCTCAATCTGGCTCACTCAAATACCACTTAAACCTTGGTTAGGGCAGATTGAAACTTTTATTTACACACAGGGTTTATATGTTCTTTTAGAGATTTAGGCTATAATGTGTCAATAATAAATCAGGGAACTTCCCTAGTGGTCCAGTAACTGGGACTCTGCCCTCCCAATGCAGGGGGCCTGGGTTCGATCCCTGATCCGAGAACTAGATCCCGCAAGTGACAAGGATCCTGCATCCCACAACTAGGACCCAAGGACCCAATGCAGCCAAATACATACATACATAAATTTTTTAAAAATATGTAATGAATCAGAAGAAATAAAATAATCATCTTAGTTTCTTTAAATTTAAGTCTAAGCCTTGCAATTTGCTAATCATGTGACCCAGGGTAAGTTTTACTGAACACACTTAAACTTGCTTTTATAAAATGAGGAGAATATCTTTTTTTTTTTACCCCAGGGCTATTGTGCAGAACAAATGACATAATATATTTAAGGAGCAAAAAACTACTCAGCTATCGATAAATGTGAATTTTCTTTACTTCTTCCCTCTTAACAGTAGTGCGAATGCTGCCTATAGAGAAATGCGAGTTTATTTAACCTTAAAAAATAATTTGAGAAAAAGAAACAAAAACTCATTTTTTAAGTCCATGAACAAAGAAAAGCTAAAAGTGAATATACAATATGATATTTTAATTTACTCATGTCGCCAACTGTGAATGCCTATTTAAAATCAAATTATCAAATATCTGAGTATGAAACATACATAGAACACTCCCAATATATTTATACATGGAGTTATATATTTATGTAACTTAAGTGTATAACCCGAAAACTAATTCTTTAATTTATGATGAGAAATATTGTCAACCTGGTTAAGTGAAACATGTTTTTCAATTTTTCCTGGCCAGCACATTCTCTTCTGAGAGCAAATCTTCTGGGAAAATCAAAGTATTAGAATATTCTCTAATGAGCATGAAGTTAGAACAGAAGGCAGTAGTGATGTAATTCCAATGTACCCCATATTTCTTCCCTACAAGGGCTATCTACACGGCTGGGTTATCCAAAGACAAAATGGCCCCTCGCCTTCTTAGCATCATATTGTTTTTGTACTATGAGTGGTAGACTTTGGGACTCTACTTGTCTATGCTTCTGTTTCTCCATTTGTTTTGCCTTCAGTTGAGGTCCTGAAACTATCCAGTGAAGTATGGACTTTAAATTTTGAAGGAGAAACTTCCAATGAGAAGGCAACATGAAGTTTTTCCATATTCTGATGTGGAAATTGGCCCTCACACTTGCACACAAGTAGCTTTTCATTATTCTTGAGGGGAGTCCTGAATGTGGAAACGTAACCCCCAGAAAGGGGTCTAACATTGGGCTTAAGTGTATATATATATATATATACAAATATAAAAGTGTATAAAAATATAAATATGGTTTATTAGCCAGACTGCCATCACAGAACTGAAGACAGTTTCTCCTAAATCTAGATTCAGTCTATACTCTACCTGAAAATTACTACTTTAGTCTTAGAGGTTGTGATCATAATTTTTGTTCAAGAATTTCTTCCCACAGGGGCAAGTGATGAAATTATATTTCCTGTGCAGTGGCAACTTTGCTTTGCTTTACCTTGAAGGCAATACTGAAAGTAAACTTTACTAAATTTGGGGCAGTGACACCTGGAGTATAATGGGGCTCTTTCACACAAAGTTTTAGATGAGAGGTATGAGTGTTAGTTGCTCAGTTGTGTCCTACTTTTTGCAGCCCTATGGACTGTTAACCTGCCAAGCTCGTCTCTCCATGGTATTCTCCAGGCAAGAATACTGGAGTGGAGTGCCATTTCCTACTCCAGGGAATAGTCCCAATGCAGGGATCGAACCCACATTCCTCTTATGTCTCCTGCATTACTAGACAGATTCTTTACCTCTAGTGCCACCTGGGAAGCCCATAGTTGAGATGGAGTTGGGCAAACACTGTGACTGTTTTGAGTAGCTGATAAAACCAGGATCCATAAAAGGAAAGGATGTGGGTTTTCCCCTGAGAAGAACGGAATTCTCCCACATAGGCACTGTGTGTGCATGTGTGTGCGTGTGTGCACATGCCACTGGAAGCCTGATGGTTGCTATGCAGGGACCTGGAAGTGTACCTGGGTTTTAGGTTGCAAGAGTAGCTACTTATGATGGCAGCTATTAACAGTGATTCTAAACTAATGGACCACAGTCCCATTGAGGTCCACAAAAGTGTTTGATTTGGCTATGGTAGTGCTGGGCTCCAAATCACTGCAGATGGTGACTGCAACCATGAAATTAAAAGACAGTTGCTGTTTGGAAGAAAAGTTATGACCAATCTAGACAGCATATCAAAAAGCAGAGACATTACTTTGCTGACAAAATTCTATCTAGTCAAAGCTGTGGTTTTTCCAGTGGTCATGTATGGATGTGAGAGTTGGACCATAATAAAGCTGAGCACAGAAGAATTGATGCTTTTGAACTATGGTGCTGGAGAAGACTCTTGAGAGTCCCTTGGACTGCAAGGAGATCAAACCTGTCCATCCTAAAGGAGATAAGTCTTTAATATTCATTGAAAGGACTGATTCTGAAGCTGCAACTCCAATATTTTGGTCACCCGATATGAAGAACTGACAAATTGGAAAAGACCCTGATGCTGGGCAAGATTGAAGGCAGAAGGAGAAGGGGACGACAGAGGATGAGATGGTTGGATGGCATCACTGACTTGATGGACATGTGTTTAAACAAACTCCGGGAGTTGGTGATGGACAGGGAAGCCTGGCATGCTGCAGTCCATGGGGTTGCAAAGAGTTGGACACAACTGAGTGACTGAACTGAGTGTCATATTAAAATAAAAAGTTAAAAAATTGAGTGCTAACATTGAAAAAGAAAGTTTCACTTAAAAATTATGAGTTTCAGACTTTTCTCACAAAATCAAACCTGGCAAAACTAAGTCTATTTCCATGGGTCAGCAATCAGTTAGCTCTAAAAACAGCAGTTTCTCTTTTTAAATGGAGTATGTGTGAGCCAGTTCACCACCACTTGCACTGATATCATTCCTGCTATTTCCTGATACTGCAGCCAAATGTCATGGCCACTTTTCTTACACCAACAGACTTCACATATTTTCATTACCAGCCAGACCTGGGTTGACGTTGAGCTGGCAACTGCTACGTCACCCAACTCAAATGTCCACCGATGTCTGGCTGGTAATTCCATGGACAGAGGAGCCTGGTGGCTATAGTTCATGGGGTCACAAAGAGTCAGAAACAACTGAGCGACTGAGCACGCACACATACACATAACATGCAAGCCTTGCAAATGTCCTGGCAGGGTCCCAATTGTCTTATGGAGAACTACAAGAATGGTGTTCCCTCCTAGGAGCTGGCAGTTAGAGGCAGAGGTAGCAAACATCCCTTGGCCAGCAGAATGAGAAGCCTGCAGAGAGAGACCAAACTGCAGCAGAGCTCCTAGCCACAGGCAAGGCAGGACCCTGGAACCTCTCCAAACAGTGTGGCAGAGAAGTGAGTTCTGACATCTGCCAAGTGGATAGACAGTCATTTCCTGTAATTATCTGGACACAGACATAAGAGATAACCTCAGTTTGTAGTGACAGGTTGATAAAGCTGCAGACATATGTAGACAAGTTTGGGGTGGTGAGGGGGTCTTCTCGCAGTCACCTCTTCGCATTCACCTTCAACCACTTTCTCACTTGTTTTTCACTCAGTCTTACCTTCCTGAGAAGGTGTGTTGCCAGACTTTGGCTTTAAATAGAACAGAAATCAAGCAGTTTTCCTTTGGAGCCAGCAAATAAGGGGAAAAAAAATAGTGACTTTTTTAAAAGACTACGTGGTATCACTGATTCAGATGTGGGTCACATCTTCTCACAGAAAACACATCTTAAAACTTACACTTTCCTCAGTTGTCATGAATGTTTCATCTGTATGAATATTTTGCACTTGTGCATAATAGAATCGTATAAAAGAGAATTAATTCTGTGTGTTGTGTTTGCTTTGGGGAGGATCTGCTGCCCTACGGTTCAAAACTGAGGATGTTAACAGGAGGTGAACTGTCTGGATTGGATGGAGTGTGGAGTAGAGTCAGTATCTTCTGTTTGGAAGGAGCTGAGTAAACTCCAGAGGTGAAGCTCCTGCTGAGCATCATTATCCAAGGAGATGTGATATTTTAGCTCTGCTGGAAAGTCACTGAAGCATCACTGTGAACTCAAGCTGCATGATGTCATGCAGGCTACAAACTGTCAGGAAAGAATAAGCAAAGGATAGCAAGGCTGCTGTGTGTTGGGTTATTTTTAACAAATCCATTCTATTTATGTGAATAGTTTTTAGTTCACTTTGCAATTATGAAAAGTGCCTGTACAAAGTGTCCACTGATTATACATTTTGTGTAAACAATTTAGGATATTGTAAACGAAAGTGAAGCAAATGCAGAGAAACAAGAGATTTTATAAATATGAACAAAAACAGGCAACAGTCGGATAACAAGAAATGTCCATGTGCAACTTTAAAGAATAATGCCAAGTTACTCCCCACTGTAGTTTATCAATTTACACCCTCATCAGGAACATGTGAGAGCGCTTGTGTTCATCCATGGTTATTTCTGCCATTATGTCTCAAGTACCAAGTACAAGGCAGAGCACATAGTTGGATGCTAAGTGATGTTTGATGAATGAATCAATGAGGACCACGATTTGTTTACTGTTGGGACAGTCCAGAACACAGGTCCAGCACCAGCTCCAACTAAAGGCAAGTAGGGACAGAGTTAGCTTTACACAAGGGTCTGCTCAGAAAAGCAAGGTAGAACATACTATCTGGGAAAAATAGTGGCAAGAAAACAATCAAATCCCAGGTGAGAAAAATGTAACAGAAGATGATTGAGGCAGAGACACATAGGCAACACGCAGAGATCCAGGCAGCAGTCTACCTCAGCAAATTCTTACTAGTGGGAATCTTAACTCTGAAAGCAAGACCCTAGTCTCTAGAAGGCAGTATCAGAAAAACCACTGGCTTTTAGGGGAGAAAGATAGTAACAAATATAAAGCATTGTAGCAATAGGATATTGAGTAGAAACTAGAGAAATTCCAGAGCTAGAAATCAAAGTGGATCAATCAGACCATCTATGCTTTTATGTTCAGTCGTAGACCCACAGTGTTGACAGATGTCAGTATATTTCTGGCTGTAGTTCATGATCCATTGTGTCAATCCAAAAAGAGATTTCTTTTCTATTCATAATTCATTTTACCCTGACCACCTTCTAACTGATAGCTATCATTCATATTTCATTCCTTTCTCCATCTAGTCTTTCCGGCTCTGCAACTCAGTCATTTTCTCCTGTCTACCATCCTTTAACACCAAACTGCCATTTCCCTATTTTGGCTTAGGCATCCCAGGTGGTTCAAGTGGTGAAGAATCCGCCTGACAGTGCAGGGAACACAGAAGACTTGTATTTGATCCTTGGGTCAGAGAAGTTCCCCTGGAGAAGGAAATGGCAACCCACACCAGTAATTTTCCTGGAGAATTCCACAGGCAGAAGAGTCTGGTAGGCCATAATGGTCCTTAGGATCTCAAAGAATCAGACACAACTGAGCACCCACTCAATTACATTCAATTTTAGCTCAATCCATTGATGTGATCATTCCAAGTTAATCTGCTAGTATTGACTATCCCCCTCACACACTTTATTGTTTTTTGGTTATTTCTATATCATTTCCTTCTATTACTCTCTTCAGGAAAGATTATTTTCCAAAAAAATGGAGGGGAAAGGGGAAACCAAAAAATGATCAGATATTGGGAATACAATAATTACTACCTGAGGAAATTCTAAATTTATTTAAAGTTCTGAGTGAAAAAATACCTACAGTAGTGGCTCAACTCTTATTAACTTCAACAGTGCTAGGACTATGTATTCCAAATATAACAGGAAATCAATACACAGTCATGGCAGATTATGATGGTCAGTCAGTCAGTTTAATTCAGTTACTCAGTCATGTCTGACTCTTTGTGACCCCATGGACTGCAGCATGCCAGACTTCCCTGTCCATCACCAACTCCCAGAGCTTCCTCAAATACATGTCCATCAAGTCGGTGACGCCACCCAACCATCTCATCCTCTGGGGTCCCCTTCTCCTCCTGCCTTCAATCTTTCCCAGTATCAGGGTCTTTTCCAATGAGACAATTCTTCACATCAGGTGGCCAAAGTATTGGAGCTTCAGCTTCAACATCAGTCCTTCCAATGAACATTCAGGACTGATCCTTTAGGATTGACTAATTGGATCTCCTTGTAGTCCAAGGGACTCTCAAGAGTCTTCTCAAACACCACAATTCAAAAGCATCAATTCTTCCATGATCAGCTTTCTTTACAGTCCAACTCTCATATTCATACATGACTACTGCAAAAACCATAGCCTTGACTAGACGTAAGTTTGTTGGTAAAGTAACGTCTCTGCTTTTCAATATGCTGCCATAGTTTTATACAAAACTATGGATCAATAGTTTTTCTTCCAAGGAGCAAGCATCTTTTAATTTCATGGCTGCTGTCACTGTCTATAGTGATTTTTGGAGCCCAAGAAAATAAAGTTTGTCTCTGTTTCCATTGTTTCCCCATACATTTGCCATGAAGTGATGGGACTGGAAGCCATGATCTTCGTTTTTTGAATATTGAGCTTTAAGCCAGTTTTTTCACTCTCCTCTTTCACTTTCATCAAGAGGCTCTTTTGTTCTTCTTCACTTTCTGCCATAAGGATGGTGTTATCTGCCTATCTGAAGTTATTGATATTTTTCCCGGCAATCTTGATTCCAGCTTGTGTTTCATCTAGCCTTGCATTTTGCATGATATATTCTGCATATAAGTTAAATAAGCAGGGTGACAACATACAACCTTTTTGTACTCCTTTCCCAATTTGGAACCAGTTCGTTGTTCCATGTCCAGTTCTAATTGTTGCTTCTTGACCTGCATACAGATTTCTCAGGAGGCAGGTCAGGTGGTCTGGTATTCCCATCTCTTTAAGAATTTTCCACAGTTTGTTGTGATCCACACAGTCAAAGGCTTCAGCGCAGTCAATAAAGCAGAAATGGGTATTTTTCTGGAACTCTCTTGTTTTTCCTGTGGTCCAAGGAATTTTGGCAATTTGATCTTTGGTTCTTCTGCCTTTTCTAAAATCAGCTTGAACATCTGGAAGTTCTTGGTTCATGTACTGTTGAAGCCTCACTTAGAGAATTTTGAGCATTATTTTGCTAGTGTGTAACAGGAGTGCAGGATGCCTTCTCTCTAGAGAACCCACTCTAGTACTCTTTCCTGGAAAATCCCATGGACAGTGGAGCCTGGTAGGCTGCAGTGACTTAGCAGCAGCAGCAACATCAGTACAATTGTTCAGTAGTTTGAACATTCTTTGGCATTGCCTTTCTTTAGGATTGGAATGAAAACTGACCTTTTCAGGTCCTGTGGCCACTGCTGAGTTTTCTAAATTTGCTGGCATATTGGGTGCAGCACTTTCGCAGATCATCTTTTAGGATTTGAAATAGCTCAACTGGAATTCCATGACCTCCACTAGCTTTATTCGTAGTGATGCTTTTTAAAGTCTACTTGATTTTGCATTCCAGGATGTCTGGGTCTAGGTGAGTGATCACACCATCAGGGTTATCTGGGTCATTAAGATTTTTTTTGTATAGTTCTTCTGTGTATTCTTGCCACCTCTTCTTAAGGTGGTGAACAATGCAAATGATAACATTCCACCATTATGATGCTGGAACAATGCAAATGATAACATTGTCTCCAATCTTCCATCTTTGTTCTATGCTTCCTATAATAAGGATACTAACATAATAAGGATACTAACCCTAACATAACATTGTTTTTTTGTGATCCCCTAGTGTCCCTATATACTGAAGAGATATGGTTAAATTTTATTCATTAATTGGGTCACATTAATTTTTAATTCAGTGGATAAAAAATTCAAAGGATGTACAATGAATAACCATATTTAATAGACACATAAATATCACTTAATGAAGGAAGAAATTTTCCTTATCTCTGAAAGTATTACTGATTTATCTGAGGGTCTTGAACTTTTCAGCTATACTCAGATACAGACTTCATTGGCCTACTGTAAGACTGGACATTATGAGTTCTTTCATGAGTTTCCCTAAATCAGTAGTGTCTTGAAATATTGACAAATGAAATATTCTCTACCTTCACTCCTTTCCTGGCACTCATAGGGTGTATCTGAAATATTGGACAAGCATTTGTGCCAACAATACAATGTAACATATCTCAAACATTAAGCACATAGAATGCAGAATAAAATTGAGATTTTCTGATCATCCCTATTCTACAAAATCCAAGCTCAGGTCTACTACCATGCAGTAGGCACTGCTTGGGATTCAAGCCTCACAGCTTCACCTTTGTCTGTAGAATCTGTGAGCTGACTGTGTGGTCAATAAATATCTCTTTAACAGGCTACGTTATATTTTTCTTTGTCAGGAGTAGAATATTTCCTAACTGCATAGCCTTGCCTTTGGGTATGTCAGAAATTACTTGAAGGAAGGAAAAGAAGAAGTGTAGGGAGTAGGAGAAAGTGAGAAAAAGAGAGAGGATGAGGAGGAGAAAACATTAATCCAATGATATTTTAAAAAGATTCCTTTCTGTTTTTATTTTCTGTACAATCTGTTTTTTAAACTAATTGATATATATTCTAGTATTTTTTTAATCTTCTCAAGTTTTTCCAATTACCATGTATAATTTTAGAGAGTATGCAAAAAAGAAAAAAGTGGAAAAACTGAATAAATAAGACAACTTTGAGGTTACCACTTACAACCAGAGCCCAGTTGGGCCCTTAAACACTTGGTGTACAGGCCTGGAACAACCATCTTCCTTGGCAAACAGTAGTATGTTGATCTTGGAAGCTGTTGCTGCCTGAGGCACAGGCATTATGAGGTAATAACAATTGGCAAAATTAAATGAGAATGATGAGCCAAGTAATAGGTGAGCCAGAAAACCATCCCAGGATAGTTTCAATCTGCTAAAAAAGAAGTAATATGACTGGCAATCATTAATAGTCAATAGCAAGGTATCCTTTGCTCTCAAATCCATCACGGCAAGGAGCCAGACAAATAGTTAATAAGTCTTGTCCAAAGAAAAGAAATAAGCAATTCAAATCTTCCTCAATTGAAAACTCTCTCATTTGTCCTCCACTACTTATTCATTAATTTACATCCTTACCTGGATTTTAAAATAATTTAAGATATCATTTTATTGCCACTGAAAAAGGACATGCATTAGTAATGCATGCTTTATGCTTTGCCCTCCTGTTTCTGAAAAGCAGAATAGCACTGTTTTTGGAGTAGGCATTGGCAAAACACTCCAGTATTCTTGCCTGGAAAATTCCATGGACAGTGGAGCCTCGAAGATTAGAGTCTATGGGCTCGCAAAGAGTTGGATACGATTAAGCACACACACACAGAGCAGTGTTTTTAATGGAATAGTTGCCAAATGGCCCTGACACATCCACTTGTGTATGCACACGCTCTCATTATGTGTGACAAATGCAGAAAGATACGTAGAAACTAACTCTGGCAAAATCCTAGTGTGTGGCATATGCCCTTACAGGAAACTTGCCTAGCACAGCACATATGCAACTAGAGACCTTGTCTTGAGAAAAGTCCTGTGGGTACATATGCTTTGCTATTTCTCTGGAAAAGTGATTCAAAAATATTCATGTACATCAAACAAGAGAGGCCTGTATCCAGAGAGGTGTGTGAGTGTGTTAAGTCATTTCAGTTGTGTCCAATTCTTTTTGACCCTATGGACTGTAGCCTGCCAGGCTCCTCTGTCCATGGGATTCTCCAAGCAAGAATACTGGAGTGGATTGCCATGCCCTTCTCCAGGGGATCTTCCCTATCCAGGGATTGAACCCATGTCTCTTATGTCTTCTGAATTGGCAGATGTGTTCCTTACCACTTGCGCTATCACAGAGAGGTATGTCAAAGTAAGCTATGCATTAGAAATTTTTGCCAAAAGAATAAATTGCTTTTCTAAGATCAGGCTATGATTTAAATGTTTCCCTCACACATAAAATAAGGATAACTATTAAAAGGTGAAAGGGAATATTTACTTTCTATAATGCCTGCATACTTCCTAGAAGAGAAAGCTGAGACTTTGGGGGATCTTTCTATAACCTTTTTTAATACAGGTTATATAAACACATATGCTTCAACTAAATTATGGCCAATGTTCAAGCTCAGAATGAAATAACCAGTAACATTTGTAGCAAACACGCTCTTTTTTTGCCTTCTAGTCTCAAAACTAACTAAGCTTTCCCTTGACTAGACCTCTCAATTCAATACGTATTTATTGTTTTACTACTGAAAAATGATATACCCAAGACATTATGCTAAAAAGTAACATAGATAATGCAAATATAAAAAATAAACAGATGTCTTTTCTCATAAACTAGCATTTGAAAGTTGAAGTTTCAATAAATATTGCTCACCAGAGTGGCAGACTTTTCTATATTAACATCTCTCATAGGGCAGTGGGAGTGGAGATGAGTGAAAAAGCCTTAGATTTAACCATTTAAGTACTACAAATAAGGCATGCCATAAGCAATACTTCATTTTCAATGGAGACAATGAAACCTGCTTAATCCAGACTATTACTGGAGAGTTTTTTGGTATTTTTTTTAAAGATGTTATTTAAGAATCTGTAACAATCAGAAACAGAAAAATAGAACTGGCTGATTCCTCTGGAAAAGTTGGTATCTTGCCAGGGTTGCTTTTCTTAAAAGGAAATATATTTTCCCTACTTCTCTAAATAATATTTTAGGAAAAAGTGTTAGCAAAAAAGTCCCCTAAACCATGGAGTTCACAGCCAGCCTTAAGTTTTCCATTTCTAGTGTTAAGTTCTTTGCCGGGAGCCAGCACACAAGATCCCACCAATGACAAGATCGTGAGGAGAAGACTTGACAAGCAAGGCAGATCAGGACCTCAGGGATTTCGAAAAGCTGCCCCGGAGCTCACCTTAAAGATGATCTCTGTCTTTCTGATGCTTGTTATATTAGACTACTCCCTAATTTCTGTGGCACAGGTAGAAGGCCTTCCCTGATCTCTCTCCAAACAGAATCAACTTAGAACTTTAATTAATATGTCCCCCGGACGGTGGTATCCTATAAGATTATCCAGGATGAAAGGAGTGTTTCAATCTAGATCCCTTTACTGGCATTCTAGCCTGCTTGGCAATTGTGTACTAATGCACATGACTGCTCACAACACCTTATTCATAAACAGCATAAAGAACCTAATCACATAAAGGCCCTAATAGGCACAGAGCCCTTCGGAGATGAGGAAGCCCTATTAGAGAACATAAAAATATTATTCTAAAAGTGGTTATAGTCAAAGATTTAGAAAAATAAGAGTTTAGAATTGTTAATTTTAACCAGGAATGCTAAACAGGGGCTGCCTCACCGGAGCTGCAGAGTCTTTGTGTGGTAAACCTTTTAGATAAATTTAACTGATAACTTCTGCAAAAGGACTGACCCTTGTGTTCAATAAAGAATAGATTACGGGAAAACAGCTTTGCATTCACCTAGGTCATAAAATGTCAATAGGCCCCAAGGCCAGAAGATAATGTACAAGACCCTCATAAACAAAGAAGCATGCAGGAAAACACCCTGGTTTCTTGAAGAACAAGCTGATGTAATGTTAAACTATCTTCCCCTTAGAAATGTACTAACTTAGGGTATAAATGCTACAGTAAAAAAGAAAGCACTGCCAGACCTTTCTGCACACCCCCAGTCTGGTCTCTCTCTCTCTCTCTGTCTCTCTCTCTCGCCAACGCCGTTCATCCTGAGGGTACCCCTGGATCCTGCTGAGGCTGGACCCCGGCAGTTCTTCATTCTAAAAGCAAAACATATTGTTGGTTGAATAATACAAGGCTGAGAGGAAATCCTTCCTCAAATTTTTAAAGCGCCTCAATTCTAGAATTATTGCCTCTCCAATGACTCCTTTCTTTTCAATGTGATGTGAAAGCCAAATGCTTTCTTCTCGGAAGCCTCTGTTAATATCCTCATGATCCCAGGGAGAGGTTCCTTCTTATTCAAATCTCAGGTGGTGAGGAAGAAGACAGAATACAGGATGATCCAACTCTGCTGCATTTCAAAAGTAGAAAGAGAGGCAGGTCAAGAAGGAAGACAGCATCCTGCCTTCAGGCGCATCTTGCAATGAAGCAGGGGCGTGGCACCCACAGAAGAGTGCCTCACCCACATAAACAAAGCTGACAAGTGATCTCTCAGCAGCTCAGGAGCCTCTGCAGCCAACATCTGCCACGACACCTATGTTTATAGCTATAGCAATTGCGCCATGTCAGAAGGGATTATTTCATTGTCATAGTTCATGTAGGGCCAGTCTTGTTATGAAAATATATAGCTTGCACTTTTTTTCCACCTTGATTGAGGTGTCATATTTATCTTGCATAACTGAAAAATACGGAACACTTGACAAATTTATATGTTACTCTTGGCAGAGGTCATGCTCCTCTTCTCTGTGTAGTTCCAATTTCAGTATATTTGCTGTGGAAATAAGCATGAGGCTTGCTTGCATTTTTATTTATGGTGTCTATATTTTTTAAATTATTACTTTGATATTACGTAGATCTGAAAATCATCAAATACCAAATTAATACACACATATAGAAAAACAAACACAAAGGAGAATATAACAGTGACTATCTTTGCATGATGTCTAGATTAATTTTTTAACTGATTTTGATTTTAAGCATTATCTGAAATTTCAGTAGTAAACAGACTCCCCTGGTGAGTCCTGTGGCTAAATGTGGAGCTCCCAATGCAGGGAACCCAAGTTTGATCCCTGTTCAGGGAACTAGGTCCTGCAAGCTGAAAATAAGATGGGACATAGCCAAATAAATAAAGTTTCTGTAAAAAGCATTTATTTACTATTTATAGATTCAGAACAAACACAAATTTTCTTTTTTATCCAAAAAATATTCTATTTTAATATAGTTTTTCAAATGTTTACAATAAACACATGTCACAAGAAAAAAGTAATAATTATTTTATCTCTAAAGAGACCTCAGTGATGAAATTGTTTATTTAGTCTGAATGCTGGGAGCATATAAAGGTGTAATTTAAACACCAGCACAATAAAAAGTTTTAAGTATTCTGTTAAAAATGATGAATCAACAAAAGTAAAAGTATCATATCACTGGTATAGATGGATATTCTGGACCTAACTGAGTAAGCTTTGGTTTAGACCTAGGCAAATTCATCCCTTCTAATAAAGCAAGCTGCTAAACCAAGTTCTGTCTTTCACCTGACCAGAAAGATAACTAGCTAGAAAGGATCTGAAATGGAGATAGCAAGCCCAATTTATTCACAGTGTCAGTACTGCTCTATGAACTGTCTGATCACTTATATAATGCTCATTTGAGTTAGAAATTAAGGTAAAGGGTCCAGAAATAAGGAAATTTGCTAGCCCCACACACCAGAATGTACAAATCACTTTGTCTCCTGGACCAAATAGTTTATTCATTAGTGATATCAATATTTCTATTGCCTTTTTCAGTTCTAATAGTCTAATATGTGTATTGTTTTGTTATAAATTAATTTATATATCATTATAAATTATTTATTAATTATATGAATATATTAGTTATATTCATATATATTAATATCTTATATACAATATAAATATATTAATTATATATTAATTATATATTTACATATTAATATATTCATTATAAATTAATCTATATATCATTATAAATTATATAAATCATTTATATGTCATTATAAATTAATTTATATCTGTGCAGGAAAATCCTGTCCTCTAATTTTACTCTGGGAAATATATGACCAAACTAAAATCGATAAAGAAAAGAGTTGCTGATGACTAGTTATCATATAAAGACTTGAAAAAGCAGCTGTGTGTGTATTGGTTGCTCAGTTATGTCCGACTCTGCGACCCTACGAACTTTAGCCCATCAGCCTCCTCTGTCCATGGCATTATCCAGGCAAGAATACCGGAGTGCACTGCTGTTCCCTTCTCCAGGGCATCTTCCTGACCCAGGGATCAAACCAAGTTCTCTTGTATTACCATCTGAGCCACCAGGGAAGCCCTAATAAAGCAGCTAACAAAATTTAATTTTATCTGTGTTTCTTAAAAGGGAAAATTTAATGTCCACCCAAAATACTGCACGATATTCTTTATCAGGGGAAATCCCAAAGTAGGCAGCATATAGCTAAGGCAACCCCCTTACAAATCCCTTAATTTTTGTTCTGAAGTGCCAAGTCAGTACTATCATGTTGAAGAAATCAAACTTTGGTGCCTTCCTGACAACATGCAAACATTTTATGGGAATTCCTTTGTGGTCCAGCAGTTAGGAAAACATGCAAACATTTTAACAATGTGCACTTTAATAACTGTGGTCACCAGCATGATTTCTCTAGGAGTTTGCCTAACTAATCTTACCACTCACTTAAGCAGTTGTGAAACTGGTGATGTATGTAGTTATTTTTTAAAAGCCCAAAAGAGTAATTATCATATAAGGGTGGGTGGATGCATATAATTTGAGATTTTAGCTCAGAGATCCCTATCTAGAAACTTCCTGACAATGAAATGTTGTCAGAAAGACAAATGGTTATTACATTTACAGGAGAAACCACAATGCCTGGAGAAGACAGGGGGTAGTTACTCCAAAAAGAAACAGGTGGCACTTTCATTGCAAATCCCTGGGGCAAAATTGATGCTTCTCTGTAGCTTTCTTTCCTTTGCTTGTAGCCTTCTGAATGCCGGGCAGACTCACTCACAAAAATGTCTGAAATTTGGAAAACCCCTGAGGATAAAATTAAGAAATTAGCAGTTTCTCATTGTCAAAAAGCAAAAACTCTTTTTTTATAGACAAGAGGCAGTCATTTTTCAGTAGATAAATGAATCATTTCATTCTTTTTATTTTTTTATTGAAGGATAATTCCTTTACAGAATTTTGTTGTTTTAGGTCAAACTTCAACATGAATCAGCCATAGGTATACATATATCCCCTCTCTTTTGAACCTCTCTCTCATCTTCTTCCCCATCCCACCCCTCTAGATTGATACTGAGCCCCGTCTGAGTTTCCTGAGCCATACAGGAAATTCCTGTTGGTGATCTATTTTACATATGGTAATGTAAGTTTCCATGTTACTCTTTCCATACATCTCACCCTCTCCTACCTTCTCCCCATGTCCATAAGTCTGTTCTCTATGTCTGTTTCTCCATTGCTGCCCTGTAAATAAATTCTTCAGTACCATTTTTCTAGATTCTGTATATATACATTAGAATATGATCTTTACCTTTCTCTTTCTGACTCACTTCAGTCTATATAATAGGTTCTAGGTTCATCAACCTCATCAGAACGGATTCAAATGCATTCCTTTTTATGGCTGAGTAATATTCCACTGTGTATATGTACCACAACTTCTTTATCCATTCATCTGTTAATGGACATCTAGGTTGCTTCCATGTTCTAGATATTGTGAATAGTGTTGCAATGAACAGTGGTATACATGTGTCTTTTTCAGTTTTTGTTTCCTCAGAGTGTATGCCTAGTAATGAGATTGCTGGATTATACAGTGGTTTTATTCCTAGTTTTTTAAGGAATCTCCATACCATCTTCCATAGTGGCTGTTTCAATTTGCATTCCCAACAGTGCAAGAGCATTCCCTTTTCTACACTCCCTCTCCAGCATTTATTGTTTGTAGACTTTTTGGTGATGGCCTTTCTGACAAGTGTAAGGTGATACCTCATTGTAGTTTTGATTTACATTTCTGTAATAATGAGCAATGTCGAGCATTTTTCATGTGTTTGTTAGCCATCTGTATGTCTTTTATGGAGAAATGTCTGTTTAAGTCATTTGTCCAGTTTTTGATTGGGTTGTTTGTTTTTCTGGCATTGGGTTGTATGAGTTGCTTGCATATTTTGGACATTAATCCTTTGTCAGTTTCTTCATTTGCTATTACTTTCTCGCATTCTGAGGGCTGTCTTTTCACCTTGCTTATAGTTTCCTTTGCTATGCAAAATCTTTTCAGTTTAACCAGGTCCCACTTGTTTACTTTTGTTTTTATTTCCATTATTCTAAGAGGTGGGTTATAGATGATCTTGCTTTGATTTATGTCATTGAGTGCTCTTCCTATGTTTTCCTCTAAGAGTTTTATAGTTTCTGGTCTTACACTTAGGTCTTTAATCCATTTTGAGTTTATCTTTGTATGGTGTTAGGAATTGTTCTAATTTCATTCTTTTACATTTAACTGTCCAGTTTTCCCAGCACCATTTATTGAAGAGGCTGTCTTTGCCCCATTGTATATTCTTGCCTCCTTTGTCAAAAATAAGGTACCCATAGGGGCATGGGTTTTTTTCCTGGGCTTTCTATCTTGTTTCATTGGTCTATATTTATGTTTTTGTGCCAGTACCATACTGTCTTGACTGTAGCTTTGTAGTATAATCTGAACTTGGGAAGGTTGATTCCTCCAGCTCCATTCTTGTTTCTCAAGACTGCTTTGGCTATTTGGGGTCTTTTGTGTTTCTATATGAATTGTGAATTTTTTGTTCTAGTTCTGTGAAAAATGCCATTGGTAATTTGAGAGAGATCAAATTGAATCTGTAGATTGCATTTGGTAGTATAGTCATTTTCACAATATTGATTCTTCCTACCCAGGAACATGGAATATCTCTCTATCTGTTTATGTAGTCTTTGATTTCTTTCATTAGCATCTTATCATTTTCTGTGTACAGTTCTTTTGTCTCCTTAGGTAAGTTTATTCCTAGATATTTAATTCTTTTTGTTGCAATGGTGAATGGGATTGATTCCTTAATTTCTGATTTTTCATTGTTAGTATAATAGAAATGCGAGTGATTTCTGTGTATTGATTTTGTATCCTGCAACTTTGCTAAATTCACTGATTAGCTCTAGTTATTTTCTGATACTATCTTTAGGGTTTTCTATGTACAGTATCATGTCATCTGCAAACAGTGACAGCTTTATGTCTTCTTTTCTAATCTGAATTTCTTTTATTTATTTTTCTCCTCTGGTTGCTGTAGCTAGGACTTCCAGAACTATGCTGAATAATACTGGTGAAAGTGGCCACCCTTGTCTTGTTTCCTGATATTAGGGGGGATGCTTTCAGTTCTTCACTTTTTTGAGAATAATGTTTGCTGTAGGCTTATCAAATATGGCGTTTACTATGTTCAGGTAGTTTCCTTCTATGTCCATTTTTTTGAAGAGTTTTAATCATAAATGGGTGCTGAATTTTGTCAAAGACTTTTCCTGCATTTATTGAAATAATCATATGGTTTTCATCTTTCACTTTAATATAGTGTATCACATTGATAGATTTGCATATACTGAAGAACCCTTGCATTTCTGAAATAAAACCAACTTGATCATGGTATATGAGCTTTTTGATGTGTTGCTGACTTCTGTTTGCTAAAATCCTGTTGAGTATTTTTGCATCTATGTTCATCAGTAATTTTGGCCTGTAGCTATCTTTTTGTGTGTTGTCTTTGCCTGGATTTTGGTATCGGGATGGTCGTGGCCTTGTAGAATGAGTTTGGAAGTGTTCCTTCCTCTGTAATTTTTTGGAAGTTTTAGAAAGATAGGCATTAGCTCTTCTCCAAATGTTTGATAAAATTCTCCTGTGAAGCCATCTGGTCCTGAGTTTTTATTTTTGGGGAGATTTTTTAAATCACAGCTTCAATTTCAGGGCTTGTAATTGGGCTGTTCATAATTTCTATTTCTTTGTGGTTCAGTCCTGGAAGATTGAACTTTTCTAAGAATTTGTTCATTTCTTCCAGGTTATTCATTTTATTGCCATATAGTTGTTCTTAATAGCTTCTTATAATCCTTTGTATTTATGCATTGTCTGTTGTAAACTCTCCTTTTTCACTTCTAATTTTGTTGATTTGAGTCTTCTTTTTTTCTTGATGAGTCTGGCTAAAGGCTTGTCAATTTTGTTTACCTTCTCAAAGAACAAGCTTTTAGTTTTATTAATCTTTGCTATTGTTTCTTTCATTTCTTTTTCAATTATTTCTGCTCATATTTTTATGATTTCTTTCCTTCTACTAATTTTTGGGATTTTTTGTTCTTCTTTGTCCAGTTGCTTTAAGTATAAAGTTAGGTTGTCTATTTGATGTGTTTTGTGTTTCTTGAGGTACTATTTTATTGCTATAAGCTTCCCTCTTAGAACTGCTTTTGCTGCATCTCATAGGTTTTGAGTTGTGCTTTCACTGTCATTTGTTTCTAGAAAATTTTTGATTTCCCTTTTGATCTCTTCTGTAACCTGTTGGTTATTTAGAAACGTGTTGTTTAATCTTCATGTGTTTGTGTTTCTTACAGTTTTTTTCTTGCTATTGATATCTAGTCTCATAGTGTGGTGAGAGAAGATGCTTGATATTATTTCATGTTTCTTAAATTTACTGAGGTTTTATTTGTGACTCAAGGTGTGGTCTACTGCTGCTAAGTCGTTTCAGTCATGTCCGACTCTGTGAGACCTCAGAAATGACAGCCCACCAGGCTCCACTGTCCCTGGGATTCTCCAGGCAAGAACACTGGAGTGGGTTCCCATTTCCTTCTCCAACACGTGAAAGTGAAGTCACTCAGTCATGTCCAACTCTTATCAACCCCATGGACTGCAGCCTACCAGGCTCTGCCATCCATGGGATTTTTCAGGCAAGAGTACTGGAGGGGGCTGCCATTGCCTTCTCCAGATGTGGTCTAACCTGGAGAATATTCCACGTGCACTTGAGAGGAAGGTGTATTCTTCTGCATTTGGATGAAATGTCCTGAAGATATCAATGAGATCCATCTCATCTAATGTATCATTTAAGACTTGTGTTTCCTTAATAGTTTTCTCTTTTGATGATCTGTCCATTGGTGTGAGTGGGGTGTTGAAGTCTCCTACTATTATTGTGTTACTGTCAATTTCTCCTTTTATGTCTGTTAGTGTTTGTCTTATGTATTGAGTTGCCTATGTTGTGTGCATAGGTATTTACAATTGCTATGTCTTGCTCCTGAACTGATCCCTTGGTCATTATAGTGTCCTTCCTTATCTCTTGTAATCTTCTTTATTTTAAAATCTATTTTGTCTGATATGAGGATCACTACTCCAGCTTTCTTTTGCTTCCCATTTGCATGGAACATATTTTTCCATCCTCTCACTCTCAGTCTGTATGTGTCTTTAGGTCTGAAGTGGGTTTCTTGTCAACAGTATATATATGGGTCTTGTTTTTGTATCCATTCAGCCAGTCTGTGTCTTTTGGTTGGAGCATTTAGTCCATTTACATTTAAAGTAACTATTGATATACATGTTCCTATTGCCATTTTCTTAATTGCTTGGGGTTTATTTTCTAAATCTTTTTTCTCCTCTTGTATTTCTTGATTATGTAAGTCCCTTTAACATTTGTTGTAAAGCTGGTTTGTTGGTGCTGAATTCTCTTAACTTTTGCTTGTCTGAAGATCTTTTTATTTCTCCATCACTTTTGAATGAGATCCTCACTGGGTACTGTAATCTTGGTTGTAGATTTTTCCCTTTCATTACTTTAAATATATCCTGCCATTCCCTTCTGCTGAGTTTCTGCTGAAAGATCAGCTGTTAAGCGTTTGGGATTTCCCTTGTCTGTTACTTGCTGCTTCTCCTTTGATGCTTTTAGTATTTTCTTTGTGTTTAGTCTTTGCTAGTCTGATTAGTATGTGCCTTGGCATGTTTCTCCTTGGGTTTATCCTGTATGGGACTCTTTATCCTCTTGGACTTGATTGACTATTTCCTTTTCCATGTTGGGGAAATTTTCAACTATAATCTCTTCAAAAATTTTCTCATGCCTTTTCTTTTTCTCTTCTTCTTCTGGGACCCCTCTAATCCCCAAGGTCTCTGAAACTATCTTCAGTTATTTTCATTCTTTTTACTTATTCTGCTTTTCAGAAGTTATTTCTACCATTTTATCTTCCAGTTTACTGATTTGTTATTTTGCTTCAGATATTCTGTAGTTGACTCCTTCTAGATTGTTTTTAATTTCAGTAATTGTATTGTTTGTCTCTGTATGTTTATTCTTTAATTCTTCTAGGTCTTTGTTAATTGATTCTTTCATTTTCTCCATTTTGTTTTCAAGGTTTTTTTTAACATCTTTACTATCATTATTCTGAATTCTTTTTCAGGTAGTTTGCCTATTTCCTCTTCATTTATTTGGACTTCTGTGTTTCTAGTTTGTTCTTTCATTTGTGTAGTATTTTTCTGCCTTTTCATTTTTTTTTTTTTTTTAATCTTATTGTGTTTGAGCTCTCCTTTTCCCAGGCTTCAAGGAAAGTTGAATTCTTTCTTTGAAGAAGGTTGAATTCTTTCTTCCTTTTGGTTTCTGCCCTTCTAGGTTGGTCCAGGGGTTTGTGTAAGCTTTGTATAGTGTGAGATTTGTCCTGAGTTTTTGTTTGTTTGTTTTTCCTCTGATGGGCAAGATTGAGTGAGGTGCTAATCCTGTCTGCTGATGATTGGGTTTGAATTTTTGTTTTGTTTGTTGTTTAGATGAGACATCCTGCACAGGGTGCTACTGATGGTTGGGTGATGCTGGGTCTTGTATTCAAGTGGTTTCGTTTGTGTGAATTCTCACTATTTGATACTCCCTAGGGTTAGCTCTCTGGTAGTCTAGGGTCTTGGAATCAATACTCCCACTCCAAAAGTTCAGGGCTTGATCTCTGATCGGGACTGAAGATTCCACAAGTGGTTTGTTATGGTAATAAGTGAGATTGAAACAAATACCCAAAAATGAGAAAACAAAGATGAGCCCCAGACAAATGGAAGTTACAAAATCAGGCAAATAATAATTAAAATAATGGGATATAAACATATACAGATACACTCATGTGCAAAGTCAAAACAGCCCAACAAAAATAAAGTAAATTGACCCAGAGAGAAAAGGAAATAAAAAATTATATTTACCAGTTAAGAACAAAACTAACTAAAGCACAAACTGAAAAGCAAAACTAAAGCAAGGTGCCAAGTGGGGAATGAAGCAATGAAAACAAAACTAACAAATATGTTGAAAGGAAAGGAAAGAAAGAAAGAATAGATATGCAACATTAAACAGAGGTGGATGAAGAAGATTTATATACATTAAAGATTAACTGCAAGGAGAAAAGAACAGTAGGAAAGGCAAACAAGGAATAAATGTAGAAAAATGCAATAAGTTTTTAAAAATTAAAATTATAGAAAAGAAAAAGAATGAAAGAAAAAAGAAAAAAGGAAGAAAAAGAAAAAGGAAAACTCCTCAGAACTTCAAAACCCAATGTAGAAGCAGAGGTTTATAACAACAATAAGAAGTGTGGCTGAATATACACATACACACATACACCCATAAGAGAAATCAAAACAGCTCAACAAAAATAAAGTACAATATATTGACCTGGTGAACAAAGGAAATAAAAATTTATATCTACCAGAACAAAACTAACTAAAGCACAAACTGGAAAACAAAACTAAAGCAAGGTGCCAAGTGGAGAATAAAACAATGAAAATAAAACTAACAAATATGCTGAGAGGAAAGAAAAGAAAGAAAGACTAGATATGCAACATTAAATAGAGGTAGATAAAGATTTATATACATTCAAAATTAACTGCAAGGGGGAAAGAACAGTAGGAAAAGCAAACAAAGGAATAAATGTAGGGGAAATAATAATAGGTTTAAAAAATTAAAAAGAGAAAAGAGAGCGAGAGAGGAAGAAAAGGAAAATTCCACAGAGCTGCAAAAGTCCAACATAGAGGCAGATGTTGATAACAACAATAAAAAATGTGACTGAGGAATAAAAAAGCTCAAAAGCTTAATTGAACTTCATACTGCCAATAAAATCAACAACTACAACAGCGGGTGTGGGGGGGAGAAAAAAATCCAAAAGAATCTACAGAACAAGTCAAAACATAAGATTAAGAAATGTTTCTCTTGAGTCATTGCTGTCAGTCCTTTTCCTAGCTGGGAGTCACAGTCCACCTCACCTCCCTAAAATGCCCTCCAACACTGTGCTGGTCTCTGGACTGCTGTGGGGGCAGCTCAGATTCTAATCTGGTCCTGCTCCTGTGTGTCCTTGCCTCAACATCTACAGCCATCAGAACTAGCACATTTTCTCTTATGGGAGTTCTCTATGACCTTTTATATATTCCATAGACACAGTCTGCCTAATTGATCATGTGGATTTAATCTGCAGCTTGTGCAGCTGGTGGGAAGATTTTGGGTCTTCTTCCTTAGCCACACTGCCCCTGGGTTTCAACTGTGGTTTTATTTCCACCTCTGCATGTGGGTTACCCACTGCCCCAGTGAGAGTTGAGCGTGAAGGTGGCGGAGCTGCTTGGCTTGCAGGGACCCTGGCAGCACCAAGCATGCAGGGACACAGACTGCCTCCGTGGCTGGAGTTATGGCCCTATCAGAGTCTTTTTTCAAGCCTCGTGGAGCTGGCGATCAGAAGGCCTCTTTGGCCAGTCTTTCTCCATAGCTCTGCCCATTCAGGCACTTAGAGGGCTCCCTTGCCTGGGGTCCTTCTCTGTAGTTCCGCACACAGGCACTTAGAGGGGTCCCCCTGGCTGGGGTCCTACTCCGTAGATTGGTGCATCAGGTACTTAAGGGGGCACCCTGGGTGCGGTCCTATTCTGTAGTTCAGTGGGTTAGGCATTTGATAATCCAGCCTCTATTGTTCATCTGCCGGTGCTGGTGGGTGGGGAGAGAGAGGCTATGGTGATGGTTCCACCTACTACATGTGACTCAGCAGTGTTTCTGCCTGGCTTTTCTTCCACCAGCGTTTCCCACCATGATCTCCTCCCTCACATCCCCTCAATCCATCTCTCCACAGTCAACAGCAACCTTCACCCTGGGATTGTTCCACAATCCCTAAACTCCAGCTCCCAGCCACTGAGCCTTATAGGGGACCGGCATTCCTGTCTGGGGTATGTATGGCTGCAGTAAGGACGGTCTGATTTTCATTCCATTTAGGCTGCCTTGGATCAGCTGTTTCACTCTCAGCCTTAAATGTTTCTCCTCTGACTCAGGCAATTGCTCTGATGTGGGGATCGGACCCCTGCTTCAGTTCCCCCTGCAGGTCCAGTCCTACTAACACTCCTGTTTTTCCCCCTGGTTCCTTCGTCCTACTGAGTTTTGCATAGTTTTGTATATATTCTTTTCCACTTGTCTGGTACTCCTGTTCACTCTTGGCTGGTGTTCTGCATGCACTTCTGTGTCTGAAGGTGTATTCCTGATGTATCTGTGGAGAGAGATGTACTCCACATCCGCCTACTCCTCCACCATCTTGTTCTGAATCCTTTCATTCTTCTCTGGAAAAGACCTCTTAGAAGTTGTTTGATCTTTTAGTCAAACTAGTCAACTGAAAGTTTAGACATTTTTTTTTCTCCTACCATTGAAGCTAATGGTATTGACTAATTTTGTTGCCAAAGGAAACGGTATGGCATCATATGCATCATACTCCTGGTGCACACGGAGGCCAAATAAACCCAAACATCAGAGTCTGCAGCAGAGAAAGCACCACACAAGGAGAAGGGGTGGCTTGGTTCACAGACCTGAACTCTCCTGTAATTTTCAGAGAAGAGTTTTTATAGGTAAAATTTGGGTATGGGGCTGTAGGGTGTGTGACTTTCTCCTGATTGGTTGGTGGTGAGGTAACAGGGCAGAGCTCTAGGAGTCTTAATCCTGAGCCTTCTGGTTCCAACCTGTCTGGGGTCTCAGTATGTAGTTGCTATTCTCCACCTGGGTGGGGGACCATAGTTCCTGTACATGCTAAGTCGCTTCAGTCTTGTCCAACTCTTTGGGACCCCATGGACTGTAACCTGCCAGGTTCCTCAGTCCATGGATTCTCCCAGCAAGAATACTGGAGTGGGTTGCCATGCCCTTTTCCAATAAGTCCTATAGAAGAACACAAAGGTATACTGCAATGTGTATTCCTTTGGGGTGGTGTGGTAGGAGGAGTAGGATTCTGCTTTCTTGTTGCACTATTGTTTTTTGACTGTTTTTCCTTCGTTTCTGAATTCTTTCATTTCTCTAATCATAAACGTTTGAAATCTGCCCAAAAAGTGGGATGGAGTGGGAGGAACGATAACACAGTAAGTTTTTTATACCTGGGAGAGTCCCACAGGGTCCCGCTTAGCTTCAGTTTCTTAGAGCCTCCTGTTATCTTTTGTTGGCCCTAGAGCAAACCTTTCCTTGCTCCAAACTCACTTCCATTTGTTTGACTTCCCTGTGCATTGGGCACACGAACTGAGATTCAGTAACATTCTTTTTTTTTTTTTTTTTTAATTGAAGGTTGATTGCTCTACAATACTGTGTTGTATTGTCTGCCATACATCGGCATCAATTAGCCATAGGTATACATATGTCCCCTCTCTCTTGAACCTCCCTCCCACCCCACTCCACCCTTCTAGGTTGTCACAGAGAACCAGGTTGAGCTCCCTGAGTCATATAGCAAATTCCCATTGGCTATCTATTTTACATATGGTAATATAAATGTTCCCATGCTGCTATTTCCATTTGTCACACCCTTTCCTTCATTGCTGTGCCCACAAGTCTTTCTTGTATGTCTGTGTCTCCACTGCTGCCCTGCAAATAAGTTCATCAGTACCATCTTTCTAGATTCCACATATAAGGATTAATAATAGATTCTTCTGTTACAATCACAGTTAATAATATAATGATTACTATGTACTGGATTTTGTTCTGGATTCTTTAGATATACTGAATCACTAAAACATCAAATTCACTCTATGAAGAAGGTTTTGTTATTATCCCTACTAAATAAATAAATATTAAATAACTCTTTAAATGTCATGTACTCAGTTAATGAAATAACTGGTTTGGAACCCAGGCAATTTGGATTAAAAGTCTATGTCCTAGGGACTTCTCTGCTGAAGCAGTAAGACTCCACATTTGCATTGTAGGGGCACAGGTTCAATCCTTGGTTGGGGAATTAAGATCCCATATGCTGCACAGTACAGCAAAAAAAAAAAAGAAAGAAAGAAAGAAAATGTCTATGTTCTTAACCACAATGCTAACTGTTTCACTGGATTATAACAGTCTCTTTACATTGTATGTAATTATGATATTATGATTTGTCCACTTAAAAAAATTCACAACCTAAAAGTTGATAGTTATGTCTTATTTATTGGCAGAAATGTTTAGGACTTAAACCCAGGAGGCAGCATGTCAAGTAGCCTTGAGACAACTGCTTTGAGGAGACAGGGGAGGGGTTGGAGGTGGGGTGGGAGAGGGTGAGAGTCAGGTTATACAGAGGTTTGCAACAAGACACAGATAGTCTGAACATCAAAAGTATTTTTGTGAAATTTAGCACTTTTCTATATATGGGAAGATGCAGGAGTGGGGGTTCACTGAAATCACTTCTTTCATAAGCATTTCAGCTATCTGAGGCCAGTATCCTGAATTCCTCATGGCTCAGGATAGGGAGTGGCTATAGCCTAACAGCTGCTCCATCACAAGTATTGTCCTCCTTCCTGGGCATCCTCAGGGCTCAGACATTCACAATTGGAGGGCCAGAATCACTGAGGGCGGTGACATCTTTGCTTACTGGTATGACAGGACTATTCCATTTCTCAGATTTATAATAGGAAATAGATATCTGGTCTTTGCTAGGTAGGGAAAAGGAGTCCAGAATGGCAGTGACTAAAAGATAAGGAAGAGAAAAGCCCACAAAAATAAAACAAAAGAAGGTCTGAGGACTGGAGTGAGGACCTCAGGTAGAACAAACAACACTCCTGGCTAACCCAATTTACATAAGGCAGGCCCAGGGTGGGGAAACATATAAAAAGAGAAGGAGTCTCTCTCTCTCTCTCCCTCGCTCTGGGGCACTCTTCTCTTCTCATCTTTGGGTCTACACGCCCTCACACCTCCCCTCACACCTCGAGGATGGATTTTCCTGCTATTATCTAAATACAATAGAGCTGTAACGTGGAGCTGTAACACTGATTTATCTAAGAGCTATGACATGGCCCCTTCGAGACCTGAGAGCTGTAACACCGTCTTTCCAAAACCTGAGAACTGTGACACGCCGAGGGCTTTAATGTCCGTCACTCCAAATCTTTGTTGTGATGAGACAGAGCCGAGGAGAATACACTCGCTTGACAGTCCTCATTCTCATTTCTGGTACAGAGTTTTTAAAACTCCAGGAATTTCCTAAGTGACTGGAGCCAAAAGTGGATTTTGTTATGTTCCATGTGCTCAGTAGCTCAGTCATATCTGATTCTTTGTGACCCCCTGGACAAGGCACCTCTGTCCATGGGATTTTCCAGGCAAGAATAGTGGCGTGAGTTGTTATCTCCTTCTCCAGGGAGTCTTCCCCATCCGAGGACTGAACTTGTGTCATTTGCATCTCCTGCATTGGCAGGCGGATTCTTTACTCCTAGTGCCACTTGGGAAGCCAAAGTGAAAGTGTTATTCGCTCAGTCGGGTCCAGCTCTTTGCAACCCTGTGGACTGTAGCCTGTCAGGAAGCATTTAACAAGAAGCTTCATGTGTGCTGTTTTGATCTGTCAGGAACCTTCTGGCCCTTATTAATTCCTGAATATTCAGGAATTAAGAGGAGAGGCATGCCTTTCCCAGGGCTGAAGAATCCAGGCATTTCTCATTACGGTGATAACTACCCTCTTCCTTTTTATGAGCCATACGGTTAAAGGTGATTGTTTGCAATTCTCTCTTTGATAGGGATTGTCTTATGTTTTGTAAGTCTGGAATTTTAATCTTTGTCTTTTCTGAGAATAACCACCTTGTAAGACAAGTATATATGTCCACGCCATGTTTATTAAAACACCTTTGCTCCATCAGAGCTCTGTTCCCCATGTCTTTCTTTCTTTCTTTTTTTCTCTGTCTCTCTCTATCTGTTTCTGGCTGATTCCCTGGAGTGCAGAAGCCAGCTGCGTAACCCAGGGAATATTAGCCTCTTTCCTTCTTTCACTCTCTCATCATCAACTCTGGACCACCAGGTTCCGGTCCATTAAAGGACTAACAGTAGCCCACCAGGCTCCTCTGTCCATAGGATTTGCCAGGCAAGAATACTGCAGTGGGTAGCCATTCCTTTCTCCAGAGGGTCTTCCCAGCCAGGAATCGAACCCAGGTTGAGTGACTATTGGGAAGCTCCTAGATCACCTAAGGGTAGGGTTTGGTTGCCAGGGGAACCAACCTAGTGATTAGAAGGTTGGATCCTTGAATCCCACCTCCCTACCTCCAGAGAGGACTGAGAGGTGGGAGATTGAGTTCATCTATCAAAGGCCAGCGATTTAATCATTCAAGCCTCTGCAATGAAGCCTCCATAAATTTTTTTTTTTTAAAGGGGTTCTAAGGGACTTCCCTGGTTGTTCAGTGCTTAAGAATCTGCCTTCCAATGCAGGGGACAGGGGTTTGATCCCTGATCAGGGAATGAAGATCTCACACCAGAGCAACTAAGCTGAGTCCTTGAGCTCCAGAGCCTGTGTGCCACAACTGCTAAGCCCAAGCACCAGAACTAGAGAGTCCATACTCTGCAACAAAAGGTCCCACATGATACAACGAAGATCCCGCATGCTGCCACTACCCAACACAGCCAAATAAATAAAAATTTTTTTAGAAAAAGAAAAATTTCTGAGCGATTTCAGGTTGCTGAACCAAATTGCTGATGCAAGTTTGTGTGCCTGAAGCACAGTGAGGCCAAAAAACTGAAACGGTGGAGTTTGGAGCAGAGAACTGTTCCTTACAAGGTCATGCAAGGCGATAAGGTGGCTCATACACTAAAAAGCCTCGAGCTCCCCCAAAACTTTTGGCAACGCACTTCTAAAAGTCAAGTGAGGGAGGTGGAGTGTGGCCCATATAGTCAAAGCTGTGGTTATTCTAGTAGTCATGTATGAATGTTACAGTTGGACCATAAAGAGGGATGAATGCTCAAGAATTGATGCTTTCAAACTGTGGTGCTGGAGAAGACTTTTGAGAGTTCCTTGGGCAGCAAGGAGATCAAATCAATCAATTCTAAAGGAAATCAACCCTGATTACTCATTGGAAGGATTGTTGCTGAAGCTGAAGTTTTGGCCACCTGATATGAAGAGAGAACTCACTGGAAAAGACCCTGATGCTGGGAAAGATTGAAGGTGAAAGGATAAGGGGGTGGCAGAGAATGATATGGTTAGATAGCATCACCAACTCAGTGGAGATGAATTTGAGCAAACTCCATGAGATAGTGGAGGACAGAGGAAGCTGGTGTGTTGCAGTCCATGGGGTCATGAAGAGTTGGACATGACTTAGCCACTGAAAAACAACAAAAAGTCTTCCCTGTTGTTGAGTCACAAGATTCATGATCAGCTTGATCAAGTTCTCTGGCTGATGTGAGGTAGCAGGGTGGTGTCACACAAGGTGAACATTATCAGTCTTTAGGTTCCAGGAGACCTAGAGCTATGCGTTCATGGTTGTCAAGTAGTTAACATCTTCCAAGTGTTGGGGAGAAGGAGGCTTTTTTCATCTACAGAACATTTCAAGAAACATGCATCAATACTATTATCCAAGCACTTCAGAGAGGAACTAAAGCAGAGGATATGGAGGAGGGCCTGTCTCGGGAAGGCACCAGAGTCCTGCTCAGTTACAATTACAATCCCATGACAATTGTATACTGTGCAATATTCCAAGGAATCCAATAATTCTCTTTAATAAGATACCCTCTCTTTTCTAACATTCCAACAGATAAAGTTCAGATTTGTGCTTATATAATTTCTTCTGGATTGTATCTTTGAATATGACAACTACTGTCTTTGCCATCTCAAAATCTTAGTGATTTGATGGAGCCACAGTCCACAGTTGGTCTTACAGCTCTCTTCCAAATGTTGATTTAAGGAAGCTCTACTCTCAGAATTCTTTGCTTACAGTCTTGGGGAAATGAAGAGAGTGCATAAAATTTTTTTGAAGAGACATTTAAGGTGCCAGGTCTGGAAGTGGCACAAATGACTTCAGTCCACATCCTAGTTACCAGTCTGCAAACCTAAACAAGCCTAGGAAACAATAATCAAGCAAAAAATGTTTGTTTGGGATCAAAGGATTGCAATTCTGGGCACACAGATACACAGATACACAGATTCAATCCAAATAGCATCCACTAGGGAGCAAAAGTCAGGAGTTTTTAAAGGCAAAGAAGGGAGACTTGCATTACAAAGGATTTTAACTGGAGTTAGAGATAGCAACTTAGTCATGACAGAGTGCTAAGGCTATCCTTATGTGCATGCAAAATCACTTCAGTCATGTCTTACTCTGTGCAACCCTGTGGAATGTAGCTTGCCAGGATCCTCTGTCCATGGGATTCTCCATGCAAGATTACTGGAAGAGATTGTCATGTCCTCCTCCAGGGGATCTTCTTGACCCAGAGATTGAACCCAAGTCTCTTATAGCTAACCTGCTTTGGCAGGCAGTTTCTTTACCACTAGGAAGAGGGAAAAGTTTATTATTGTGACAAGTTGCAGGCATTCTTGCAGAGTTCTTGCAATATTTGTGGATTGGCCCAGTTCAGAATTCCATGGCTCCATTCAATGGGACATGTATAAAGTTCACCTCCTTTATGGCCTTCCAACTCCATTTTAAAACTCCTTGACATAGGTAACTCTGTTTTGTTTCATGTTTCACAAATTATATTGTAAGTGAAAGTGGGGTCTGGGTGCTCACTACTCAAAAGCCATTAAAGAGGCCAGGTTGGTGGAAAGGAAGGTTGCTTTACTTTGGATGCCAGCAATCTCAAGGGAGGGCAGATTCCTGTTCAAAGACCAACTCCCTCCACTGACAGTTGTGAGCTAGAGGCTGAGGGAGGGGCCTACGTGCAGAAACAGCACAGTCAGCTCTGACAGTTATCTTGAAATTGGTCTTTGGTGGTCTGACTAGCATCATCTTGATTGCTTAAGTACAGTTAATCTTCAGTTCCAAGGTCAGTTTGTTTCCAGTTTTTGAGGCCAGTTCTTAGAATTGTAGTGGCTAATGACATGACTACAGTCTGGACATCATGGAGTCAACCTCTCCATCTAGTAGGGACTTCTGTCTCCATAAGGCAGCTCACAGGATATGGCTCAGAATATTACCTATAGACCTCGAGAAGGCACTATAGGTCCTTGACTATGCTTAATGACTCCACTATTATTATTTGGTCTCCTTTGAGTGTTTTCTCCTTTGTTTCTGCATGTTCTCACTTCTCTGACTAAACTTATTCTTTGGCTAAAGTTTTTCCACAGACAAAAGGCAGGTAGAGGACATGGGGGATGAGGACCATAGAGTCTTGCTCCATTTCATTTTGAAAGCAAATCCTATAGGGCATTCCTAGTTACACTTCTTATTTTGGTAATGAAACAGGGAGTTTGTAACTTACCTGTCTCATAGGGAGGGATCAAAATCAGGAGTGAAGGTGCCAAGTCTCACAAATGCTGCTTTTGGGGGGAACAAATCATGAGAGGAATGATAATCAGCATTGGGAAGGTAAATGCTGAAAAAAATAAGTAAGACCTTATAGTTCAAACACAATCAGACACCAAGGGTTAGTTTGTTCATCTGTCTTCAGTCATTTTTGCAACTGCAGAATCATTTTGAAATACAGTGTATCTAGACATTCACTTGAAATAACCAGAGAAAATAAGCATAATTATGATGAAAATAAAAAGGAAAGCAGCATCACATTCATTTATAGAGTGAATATAAATCAATTTACCATAATTATCCATTATCCTAGGTATCTTTCTGAACCTATTCCTTCTCAATTCATCTAGTCAAAGAAATAAGTAACCTACCTTTCACTAGTTTGAAGATGAAAAAAAAAAGATGACAGCTGAATTGTAATCCTCAACTCTGCGTAATATAATAGCTTTTTCTTTCTCAAATGGTAATGTCTATCATTCCTCACCACACACACAAAATCCCCACACACTCCTCTTTTAAAACTTTTTGAAGCATTTTAATCAGCAGCCGAAGACATTCTTCAGATTCCCTGAGATGTAAAGTTGGCAGTTTTCCACATGATAAACTTTCATTACACCATCAACTAAGAAGCAGTCAGTGATGTTAAAACACACTGAATATAATTAGATGTTCTACAGGGAAGCATAATATCCTCTTAGTATTCACATGCAACAGTTAAGAAAATATTATTTCATCTATTTTCTCTAATAGGCTGTGCTATAGACTCCACTGCAATCTTTTCCTCTTGTGATTTTTCACAGGAACCAAGACAAAAGAATGTAGCTGCTGCTGTTGCTGCTGCTGAGTCGCTGCAGCCGTGTCCAACTCTGTGCGACCCCATAGACGGCAGCCCACCCGGCTCGCCCGTCCCTGGGATTCTCCAGGCAAGAACACTGGGGTGGGTTGCCATTGCCTTCTCCAATGCATGAAAGTGAAAAGTGCAAGTGAAGTCCCTCAGTCGTGTCCGACTCTTCGCGACCCCATGGACTGCAGCCTACCAAGCTCCTCCGTCCATGGGATTTTCCAGGCAAGAGTACTGGAGTAGAGTGCTATTGCCTTCTCCAAAAAGAACGCAGAGGAGAGGGTAAATCCCAAGACAAAAAGTTTTGAGAGGCACTGAGTTCCAAAGATAATCCTCATTCAAGGTCATGAATGATAGTTAAAGAAAGATAAAATGAAAGCTTCAATTGAAGTAATTTCTAGTGATAACATATTAAAATCCATGAATGCAATTTAAGGCCCAATTAAACCAATTAACAAGATAATTGCAAAAGAATTCCCACTATGAAAAAATCATCATGTTTGTCACATCGAAATGTGAAGTTTTCGATGAACATGATACATCATGTTCTTTTTAAAAGTTTTTTTTTACATTTGTTTACTGATATATATATATATATATATATATATATATATATATGTGTGTGTCAGAGCTTTATGGCTTATCTTGTTATCATTTGCTAAACTAAACCAGAATTAAATTATAGCTACTATGATACTTATTATCCTCCACTTATCCCAGGAAGAATATGAGAAGGGGTCTTCAGAAGCCTGAGAATTCACATGTTCATGCTCAGATAGCACTGGTTTTCTTAGGCTCTCAAATTACCCCAGACCCCACACCCCAGCTTCTACAATGTATTATCCCTTTTTGATGATCAAGTGCACAAAATTGAATCAATCATCCTCTCCTACTTCATTTTACATTATCAGCAAGTGTCTCTTATTTTTCCTACTTTTGTTTCACTATTTTTCCATTCATATACTATCCTCATCTTTCTTCCATCCTTGTGTATAATATTAAAATATATGCTTTTCCATGTTTATTTAGATACACATGTATCCTTAAAAATAAATACAGTTTTGCTTTCTGTGTATGTGCATTTAAATCTCCTTGAAAGGTATTCTTTTGTAAATTTCATAGTTTCTTTTTTTCTACTTACCATGATGTTCTAAGATCCACTGAGCTGTAAACTAATCTAGAACATTAACTGGATACTGTGATACTGCTATATATTGGGGTTGCAAAGAGTCGGACACGACTGAGTGACTGAACTGAGCTGAACTGAACTGCTATTTACATATATAATACATATGCATAATATAGCTATATTATGTAACTATCTCTCACTTCTCATTTCATAGGCATCTAGGCTTCTTCCATTCTGATTATCACACACAGTGCTATAAAAAATATTCTTAGGGACATGTGAAGAGATCTAGGATATAATTGCTACATTCTATAGAGAGTATATGCAATGTGATGTACCAAGGACTTGTAGGTTGCTCTCTGGAACGGTTGCACAAGCTTACTTTCTTTTAAGCTTTATGGGAGAATTCTTGTTTCTCAACATCCTAGCTTTTACTTGATCTTATCAGGTTTCTGACTGATGTTTCAATTTGCATCTCTCTTTATTACTTGAAAGGTTAAATAACTCTTCAGTTGCTTATCAGCCATTTGGATTTCCAAGTTTGTTTCTCTGTGCATTTTCTATTTCAATAGCAGAACTTCATGGGTGGTGTTATTTATTGCATCTTTTCCTTTTTTCCTGATTAGTTTTTTAAAATATTTGTTTATTTGGCTCTGCTAGGTATTAGCTTCCGCATGCAGGTCCTTTCACTGTATCATGTGAATTCTTAGTTTTGGCATGTGGGATCTAGTTCCCTTACCAGGGTCTGAACCCAGGCCCCTTGTATTGGGAGCATGGATCTTAGCTACTGAACCACCAGGGAAGTTCCTCCTGATTAGTTTTATCAGAAACTGGTCTAATCAACCTTCTACAAGAAAAAAACAAAACAGCAATTTGGATTTTTACAGCAATGCCAAGCACACAGATGTGCAATATATATCATATGAATGATGAATATATTAATAAGTGACAAAGGAATGTCTTTTGCTACATAACAAACAACTGAACAATTCAATGAATAAAAGTTAATTTCTCACTCATGGGTATGCAGACTGGTCTGAAGGAAGTTGTGGCTCTGCTCACATCTATTGGGCCTGATACCAGCCTGCAGTCTGCAATGAGAAGAAACTATCCTTAAAGGTTTTTTTTGTTGTTGTTGTTTTAACTTTGCTAAATAGGTTTCATGTTTTCAACCACCTTTCCTTAAAGCATAGGAAGCAAAATGATACATGATATTCATAACCCCCAAAACTTAGTGAAAATCCTCGCAAGAAGACTAGTCAGGAAAATATCTTGAGTAAGATTTTTTTTTATTATTCTCTCTGCTTTATTACAATTTAATGTCCCCTATGTAATTTTTCTGACTTGCAATGCCAGAAAATAAGACTCTCTAACATGTCAAATTGTTTTACTACAGAGACTGTTTCCAGCTCTCAGGAGAATAATATCTACCCAAAGTTTGTTTTAAAAAACAAGGTAAACATGTTTTAGAAAATTGTGGAACTTGAAGGAACTTGAAGGAACACCTGCCAGGGTACACGATCATACTGACTGTTAAAATTTTGAACTATGTGGTATCTGTTGGTAAATAGAAGCTACCCTGAGCCCCATTCCCATGTCTCCCCACTGCCCCAGCCCGCCCCACATGTGCTCCTATTCCCCAGGTGAAGAGTGAGGTAGGAGCTTCCTGGAATCTGCTCCAGCCCTTTGATACCTGGTCTGAGTGGTCAGTGCTTCATGTTGCACCGGATGCTTGGTTTTCTTTTTTTATTATTTATTTATTTGGCCGGTCCAGGTCTTAGCTGAGGCTCACAGGTTCTTCGGTCTTTGTTGCAGCATGCAGGATCTTTGGTTGCAGTGTGTGGGATCTGGTTTCCTGACCAGGAATGGAACCTGGGCCCTCTGCATTGGAAGTGTGGAGTCTTAGCCACTGGACCACCAGAAAAGTCCCCATACTGGATATTATATATTTTAAATATCATTTTTGATTATAGGATATTATACATATTTACATGTACAACCTGTAAATAAATTCAGGGGAGGTTTTTTTGGCCTCTGTTCCTCCAGCAAATCCACACATATACAAATGACATGTGTCACACGTATGTATACTCTATAAAATCTTTGGGGTCAAGGAAGCAGTCCAATCTTGTCTGTCCCTGAAGGTGTTTTAAAGACCCTCTGGAGGCTTCTGATCCAAGTGTAAGTGCTTCTCCCATACTTTCCACGTCCCCTGCATTACCTCTTGGAGTCATACTTTTTCTTGCCCAAACACTTCCTCCCACAATGCTTTCAGATAGGATCTTTCTGTGGCAGCCTTCTCAAGTTTTGTGCACCTTACAATAACGTATTTCAGATTCATTCTTACATATAATTAATTAGATTTTAAAATGTTAACTTGAATTTTTCCTATTTCAGCACTTTCTCTGAGTGCTTTCCACTTAGATAGTAATATCATTCTTAATTTTTGCAAAAATCTGTCAGTATGTCTTAACTTTTTTCTCATTAAAAAAAATATTTATTTTATTTATTTTTTGGCTACTGGGTCTTAGTTGTGACATGTAAGATCTTTACTTGTGGCATGGGAACTCTTAGTTTTGGCATGTGGGATGTAGTTCCCTGACCAGGGATCAAACCTGGGCCCCTGGCATTGGGAGCGAGAGTCTCAGCCAGAGGACCACCAGGAAAGTCCCTTCTCTCAGTTTTTTTAATACCACTTCGTCTTTACCTAATTCCTTCAGAAATATTCATTGACCTGATTTTTCATTTTACTAATTTGTTTCTCAAGTATATTCAGTCAGATAAATACTATCCACAAAACAGTAGTAAGGTGTTTCTGATACAGTTCTTACTACACAATTTCATCTGGTAGATTTTTCATATTCAATGTCTCCAATTGGTCCTTCATACCTGATTTTCCTGATTCATGCTTCCAATTTCTTCCTTTAGCTTTCTAGTGTTATCTAGTATTTTTTTTTTTTTAATTTCTTGTGTGGTCTGGTCCATTCATTTGACTTCCACTAAAGATTTCTCAGCGTGTTTACTTTCTTTTCATAGTACTTGCATTCTTCCTACTTTTTTATTTTCTCTTATGTCCCTTAGGATCCGGAGTAATACCCAAATGATTTAATAAGCAGACTGCATGGACTAATCTTAATAGAATGTTAAACACATTTG